>NC_072891.1:80222606-80833231 GCF_028858705.1 Grus americana
CAACTTGGGCATAAATCAAAATCCCTCCGCAGCCTTCTCCTCCAAAAACAGGATCAGTAATGACAGAAATTTGCTTTTTTGGTGTAGTTTGCACTTCTTTGCCTCATCAGGGTCCCTTCAAGTTTTCCCTTGCTCAGTACCATTGCAGATTTATTTTGATTGTCTAAGAAAATGCAGGAGAACAGCGGTAGTTGCACTTTCATAGTCATTCTTCAGCACCCGTTACAGACAGAAGTAGGTTGTTTCATCTTCAGCGGGCTTAGCAGTGGGAGTGCTTCTCTGGGTTTTATGGCAAAGTTACAGAAACTTTCCTCAGTTATATCAGTAGGATGACTTGGCTTCTGCCTGTAAATTGAAACCAAGGTGATGATAAATATGTCACCTGTCCCAGGTAATAAACTGTATCCCATGCCCACTAGGATAAATGATTTTTTTGGAGTTGATAGCTATTACAGCAAGCACATTTCTTTCAACAGCCATTTTGCTCTGTCTGAAATTTTTTTAAATTATAATTTCTCTGTAACCAATTACTATTACTAAGGCATTATTTTTATGAAATGGCTGCATTAATAGAAATGTTGTGGCCTGTGTCAGTAGGATGGAGAAGCCCTATACAGTTAGTACTCTAACAACGGCTTTATTACTATAATCTATAACTTCTATCAGGATGATAAAAGTTCTCTGCGTAATTACAGTTCCTTAAAGTGGCGTCTGCAACATAGTGATTCCATAGTAATAGAGTTTCTGTCACAGTAATTCCATTATTAGAGGAAAATCTTCTGTGAGGACAAGGGCAGAGAGAAAAGTTTGGAACGTTTTTCTTGTGACAGCTGTTGCTGTCCCGTTGCTTTTGCAAGCACTATTACTGGTCCGTGTAAACACAATGTGCACATACTAATGCAAAGGCCTCAGTTTCACTAGCCCTCATTCATAAAAATGTTACTCACTTTTTACACCCGAACTTGAGCACATGTGTAATTTAAGCATAAAGCAATCCCTTTAGCCTCAAGTTCAACACAGTTTAAGGTCCACATGTGCACAGATACTGTTCTGGTTGTGGGGCATGCTGTCAATCTGAAGAGCAAAATTTTATTACTTTCTTTCTGATCGAGTAGAGTTAGATTTTATTAACAAGCAGGCTATTACTGATGTATATAAAAATAAGGAATGAAAAAGATGATAGACTGTGAATTCAAGAACATAAAATACTTAGAGTATCATAATCTTCTGTGAAGGATTTTTACTTTTTTACTTAAAAACAGGCATTTGTTTCAGTAAGTGTGGTTAAAAATCAGTGAAAAGGGAAGAGCATGCAACTTCTTTATTCATTGCATCACTATTTCCATTTCCCTAAATGGAAAAGATTATGAGGGACATGTTTTGTGTATCCTGCCTTCTTCTGACCTGATGAGTGGGGTTGTGAACACAGCTGGGAAAATGTCTGAAGAGAACTGGTCCTGGCTATGGTGTTTGGTGGTAGTACCCTGCATGAAAGTTGTGACACCACTCCACGAATTTATTTTTGCAAAGCAACATCATGCAAACTGGATCAGGGAAGAGGCAGTTACAGGCACAAATCCCTTGCACTATCATAAATAGAGAGACCGTAAACGTTATGATGGATGCTCGAAGGCAGTTTAATGTAGCACTGGAGAAAATAGAAGCCATTACTACTGGAAGAGCTCCAGTTGTGACAGAGAAAATAAATGGTGCTGTTACAAGAGATGTACTGACAACAAAATACCTGCTGGCTGGGAAAGAGCAGAGTACAGTACTGATACCTACAGGCAATTACCCGTTACCTGAAGTCATGTTTATTTTTAATTTAAATCTGGCGTGGATAGTATTTCCTACACGCACTGCTTGATAAAATGACATAATCCAATCTGACGAAGTTTTAGACTTAATTATACTTGTACTTGGGAGCTACCCACTCTTTGCCACCGTTCAGATTCACATCTTAACATTTCACTGTGCTATAGGCACTGCACAGGAGAGGGAATGAAGTTAGTTTTTTACATCTTAACTCTTGATGACCCTGTGAGGGACAGGCCAATTTCATTAGTAAATGATGACAGGACAGGTGAAGGATGGTTCATCAAGCCTTCACATCCCTGATGGACCTTATGGGAAGAGGCCTTCTCACACCACATAGAAAAAGCTGCTGCTCAATTGAAATGTTTTTCAGTCCTCTGGGAGCCTGTAGCATTCATTTTTTTGTTGTTCCCGAGGGCTCAGGCACACTTTGTAACATAAACCTCAATGAAAGAGGTTTAAGCTCTCCAGTTTAACCTCACAACCAAGGCAGCTCAGCACGTGTGCACACTGGTTATAGTTGTGCAGCTAACAAATACTAAGCTGTTGCGTTGCCAGTGCTCTGTCACGTTCAATCTTGTGTAGCACTCCTAAACAAAAGTACATTCATTTTCAAACTACCCAGTGAAACATTTCACATCTTTCATCCATCCATCTCTTGCATGGTTTTGTATGGGAGGAGTTAACAACTACAAAATGGGTACAGAACATCCTTACAAATCTTTCTTGAAGTAAAAGAGTTCTTTCTACAGAAAATAAATGAAGCAATATTTTGAGCTTTCAAATTCACTGGAGTTAGTTGTGGCCTGTAAAAATATAATTTCCCATGAAAGTTGGGTCAGATTCAGAGGAATATGCAGGTGGATGATAGACTTCAGTGTATGGTGCTGAATCAGCCTCATAGATACAAGATCATAGATAGATACAAGAAAATAATGCTGTTGATTTCCAATAAACTGTGTGTCCTTGTATTACTGTCCAGAAGAGTGGTGGGCAACCTGCAAATGGGTTCTTGCTGTATAATGCCAGCGAATAATTGTGAGAATTAACTTGAAACTCTCACACATTAGTATCTAAAATGCATTGCTATGTGACTGATGGGAAAAAGATTAATTATAAACTAAAAGTGGGAAGACTCTTTTTATACTATTTAAAGTGAGGCTTTTTTTTGCATGAAGTCCCAGTAGGACTTTATGTTTTTCATGTAACTGGCTCATGGATCAGGCTAGCTGAAGGCTAGTATTGCTGCCCTAATATTTTGCTCAGGATACTTTTCACTGCGTGTGGAATGTCATCATTCCACTGCAGCAGGTAGTAAATATGCGCATGAAGCTGATGCAGCACAAACTTTTCATTCATTCTCCTGCTTTTGGTAGTGTTTGAGAAGGATGTGGAATTCATCATACTGCAGTCACACAGCCCTCTCTCAGGGCATGCCATGAGCAGCAAAACTGCGAGTTTTCCTGCTTTTCCTGACTTCAGAGCTGACCCACAGGGACCACCCTCCTACGGTGACAAGATAAACCACCATTTTCAGTTCTGGGCTCCTCTGCAGCAGCTACCAGCAAGGGCACTAATTAATGGCACTTTGACTGTGCGAAACCTGACAATTGCATATACAGCCGTGGTACAGTAATGAGTTCTAGCTGCTACCAGCCCAGGCCAAATCAGAACTGGTGACCTGGCAATGAAAAGGCTCTGTAGCCCATTACCAATTCTGAAATCATTCAGGGCTTTGAGAACTCTTGCATTTTTACTGGCAGCTGTCCGGTACTTCCTCCTCAGAGCTGCTGTGTCAGTGATTTAACCTTGAGTATACATTAAAGCCTCATGGGGATGCCATTATGTACAGGATTTGGAATTTAGGATTTGACTGAATCAGATCTGATGCTCTCAGAGTGTTTTCCCTGATGCTCAACAGCTTTTCTTCCCTGCCTCAGCCTTTTCCCTTTTTCGAGGCTTCTGCTTAATGGGTCTTGGCTCAGGATTTCTTTTAATCTCTTGTACTTTTGTGTTTTTCCTGTCAGTGTGTGACATACTCCTGTCTTTCAGGTTTTGAACAAACTATGGCATTCTTGCAGTTTCATCCTTTTTGTTTAGGATAAGAAAGATGCATGCAGCAAGGTTATTGAAAAATTCCCACTTTGCACACAACTATTTTGCATGACATCATGTCTGTGGACTTCCAGTGCTGAAGGATCTGTGGAATAATGAACTTAAGTTTCCTGGATCAGAGGTAAACATATAAGTGACGGTTCTCAGCTTTCAAAAATACTCTGCTAAATGGAAACCAAAGCAACTCTTCCTGAATGTGCAGACATGCAGCTGTAGTGCACATGCTGTTCTCAGAGCCTGGCCAAGGAGCGGCAGGAGTTTAACTAAACCCTTGGGTCGTTTTGTTGTTGCCATTGAAAATTCTGTGGATTATAGTGAGATTTACACCACACTGGCACAGCTGTTACTTCAGGAATTGTATGAAACAACCCTTGATAATGCAAAGAACAAGGAGACAAGCTAGGAAGAAGGTTTGACTAACCAAGACCAACTGTCCTCAGAGCCTTCCTATCAACCCAGAAACTGATAGCTGGGTCCTGTAGCAAAAGCCTCTCCCTTTACATCTGCTGGATCCGGAGGGGAAGAAGAAGCCTTTCCACCTGTTCAAGAAGAATGGAGGAGAAATTGCAGGGAATTTGGAGTGTGAACAGATGTCACCACAATCACATGCTCGTAAGTCACAGATTGATGCCGAAGGTGGTGGGACCAAGGATGTTACCCTTTTGAAACACTGAGTGGCAATGCACTCTGCTTTTTCATACGGACATCTAGTTGTTAGTTTGGAATTTTTTCAGTGTCACTCTGTCATGTTGTAAGAAGAGGAAGGACTAAAAGAATAAAAATGTGGAATATACAGTTAATAGGCAATTTTAAAAAAATCAAGTCTGGCCTCCATTTGTCACTCACTGGTGGTTTGCTGAAGCAAGAAGCGCAGGACAGAATCAGATACCAGACAACAGGATGGTTGGGAATGAATGAATATTCAACTTTGGGAATTATCTTTATGTCTTGTTCAGAGTGCTAAGTCACTTAAAGCCCAGATTATCACCTCAGTTCTTTTTGGGAGTGTGTGCTACCTCTTTATGCTCTTTCCTTGTGTAGGGGAGCTGGCTGAAATGGCTGCTTAATCTACTTTTTTTTTTCTTTGTTTAATAGTTTTATAAATATTGTTAACTATCTTTTTTGCTATCTCTGAGGAATAACAGTGGCGCAATCTATGTATTTGCTAGAATTATTTGGAGGCCTAAGCTGATTTAAGATAGCAGATAATTAGTATTTTTAATCCAAACTGCCACTTTTTCTCAATGGAAAACAGCATCAGTTCACTTTTACCAACAGCAGATGGTAGCATTCTTGTGCAAGTTATCTGTTTGCACTGCAATGTAAAACAAAGCTTTCTGAACATTATTTTTTGTATGTCCTGAAGTTTCTGGAAGTGTTTTAAAGTTGTCTTAGACACAAAATGATTGATCCTCATGAGTACACTTTCAGCATAAGAACCAAGTGTGCTTCAGCTGTAAGACACCCTGATTAATAATACGGAACATTTCCTGTTTGCTGAATGTGACAGGCCAGGATTTGTTTTTTGTTTCTAGGCAAGGGGTTGGAGAAGGAGTTTTTGCTGTTTATCAGGAAGACTTACTCTGTGAGCATTTTCTCTTCAGTGCAAGCAGTATACCACATGCTAAAAGATGAAATGCCATCACAGAACTAGGGGAGTCTGGCCACAACTGTTATCAGCTTGGACAAGGGAAATCTGTGTCGGAGCATAGATTTAGTATTTCTTCTTTGCCATTGAGAAACAGAGCCACCACAAGACGCACATCTAAGTAAAAGGGTCTTCACCCAGGAGAAAGCACCCAATCACATTAATCCTCGTAGTCAGTCTCTGCTGTGGCTCTGCTGAGTAGCGTAGTGCAGCCAACCAGGCTCGCATGGCTGAACGGGGAACCTTTGCAGAGGTGGTGATGCTGCAGTTTTCTCCGTCGTGGTCCATGCCTGCTTCTCCCCACTCTGCTGCCTTGTGTTGTGTGCTGCTCAGCTCCGGCAGCCCTCAGCTTAGCGACATCCCAGCACAGTCTGTGCTCAGCTGTGAGCAAGCTATCATGGCGTTTCATATTTGACATCTGAAATCCCTTCTAGCCATTCGCTGCTGTGCTGTTATGCCTCTTATTGCGCGTGAGGATGAGGTGGGATTTGGGTTTTTTGGTGCAATAGTAGTAGCAGTGACCTCAGCAGCATTAAAGGAAAATCACTTCCATGGGGCGTGATGTGTGAGAACGTCAGATATGCTGGTCTTGTGGTATCACCCGTGCAAGAGCTGATGAGATCACTGTTACAGCTTCGCATTGAGTGCAAGCTTGATAAAGTCAGAACACGTATTGAGCACCGGCTGGAGATGAAAGCTTTATGGAGCATTGGATTGACTTTTCGGCAACACCATGTGCAGCGTGAAGGTGTAGACGAACAGACAGAGTCTTATCATGTTGTAGGGAGTGTGTCTGACTGCAAACTTAACTGTCACTAAATGAGGACAGTTTTGACTGGGCTTCTTGAAGAACAGCCGTTTTAGGACATTTTTCTGTAGAATAGGCTGAAACGAGGATATGCCACCTAGTGGAAGTCGAAGCCACTGTGAGGGCTCCTCCTTCTTCCTTCTTGCTCCCCCTCACAGGCTCCAAATAAAACTCTGTTTACTTCCCAAGTCAGTTTGAGCAGATACAAGGATAGGGGGTCAAGGATCTTAAAGACCTTTTCCATGGAGTGGATTTGTTTTAGGCATTACATTCGATCAGATACTTGCTTACACAGTAGCTTTGCCTACTTGCATTCAGGTAATGCTAATAAAGTAACCTGAGCTACTTCAAAAACCATTATGTTTTAACTAAAACAGTGGCATAGCCTGGTTGGTGATCTCATTTGCCTTTTAAGAGAATATGGTCTCAGATATTAATTTTTCAATGATTATCAGTAGAAGAGCAATGTGAGTTGGATTCTGAAATGACAAAAGTTGCACCAAGGATTAATTGGCCCCTGTTTTGTCTTTTCCAAATGCAAATGGTGTCTTTTCTGTTTTCTTCTTGCATAATAAACCAACTGATGTTCCCTCTTAGGAGCATCCCTTACTTGGGCAGCCATTTTTTGTTCTGCACCCCTGCCGGACTTATGAATTCATGTCTTCTGTACTGACCGGTTCACGAAAAGAGAACAGGTGAGAAACAGTACTGTGCCTTGCAAAGCTTTATGCAATGCAGATAAAATAAATCAGCCGGGAAGTAGAAATGGTCAAAACATCTTCCTTGGTCCAAATACAATAAGATTCTGGATTGTCACCTAGGGGCTGAAAGTTAAAATACATTTGGTATAGGTAAAGTGAAAGAATAGCCCCGTCTGAAGTTATTTTATGTCTGTCAAGTGTGTTTGCAATTCAGAAAAGGTTGGGGTAATATGTTTATGGTGCTTTTTTGTTGGTTTTTTTCCCCCTAGACACACAAATTACATTATACTGTGGCTCAGTACTGTAGGCCCAGTTGTGGGTCTAAATCTGCCCCTGAGTTACGCAAAACTATCACCTGAGAAGAATACAAATGCTGATTCAGCTGAAAGGTAAGAGAAAATGAAATCACCTTTTTTCTCTCCCATCCTCCTATGAAATTAAAAAGATCAGCTGGATAACTGGTAAAAACATTATCTTCTCCTTTGGAGCTGTTGGTTTAGTTCGTTTAGGACTCACTTGTTGATATTTTGCTTACATGGCTGCTTTATTGCCTTACTTTGCCATGAAAATTTGCACCGAGAGAGATGTGCTTGGCACATTGCTGACACCCTTCATGACTGTCAGAAGGTCCCTGATGTCCTGAGGTCTTTCTCAGGTGTGTAAAAGCATTTTATGGTGGTCCTTCCAGCACATGGTTGGTAGTGTGATCTAGCATAACTCTGCTACAATAATTTTAATTTCATCTCTTTTTTCTGTTTGATGTTTCCATTTCAGACCTCTGAGCTGAAGGACAGATGATGGTTAGCTGTAGTAAAGCTACTGCAGACTTTCCTAGAGATGAAATCAAACAAAGGAATCCTTCCCAACTGGTAAGCAGTGCAGTGTGGAAAGATGAGTGTTCATGGCTCTTTCTCTGGTAAGAACTTGCCTGGTTACAATGGAAGACCTGAGTTGGCTGCAGTTATGATGACAACTCTCAAGCACCACCAAGACCTGAACTCCCTTGTGATTTCAGTGGCTCCATGAAGTCACTCATTTCCTACCTCTGTTTTACTGTGGTTATGGCCGTAGTACACAAATGCACAAGCCTATGGTTCCTTGATACAGAGTTGAGATGTGGAGTTTGGATCTACTAAACTTATCTACTAAATGTCATGTCTCTAGAAAATCTGCACCATCTCTGAGGATATGTACAGCAAAATACTTGTAGGATGTGGCTTAAGCTTGTGGCAATCGGTGTATGATTGAGACTACTTCGCCTAGGGACCACCTTCTCCACCACAGCCTGATGCACGGACCATCCCTGGGTTCCACACCACGCACAGAATATCTTAATCCGAGGACTGAGTTATACTTCACTGAGAATATTTTGTGTACGTCATGCATCAGGGAACAGACAGGATCAGGACTGTAGACAGAGTACTTACAGTCTACATTTGACTGAGCATGTACAGTTCTAGAGTTCAAGGTGCCTCATGCTATCGTATGAGAACATCTGTCTTTTCTGTGCTTCACTGCCTCCAAAGGAAGCTTTGCCATACCCTGTGGGAGTTACTGTTGTAGTCAATTAGTATTTCTCATTGTACTAGTAGTTGTTGTCAGGTCTGGTCCCTATCCTTCAGTCTTTATGCAAGCCTCCTGGGACAGCTGCTGAATTTTGAGCAAGAAGGAATTGCATAGTAGTGCAATCAGTGAAAAACAGATTAGAAGTAACTTCCATACAAGTCATCTTGGATTCTTTCCCAATCATGTTTTATTTGCAGTATAAACCAGACCACAAGTCCTGAGCAGCTGAGATGGAATTACAGATTTTACTTTATACATTCAGCAACATGTCACTTGCATCCAGAGTCCAACGTATGCCACATCAAAGCTGGAAATGTGAAATGCATCGGGTTTCAGATTCTGGGTTTTCAGATATTTTGATTGGTTGCATATTTTTAACTTACATCATATGTTATTGGTGGATTGAAATACAGTGCAGTCTTTAAAATTCCATTTGTGCAGAATTCTTTTGCCAGCCATTTGGAATTAATAATGAAAGCACATAATTTATTCCATTCTGCATCATAACAACCTGAAAAGCCATTTTTCCATGTAAGATTTATAAAATATGGCTTTCCGTTCATGTACCGTGACAGTAGCTACTTTTAACACTTTTGGTAACACATGCTTGATAATTGCATCCATAGCCCATTTTAAAATTTAAGGGAGACTTACACAGGAGGAAAAACAAAAAAAACCCCAGATAACAGCAGTTTAAAGAGCTGTTAAATGTTCATCCCTGCTCTGTGATCTTCATTCGTGATACAGTGGAACAGAGGAGGAAAAACAATCAGCCCTCCTCAGCTGCCCTGCATTGCTAAGCAGCTCTCTGACAGCTTTTCCTGCCTTTATCCAGCACATTGGCACACTCACACCGTGATGGCTAGCCCTTGGGACCTTTATTCCCTGTATAACTTAGAATTGGCCTCAAGTAGCTTTATTTAAACCAAGGTCTGAATTAGCTCCTGCTGACCTTAGGATCAGGGAAGTGGAAAGGATTGATGGAGTTGTTCCCTGTAAACCATCAGCACTGAATGCTGCATCAGCGTATTAGAGGATCAGTTATGCTCATTTTCCCACAGCATCACAGATATTACCCAGTAACTGCACTGAGGGTTGAATATACAGAAGAAATTCCACTTTTAAACAATAGAAATAATAAAATGCAATACTGAGTACAGAGTGGCTTTGGAATAACTTCTAGCTGAAATGCTGGTTTTAGTGTTCTCATATACTGGACAAGAGCTGTTCCTTGGTAAAGAAGAAAAGAGCCTGGAACAACTTTGAGTATTATTTTCAGTACTAGAAGATTCAACAGCTAAGATGCTGCTGTGCAAGATTTATAGGCATAGTTTCATGGGCATTTCTTGGAGACCCGCTCTTCCTGTTTCTGCCTTGGAAGGAGAAACTGTGGTACAACAGTAGTATTTGTAATAGGATTTGGCCAGTTGGGTTTCTCCACTATAGGCAAGACTTCTTATTGCAAGTCTGTGAAGTGTCATTGCTCTACTTGGAATGTCAGCATGTCATCCATGTGACACTGTACATCGGGCACTGTAACTTACAGATTGTAAGTACAGACAAAAGAAAGCAATCATTAAATAAGTCTGGGAGAATATACTCTGGTCACTTTCTCCACTCCATCAGCCTTCCGTTGCACCTTAATCTCCCCTTCTTTTTTCCAAGAATTACAAGAAAAGTGGAATTTGTATGTAAAGAAAAAATAAATATTTTTCTTTTACATGGAGGAATTCTCAACACCCATTACTTTCTACCTTAATTTATCATTTGTAAACAAAATGGAGTATTATTTGGACAGGGCATCGCACATTGTACTAGACTTAAGATTTCCTCTGTCAGAGACAACCCGAGGCACTTGTCTAATGGATGGCTGCACACAGCGGGATACTGCTCTGTCAATGTCCTGACAGTCATACTCTAACTCCCAGACGCCTTCTCCCAGCAATTGCTCTACCTCCTAGGTATCTTATAGCCATACATTCACTTGCCTGGACACCCAGGTTGTTCCCAGTTTTATGTAGTTGTCTCTGTCTTGCTTCCTTCCCGCTGATAACACCCCTCCAAATTCCTCTTCAGTGCCTTGACCTTGTCCCCACAGTTACTGAGACATGATGATAATAATGGTGACCATGAAACTGACAAGGAAACTGACAGTTCCCCTGCCCTGCTACACTTCTTAACCCTTTAACACCATAAACAATGAAGTAAAAGAGCAGTGTCATCATCAGTGTCAAACGTTTCCCTGAAATTTGTCCAGAATACCACTAGACAAAAATTCAGCTCAGTTAGTACAAATACACTAAGCTTAGATTGAGAAACAAATACAGTATAACATAAATATTTGGGATCAAGAAGAGATATAACCCTGTCTAGATATCTGCTTTCTAAGGGCTTAAGTGGGAGGTGGGCATCTAATTTCCCGTTTACATCTGTGCCTTAATGACTTATAGGGTATTTTATACAGAATGTTTATGTACAAAAACCCTATCTTATTTCAAAATGAAGTTAGTTGCAGTAGTATTTTGTAATTTTATTTAGCATATCTATTGAAGATTCTTAGATCTGAACTTGCATTTTGGGTACATCTGAAATCTTTCAGCCTACCACAAAGAAAATTTCCAGTTCCAAACAGTTTTGTAAATTTGCTCAGTCGTTCATCCTTGCTAATCTGGTAAGACATATTGAGGACCATTGCTTCTGGGGACTTCATTTTAAGAGAACTGACTCATACCTGCCCTTGGTTACAAGAATTAGCAAGAAGAATGAATTTTCTGTGTTCAACTACGCCAAAAATATGCTTTGCTTTGGAATGCAGTTGCTACCTACATAATCTCTTGTTTGTGTCAGCATGATCAGGTTAGAATTTAACCTCCATCTGGTGTGCCAGAAGGTTTGTAGTTGGTTGATTTTGGTTACTGAAGAAACATTCCTTCAGTCAAATTGCACGCTTGTTTTCACAACAGTAAATGTTGAGCTAGGTAATTAAAGCTGAATATAGTGAAGTAATCAATATAAAGTCCATGAATTTCAGCAAAACTTTTTCAATAACTTTTTTTTTTCTATTTGCTATGACTATGGTTTAATTGGTTTAATGAGTTTGTTTGGACATCTGTACGTATATTGCATAGCATTTCAGTTCCAGCACAAAGGAAAAAAGGTTGCTCTTTCCTCTGAACTGTGAAGTTACAACTATTTCCTCCAGAATACTCTCTTCTAGAGCACAGTGTATGTATGAATATCTGTGCATATTTTTAGTAACCTGTAGGCTTTTAAAAGTGTTTCAGAGAGTTTAGAGAATTTCTTAGCAATAAGTTCTTACTTTCTAGAATAAAAAAAAGCGTATCTGAATCTCATAGCTGCAAAACTGCCATGTCAAGTAGCGGCAGCTTTAATTCCTAAATTTAAAAAGCCAGGCTGATACAGAGGCATGCCAGGAGAGTAGCCTTGAAGAGAGTAACCATGTATTGACTGCTTGGGAAGAATTAGGAAGGTGTCACACCTGTTATCTCTATGTCCTAGATTTCATTAGAGTGTTGAAAAACACTGTGCCACAAGGAAGCTTTCCCTTCACCACTTGAAAGCTTGTTGTAACTGTCACCTTCCAAAGATGAATTTCAACTTAAGGCGAAAGATCAGTTTACTGCTGTGTTTGAAAAGAGAATGGTTTTACAGAACCGTGCCTTGAACGCCTTTTTCCTCAAGCCTGTTAGAAAACAACATGTTTTCCTGTAGTATTATTTTTCAGTAATGTTAATACAGCACTCTAGAAAAGGTAGTCCTGTCTAAAAAGATTAGGCTGCGTGCTTTGTGCGCTGCTGGGTTCAGCAGCAGAGTCCAGATGCAGTGAGATACTATTCAGGTGCTTCCTTTCCCCACCTTTGTTGCTGCCCAGGTTAAGCTATAGATAGAGAAGAATCCCAGTAAGGAGATTTTCACCAGCAGTCGTCTCAATCACTGGGAACAATCCCCAATGTCTCTTTTGGAATACATCACCTTGAAGCACAGGGGCTGGTCTTAATGATTTTTACTTCTGCTGAACAAGCGCTGCAGTTGATGCCACTCTACTTCCACGGGCAGGTAGAGCCCACAGCAGAGGAAAACACGGGCTGAGCATAGGTGGAAAAAGATTTGACAAACTGTGGAAATAAACTAATCCTTCTTTCCTTTGCACCTGATCCAAATTAAAGTTCTGAACTTAATTTTGGTGGATTCCAGCCAGGCCTTATTCCACCAAGCATTAATTGCTTCTCCAGGGCTTGTAAAGGTCACTCTCCTGCATCCAGCAGTCAGGTATTGTTAGCTTCATATGATTAGCCAAGTCTTTTAATATTTACACATGCTTTGCTAATGAATTGGAAACATGGCCTGCTGTATCTATTGCACGAGTTCACCTCTTCTCTGATCTCTGTGCATTCCCTTCTGTTATGGAGGATTTGGGTTGTATAACACATAGTTTCAACGCTTCATTATTAGGCTGAAAACCCCTCATCACCTGGTGACGAGGTTTGGCTTGGCTCATCTTCCTTTGACTTCTTTCTACAGTGTACAGATCACACAAGTTATTCCTGGGCGCTGACAGAATCCACGGACATGTTTGCTAGAAGAATCCTGGTGCCCAAGCGTTGACTAGACGTTATGTGTTAAACATGCTTGTAAAACAAATAATAAAACACAGCTCGAAATGTGCAAGCTTTAATAACATCGTGCTTTCCTTGTTTAAAAAAAAGTTTAAAAAAACCCAACCAAACACAAAACAAGCCCCTAATTCAACCAAACCTGTAAAATGTACACATGCTTGATGGAGTAATAAGTACCTGTGTTCTTCTCTTCCATGTTTTTGAACTAACAAGGTTTCAGGTGAATTTACTCCTTAAGCTCTTTTGCCTCTGTGTAGCATCTAGCCACCGTTTAGGTACGCAAAGGCAACAAGGTAGTAAGTGTCCATTTTCCTAACAGGAACTCATGGAATCGGTTCAAAGCTACGTTTCCCATTTCGAAGATTTCCTTTGTTAAAGTCCACATAAACAACTTTTTGGCTTACACGTTTCACGTTTCAGTTTTTCCCCTCATTGTACTGATAGCAACATCTAGTGGCAAAATTACCTCATGACAACGCCCTACTTCTGGAAACTGGTCTAGTTCCATTTAAGCCCCGGTAAATCTTCATCTCCTCTACTGAACTGACTTTAGAATTTGAAAAGAATTTGAACCACGGGGACTTCGATAGCCGTCGTCACTGGCTGCAGTAAAATCCTTTTCTTCAAAGGAGTATCCCTGGCAGCCTTACTAATAATTTCTGCCACGCAGGAAAAATCAAAATAACAAACCCAAACAAACTCAGTTTGCTGTAATAACAAAACCAAAGCTGCTGATTTTCTTTGTTGTTGTATCTCCTGTGGAAGTTAGGCTGGAATCCTAACACCAGCAGTTGTGTAAGATAACATTTGCATACATAAGACCATGATTTCTAGATTGAACGAGCTGACTGGGATCTGGCAGTTCCACCAGGAACTGCTGTCAGGTCTGCAAGCTGGGAGTTGTAGAATCATAGAATTATAGAATGTTTTGGGTTGGAAGGGACCTCAAAGACCATCTAGTTCCAACCCCCTGCCATGGGCAGGGACACCCTCCACCAGCCCAGGTTGCCCAAAGCCCCATCCAACCTGGCCTTGAACACTGCCAGGGAGCCAGGGGCAGCCACAGCTTCTCTGGGCAACCTGTGCCAGGGCCTCACCACCCTCACAGGGAAGAATTTCTGCCTAACATCTAATCTAAATCGACCCTCCTTCAGCTTAAACCCATTACCCCTTGTCCTGTCACTACACTCCCTGATAAACAGTCCCTCTCCAGCTTTCCTGGAGGTCTCTTCAGGTACTGGAAGGCTGCAATTGGATCTCCCCAGAGCCTTCTCTTATCCAGGCTGAACAATCCCAACTCTCTCAGCCTGTCCTCATAGGAGAGGTGCTCCAGCCCTCTGATCAGCTTCGTGGCCTCCTCTGGACTCTCTCCCACAGCTCCATGTCTCTCCTGTACTGGGGCCCCCAGAGCTGGACGCAGTACTCCAGGTGGGGTCTCACCAGAGCGGAGTAGAGGGGCAGGATCACCTCCCTCGACCTGCTGGTCACGCTGCTGGACACGCAGCCCAGGACACAGTTGGCTTTCTGGGCTGCAAGTGCACACTGCCGGCTCATGTTGAGCTTCTCATCAATCAATACCCCCAAGTCCTTCTCCTCAGGGCTGCTTTCCATCCGTTCCTTGCCCAGCCTATAGTCATGCTTGGGATTGCGTCCATGTGCAGGACCTTGCACTTGGCCTTGTTGAACTTCATGAGGTTTGCATGGGCCCACCTCTCCAGCCTGTCCAGGTCCCTCTGGATGGCATCCCTTCCCTCCAGTGGATTTACCCCACCACACAGCTTGGTGTCATCGGCAAACTTGCTGAGGGTGCACTCGATCCCGCTATCCATGTTGCCAACAAAGATGTTGAACAGTGCCAGTCCCAGTACCGACCCCTGAGGAACGCCACTTGTCACTGTTCTCCACTTGGACATTGAGCCATTGATCACAACTCTTTGAGTGTGACCATCCAGCCAATTCCTTATCCACCGAGTGGTCCATCCATCGAATCCATATCTCTCCAATTTAGAGACAAGGATGTCCCGCGGGACAGTGTCAAATGCCTTGCACAAGTCCAGGTAGATGATGTCAGTTGCCCTTCCCTTGTCTGCCAACCCTGTAACCCCACCATAGAAGGCCACCAAGTTTGTCAGGCATGATTTGCCCTTAGTGAAGCCGTGTTGCCTGTCACCAATGACCTCCTTATTTTCCATGTGCCTAGTTCATAGTTCAGTGTTCAGGTTCGCTCAGCTGGCAGCTTCCAGTCTGACTGTATTCAAGGATCACCTGAAAAAAATTGGTGACGTTCTAGCTGTTCTGCATGTAATTGCGTACCTGATTTCTCTCGTGTGTACCTGCAGTTGGTTTGACAGATATTATTAGTAAATGTAGCTGTACTGATGGCAGCCAGTGCTTTCAAATCTGGCGGTCTACTCGTGTGGTTCTGCTCCTAGGTGAAGGCCGGATCTCAGAGAGTTTGTAGTGAAATATGCATGCATCTCTATTATCTGCTACCTCCAATTACTGCATATGTATTCCAAGTTTCAGAGAAGCATTAGATGGAGTCACAGCAGATGTGATAAGGACATATCTGGGATTTCTGGGCATACAGTAGCATGGTTGAAGTTACTGTGCATAAACAATAGCTTTGATTCAGTGAAGCTGTAAGAAATACTGGGCAGATGTAGAAGATCCTCAAAATCCATCCACATAGCATTTTGAGTAAAAAGAGAACACATCCAGAACATGCATATGATTTCTTGCATGAAAGAAAAAAATTACAAGCAGTTAACCCTCCACTATCCAGGAAAGCAGGAGGGCTAGGAAATGAGAAAGCACAGATAAAACAATGGCAATACTGGGTTGTGGTGGGTTGAACCAGGCTGGAGGCCGGGTGCCCCCAAAGCCACTCTGTCACTGCCCCCCTCAGCTGGGCAGGGGGGAGAAAATATCACGAGAGGCTGGTGGGTCGAGATAAGGGCAGGGAGAGGTCACTCACCAGTTACCGTCATGGGCAAAACAGACTGAACTTAAAGAAAAAATCACCTCATTTATGACCGAGCAAATCAGAGCAGAGCGATGAGAAATACAGCCAAAGCTTAAACCCCGTCCCCCCAGCCCTCCCTCCTGCCCGGCCCAACTTCACTCCCCATTTCTCTCCCTCCTCCCCCACAGCGGCACAGGGGGACGGGGAATGGGGGTTGGGGTCAGTTCCTCAAACTCTGTCTCTGCCGCTCCTTCCTCCTCAGGGGAAGGACTCCTCACACTCGGCCCCTGCTCCAGCCTGGGGGCCCTCCCACGGGAGACAGTCCTCCACCACCTTCTGCAGCGGGAGTCCTTCCCACGGGCTGCAGTTCTTCACCAACTGCTCCAGCGTGGGTCCCTCCCATGGGGTGCAGTCCTTCAGGAACAGACTGCTCCAGCGTGGGTCCCCCACGGGGTCACAAGTCCTGCCAGCAAATCTGCTCTGCCGTGGGCTCCTCTCTCCACGGGGCCACAGGGCCTGCCAGGAGCCTGCTCCAGCGTGGGCTTCCCACGGGGTCACAGCCTCCTTCAGGTGTCTCCACCTGCTCCGGCCTGGGGTCCTCCATGGGCTGCAGGTGGAATCTCTGCTCCACCATGGACCTCCTTGGGCTGCAGGAGGACAGCCTGCCTCACCATGGTCTTCTCCAGGGGCTGCAGGTGGATCTCTGCTCTGGTGTCTGGAGCACCTCCTCCCCTCCTTCTGCACTGGCCTTGGTGTCTGCAGAGTTGTCCTCTCACATCTCACTCCTCTCTGGCTGCATAAGCTGCTGCTAGTTTTTTGGGGTTTTTTTTCCTTCTGAACACTGTTACCCCAGAGGCGCTACCACCATCACTGATGGGCTGAGCCTTGGCCAGTGGTGGGTCCCTCTTGGAGCCGGCTGGCATTGGCTCTGTTGGACATGGGGGAAGCTTCAAGCAGCTTCTCACGGAAGCACCCTTGTAGACCCCCGGTACCAAAACCTTGCCATGCAAACCCAAAACATGGCTACGCTGGTGAGCTGTGGGGATAGGTGGTGGCACAGTCCACCCAACCTCTTCACTTATGCTCCAACATTCTCCTTGACTGAGGTGCGGCACAGGTACCGTGCGCTTACCCCATGTGTCAGATTCATCAAGGAGTTGAGGCCTCACTCTGAAAATCTTAGAGTTTTCAAGTCAGGTTCCAAGAGAGTCTTAATTCTGGAACAGCAGAGAGCCGCTGTTCCAAAGTTCCCTGGAAAGGGGCTGCAGCGAAAGCTGTTCTCCTTATGGCTCAGGCTACTGCATTTACAAGGATAAGGGAAACCCAAGATCCACCTGAGCAAGGATTTGAATCCAAATCTCACAAATTCCCAGATGACTAAGCTACAAAATAACCAGTAGTAGAGCCTCTCAATCTGTTCTTAAATTTTACTCCATTGTGATATAAATTAATGAATACTTATTGAAGCAGAGCCTTTTGGATGGACAGATGAATTGTGATTATAACAAGGGAATTGTTTACACTCTAACTTCAGCCCAATAAATGTTTTGAGGTTTCATTGCACAAAATAGCTCTAACATGAAACAAACCCCAGTGTTCTGCTCTAAGCTTTGTGCAAAATGTACTTTCAAGGGGCCAAATTCAAGATAAAATGTATGAGCGCAAGTATCAACAGAAGAGAAGATCTGGCAGTGATTTAAAGGCTGATACAGGGGGGGACATGTTGGCTTCTTGGATGATGTTCTGTTCTATAATTCTGTGTAAGTTCTGGCATCCACATTTTAAACTGATGGTGAAAAAAACAGACAATACAGAGAGTAAAAATGATTGAGGATATGAACTGACGAAATACTTGAATTTTTCAAATAGCCTGATTATTGTGCAGACATCTTTGAAAAGTAAAAAAAAAAAAATTCCAACTATTTAGCAGTTTTTTTAATCTAGCAAAAGCCAAAAAGCTCCACTCAAAGACACATTCAAGTCAGTAATACAGCAGTTAAATGAAAATGGAATGCACTGAAAGAAACGGGTGTCTTCAGGCAGACTTGCCCAAGTCCAACTACTTGGGAGTTAATTTGCACTTAACATGAAAGCAACCAGGTGGACTTCTGTGGGCTGAGCAGGACAGAGATGAGTTTAAATGAGATAAATGGTTTAATAATCCCTTCAGGACCTAAATCTGATTAATTGTGCATCAGGAGCCATTGCCTCTCTTCACACTAGAAACTAGAACTGCTGTCATCCTTTGAAGACAATGAATAAATTACCATTTCCAACACTGGCAGTGACCATTATCAATTTGAGGAAGGCCATTTTCCAAAATATGCATTAAAATTCATACAATTTCTCCTCCCAACTTGCTTGAGGGGATATTTTGATTCCTGGTAAGTTTAATAGTCCCAGAGAAACATCAGGGGTTTTTTTGGCCAGACCTAGCAGTAAGAAATTTCATTCCAGTTCCTGCGGAGTTTTATGACTGACAGGATGACTGAAGATAAAATTCCAGCTACACTAGACAACTGTTTGTTCTAAAAAAAAAAATTAAGTCTGTAATTAGGTTCTGAATTGTGTAGTATTTATTACAGTTAATACAAACATCTCTCAAACAGTATCTACCCTCAGCTACTGAACAGACAGGCAAAAAGCAAGTAATACTGAATACTTCAGGCTTTGGGAAAAAAACCTCACACTGACAACCAACCACCTTTACATAGTTATGCAATAGTTGAACTATTTAGTCCCCCAAGAAAAAAATAGTTATCCTGTGCTCCTGAAAAGCAAGTGATCTTTCTTCATGAAGTACAGTGGTGTTTTATAAAACTGTAATTACCTCACTAAAAAAAAAAAAAAAAAAAATAATTGAATGACTAGCAAAAGGTCACAGTAGATCTAAGAGATACAAGATCTGATCTTGCTGCCTGGCAAATCTTTCCCTCCTAACAGTTACATTCCATCTGTAAGTGCTGCACTAACATCCAGTAAGAAATAACCACTCAAGATCTTTACTGACAGAGGAAAATGTAATTTTACTGCAGCATGTGGCAGAAAACTTGTTATTCCAACAACTTCCACTGCAGAAGCCATCCCTAACAATACACTGATTTGGGATGACCATTGAGGCTGACACCAAAACAAGGTATCCCACTTTCACTTTTGTGAACACAGCACATGTCAGCTGTACTGGACTATGAATGCCAGGTGACACTGTGCTCTCTGTCCCTCTTACCACACTCCAGCCCTCTCAACAACACAGGCATGGGAGCAAACATGGGGACCTTTTCCTTCTCCTGCAGTGCAGCCTCCTTCCTTACATCATGGCCCCTGTTAGCTCAGTGTTAGTGTCACACTCGGACCCAGAAATTGTTCTGTGGGGCTACCTCCACAACAGCTTTCAGGAGAAAGGGTGTATGACAGGAGAAATGCCTGAGGGATCTATCAATCCAACCTGGCAGCAGGACAGCCGCTACTCTAGTTACTAAGTGGAAGAAGCCCTCGTGAAGGCACTGGCAATCAGGAACAGTCCACAAAGCACCAAAACACCCCTTCGTTCTGTTAAGTAAGCCACTAAAGTTCTCAGCAGACAGTTGTGCTGCTCCACGCAACGCAAAGGTAAATTCGGAAATGCAAGTGCTTTTAGAGTTCACCTGCCAGTTATGAAGGTGCTCTGGCTCTCTTTTGTCATTCAAGAGCAAAGCACTTACAGAATGAAAAACCAGCTGCCAACAAAAAAGACAGCAAGCCCCAATGTCTCTGAGGTATGTCACTTGCAAACACAGATTAAAAACCAATACGCCTTGAAGAACAAGCATAGAAGTTTTTCCAATTAAAATTTTATTGACGTTCTTGGCAAATTAATCTAAATTTATGATCTTGGTCTCTCCTTCTTGCCCTTGTACAAGGCCAAGAGAGAAACATTGGCTACTTTGACAACCTTGAAGCGAACTCCAGGAATGTCACCAACAGCATGACCCTTCCGACCAAAACCAGCAACCAGAACTTCATCGTTTTCCTGCAATGAAAGGCCACACAGTTACAAAGCTGTGAACATTAAACCTGTACATACTTCTGAAATGGCTAACATTAGCAAGTCTAGGGTGAGGCTCAAACTTAAAGAACGGGTAGAAATACTTAAGGCTATTGATAGATATCCTTTAATAAAGGACTGTTATCCCCATCAGAGTTTTGGAGAAAGGAAATATGAGCAGAGACATCATTTAGCCTGCAGTGGCACACCTTTGCTAGAGGAAAGCAGAAACACACCTCTCATGTTTTTTGTCTGCCACTACAGCTTTAAGATAAACATGGTACAGAATGGCACAAAC
Organism: Grus americana; assembly: GCF_028858705.1. Lineage (NCBI taxonomy): Eukaryota > Metazoa > Chordata > Aves > Gruiformes > Gruidae > Grus > Grus americana. Next base: position 80,243,184 of record NC_072891.1, read on the forward strand.
CCTCATGTAACCATCCCTTAAATGCATCAATTATCAATAATTTCTTGAAAATTACCTCAATGAAGTTCAGGCAGCCATCGTTAGGAACAAAAGCTGTTATTTTTTTGCCATTCTTAATCAGCTGGACTCTCACACACTTCCTGATGGCAGAGTTGGGCTGTTTAGCTTCCACTCCACTAAAATGGAAGCACATGGAAATAAGTAAGCAAAAATCAGTTTGATGAACTAGCAATATTACACCACCACAAATTACCGTATTACTTTGTAGTAAGTGCAAGTTGTATCTGTACTTCAAAACCATAAACTGTTAGTTATCTATTTAGAGCTACTCAATACATAAAAGCCCAGTTCCTAAGCTGAGTAAAACATGAAAATTAATTGCCTACTGACACATACCAATTCAGTAAATAAAGAACTGGAGAGAAAGGAAAAAAAAGGGAGAAACACCTTGAAGCCCTGGCAGTGTCCCAGTGAAGCTTATAAATTAAGAAAAAAAAAAGATGGCTACAAGACAAGCAGATGGGATCTTTGACACAAGGTACACACAAAATCCACTCCCCCGAATCCTGAACTAAGTGCTATTTTTATGAGAAAAAATACCTTTCTGCACAGCTGCTTAGAAAAATAAACCACGTTTTCAATCCAGCATATAGGAACTAAGAGGAACGTGGCACGTTACAGATAGCAAAACCTCTCACATATTTAGAAAATCAAATAGCTTAGCGGTCTTTCTTCCCTGAGGTCCCTCTGAGAGGCCCCATGTTCCGGGGGACTTTCCCGGACAGCCAGAGGCCCGCAGCCAGGCACACCGGGGCTGCTCTTCCCGCCCCCCCCCCCCCCCGCCGCTCTCCCGCACCCCACGGCGGCGGCACTCCGCGGAGCTCTACGCACACTTTCTCCAGGACGATCCCCTTGGCGTGGGAGGCACCGCCGAAGGGGTTGGCTTTCAGCGCCGTGCCCAGGTGGGCCTTCTTATACTGCTTGTCATGCCACTTCTGGTCGCGGCGGTGGCTGCGGAGCTTCCGGGCGGTGCGGAGCCCTCGGCACTTCCCTGCAGAACAAAGGTAGGGAGGGATGAGGGGGCCGCTCTCCCCGGGCCTGGGAGGCGGCCCAGCGGCGTGCGGCCACTCCTCACCGCGTGTGAGGGAACAGGGCCCGGTCGCGTCACTCCCGAGGAGCGGCGGCAATGTGGTGGATAATGGCGGCGACACCGCTACCGCCCACCCCGGCGGCGCCGGGAGACCGCACAGCCGGCAGCAGGCTGGCGGGGCAGGGAGGGGAGAGCGCTACGGACCCCCCGGCGGTGCCCCACCGCCTCACCCCGGGCACCCCTCCCGGCCCGGCCCGGTTCCCGCGGCGGCGCTCACCCATCCTTCCACCACGGCTTCCGAGCGCGAAAGAGAGAGGCCCGCCCGCTCCGCGCTGCCTAACTGCACCACGAGGCCCCACCGCGGGCTGCCCGCGGCGTGCCTGACTGAAATTCCCGCCCGGCACTGGGTGGGACGGCCCGGCCAGGCCCCGGCGGGGCGGGAGGAGCGGAGGGCGGGAGTTCGGTTTTCTCAGCGGGTAGTGGTGGTTTGGTACCTGGGGCCGTTCGTCCCTGGATTTGCGTCGTTTAATCATATTTCTCTGGGAGTTACCGACCTCGGTAGGGAGGGGGTCAGGCGCGGAGTGCAGCGCGTCGGCCGCTTCCCTGGGGCGAGGCAAAGAAAAGGCGCTTCAGCCTCTAGGAGACAGAAGGAACGGCAAGGTGCGAGGCACGCTGAAGTTCAGGCTGTCTTCACCAAATGGCGCCTGTACCGCCCTTCTCCGTAGCATCAGGAGTGCTTGCAGTGCTTTCCATGGCTAAGAGAGACGGAGGATGACTCCCGCAAAGCGAGGCGGGCATGGTGGCATCTCCCCGTTTTGCGTGGACCGGTCTGGGCTGCAGCTTGGGAGGCTGCTTCCTTCTGCCCCGCCATTCTCTGCATCCTCCTCAGATGTATGCAGCCTGCCAGGCTGCTCACAACGCGAGCAGAAGCAGAAATCTCACGTACGGGGTATTTTGGGTTGAGCGAGGAAGATACGCAGGAGCTCTGATGGAAGCTGAGCCAGGATTTCTTAGTTCCAACTTTTGACTTAATTACCTATGTAATTAATTACCTATGCCCCTAAGTCTTCCAGTGGATCTATGCCAGAATAAAACCCTGTAACAGAAACAGGCATTTATTAATTTTGAAAGCCACTGTTAGTCCATATTGCCAAACTTCAGCAATGTGTAGATGCCAACTGAACAGGCACAGCGGCCTCATTGAGCAATCCGCTCCCTAAAAGACAAAGTCAGGAACATTCACTTCCCATTTTGGGAAAAGGCAGTAATTAGATCTAAGTGTATCTTTATTAACACAACCTGTAATTGCAGTTTAAATAGAAAATACATACTTTGTTTATGCAGGGCTGGTTTTACATTCAATCTGGATAGAATAAATAATAATAAACCCCCACTAAATAAGTAACAAAAAACCCTTAAAACCCAGCAAACAAACATGAGAAAACCCAGCAACAGTTTCAGGAGCAAGCAGATGACTATTATAAAAAGCAGCTCCTCAGAAGATGCAATTCCAATGTGAAGAATGCAGTTGCTATTCAGTAATTTTAAGAACAGGGAAGATAATATTGTAAAAATGCTACAGCTTTGCTTTACAATCTTAAAAATATTAGGAGTACTTAAAAGCTGACTAGGAAGGAAATTGATGAATAATAAAATGAATATACTGAAACAAACTAGCATCAGGTGCACAAATACTAAGACATTAAGATCTAGGAAAGAGATGATTGGAGATGATGCTACTGTAGGTTTTGCTTTTTCTTTTTAAACTTCAGTAGGACTTTGGGAGACTTCTGTTATGACAGTTCTTCATTTCACCATGATCTTCAAAATTCGTATTGTTTGTTTGATCCAAAACTAAAGGGAAGTTCTCAGGTTTAGTTAGTGTAATCCCTTGCTAAAATGTTCACTCAGACATGTCACCCAGTGCTGAGTAACATGCAGAGGATATATTTGTATATACAAACCATTTATTATGGCACAGAAAGGCATACAAAGATTAGCAAATTAAAATATTTATTAGTACTCTAGCTTGCTGTTGTGGTTTTAGCCTCAGCTGGCAGCTCAGCCCCATGCAGCTGCTCACTCACTCCCCCTCCTGGTAGGATGGGGGGGGGGAAATCAGAAGAGTGACAGAAAACCCATGGGTTGAGATAAAGACAGTTTCATAAGACAAACAAAAAAGGGAAGATAGTAATAACAACAACAACAACACAACAACAACAATATATACAAAACAAGTGATGAACAGCATGATTTCTCACCACCCGAAGTTGATGCTGCGCAGGACCCCCAGCTGTCCAGCCTCTCAGACCACCACCCCAATTATATACGGAATATGACGTCATATGATAGGGAATATCCCTTTGGCCAGTCTGGGTCAGCTGCCCTGGCTGTGTTCCCTCCCAGCTTCTCGGTTACCCCCCGCCTTCTTGTTGGCAGGCAATATGAGAAGCTGAAAAGGCCTTGACTGCTTGGCAACAACTAAAAACATCAGTGTGTTATCAACGTTATTCTCATCCTAAATCCAAAACACAGCACTAACCAGCTGCTAGGAAGAAAATTAACTCTATCCCTGCCGAAGCCAGGACACTCGCACAAAAGGAACTTATGATCTTCATCTCTCCTTGTCCTTATACAAGGCCAGCAGAAACAGTGGCTACTCCAACAACCTTGAACTCCATGAATGTCACCCATAGGGTGATCCTTCTGACCAAAACCAGCAACCAGAAATTTGTCGTTTTCCTAGAATTGTTAGAACAGAATCTAGATTGTTAAAAACAACACAACAATTTAATTGAAACAACAAATAAGAATAAAGTCAAACAAGGCTAACAACCAAGACTCACTTTGGTGAATTTACACATGCATGTACAGAGGAGTCTGCTGAAACAGCCTCAAGTTGGTTATTTATTTGCAGGTTATTCACCTGGCTGAAGTTCAGGCAGCCACCATTGGGAACAAGGGCAGTTTTTTCCCTGCCGTTCTGGATCAGCTGGACGCTAACAGGATGCCGGATGGCAAAGTTGGGCTGCTTCGGTTCTGCAGGTGCGTTTGGCAGAGGAGGAACTGTGCACCGAGCAGCCCCACGGAGGGTCAGGCAGGCATGTGGCCCCCCCTCCCCGATGCTCCCCGCCGGGGTCTGCAGAGGGGTGCTTGCAGAGGTGTGTGCAAGGCCCTGCTCTTGGGGGGTCCTTCCTCTCTCTGGCTAGGTGTTTTTCAGTGAAATATCCCAAACTGGTAACTCGGGAGTTAAAATCCCAAATTGGTAGCCCGGGAGGACTGTCGGCAGTTACATAAGCACTTCTAAAATTAAATGTTTCAGTTGGCCAAGCTGATAAATCCACCCCAAAATCCCACAATTTATCTTAAACCTCCCAGTATAATCTGATTTCCAGCGTTCCCTCCGAAATCTGATTTCTGACGTCCCGCAGAGCTGTAAGACGAGAGCCTCAATGCAGGGCGTCAGGGACCGCGGTGTCCTGTGTCCCCACCGCGTCCTCCCCGCGCCCCCACCGCTCCCCCTGCCCGGCGGCAGCTCCGAACCCCCGGCCCTGCGGCAGCCGCTCTCCGGGCGGGGCGGGAACTACCGCTCCCGTCGTCCCTGGCGCCGCCGCCATTTGGCGCCCGCTTGGCCCCCCCGTGGTTCGGCGTGTTCCCTGCGCAAGCCGGGGCTGCCTGGGGCGGTACCTCGGAGCCCGTGGCTTGCCGTCGCTGGAACGGCAAGGGCTTTGCGAAGCAGTGCTCGGGACTGTATGGCTGCTACGGTTGCATTCTCCAGGGTAGTGGAGATACACAAGTGTAGGGACCTCCTTCCACAGTGGTTCATCTACCTTGTAACGCAGACTGAGCTTTTCTGTGGTTTTTTTTTTGTGTGGTTCCCCCCCCCGCCCCGCCCCAGTAGACCAAGAATCAGAAGGTTCATTCCTGATCCAGTCTCCATCCAGACCAGCTGCCGTAGGGCTTGGGGTCTGTATGGAGATTTATCAGGACAGGATGGCATCCTTTGGGGTAGTTAGGAAGGGTGCAAGGAGTAGAAGGCAGGCAGTAAAGAGTCAGAGTTGGAACAGGCTTAATTTTTGTATCATCCCAGCCTGCGTGGTGGAGATGAAGGCTGAAATGCCTGCGGGCAAATTAGTTGCCCAGAGAGAGGGTTTTGTTGGAACTGAAACAAGCTTTTCCTTTATATTAAGTCCAATTTTCTGTCCATGCTTCTGTTGCATTGTCAGTGCATTGTGAATACATCTGAACTGGAGGAACAACACGTGTCTCAAACTAAAAAAAAAATTGTAATGATATATTAAGTGCTAGTACTTTGTGCAGTGGCTGATACCTCATGCTTTGCTTGACACGTTATTTTAGAAAGCTGCTCAGTTCATGGTGACCTAATATATCATGTGAAGGTAACTATAAACTGTTGAAATTAAATTGTGCCATTGTCTACTGGAGATGTTAGCCAACGAGATAAATTACCCATGTTTAAAATTATGTCTGCAGTCTCATTCGTTGGATGCAAACTCAGTGTGTGTATAACCATTGCAGCGTCAGGCAGAACAACTGTGATCTCAGAGTCTACATCAACATTTATCTAATCATCCCATTTGACAGGGGTTTTGCTGGACCGTGGTAACACATTCGGGGATGTGTGGGATGCCAGCAATACTGACTGGCTAACCTGTCAGTGTCTGCATCACAAACCTCACAAAACTGTGAGACCTTACGCTGAATATGATTGCCAGCTACTTTCTTAACTCCCTTTTCTCTGAGGGAAATAAAAAAAAAAAAGAGCAGTGTTTGAAGTAGTGTAAAATGTTCTGCTGTGCCACTTCCTTGGCATTGGAAATGTCTGAACTGCCATGGTATGATGAACAAAACAACCAGGTAATAGCTGCGTTATCATCACAGGGTGAGTTTTGCATAATGAGTAATCATGAGCAAAAATTTGTTGCCAGACTGGGAAAAAATGATGATAAACAGCAGTTTAATTCCCTTACTTGGAATATTGGCCACTTTTAGCCCACCATAGCCCATCTTGTAGGATGTAAACAAAACTGTTGACTTCCCATTGACTTTGTCCTGCAGGATGTTCTTTTGTGGAGTTGAATGTGACCTCTTGTGTTCCATAAAACTGTGTGTGGGCTTTGCCTGTGATCCTCTCTTCACCCTTTGTCCACTCTGTATGCATGTAGTTGAAGCATGTGGCTGAGCCAGCTTTGTTTGGTTGATTTCAACGTAAAACAGGCAAATGTACAACAGTGATTCGTCAGCTGAATCATAAGAGCTCATCTAATCATGCCCTTGTCGGGACTACAGCATGTAAGGCTCCATTCAAGTTTTCTTTTTAAACTCAGTAATGCAGAGAGGGTGGTTCTGTTACCATTCTTCACCAGAATGAAGTAAATGCTTAGGATGACTTCTTTGCTTTCAGTGGGTCTCATTTCTTTTCAGGTACCATGTGAGTCTGTTTATGATTGAACCTCATTAAAAACATTTTTAAGAACTATCAAATTATTATTATTATAATTACTACTACTACTACTACTACTACTACTACTACTATTATTATTATTGTGTCAAGAGGTAAGGAAAGACTTTTCTTCATGCTCTTTGTTTCTACCATTATTTTAGATGATGACTGCTGATTAGTGAATTACTATCAGCACCCAAAGTATTAATGTATAGTGAAGAAGTCAATATATTCTCACTGATTTATACTGGTTTAACCTGTGTTAGCAGTTTGGTGTTAGATCTTTTCTTGGTTGTCTGCAAAACCCCATTTGTTTTGAGTAAATTGAGATATACTTTTCCCCTCTGACTACGTGAAATGGTGGTCTAAGAAGGCAGGTTCCCTCTAGAAATGGATAACACCATGGAGACGTGCAGGCTGGAAATACAATTAAAGATACATTCTGTTGTTACAGAATGGACTACAGCACATTATCTTGGATTCAGCCTGTACAGACTTTAGCTGTGGCCTGCTATGTGGTGTTTATACTACTTTCTCTCACTTTCTTGGCCCTCACAGGACACGTTATTTATTCATTTGTGCCATACTGGTTTGCATTTCAGCATTTTTATTTCTTAGCTTTTGCTCCCATGCTGACAAAGAACACTTAGAAAATACGGGCACATGAATGAAATCTCACGGCACCATCAGAAAGCTGCTCTGTGCCTTTTTCTCCACACTGATTTAGGAGAGACTATGGGTCAGGAGTACGGAAATGTTCAACAGGCCAGTGACATCAGTGGCTTCACAGTTTTTGGAAGAGCCTGGAAGACTTCTGCCTCTTCCCAGGGCTGCTTAAAGTTTTCAGCTGAGCCATGTCTCTGTACTGGTGTAATTATTCTAAGTTTAGCATCATCCATTTTTGGTGCTTCACAGAAAATTTAGAGATGATTTTCAACTGTTCCTTGTTTATCACTACGCTGCCTTATCTCATTTCTCAAGCTGGGATTCTCACATAAGTATCTGAATTTCTCCTTAAATTGGATAGAAGCAGTACTACTGAGGACAAGCTGTTGAGAGTCTTTTAAGATTAGCGAATACTCTGTATCACTGAAGGAGAAATTAATTAAGATGGTAAATCCTTTTTAACAGTTATGATGCTAAAGGCCCTATCTTTATCTTGTATCTGGAATGCCATAGACAGGAGCTCTTCATCAGTGAGGTAGGGCTTACTGTGTTATCACATCAGGAGGTAGCTGCCGAACAAGAAGGCAGTGGGTGTGCGGGGTATGTGTGTACGTAGATAGGTATATACATACATGAATACACGTAGCTGTTAGGAGGAGCAGGTTGTGACTGTGTCCTGTCTGATATTTACGTGGAGAAGGGCGCCATGTGATGAAATGCCAGCTAAGCGCTGGTCCGAGCTTCCTTTTGAGACTATGAAGGCAGGTACCAGGAATCCATTTCTGCCTGGGCCCCAGAGTGCCCTCCAGGCTGGTCATGGATCCGTGGCTGTGCTCATGAGGGTGGCCAGACTGCAGGTGAGCACGCTGCAGAGTGCTGTCATTGCACCTAGTCCACCAGTGAGTATCCTGATTTCAGCTTTCCTGGTCCTGTGTGGTCATTCCTTTCAATGCAAGCTGCAGTTAGTGAGCTATGTGTGGAGAATGCATGTGGGTGATAGGGTTTGAGGAGCCAGCTCATGTGTCTTGCTCTTCTTTGCCATCATGAGCACTACTAATAAATATTTTGAGAAGGCTGATGAGGACAGAATGTCAGCAGAAGAGGTACTACTGCCTGCGACCCACATATCTTTTGAGAATGACTGCTCCCAAAACCACCCTGCCATATACACAGTGAGGTGTATGCACCTTGATGTCTCGGTCTGACAGTCCAGAAACAGAGGCGCTGTAATTCTGTGGGCATTTAACAACTGTGGTCTGGCTTAGACTTATCTGTAAGTATAAAAACAATTGAGCCGGAAAGCTGGACACACACTAACGGAATTACTGCTGAAGAAAGGAAACCACTTCCAATTATTTGACTTCTAAGCTTCCTATGTCTGCTTTCACATCTGTAAAATGGGGATAATACTACTCTGAAGGTATTATAAGACTTTGAAGTACATGTAATTCTTTCTCTGGTTATCATATGAAAGGAGAAATTTCAGTGCTGTTTGGAATCAGCACTTCAGCTTTCTTTAAGGTCAGGGTTGAGTGCAGACAAGAAGTGCTTTTCAGTGTGATTTCAGAGCCTTGGAGAGACCATCTGATTTTATTTTTTCCTTAGCAAAGAGCTTGCATCCTGGTACAATTTCCCCAGAACGTGTAATGTTTAATTCACAAAGAAGCTGGAACATGCCAGCGGTAGGTGTCCGCCGTCAGAATAAATCTGAGCACACGAAGAATTTCTCCCGTGGGTACCGGTGCAGTGATGGAGTGGCAAATCCCTGCCTCGATTGGCTGGATCTGCTGCCCGTCACGCTGCCCGGCAGAGCGCGGGTGCCCGGCTGCCCGCTGGTCCAGAGGAGCAGATGTGCTGGGTGTGGAGGGACTGGCTCTCTTCTCAATGGAAAGAAACGCTGCCCTTGGGTTCCTGCTGCTTTTTCTGCATGTGGGATTCGCAGTCTCTGTGGAGCAAATGATTGCAACAGCGGACGGCAGGTCAGTAATTGAGTGTCTATCTGCAAACTGTTGGGGGAGTTGAGTGCATGTTTTAAATGTTCTAATTAGGTCATTTGTGCTGTGCGGAAGCAGATTAGAATGTCAGGATGTGATTTTAATTTTCTTTTCAGGTGTGAAAACACCTGGGGCTATTACAGAAAGGAATTATTTTGAAGCCTTACACTGCATTAAAAATGTAACTTTAAAACAATTTTATAAAAGATACTAAAATGTTTTTAAAATGAGTGTTTTCTGAGCATCTGTCTTATATTTCATTACATTTTAATGACTCTCACACTGACTTTCCCTGGTCTGTGTAAAAACGAAGTTATAAATAGAATAACAGCAAGGATGTGAAAACTACTCCAAGAAACATAGGTGCTAAAATATTCAGCTTGTGTAGAATGAATATTTGAAGCATGAATTCAATATTGCAAAGAAGTATTAAACTTAAGAAATTACTAGATAATTGGATTTATCATTGTTTATAGTGCTATTTCATTCTGTAATGACATATAAAGAGGAAGCCCAAATCAAAGAGAGGACTTTCTAGAGCCAAGCGTTACAAAAGTGAAAACAGCCTAAACTGTATTAGTTGAATAATACCCCAAAGTCACTAATAACATACAGATCAAATATGCTGATGAAGATCACAGTTGGCAGTAAAATCTGTGCATTTAAGGCAAGAAGGACATGTGGTGATTTGCTTAAGCTTGTATTAAGAGATCTGGTAGTCAGTTACCAATAAATACTACAATATGTTTTCATTTAAATAGCTTACTTGCTGTTCTCCTCTGCCAGTTTTCAGATCTGTTAGTGTCTTCTTAGTATAATTGCACTTCTTTGCAATCACATCAAAATCTGGGAGAAAGCAAGCAGTGGAGCATTACATGAACTTTATTCTAATAAATATTAAGAAATGAAGTTACAGTCTTGATGCCACTGAATTCAATGGGGATTTTGCTTTTGCATTGAGTGGATCGTGCCTGCACAGTGTTAATTTGCTAGGAGTTCTACGAGCTCAATTTCTTCTTTTATATTAAAAGTGAAAGCTTTAGTATCTTGTTGTTCTGATCCAGTTCTTATTGGACATCCATTAAAATGCAGACCAAACCCCAGTACTCAGTACATTGTACAATAACAACGTACATCTGTCTCCCTCTGTTAAATCACACATGAGGCTACCAAAATATGACACAGAATACTTAAAATTTAAAAACTATAAGACTCATAGGCTTTGTAGATTTTTCCTAATGATACTACTTAAAATAGATACATTTCCAATCTAGTAACTTTTTTTTTAAGATGTTTCTTAGAAGGAACTAGCTTTTGTCCTGAATCTAGGCTCCGAGGCTTACACATTTATAATTTTTATAACTTCGTTGAAATTACTTATGACCAATGTCCCTAGGACTACAACTAGTGCATTGCTACCAGATGCTCCGCAAGCATTCATCACCTTTCATCATAACTTTGTTCTTAGTTCATTTGAAGGTTCACATGTTATTTTCCAATTGAATGCTCCATAAATTAATTGAAACTAGTTCAGCATCTAATGAGGTAGTTTGCAGCTGGACAGTATTGGTATTAGAGTGATAATTCTGGAGTAATCGAAACAGTGCAGTAGAGTACCTTTTGCCATCTGATGCAGTTTGTCAGAGCAGTAACATGAAGAGTAAAAGACAGCATGAATATGGCTTCCTTCAACCCGATGGCGTGAACACCGTCTATGACCTCTGCGCTCAAGTGCCAGGTTTATCGTGTGGCTCGTCCGACTGGACAAAAACTCCTCACGTGCAAATCTTCAGGGGCTGGAGTCTATATGAACTTTGTCAGATGAACAAGCCAGACTTGGTTATCTTATGTAGATGGATAATGTCATCTGATAAGAGGGAATTTACACTTCTTTATACTTATAATCTTATTTAATTGGGTTTTACATAGTGATTAGTCATCCTGGTGCTTTGTATTAGGGCTAATCCAATTTCATGTGGGTTCCTGACATACTTGGTATGGTAAATTCAACATACATGTCTAGGTGTATCTGGGCTAGTTATTTACGATTTGGTAAGGAAAAATATTAGCCATCAAAACATATGCCATGTGTGCAACTGAATTTGAAGTTTTAGGGTGGAGTGGCTGAAAAAATTACAAATTTAAAAGTCTAATCTCTAATTCAGTGTGCTAAAAATGATTTGCTGTCACTGATTTGCAGGTCTAGCCACTGCTTGCTGATAGTTTTGCAGGCAGTGGAGAAGGCGGCTTCAGTGCTAGCTAGTTTCCTCTAATACATGTAATTAACATTTTTATATACAAAGGGAAATGCATATTTTTTAATGTGTTGTTATTTTCCCATTTTTTCTTTTAATGCTTTTGTTATGTGAAACATGCTCTAACTGAGGGCAAAAGGGCCTCGCTGCCAGAGATCGCCTGTGAATTCTCCAGCTTGCCTTTTGATTGGAAAGGCTGCTGATTTGACAGCAGCATGGCTTTTGAAGGCCACCCGTTCCTGTCACAGATCACACACTTCTGTCACACCTCAGGGTTATGAGTGTCAAAAGCAGCTGACAGACCCGATAACATCAACATCAGCTTGTGCTTGCTCAGAAACCGGGAGGTGATCCTTCCCTTACGCCACTGATAGACTGCCGGTGCCATAGTGATCTGGCTATAGTAAGACAAAACAAAGACAGCAAGCCTTGCCATGATGGATTTCCCTCACCTTTCTCTAACGGGGCTGCTTGCATTGTGCAGGAGGAAAGGAGGCACCCAGCATTGCTAACAAAGAGTAAAGAACAGGAGTACCTGGATGGAGTTACTTCACTCGCATGCCTCCGCCAGCCTCCCAAGTGTGCCTGCCGTGTGGCTGATGGTATTTGTCATACTGGGATACTTAGCGGTGGTTCCTGGGTCACTCCACTGCATTCCTCATGAAAGCATGAATATTTCATGAGCTGTGCACGTTCATCTATATTTGAGTATCTTCATGCTGAGAGCAGAAACTTGATATTTCATCCGGAGCAGCTTGGCTGCGCATTGCTGTGGTTTTACGTGTGATGTAGAGGAGTCGAACTGCATTGTCACGAGCTCCCAACACACACCTGTGGGCTGCGTGGGGGTCAGTTATAGCCGTCCTGCTCAGGAGGTAACTCGCAGGGCCGTTCGTAATGGGTATGCCTCGTATATTCATTGTAAGCTCTCGATAGGCTTGATGTTGCCTATCAATTAGCATTCCTCAAGGTGATTTAATTGGCATGACCATGGTATTAGCTTTATCCCAGCTAAGTAATGATTTATTTTGTTTTGATTGACAATCATGAAAACAAAAATAACCCTTCCTTTTCCCAGAACAACATAAAAACCTTTCAAGTCCAGTGAGGGAAGGAAGTGACTTAGACAATTTTACGCCAGTCTCCTCTCATCCCAGTGTTTTAGTCTGCACGCTACAGCATGGTGATTTCCAAACTCAAGTAATGGGCTATGAGCTCTTAATTATTTATATAGGGAAGAGCTAAAAGTATAACTAAGTATAACTAAATATATATATATGTGTCACTAAATATAATTAAAGTATAACTAAATTATAACAAAGTTTAACTAAAACTAGATTTAGTTATGCTAACTAAATAATTCACATTGATTTCCTTTTGGTGTGCCTCATTTTTGTAGCTGCTATCATGAAAAAATGCCCCAAAATTGCCTTTTCCAGCCTGAAGGCACAATCTGTCATGAAAGAAGACTAGAAAAGGAAAACAAGGCTGCATCAAATCACAAAACCCATGTTCCAAATCATTAAACAACCTAAGACAGAGTTTTGCCTGAGCAAGAAAACAAGCTTTGGTGCATTTTAGCCATGTCTTTTGTTACCTATCTGTCAAAATGAGGATTATTTCCACCCATCCCTGAAGGCTGCTGGCTGTTGGCATGAGATCTTCGAGCGATTTGGAGACCTCAGCCCAGCACTAACCCTGGCACCCAAAGGGCAGTGGGAGCAAGCGGGACCCACTCTGAAAGCACAGAGCCTTCTTGAAGTCGCTGGGATTTAACAGCTACAGCCGAGGAGCAAGTTGATTGCACTATATGTAAATAAAACTGCCAGATTGATTTTAAGCAGTGTTATCTACATGGAACTTTTTTGAATGTAAGATCTTTTTGAAGGTTCTTTCAGCTGAGATCACAGTCACTGCTGTGGTGCTGCAGAGCATCACTGTCTTTTTGTGCTCTGTTATGTTTTCTCTGGAGACTGTCTTCTGCTTTATTGCCCTGGTTGCTGAAGGGACTGAGCAGCCTTCTCGATGGTCTGGAGTAAAGCTGCTCAACAGACCTGGTGTTTGGCTGCAAAACGACAAGCTGGAATACAGACTCTGGTTCACTTTTGTCTGTTTTGCCTTCTGGGTTTGCAGAGTTTGCAAGGGGACACAAGAGATCTATTTGTGGCAGCAGAGAGTATGCCTGCAAAAGGGCATTCTTGCTGGAGAGACACTGATCAGAAGAAAGAGCCTGCTGCCCTCCTGAACCTCAAGCGTAAACAAAACTTTGCATGTGAAATCTGGGCTTTGCTGAAGCTGGTAACTTTGCCATGGGGTTCAGGCAAGCCAGGTTCAGCGTAATCAAACTCCCTGACTGCCAGGGCGGCAAGGGCATGGCAGGACGCAGGTCAGGCTCTAAGCCATCCCATGTTTCTCCTTTGTTGGTGCTACATTGCTCAGACTTGTATTTATCTTCCATTAAGGATGCTGTGATGGAAATTGGGTTGGGATCATTCCTGTGGTACATGCTAGTGGGTAACACTGATCCCCCTACCCAGGGAGTCCATCAGGTAGTGGGTTCACCCAGCTGTTCAGGGCTCCCTAGCAAGCAATTTACGCATAAATACTGAAAACTACTTTTATTCCTAGTCCTTATATGCTGGTCTTTGTGGTGGGTTGGAAAGACAGCGAGAAACAAGGCAAGAAAAGAAGATGGAAGTGTATTTCCTCATGAAGTGGCTGTGAGGCAGCTCCAGCAGACCATCGCTCCTGGAAGGCACTGTGCAGGCAGGGTGTACAGAGTCTCTGTGGGATGGTGCTCAGCTGAGAGTGCAGGAGGGCCAGTGTGCTCACCTGCTCGGGAACGCTGACGGCAGACTTCAGAAGTGGACACGTGCCATCGGATCAGTTGATCAATCCTCTGTAGAGGGCTGCAGGTCCCAAGGAAGCTGCTGTGGTGTGGAGGGGGCGGGAAGGTGTTCGTGTGACTCAAGGAGTGGAGTGTGGTCCTAAGGGAGAGCCTGGTTTCTTGGACTCTGATCTTGTAGGTCTTTTGATGATGTACGTGAATTTGCTGGGCTTAATAGTGTAGTTCAGGAAAGCAGATCATACTTACACCAGCTGAAGACTTATCCCTAAATTATACCAAAGAAGAAAATCAAGGGCTGCAAATTTCATGAGCCTGGAAGCTGTCACTTGAGATGCGCTTCACTTGCACCCTACCTTGCAGCTGACTTCCATGGGATTTGGGATTGCTTGGAACCATTCAGGAGCTGTCTTTAGATGGCTGTAAATCCAGGCTTAAGGCATGGTAGCCCAGTGCATTTGCTGTATCCTGGAGGAATTCATTGTTTTGCTTCTGATCTGAACTGGGGGCTGAGGATGGTGCAGCACTGTCCTCGTGTTCACTTGCTTGGGGGCTGAAACTGGTTCAGTCTCTAATCCAAAACTGATGTCCCACGGAAAGGGACAAGAGGGGTAATGAAGCCTTTAATCAATATGGTAAGGATATGGGAATGCCTGATGCGGCTGATCCACCTGAGGGATCTCTGAAAATGAGGCATTTTTTTCCTGGGTACACTGGCTTTGGGATTAATTTGCCCTGTTTCTGTGACACTAACTAGCCAAGGATGTGAGTCACATTTTGAATGTTTTATTGAATGAAGCAGGAACAGGAGCTCTCCCTAGTAAACTTGCTGCAGACTTTAAATCCAAATGCTGCATAGTAAATATTTTTTCTTCTCTCTTCTAGTTCACGTGTGTTTTCAGATCAAGATTCTCTGCAAAGAAATGGTATGGCTTTTTTTTTTCAGTGGGCTGAATGCCTGGATACTGGCTCTGTTAGCACAGCTGTAACACATCTTTATTCCCAGATGTGGCATCTATTGGCGTTAGTGACTCTTCTGTGAAGTGTTTTATTAAAGCACATTCCTCTTTAAAAATACCCTTTAAAGGATTTTTCTGGTTAAAATAATCATTTACTGACTCTGAGATACAGTCGGAATGTGGAAGAAGGAAGTATTTGCTCTTTTAAAAAAAAAAAATGAAAACAGAGTTAAGTATTTGAAGGATGGAGCTGTGAGAGTGTCCATGAAATGATCTGCCATCTGTGAAACTTCACTCTCCTGGCAAACAGTTGGGCCATCAGGTTGTCACAGCTTCCCATCTCTGGCCAGTGCAGGGAAAGAAATTCCCAGACATAGTTAACATGCTTTTGACATGCAATTCAACACACCCCCTTTGACAATAGTTTGTTGTATGAAGAAAGAAGAAGCTTTTGTTAAGTGGATTTGGGATGAATAAATACATGTATAGGCTGAATCCTGACACTTTTGAGCACTGGAATTCTTCCCTGTAATGGTGGCAAGATGTTCAATGAAAAGAAAAGGAACTTTGTTGTACGAGTAAGGTAAACTAGAAAAAGGATGTATTGAAGGCAGTATTCGCACCAAGCCAAATATTTTCCAAAACAAAATCAGGTATTCTGAAATACACATTTTATGCAGGGATAATTATTACGTGCATAAGAATGTGCAAGATTATGCTTTTATAAATGATTGGATATTTTCTTACTAGGCTAATAACACACTTTCTTCTGCAGGTGGACTTTATGATGGTGGTGTGAAGCCAAAATTTAACGTAAATCAAGTAGCAGTTACCCAGGTAATGTTTTAAGGACTGGATCTGTAAAGTTTTTTCATAGCCCATTGAGATCTTTTAATTTGCATTATTGAATTAAATAATACATTGTTTACAAGAAATAGCCAACAAATCTGCCTAAATCATTGTGATATGGTACTGATTCACTACCTGCTGTACAAGATATCTTCTGCTTTTCTGGGAAGTGAGGTGAGACTTCCATTGCTGTCACTCGTGCTGACTGGCAGTGGGTTTGGGCACAGAGTCTTACTGAACAAACCAAATCCTGTCATCCATATTCTGTACAATGCCATTTGACTGCTGTTGCCAGTATTTTGCTTGTATCACTGAGTACAAAATGAATAGCTGAAGCAAAACTGAAGATTGTTTACATTTAATGGAAGTTTTTCCTGAGTCCAGCCTGTAGGTCTTGTCAAAAACTGAGCATAAAAGGCTTCCTTACCAAAACCCCTGCAAGTGATGCAATCTGATGTAGATAATCTGTTGATTAAATGTCTCTCACCTGTACTTCTGAGAAGACAGCCTTATCATTTATACAAATGACAGTCATAGTCAATGTTTCATGTTAGCATCATGTTTTCTGACCATGATCTTACCTTGCTTCCAGCTTGTTGCTGTGAGTACGTACTAATTTTAATCCTAAAGCAGTCTTGTGCCATAAGTAAGGTCAAGTATCAAAAGGGGTCCTTCAGGGTCTGAGCTGGGAGACGTGATTCGCTAATCTGAACAGCAAAAAAAAAAATCTCTCTTTAAGCCAAGACAAAGCTTCGGGGCTTAACTGTGTACCTTCTGGAGCCTGGTAAGATGCTGTTTATGACTAGGACTCAGAATACCTCTCTTGTTTGTACATGATTTGAACTTGCTTATCATATGACATGCAAAGCAGCCATGCAGACATTATATATGTTATATTCAGATAGGACATACTTGCAGATGGAATAAAGCTGATGTCTGGAAATTTTAGTTTGAAATATGGAAATGACAGTTAAATTTTGAAGTCCTTTCTGAGCCCTAACTCACTGTCTCAAATTATATTGCCTGGCAGCCAAATTGTCCTCCTTTTGCTATGAAATTTGGCTTAGAAGGAACAGCATTTTTCTAATGTCTACAGATGACATGGAACCTGTGGTCCCCAGGTTTCAATCTAGTGAATGACTGATTTTGTAAAGGCAGGGTTCCATACTTGAGCCATCCTGTTCTGCAGCAGGCATTTCCCTGATTTTAAAGCCATCAGGAGCCAAGCTGTCTCCAGGTAGATGTAGACTTGGGCATTTCTTTCACCTGGACAGCTGCCTAGTGTGCTTTCAGCATAGTAGACTGTGCCCTTGGCCCAAGCTGAGTCCTGTTTAGTGTGTTGAAATAATTCTTACAGGTGTCCTAGAGAGTATTCTGCTGGGGTGAGCACCTTGTGATTCTAGCTTTGCTTCTATTTTTTATATTGGGCAGATCTGCAGTGTACTGGAGTGAGATGGCAGCATGCTAAGAGTGTGATTTGCCCCAGTTATACTACCCTAGTAGAATAAATATAGCTTATATTGGCTCTCTGGCCACTTGTGCTGGAGCTAGAGGTCTGTATGATGCCATTCCCATGGTGGGAAGGGGTTAGCCGGAGATCTCTCTGCTTCCTCAGTTCAGTACTGCGGAAGCTGAGAGCTGGCTCCACAGATGCTCTCCAAGTGCTGGCCTTATTTATTCTGGTAGGATGGAGAGTAACTCCTGGAATACACATCTGATACTGATCTTTTATGTGGTCAATCAGGTTGTCAGCTACAACTTGAGCAGGAAAGGACAGTGGGAAAGAGGATCCTGGAGGCCGTTCACCCACAGCCAATATAGCCCTCTCAACGTCACAGTTAATGGCATCCCCTGCATTCTCTTCTGGGCCAAGAGGATCATGATAAAGTTTGAAAACCACACACAGCTGGATTTGACAGAGAAGACGTTTGGTGTCCATGCAACAGTGGATGTTGGAGATTCAAACTGCAGTGAAGACAATGCAATGTAAGGTGGCATTCTACTCTGCCAATGGAACTAGCACCAGATAACAAGTCTAGTCAATACATACTGAAGGAAACAAACCTTGTGTTCTGTGGTGTAAAGCCCCAAGGGCAAGCTCCTTCCTATAAGGTCCTGATGTTGCAGGCAGCATTGGTTATATACTTTCAGACCAGTCTTTTGTGGAGCACATAGATGTACATAGCTGTCTTCACCTCTTGCAGTGGTGTAGTCATTCCTTGTGGCCAACCAGTTTTGCTCCTAGTGCCTGTGAGGCTGAAGCTGTTGGTCTCTTTAATCTCCAGCTGTTTTACGTAGCTGCTTGGGAGATTGAATAGTTGATCCTATGCTGAATATGGGGGCTTAGGGGCTGGCTGTGCATGACTACTTATCCCTTCATAGGATGTGTGACAGCAGTAATGTGAACCATTGGTACAAGATGCAGATATGTATTTAGAAGCAGAGTTAGACAACCTCAAGTCCAGAGTGTGACCTGTGAGTTGCTGAGGCCGAAGAGTGAATTCCCTACAGGTTTGCATGTGACCTGAAGAGTCTCTGACAACCTGAACTCTGCATCCCAGTCTGTCACGAATTTCTTCAGCACGAACAGCACAACGGTTTGCTCCTGCTAAACCCGAGTGAGAGCTATGTATTAACCTAACTGGATCCAAAATCCTCCGATCCCATGGCCACACTAGAAAGGCATGTAGGTTTTCGGATTTACTTTGTAGTGTACCTGACCACTTCTCTCTCTGCAGTATGCTGGCTGGCTTCATGTCTAATACCAGGGCATAGATTCCACTCTGGTAGGCAACAGTCTAAAAATTAGGAGGTGGATACCTAGCTGGGCATGTGCTGAACATGAGCGTCAAGTCTACCCCATAAATGGAGTTTAATTCTGTAATGACACGCAATAAAAATAACATGAGCAAACCCAGCAGTTTCATTTAGCTCCTATACAGCATTTCACCTGTACATCTAAAGATGTTTCCACAGAAAGTAAGTATTATCTCTTTCTGATTATACATCTGTGAAGGATAACCCAAGGTGCACAGAAATTTTAGTGAGGTTACAAGAAAATTAAAAGCATAATTGAAAAAGAAGCCAGGTTTTCCGCCTGTAGTATCATAGCATTCAGCAAGGCAGTCTGCGTTTTACATCATCAGCATGTGAACTAATCTAGCACTGTTTTGAAAGACAGAGGTGGAGAATGGCATAATATTATTCTAAAAATAAAAAATAATAGCAAACATTCCTTCTGTTGTGGTCTGCAATTCAGAGATAATCTTAGTCTTATTAGTAATGATTGTAACCTAACAGAAAAGGCTTTCAAAACACAAAATATAGTTTTATAGTTGTTCATAAGGCTTGAAAAACCAGAAAGACAGTGCAGTGTTGGACTGCAGATTCCTACTGGAGTTACTGTTTGGAGACCGTTAGATTTGAGCGGGCTACTTGGTGTACCTACCTGTCACAGGTACCTCTGTAGTCTGGGTGCTGTAGTGGATGCTTCATTCTGTAAATACAGAGTTCTAAGAAATTAGGACTTGTCCTGACTTTGGCTGGGAGGGAGATAATTCTCTTGTGTTTTGGGTTTGTGGCTAAAATGGTGTTGCTAACACACTGGTGTTTCGGCTCTTGCTGACCAGTGCTTGCACAGTGTCCAGGCTTTCTCTGTTTGTCACTCCATGTCCCTCAGCGAGTAGGTTGAGGTTGGTAAGAGGCTGGGAATAGACAAGGCCTGGAGAGCTGACCAAATTTGGACAAAATATTCCCTGCTGTGAAACATCACGCTCAGCAGTAAAAACTGGGGTAGAGGAAGAAGAAGTGGGTAAGGGTTGTGGCTGTTGCTCAGATTTGCTGGGTGTTGGTCTGCTCATGGGAGATGGTCAGTGATTGCCCTGGCAAAACTTTGGTGTTTTTTTCCTCTTCTTTACTTCACTTATTAAACTCTGTCTTGCCCCATGAGTTCTCTCTCTTTTGCTCTTCCTATTCTCTCCTCTGTCCTGCTGTGGGGTGGGGGTTAGAGTGAGTGGGTAGAGTGGGTCTTTGCTGCTGGCTGGGGTCAGCTCACCACAGGGCTCTATATTCTGCTTGATGCATTATGTTTGAAGATATTTGGGGGTTTTTAGACTGCATTATTCATTAAAAAAGCTGCAGGAAGAGTCAGGAAGAAGAACTACTCTACAGCACACTCTCAACATACCTTTTATCAGTGTTTCACCATATCTGAGGTTTGATCTCAAAATCTGTGGGCCCAGAGCCATCTCATCTACCCTGTCTTCTGATCTCTCTGTTTCTCGCATAGTTTTCTGAGTAGCCTTGAACTAGGGACACAGCTGCTAAAAGCAAGCAGAACCTTGATGCTTAGTTTGAAGCTGAGGCTGGCATATTTTTGCTGGGGTCAAGACACATAGCCATGACTACTGAGCCTTTTCTCCTCTTTTCTGTGGGAAGAGAGAGGAAAATGCTACCCCCTCCCAATGGTTTTGCTTTCTTGCATGTTCTGTAGTTTGTTTATTTGGGATACACTGAGAAACACTGAGTCAGGATTAGCCTCAGTGTAATTGCCAAATACAAGTCTTGGATTAGATTTGAAGTCAACCTGCATTTGACTGCAGCAGAGAAGAAAGGGAAAAACTGGCTTGAATGTTGCTCTGTAATCTTATGTTTAAGGACTGACCTAAATTATGCCAGTTGATGGCTGAGTGCTTGCATGATGCATTGCCCAGTTTTTCTCACCCCAGAAAAATCCCTTAAACTTCTTCCTTCTCCAGCCTTCTTTGTTAAGACAATACTCTGTGTGGCTTTATGTCAGCTTTCAAGTTGCTTTATACTGTCCAATCAATGTAAAGTAGCTGGAGCTAGGAAAAAATATTTGGCACTGAACATATATGTATTTGCTATATGAATATAATAATCCAGTCTGTGGGGGGTTTTTTATGCATCAACTTCTGGATCAGGCCATTGAGTTTAAAGCTGTATTCACCTGTGTCTAATCCTCAACTGTCTATGATTTCCCTTTGTAATAAAGTGAGGGATAGTCTATATTCAGTGTCCTGGCTTATTGGACCACCGTTAGTCAAGGTACAAAAAGAATTAGATCTTGTATGAAATCTTAGGGCTAGCTGTTTTTTTGGTTTTTTATTTTCTTCAGCTTTAGGTTCAGAAGCCTTTCAGATGCTGTGTGGTTTCACTATGTTTTGTCTCTAGCTTAGTCTGAAAATGTTACATCAACAGTGAGGCAAAATATGACTGTTAAGCCACGAAAACGTATACCACTTAAGCATGCAGTGCTACAATGCATTAATTCCAGAGATGGTAGAAGGGTGGTAGGGTATGCATTAGTTTACAATTAACCTGCTAGTGCCTTTCACTTTAGTAAACTTCAGGTGCCCATGCTCACCACAGATAAGCTTTGTAGAGCTACCTCACAGTCAGTGTATTTATATTGCTGTAATGATGCACGTGTGGAATTTGAACTCAAATGTCATCTGCATTTGTCATGCCATGGTATCTAAGAAGATGAGAATAATGTGGCTATTTACACTTCCTAACAACATACAGAGGTGATTCATGACTAAGATATCATGGCTTGAGAAGGAGAACGCAGATCAAATGAACGTAACTGTCAGCCAATGTTGGAAGCAGTGGAATTGAGTTGTGTTGAAAATTGTGCATGCAGTTCTGTTTTTTCTGGATAGTCTAGGTCTTCTTCAGATTAACAGCTGAACTACTGGAGAAAGATTTAATCCTTTCAGGTTTTTTTCCCACTGGCTTCAAAGGTATACTGAGCAAAAGGCTCCATGTTCAAGTGTGCTTAATCTTTTGTGCTGCTTTTTTCTCTTAAGATTTCTGAAGTTTTTATCTAGCCTGACATTGCTTGCTTTTTGACCTAGGCTTTCTCTGAAGTTTGGTGACATTGGCAATCTAAAGGGACTTGTTATTAGGTAAGTTTATATGATAAAGAAGATATTAGATAATCACATGTTAATATCCATTGTTATGCAATTACTTGTGCAATTGGTTTTAGATGAATTTGTGTAAGCAAAAATAATGTGATAGAACTGTTAACTGTATAATCAAGACACCCACATTTAATAGGTCTCTCATTTGCCTGCTTTGCTTTATAAAGGCATTTCTTCTTCTATGTTGACTTTTCTATTTATGAGAAAAGTTGTGGCCATCTCTTTTGCATAGAATCTTCCCATGTCTGAGATTTTTGCTAAACCTTGCTAATTAGCTACATTTTTGTCTGGGAATTTTGCTGCAAAAACTGTGACCTACTTTATGTTTGCTTCTTGGTGGTTGAAGAAAACAGCATTCCTTGATAAATAATATTTTATATCTTGGATGGAAGTACAATACCAATTTTGCATATCGATTTTTCTCAGTCATTTAGGAAAAATCCCTCACCTTTCCTCTCACTGTGTGAGGGAGCGGCAGACTCCTTTAGCTGCAACAATGAAGAAACTCAAATCATTTTCCAGACTCAATAGAAGGAGCTAGGGCTCACACTGATATAAATGGATGAAACTCTGGAAATACCAGTGTTGCTTCTAAGATTGTTCAACACATGAATTTAATAGTTCCAGCTTTTAGTTAGACTTGCTTTCTTAATCATCTTTTTCCCTGTACAATATTTTCAGATTCTTATTAACAACCAGTTATTACCAGCTGTCTGTTCAGAACTGGTTCAGTTTACACAGGCTGCAGCTTCTTTACAACCACTCCATACAAGCGACGTTTAATGCAACCAGAATATATGCACCGGCAAGTTACTCCTACCACTGTGAACATGTGAGCAGCTTGCAGAGATACGATGCGCTCCTCATACCCAGCTCTGCAAATGATCTTTCAAAGCTTTGGGAAGTCACTTTTACTGATTTCCAGGTAATGTCATGGAATTAAGCCAAATGGATCCCATAGGTAGACTGATGGGAAATTTTGCACTTCACTGTCAAGAAAGTATAATGACCTTCTGTGTCCAGTTTATAGGATCTCCATGGAACTTGAAATAGAAATGAAGACTTAAATTATTATACTTATCTTCCTGTCAAAGGAAATGAAGGGCTTTATACATTTTCTGTTGTCTGTTGCTTGAGTTTCCCTTCAGTGTGGGGAGTGAATTTAACTTTCAGTGTTACCTCTCTCTGAGCTGGGCTTTAAAACCCAGCATCAATAACAGCATCAATCACCAAGTATGGGACTTAACTTTTGATGCCTAGTAATTTTAACCTCGTGCCCTGATTATAGTCACCCCAGCCTGCCTCTAAAGCCAGTGGATAATTCCTCTGATTCACCTTAAGTCCTTATTTTAGGATGAGATTAATCATCTTCTGAAAGTGCCTATTTTTCTGCATTTGGCAATAAGGGAGCCTAAGATAACTAGACTAGGATGTCTTGCTTTTAGATACCTAAGTGGTAGGGCATGAATAGCTGAAAAGGGATTGAAGGGGAAAGCTGATCCCCCTTTTCTCACCATGCAATCAATGCCCATGGCTGATTTAGTGGAGCAGACAGTCAATTCCCTGAATACCAGTGTAGTAAACTTCATGTTAGAACTGAAGCCACAAGGAAGACTTACTGGTATTGGCCATAGTTGAATGCAACTTCATGTAGTTTTTACTGCCATATACTGCACACTTGGATCTGTTGAGAAAAATCTAATATTAGGGTAAGCAATTGAGAATATTTCCTTGTTTGTCGTGTTGAAGTTTATGCAGTTTGAAACAGACTCTGGAGATTCTCAGCAAATGATGCTGGATATGTACTATTAACTTGGCAGGTACCATGCTTACAATTAAATGTTATGGGCTATCAAGAGTGATCATAGAAGATTTAGTTTAAAACACAACTGCAAATCCTTGGGGCAGCAAAGTGAAGGGGATTAGAATAAGTGGCGTTTTCTAGAAGACTGACCCGGATAAACTCTGAGCATTAACTCCAGCTAGCACTGATAGATACAATTTTGCAATAAGCAGATATTAAATTAAAAATTTTTACAGGCTTCAGGAGCAAATTAATGAAGTTGTTTGTAACCAAGACAGCAAATACTTTATTTAATATGACCCCTTTTGTTCCCTTTGTAGATTCAAGGTTTTAACATTCAAGAAGGACATTTTGCCTACGCAAAAGACTGTGCGTCCTTTTTCTCTCCAGCAATACTTATGGGATTGGTTATGTCCCTGATTCTGCTGCTGGTTCTTGCCTATGCTCTTCATATGTTGATCCACCTGAAATCTCTTGACAGGCACTACGAATGCAAAGCTTCTCCTGCCTATTTTGCACAGATGAAAGACAATGACATGGGGGATGAGAAAGAGCCACTGAGAAGTGGTGGGAATGAGCCCTATGAACTTAGAAACCAACAGTTCTGTAAAATCTATATTTAGCAGTATGTGTCTGTCTGAGTGAAACAAGTGGTATTTTCTTCTGCTGGCACTGTTGTATGTAGTTTGTGCAGATTTTTCACCAAATGATGAAGGGAAAAGTTGGTAACAGTCTGTTTAGCCGGTTATTGTCTGTTATTTATTGATAACCATCTCAAAGATGCCTTGGGAAACAAGGTGAGAGAAAAAAAAATGCCATTGCGACTAAGAGATTTCACGTGATGGGAGTTTATTCCTGTAGTACCAAACCAAAATGCATATCTTTTCAACCAGCTTACCAAGTCGTGAAGAACAAATCAGTACTGGAGCCTTTGAAATTAAATAAAGGTACAAAACAATTGCAAAATAAAAATCTCTTTACTTATTCTTTCAGAAGGCAAGATTTTTCCTGTTTTTGTATTTGCTTTATCCATCCTGCTCTGTGTCCTGACAAAAGAGCATCCATTCCTTTCTCAGTATATATTTTCTTTTATTTTCTGAATTACATCCTCTCCTCTGTGTCCTCATAAACTCCTTTTCCTCCTTCAGAGTCTTCAGAGCCATGTAAGCAGTGTATTATCCACTCCGCTGATGAAATAGTGATGGCTGTGGTACAGCAGCATCTTGATACTTTTCTCTAAGCTGGAGGCTTACTGTAAGGATCTAGTTGAAGAAGAGTATAGACATCTGGTCAAAGGCTTGCCCTTAACTTCCCGGCTCAACTCCATGCCAAAAGATGGATTATGAGCATTATACCCTGTAATTCTAGGTTAATTTCTTTTCTGTCAAATCCCATCAGTCTCCCTAGGGAATTTTAACTGAATGGAGATAGCCGGTGCTGTAATTGAAAATATCCATAAACAACATGGTGGAAGCTCCCTAGCAGTGAAAAGGATACTGTGATATAATTTTCACTCCTCTTTCTGAGTGTTTAAGATATTGTCTTCCCGTTCATCCTTTCTTCTGTTAGAATCTAAGTTTGGGGACTCCAAATTGGCCTGTAATTTGGCCCTGACTTCTAGCAAGGAAGAATGCAGTGATGTAGAACTGTAGTGCTTTTAGGTCACAGGCAATGCAAAACCTGGCATGTTAGAAAATCTTCTGCAAAACCAGATTTAGTAAACAAATGCTTTTTTTGTATTTTAGGTAGTGGATCTAATGAGCTTGTGGCCTTTGTGAACTGTACTGCAATGCTCTTTAAACACTTTGAAAGATGTCCAAAGATGTCCTATTTTTAGCACAGATGAGACAGACTAAATGCGGAGTCCAAAGCAGTTATTTGATTTAGGAAAACACTTCAGAGGAAAAAAAAAGAACAAACCCACCACCTTTGAAGCATAACGAGACGTAAAAGACAAGCTTTTGGTGACTTGGCAAGGCTAGCTGTGGCCAGTTACTGCCAAACTTTATCTGCTTCATAAAGGAAGCAAGCAAAAACATGAATGTCTGGGAACCTGAATAAGGTTAAAATGAGAAGGTGCCAATAAACCCCACAGCATTCTATGTGGAATGGCAGAACAGTCGCTGGCTTGGTCCCCTCTGCGTACACACAGCGATGACAGATGTAGGCTGATGACAGTGTTAGAAGGAGCTCAGGATGCCACTGCTAAATAGGTGATGTTCCTCAGAGTCTGAGGAGCAGTGCTGTTGTGCCTGGGGTTTGTTTGCCTGTCAGACAATAAAAACCTGACACTAATCAGTGGTAGCCTGACTGTCAAAATTACCATCGTTCGCTGATGTAAAATACCCACTCTGCAGAGCTGTGCATGGTGGCTTTGGGCATGGCAGCGCTCTCAAAGCCTCATGTACACTAGTTCCTCCTGCAGAGCTCATTTAACCTTCTGGTTAGCATCTGATGATGCTGTCAGTATAATTTTTACCTTTCATTTTCTTGCATGTTTTAAATAGGTAATATTAGCACCATTGCTTACAAGACTGATAAATCAGGAATAATGGAGCTTCCCTCTAATCACGTCCCTCACTCCTCATGTCCTCCTAAACCTCCTTCCCTAGCTACTTTGCAACTCAATCATGTTCCCTTCACCTTACCTTGGTTTTGAGGGTGAGGTGATACTTGCTGGCTTTCTGCTTGAGAGACTCAGCACTGGAAATCTCCAGCATGTGTCAGTGCAGAATTTTTGGTGCAGAATTAAAATGGGTGGAGCCATTTCGGCAGGAATGCACTTGAACAAGGGGGATTAATTTATACCCACTATTTACAAGGTAAACTTCACAAGAAAAAGAGATGCAGATAAAAATGAAAAAATCATCACGAAAATTCATCTCCTTTTCTCAACTTTTTCTAAACCAGTGTGCAAGTGGTATTACACCCAGAATTTCCTCCTGTTAGTAGTTATCTTCTCTCTGCTGGGACTTTTGATGCTGCAGTCCTGCCTGGCAGTGGCAGATGATTCTGCTCTGCCAGGTATGCTCAGTGTCTTCACATTTCTACTCAGGTGCCAGCAAGAATTAGAAAGGATAAATACACTAATTGAGTTATACAGGAAATACAATGTTCAGTCATACGACTGGAATTATGAGCCATATGTTTGTAGAGAGTTCATGATGCTTTAGTGGAAAAAGTACCAGAAGAAAAAAAAAAATCATCATTGCAGTTTCTGTCTCCTTGTGCCACGTATAAAAGCAAGCACCCATGGCTGAAAAACACAAAATGCGGATTTTTGCATTCCTGGTAGGCTGTCTTTGCTGTGAGCCAAACAATCCTTATCAAATGCACATTTTGGAACAACAGAGACATTCCATTGCTCTGGTCCTGAAACAAGAAAATTAAAATTATTTGCTTACTACAAAAATAAGCTACACTGACACTAACAGACTCATTAATAAAATATAAGCTTTTTTACATGGTCCATGTTCTGCATAATTTCATTGCTGCATGAGAACACAGCAGCCTTTTCAACATATATACTTTCATTCAAACAAAAGCCTTATAACATCTTTTCAAAACTGATTCACTGTTTCAAATTCAGGGCTCCATCCACCCTCAAAGTCAAAGGGAAGAGTCTCCTTTAACTGAAACAGGATAAAATTCACAGACTACGCAGCTCTCACAGTGCAAGGATAACACTGATGTGAAGAAATAATACATTTGTTTCTCGCACATTTCAGCTGCTGTAGTTAAAATTTGATATAATTGCCCCTCAACCTA
Organism: Grus americana; assembly: GCF_028858705.1. Classification (NCBI taxonomy): domain Eukaryota; kingdom Metazoa; phylum Chordata; class Aves; order Gruiformes; family Gruidae; genus Grus; species Grus americana. The sequence goes on from NC_072891.1 coordinate 80,270,826, forward strand.
ATATTAGGCAACTTTACATCTGCAAAAAACGAGGATTTCAGGCAGTACATTAAGTACCATTGTTTCAACTAAAGTGGTGAACTGTTTGTATGGTGTGTTACGAATGCACAAGGAATAATCAAACCCAAGATACTGTGAAGACAGGAAGAAAAAACATGAAGCCACTAGCTGGTAAGTAACACTGAATTCCAGCAAGCCAGAAGAAAAGATTTATTTCTTTCCTTCCAGTTTTTAAAATGGTAGCATTTCCCTCCCCTCTTTGAACATGGATTCTTGCTGTAGCAGCACTGGTATTTCTGGCAGATTTTTTTTTTTTTAAATAATTGAGGACTTTCAAAAAGCTGGATGCAACCTTCAGCTTCAGAAAGTATCCCTAGGAGCACAGAAAGAAGCCCTGTTAGGGAAAACGGTAGCCTAGTACAATGGGAAAAATTGTCACTTCAATCCTGAAAGCTATATCCGACCAGGAGTAACAAAGAACCGTATCCTTCACTGCCGTTGCTTCGTATACGCACAGAAGCTAGAGTCGATGAAAGAACAATTCAAGATGGGTCTGTTCCTCACCATTACTTGAATACTTCTTAAAGTTTCCTCCACTTCCAGTAAGCTTTGTGACAGGGCACTTTTAATTGATATCTGATATATCTTAAATCCAGTTCAAAAGTTTCTAGCTCACCCCTTAATTTGTTTGCTGTAACATTACTGGCCATATTTGATGTTACAGAACAAAGATCCCAAATAACCTTCAGAGCTGCACAAACCCTGTTAACAGCCAGTCATTTAACATGAATCGTATTCAGTCATATTCAAGAAACTTTTCATTAAAATTCAAAATTTGCCCCAGCTGAAGGAGCACGTCAAGAGCTGTGACTTACTTGTAGCCACAGTGGTTTGGATGCCACACTCTGTGGTCTTCTAAGCTTGGTTTGCTTGCAGGAATGGTCAAGAGAAGTGAACACACACTGAATCTGGGATTCATCATCAAGTCAGCAGGTGCACCATCCGCTCCTGCCCTGGACCAGCGCTGCTCTGCGTCTGTCTGTCAGTGTGGGTGAAGGCTCTTCGTGGAGTAGTTCTAAAATTAACATGAAGCATTTTATTAAGGAAGAATTTGCATCACCTAAAAGAGAGCGAACAAAGTAACCTGCCTAAGGGATCTCAAACTTTACAGTAACAGTATATGCTGCAAATAATTCCAATAAATGCGATTTTCTGTGTGCGTAGCATTTGCACAGGTAATATTGATGTATTTGCAGCTGCTTCTGAACTGGAAAACAGCAGCAGAGAGACAGGAGACCAGCTATGCCAGTAATCAGCTTTTCCGGAAAGATGGCTGTCAACACAGGTTCGGGCTCTGCTGAAAACTCTGTTTTTCATGACAATTGGTTCTTGGCCTCCATAAGAACTTACAATGAAAGTCAAGAAATAATCTTCCTTTGGTAGAGTTTTAGATAAGGGCTTAACGTGAGAGGAGCATGCTGTTAATATCAAGACATTAATGAGATAAACCAGAAGAAAGTGCTAAACCTTGTATATATACTTTTGCACTTTTATTCCTTAAGGCTGATGGCTTATAATTTATCAGAAAATGTAAATTGTTTCTTCCAAGTCAGTGATGTAAATTTTCTAATGACTCGTGTTATTTTTGATGCCTGACAAACAGATTCAATTCCTGAAAATTTTAGAACAGCCTTCCGAAAGATTTTGCATCTGCCTAATTCTGAGTGCTTTTTCTAGGTAAGTTTTATAATTTTGGTACATCAGCATGCCATATACTAGCTACCTAAAGATTATAATTGGTTATTGCAAATAGCCTCTTTGTAGGTAAGCACTGCTACTTGGGAACATAAAGGAATATTGATTTAGGATGGAAACACATTGATTTCTGTATATGGGTCTTTTCCCTACTCATTTACCTGCTGTGTAACCCTCTCTGCTGACATATGACAGAGCTTTCTTCATCTTAATACCACGATTGGATGATCCATTTTCTGACCTAATTTATCAGTGTTCATAATCAAAGTGCATTACTCCGTTTATTTCATTAAATCCTGCTGTATGAGGCAGAGACATATTTTTCCAGCTTGCACCCTTGGAGCTGTGTGCGTTGTCATTCCTCCGGGCCGGGAGAAGGACACACAACGTGGCTGTGAGCCAGCGCCATCCGCCCGCCCAAGGCATGCCCAGCATCACACTGCTCCAGGGTCTGCTGCCTCCGGCTCTGCGCTCTGTCTCTGACAAGTGGGCTGATGGGTGATGAAACCACCTCTGGCGACTGACCTCTGCTCTGAGGCAAACTCCTGCACTTCCACCACTTAGACGTTCTTTTGTAAAAGTAAGTTCTCCAAATAAAGGACTTTTTTTTCAATGCATCCAAGTGAGATTTTGCATGTACAGAGCATTTTATTAACACCAGCTACTTGACCGTTGCAGCCTTTCGCATTCCTCTCTCCAGGAACGGCAGTCTCCCACCTTTAGCTGAAGGCTAAGTAGATTGATCGGAGCCACAGAAATAGCAGCAGCACATCCTGTTTGGCCCCATGCTGCCTCTTAGGCTATTGAGTTGCCTCTCAGATGCCCAGTGAGGCAGCGGGTCTCCAGAGGCAGCCTGAAGAGTGTCGGCTAGATGCTTTCCTCTCTTCCTCATCCCTGCCAGTACCACACATGATCAAGCATCCTCTGGAGAAGAACAGGTTTTCTGCCATTCGTACGTGTCTGCAGTGGAAAGCACTTATTATCTGTCTTCTCTGACAAAAAGAATGAGCAAGATTTTCAGCTCTGGACACAATTTCTCATTATTTTCTTCCAACTAAAGCTCGTCTTCCCAATGAAAGGGCACAGGAAAGGGGCCATAATGACAAGCACCCAGCTCTACCTTACCAGGAGTAGCACTACCACAAATGCTTTTATTTAAAAAGCATCTTCAGGAGCATGGCTGTTCAGAGACATTTAATCCCCAATAGGTGAGGCAGGGGCAGCTTTCTCCATCTTACGTGCAAGCGGCACAGAGCGTTTGGGTTTTTGTCAGGCTCTGAAGGGATGGCCTGGGTGTCTGTAATGGGGTTTGGAGGTGATCCTGATGCCCAGGATGTGGTGTGGTGTGATGGGCCACGAGAGGACTGTGGGATGGGGACCTGGGGGAGGACCAGCGAGCGCATTAGCCTTTTCTGCTGCTTTGTGAGTGCTTGCCCCTTGGTTTTGCAGGGCAGGCTGTCTACTTGCCCCGAACAGCAGCTTTCCATGGTTTGAAACTCACCATGCTCTTACCCTTGAAGCTGAGGTGTTTTTTCTTCTCAACAATGAGCTGGTTTTTCACTCCCAGCTGCAGTTGTCTGTCACTAAATATTAATCAAGGCTCTTTAAGGAAATGAAAAGCTTTGTTCCATTTACAACCATAACTTCAAAAATGTGAAGCCTAAGACAAAAGAGACAGTTTTAGCCTCACTTTTTGAAAATTTTGCATTCAACCAGTCTGAAAACATGGCCTGTGAAATGAGGTGCGGAGTCATTACAAATCCTGCCCCTAATTAGTGAGCTGTGGAGCAGAGGTTTGTAGCTCTAAGCCTAAGCACTAAAGAAAAATAGCTGTGGTCCAGTGCCCACATCCCTGCTGGCAAAGTGGTATCTTTGTGAAATACGGGAACAATATGCTGTCCTTGCTGGACTTTGCACAGAAATATTGCTCCAACAGTATGGCTGCATTTCAGAGCAAAGAAACTGTGATTTTAAAGATGACAAACATTCAGGCCCAAGGGAGAGCCAGACAGAAAAAAAGAAAAAGTGGAAATAGTGGAGAATGCAAATTCAAAAACACTGTGCAAATGTCCTCCAACCTAGACTTGTGTTGCTCTGCAGTGATGTCTAAAATTGCCTTGTGCTGGTTTGGTTTGTGCTGTAGAAGATGGTATATCCCTGGAGAAATCTTTCAGGTCTTTGTTTCCTTTTAGGGTATTGGTCAAAATCCTTAAACCTAATCCTAAAGAAGCATACCCTCAGTATTAATGTTCTTCCATTTCAAATGTGCTGCTGTTTTATTTGGCTTGAGGTGACTTGGCTCTGTCTGAAAGAATTTGAAATCCAGCTGTTCATCTTGTCCATCCCTTTTGATATCATGCCTGTTGCCTGTAGTGCTGGATGGGAATTTTTAAGGGTTGAAATGGTTTATATAAACACTTACAGTAAAAATGATGCTCTGCCAAAATCATTGGAGACCTTGGTCCCCAGGATATGCCATACAGCCTCTTAAATTTTGCAAGAACTCCGCAGTAAAAATTAAAAAGATACAGAATTACACGTATAATCGTGCCGTGGCACTGGCGAGATTAATGGACCACTGCTGAAGGGAAAGCGATAGTGCAAACCTCTACGAAGGCAGATTTTTCATGTCATTAAAGTGACCAGGAAAACTTCAGTCGTCCTGAAAATCTGCTTAGTGAATTACATAAAACCCGTGTAGGAATTTGTGTGGAAGTAGCCGCAGCACCACAGCCAGGTAGTGTCTGAAGACATACTCAGCTGTGTTTCTTTGGCCAGCCGCTAAAAAGACGTTTTTAAGCCGTGTTTTCCGTTGTTTGTGGAATCGAAAGGTGCAACCCGCGATGGCTGGGAGCGGGGCGGTGCCGCCTCCGGTTTTGGGTTCGTTCGGAGCAGGAGAGCCCCCTGGCGAGCGCCTCCGACCACTGCAGCTCCCCGGCCCCAGGGTTTCACTGAAATAGCATCATTCCCCCGTGTTTTTTCTTCCTGGATAATCAGGGCACGCTATCTGACCACAGTCACCCTGTTAGCAGGCATCGGTCATTTCATTTGTTGACGTATTATGGAAAAATATATGACCTGTCGCTTACGGGACTGAGGTTTCCAGCTACCGCTGATGTCTGTCCAGAGACATGAACTGCGTCTGAACAAGCTTTAAGCTTTTTAGAAAGGCATAAAGGCAGGTACAGGAGTGAGCTGCTGATGCCAGCCTGGGTCTTGCAAGCCGTTCCAGGCAGAGGGAGTCCATCATGTCTATAAGCTCCACTGAAATCAGAAGGTTACAGGTCCAGGACATTGCAAGCCACTTACGCAAACAGATGACATCAAGCCAGAGACTACTGCCTCGCTGTCAGCTTCATTGGTATCTGATTTCAGTGGGAACCCTCATTTTACATGCAAGGTGTGTGGGATCTGGGCTGGGAGCTGAGATCTCACTCATTTCTCTTCTCTGAAAGTCAAAAGTGAGTTAATGGTTGCCATTATTAATGAATGTTTTGTGGCCCATTAGGAAGCCTAACATCCAGATTGTTCTGAATTACTAAAATCTCATTGCTTCCAGAACATGCTACAAAGAGCGGCTGGGAATTTCGAAGGAAATGCAGGTAATGTTTCTGAGCTGAGTTATGGAGAACAAAACCCCTCGCGTTTTGCTGCTGGAGATGTGTTGGATGGCTGTGCCTGGTGCAGGAGAGCACCTACAGTGCTGAAGGCCAGACACTGGTACACCACCAAGAGCAGCCCCTCTCCAAGGGCTGCTCTAGAGGGAGGGTTGGACCTTAGCTCCAACCCAACGGTGCCAATCTTGTCACCTAATCCTGTGTGCCCCCCCCGAGGGCCTGGGGTGGACTGAAGAGGGGTCCTGGAAAATGGGCAGGGGTGTAGGAGGCTGGTCAGGGATGTGAAAGCCCGTTAGTGTCCATGAGGGCTCTGTCAGCTGCCTCTTGATCTCATGTTGTTTTCTGAAGAGTTCACTTTCTTCCTACCCTTATCCCTGGAGGGAGCAACATCTTCAGCTCCTGTCCTTAATAAATGCACAGAAAGATTTGTGCTAATTAAAATCTGAGTCTAATAAAACCTTTTTGATCTCCCTAACATTCTCATGATGCCAGGGAGCTTCACTGCTTCAGTTAAATATTAGGGATTTAGAAGTTTTCTTTAGGTCATATATTTTATCATGTATAAATGGCTGAGAGAGTTGGGATTGTTCAGCCTGGAGAAGAGGAGGCTCCAGGGAGATCTAATTGCGGCTTACCAGTACCTGAAGGGCCTACAGGAAAGCTGGAGAGGGACTGTTTATCAGGGAGTGTAGTGACAGGACAAGGGGGAATGGGTTCAAGCTGAAGGAGGGTTGATTTAGATGAGATGTTAGAAAGAAATTCTTTCCTGTTGGAGTGGTGAGGTACTGGAACAGGTTGCCCAGAGAGGTGGTGGATGCCCCCTCCCTGGAAGTGTTTAAGACCAGGTTGGATGAGGCTTTGGGCAACGTGGTCTAGTGGAGGGTGTCCCTGCCTGCAGCAGGGGGGTTGGAACTAGATGATCTTTAAGGTCCCTTCCAACCCAAACCATTCTAGGATTCTATGATCATTGAATTTCCAACAAATTAAATAAAAACTCATGAGACATCACTGAATTGCTAGACTAGCCCTAGCTCTGTAGGAACTGCTTTGTAAGAGCAATTATAGAACAATCTGAAATTAGCTCTAGTAGGTGAAGCTCAAATAAAATTTGTTGCTATTGACCCTCAACATCCAATGACCTGGAAAAGTGGCCTCCCTCTCTTGTATTAAAATTCTACAAACAAACAAAACAGCTTCATTAGGTCAATTAGTTTGCGCACGTATGTTAACAAAAAGACTTCACTGTGGGGGAGGAAAAATTCAGCTGAAAAATCAATCCCAAATTCAAGACTGTTAATTTATGGACTGGTTCTCTGACATCAGTTTATCTAAACTTCATCTAGATTTATTTCTCTGTTCTTAGCTAGGGGCATTATTTGTTCTTCTTAACCAACTTGCCATACTGCATGTATTACCAGCAGAGCTTACATAAACTCCTGGGACTGAGACTTACAAAGCATCTCAGATTACAAATTCACAGAAAAATTCCAAAAGATTTAATGCACTCAGGACTACAACCTTTGCAAATCAGCAACACCCCACTCCAGGCAGTCCATCGCATATTCTGGTGCTTTCAAAACCCTCTAAGAGATGGTGCCTTGTGGCTGTGCAAGGGACTGAGACATGTTCTTGCTAGTGCAATATTTATACAGTGCACTGTGAAGAATAATAATAGCACTACCATTACCACTACAACCACAGTGATCCTCTAGACTTAAAATTTCTTCTCAAAAACCTGAGGAAACGTCTCTTGTGGAACCACTTATCTTTGGAGCCAACAATTATGCAAACCAAAAGCTGCTGTCTGATGCCTACCTGGGAGGGTGTGAATGTCAGTTAAAGACAATTATGTTGTCTCCTTGACTGGCATGTGGAGAACAAGAAAAATATTTGATCACTGGCAGACTCATAGCACCTCCTGCAGCTTGTTTGGTCTTCAGAAAAGCTGAGGTTCAAGTCCTAGAGTAATGCAGAATGAAATTGCTGAAACTGTAGTGTCAATACACTCCTCTCTGTTTGCAGTCATATGCAGAAGCATAGAAAAATAGATGCACGAGATAAGAAGAAATTCCACTAGGATTATTAATCTAGATAAGATATATTCCTTACATTATTATAGAGTGCTATGTTCTTCCATGATAACATCTGGGAAAAATTTGTAAAATCACTCAGTTTCATGTGGTAGCAGTATTGAGGCTCCAGCCTGCCAATATCTCCTTCCACTTCTCTTGTAATCAGTTTGGTCACTGAGGGAGCCAAATTATCACATCAAGTGGATGTTGTCCAGTCAAAAGTTTCTGGGGCTCCTCCCCACAGTGCTGTGCTCGCTCTCTCTCTCTCTCTCTCTATATATATATTTAATGTCTCAACATAGTCCAGTCAAATCTCATTTTCTATCACATGCTTTAAATCCTGATTCCTCAAAGGGTAGATAGGTAAAAGTTTCCTGTATGTTTCACTGAACAGCAGCAGTCATAAAAAAGTCCTATTAGGTGCTAATTTTGTCTTCCACTTCATGTATTCTGATGAATTTTCTGTTTAATATCTGTTAATAAGGAGACCTTCACAGAAAACTAGCTTGGCTGGGGGCACTGTATAATCATGCCAAAACTGTGACAAAAGATAATTAAAATTAACAGGTACGATTTCACTTCCTTATTCTGGAGACAGATCATTATTTACTCATTTGCTATATCCAAATTCAGTGAAACATTGTATAATATGAAAAAAATTTTTTTTGTTTGTTTGTTTTCTTTCATGCAGTTTGCCTTATACTAATGGGTATTTCTTGGCCATACTGAAGACTTCATCATGTCACTTGGGTGAAGGTGGTGGTTGTAGGTAGACAGTCATTTTTCTGTGGAGGACAGATGTACCTCTGATAACTCCTCACAGATTATTGTTTTAAATACAATAATCATCTCCATAGGCTTGCCTGGGTCAAGAATGAAAATGTGAGCTTTAATACACCTGTGGCACTTTCACTGGTTGGACCTGTTATCTCTGGAGCTGACAGGACGTGATTCTTTCCTCCAAAAGGTGCCTGATTTCAGTATCTTTCCCACAACCTCTGCCTGAAGCCACTCTTGCTTGCAACGTGACACTGGGAAGGTAAAGCCATCAAGAAAAAAGATAGTATCAGTAGTTTTCACCCATGGATTCAGATGTTTACAGTCTTTTACGTGAAACAAGGGAATATCTCCTGTGGTTGTCCTCAAGCTTTGTAATTTTTTATCTCTTTTAATCTTTTTTAGCAATTACCGGGAGACTGGAATCCTTCGTTAGGTTGGTTTTTTGTTGAGTTTTCAGTCTTGTAAAAACCTGCTCAGCTGTTCTCCTTTCATCCCAGGATAACAGGACTGATAAAGTCTGAGAGTATGAAGTCTAGCTCAGACATAAGCAGTAGGGTTTTTTTAGTATGAACTGCTCTTTAAAAGATCCTAGAACCAAACTGTAGCAATAAGCTTTTAACGATTTCTTTAAAACCAGGTAATTTCCCTGCAAAGATTATTTTCTTCTTTCAGACTAGGAAATAAATAAATAATAAACCTGTCTATATTTATTTTGGTTAGCAACTGTTTCTACGTTGTCTATGCTAGGCCTCTGGATTGTTTTTCTACTGCAGAAAAATGCACACAACATTAATATTTCAGCAGAAGCCATCGGCATGTCCCAAAATGCTGCTGTCTAGATTGGAGGTGTGTGGTGAGGTAACTGCCTTCTCCTCAGAGAAAACTCTACAAGGAGGCAGTGAGATACGGTTGAAACCATAGATTTCTGTAAAACAGAAGCAAAAAATCTGCTAGACTCTCCTTATCCCCAAAGACTTTATTGTGAACATAGTGTTTTTGTTTCTCCTTATCACCTTGGTCCTTATCACTGAGGACTTTAATGTGGACATATTGTCTTTGTGTCTTCAGGTCTGTATTTCATATTCAATATGCCATCAGGATTCACTGATGAGGAAATTACTTGAACATCATTAGCTGTGGACTCAGCCATGCTGCCTGTTGTCTTTTGTGGAGGCAGGACGACATATAGGAAAGCGAGTGTATGGTGCAAAGATCCCACATGTGAACAATCAGAAAAAACTTAAAAGTAATCGGAGCTTGTAAAAAAACAGAGACACTTGCTGTAAGACGGTATACAGGAGTAGATTTGCCAGGATGTTCTTTGAGCTTTCTAGAGAATATCCATTCCTTGAGTGGAAGATGTGTCTGGTGAAATATTCCATTCTCTGCCCTCCACTGCACTTTCTCTATAACATTGCTCTATATTTTTTTCATAAGCTAATGAAACTGCTGCTGATACTAGCATTGGAAATTCAGCCACACCATCATTTTCTCTGAAGATTGGCATTTATTTATTATTTTGAGGGCATTTTCTCTTTTTCTTAATTCTGAATTCAGAAACTTTTAAAGACACAAACAAAGACTCTTTGCCACAGAAATGAAACAATTTCTCTCTTCTGACTAATCAAATCAGAGGTGAGGGCGGGAACTGACCGTGGCTGTAATCTATGTGAGGATTGAGATCAATTATGGACATTTATCTATTTGTATTTCTGTGGAGTCCTCCAGAGGTGCCAAGCAGAATCAGGTCCCCACTGCGCTGCACATTGCAGGAACACCAAGTAAAAGATTGTTGTGTTGGGTTTTGTGTGGCAAGGTTTTGGTAGCGGGAGGGGCTACAGGGGTGGCTTCTGTGAGAAGTTGCTAGAAGCTTCCCCTGTGTCTGATAGAGCCAATGCCAGCTGGCTCCAAGATGGATCCATCCCTGGCCAAGGCCAAGCCAATCAGCGCCTCTGGATTAACATATTTAAGAAGGAAAACAAAGGAGTTAAAGGAAACTTTTGCAACTGGAGAGAGGAGCGAGAAGATGTGAGAAACTCTGCAGACACCAAGGTCAGTGAGGAAGGAGGGGGAGGAGGCGCTCCAGACACCAGAGCAAAGATCCCCCTGCAGCCCGTGGTGAAGACCATAGTGAAGCAGGCTGTCCCCTGCAGCCCATGGAGGAAGGATGAGGGGGTGTAGAGATTCCACCTGCAGCCCGTGGAGGACCCCACGCCGGAGCAGGTGGAGGCACCTGAAGGAGGCTGTGGCCCGTGGGAAGCCCACGTTGGAGCAAGTCCGGGCCGGACCGGTAGACCCGTGAAGAGGGGAGCCCACGCCAGGGCAGGTTTGCTGGCAGGACTTGTGACCCTGTGGGAGGGACCCCATGCTGGAGCAGTTTGCTCCTGAAGGTCTGCACCCTGTGGGAGAGACCCCACGCTGGAGCAGTTCGTGAAGGGCTGGAGCAGTTCGTGAAGGACTGTAGCCCGTGGGAGAGACTCCATGTTGGAGCGGGGGAATGCTGAGAGGAGTCCTCCCCCTGAGGACAAGTGGCAGAGACAATGTGTGCTGAGCTGACCGCAACCCCCATTCCCTGCCCCCTTGTGCCGCTGAGGGGGGAGGAGGTTGAAGCCGGGAGTGAAGTTGAGCCCGGGAAGATGGGAGGGGTGGGGGGAGGTGTTTTAAGACTTGATTGTATTTTATCATTGCTCTGCTCTGTTTTGCCTAGTAATAAATTAGATGAATCTCCTCTGTACATTCAGCCTGTTTTGCTCGTGACGGTAATTAGTGAGTGATCTCTCCCTGTCCTTATCTCGACCCAAGCCTTTTGTTATACTTCTCCTCTCCCATCCCGCTGGGGGAGGGGTGAGTAAGCGGCTGCGTGGCACCCAGCTACCGGCTGGGCCTAAACCACGACAATTGTACATGTTGGTTAGAAGGTCCGTTACTTTCTGTAGTCTATGAGTGTTTATATTGAATAATTTGTCCCCTTCTGTGTCCAAATGACTGTCTTGAGGCAAGATTTATCCATTGTCTTGCTTTGTCCCACGTACCAGAGATGGAAACCTACCCCGAGTGCTAAAATTGCCTCTCACCTGCTCTCTTTGGGGCAGGATTGGAACCAGCTGGTATGGCTTGTGGGACAGACCATGGAGGAGATGTGGACAAGGCAACCGGGAGCTGCAGACCTTCAGAATGTCTTATGGTTAACCTCCAGAAGCTGATCTGAGAGCTGCCTTCCTCTGGTAGAGCCACCAAGTAAGGGATGAACACCTCCTCTAGCCCAAGGGGGCTGAAATACATCCCTTTGTGAGTACAAAGGAGTTTTGTCTGCCTGTTGTAAACAAAATGCATGAGGACATCCCCGGTCAGCCTCTGCTTCTGTGCTGAAACAAGACTTCTGGAAAAAAAGTAGGCAACTTTTAAGTATTTCAACAGGAGTTAGAGTTATTTCTAGTCTAAGCTTTTCAGTTCAGCACACTCAAAAAAAAAAAAAAAATCCATTAAGAAATCTGTGCAGTAAGGTGTTTTGAGCCTATCTTGTAGCTGCAGTGTTCATGCACCCTCACTGTGGTTTTTCATAGCCAACAAGATTTTATTTGAAAAAGTTTGTTTTCATGCTTTTAACCTGCCCAAAGGCACTCAGGATAGGAATGTCAGTTTTATTTGGAAAAAACTGCATTGGAACCCGAGTTTATGCATTTTTCCTTTTATCAGGTGGGCAGCTGGACCGTGGGCATTGAGGCAAGAAAACTGTGAGTTGGGGATGCACAAGGAAGGTGGCAAGTTCCTGCTCTGTACAAATAGGATGAGACTCAACCTGGCATCCTTACTACCATTTTCTAGGTCCATTGAGTCACCAGCTGGGAGACAGAGGAGAAATGAACTCATGAGAGAAGCAAAAATGATTGTGAGCCTGAAGACCCCTCATTCCCTGCCCAGGCAAAACCTGCTGCGATCCCGTTCCTGCCTTGCCTCATCAGTCCTAGACTTTTCCTCTGCCACAGCAACTGTTTGACTGCCCTTGTTGGATCCGCTTTTGGGAAAAACCAAACAAAGCGTATGCTGCCTTATAAAGAGGCTTTACTTGACTGTGTGTAACACTTTGGTCTGTTGAGTTAGATTCTCAGCTGGTGTGTAATTAATTTTAGTCGATGTATGCGCTGCTTTGCCTTATTTATTCTGACCACTTCTGGCCACATACTAATTTAAAATACAGGAATCTAAGTGAAATACCAGAAAAGCCAATGAGGATCTCTCCAGTGATTTACTGGACTTTGGAGTTGACACAGGTGGGTCAGACCAGTGGTCTACTCTCCCGCTCCATCAGCAGTGGATGACAAGGGAGTCTGGGATTAGATGAAACCTGGGGTGACCCCAGGTGTCTGTGCCATGGGGTACATCTGAGGGGAGTCCTGCCTGACCTCCCGTGGAGGCACAGCCTCTGCCCTCCAGCAGGAAGAGGAGCCTCTTGCTCCGTGTTTGCTGGGCACCTTCGCTTTTCTCTCTGCCCATCTCACTCCATCTCTGTACTTGTTCAGCTCTGTTTCTTGCAATATAACCTTCCCCTCCTGGCTGTCAGTCAAGAAGATTGGCATCTGCCTTGTGCAGAACAGCTCCCTTAATTAGCCCCAGGAGCATCCCACTTGTGGTCTTTTTCCTTTTTCAGTCTCCTGCCACGCAGACAGCTGGTGAGACCCTTCCTTCTGTGCCCTTGTTAGATGGTTCCTACCTGACCTTTTCCATAGCTGCTCACCAGTGGCACTCGAGTAACCCAAAGCCCACCCTTTGGTGGACCGACCACCTTACAGGACAACGAGGAATTTTCTCCTGTCTGCCTCCTGCTCTCTTTTCCCTCCTTTACCTCCCAACCTTTTTTGAACTCTGAGAGTTTCTATACTTAACAAGCCTGAGCGCCGCTGCTGCCTGCCCTGCTGCAGATTCATTCCTTGGGGTCTGCACTTCCCCTCTTCGTTCCTTGTGGTTGTCAGATGTGATTTCCCATGGTCCCTCACAGAGATGATGCAAAGCAGAGGAGCGATCACAAGCCTCAGGCGTTCTTCCTCTTTCAGAAGAGGGTCAGGTCAAGGCTGGCTGTGATGTGCGTTGCCAGTCTGATGAAGGCAACCCGTTTAATAAGGGGATGCAGATGCTTGGGGAGAATGCAGCTCCTCTACAATCCCGACTTGATACAATTAAAGATGTGGAAAATCTTTTTCCTCCTCACATCCTGAAAATCTTGTGGCAGATGACTGCATCTCACAGGAGAAGAGATTAAAGGAGGCTATTGTATGAGAGAACAGGTCCAGAGTATGGCAATTAAAATTACCCAGTGCCTGGGGAGGACAAACCACATGAGGAGAACTTTAAAAAAACCAGAACTATTTAGTATGGAAAGGCGAACAGGAGGAGGAAATACGATAGTGTGACATATTTTATTGGAGGATATAAAGACAACCAAACAAGGGATATTTTCTCAAATAAACCCCTTGATGTAAGGACGTGGGGTCACTTTGCAGCATATAAGGGCAACATCTTTCAGACAAGTCAATTGAATTTATTTGTGTCATGCATATGTGTGGTTCACAACGACACCAGGAAATGCAGAGCTGCAAATGAATATGATTGCTCTGCCAGGCCTTGCGTGCAGAAAGCGAGATTCACGTGGCTGGCTCTGGTTTTGCACATCCTCACAGACGGATCTGTGCTGAGCACATGTGCAGCATGGGCTGCAGTCCTCTCCTCCCTTTCCCCAGATGTGAGCTGGCTATGTCCGGCACACGGGATGATGGAGCAGGAGAGGGGCTCTGCTACCCTGCAGATGGAAATGCACCATCTGGAAGAGCCCTGTTACTCCCCTGGCTATGCCTGCATCTCCTCTGTCCTGCAGTGTCCTCCTCTCGATGCTGGGGGAGTATGTGCTTGAGAAGCTGCAGTATATCATCTACCTGCAGCAGGTTGGAGGAGGAAGGGCAGCAGCTCTCCCTGTTGCTAATCCATAGTATCGTATGTGTGTGTATATGCTTGTGTGTGCATAGATGAATATTTCATCTCTTGTAATTCTTTTAGCTGCAGCATAGTGTTTTGTGATTTTCTTTATGTTGGGAGGTGTGGGAACTCCCTTGAACTGTAAGCTGCCGTTGCATTTAAAAGCAGCAATGTAAAACCAAGAAATGAAATGGCTGAAAGAAGCTGCTTGATTTTCTAAGTTTGCATATAGGTGTGAGGTATTGCTCTGTGGAAGACGTACTATTATTTGAAGAGACATAGTTAAAGAGACCTGCAGACAGACAGTTTACTTACAAGTAAGAATCAGAGATCTTTCCCAGGTGAGTAGCTGATGGAGATCTCTTACTTCATTATTAATGTTAACAATGTGACTATAATTGCAACAGGTTAATTCTCCTTATGTGCTTTGGTAGCTTTCTCCATTGTAATGAGCTAATGCATGCGCCTTGTAGTGAAAGCTGTGCACATCACTTTGTCACTTGTGTATGAGCTCATCAGAAGTCTTTGCATAGGGAAGTGTCACGGAAGAGGGGCAGGGTGGGTAACACCAGATTAGATTTTCTTCCATCTGCCACTGTGGCTCCTGTTCTGCTTACCAGTTATTTTTCTACAACCGCAAAAATCTGAATTGGGTCCTGTGTCAGAATCCAAGAGGCTTTCCATTGCCTGAAAAACAAGGATAGCCATGATGGAAGCTCTCTCTGGCAGATGGCAGCTACCCAAATTATGGTCCATACAGGCAGACATCTGGGAAATAACTGGCCACAAAGATGTCGAAGCTTGGGTCAAAACTGTCCAAAACAACATTTTAAGGACTGGGCTGTCCAAACCAAGCACAGTTACAAAGCTGTATTTACTTTCTTTGCATTTTAACAGATTCCTTCAGGTAGCTCTGGTCACATTGGCTTCTAGTAGCATCCTGGAAACCCAGAAGTGCTCAAATCAAAGTGTCAAAGGCAGAGTGTCCCCTGCAGCTGTGTGGGCTGTGTTTGCCATGGCTTTATGTCTCCTCTGGCACAAAACAGATGACAGAGCATGGCTTCCCCTTCCCTGGATTGCCTCTGACTTCAGGGCCGGATTGTGAAATGTTGACCTAGCCAGGGAAAGCCAGTGCCGCTCCTTCCCTGGATATATCGAGTTGTCTCCCGTGCCTGTGCTGCTGAACAGGACTGGCCGAGGGGTGGACAAGCACCGTCTCTTTGTGGAGGGATACAGCTGCACAGGGAGGCATTCAGAGGACCTGGGAGGCAGCCAGGAAGCAAAGACCAGAGCCAGGAAGGTTTGGCACGGTCCCTGGCTGGGGTCTAAGTGTTCAGTGCAAGGAGATTTGCCAGCACCGCAGGGAGAAGCACTGAGTCCTGTTCCCACATCAGGGTGCTCTCCCTGCTCTCGCTCCTTTTTCGGAGCACGGTGGGGTGTGGGGTTCAGGTTAGCAGCAGAGACTGACCAGGCGAGGCTGCAAAGGTGAGCAGCAACCAGAAATACCAGAGTTTGTTGGTGAGAAGGCAAAGGGAGTGCAGACCTGGTAACTCTACAGGACTGATTCCTCCTTTCCAGCCAGGTCTGCGAGGCTTGGCAGGAAAAAGAAATGCCGTGGGCAGTTGTCTTACAGACTGCTGAGTTATGCCAGAAAACCTGCAGTCCTGCACCTTTCTCCTTCTGTTGTCTGCTGTGCATCCACTGGGAAACACGTGGTACCTAACTGCTCAGCCCGGCTGATGGGCCACGTCCCCTTACATCTGCAGCTTTGGTGAGAGCTGAGAAACCTTAGGAACTGCAGAATCGCACTCCTACAAGGGGAAACATGAGAAACTCATTTTTTGTTAGCTGAGTTTGATTCACAAACTGCTCTGAAAACAGTGTCTTATGGGATTCAATTACCAGCAGTTTTACGACATACCAAAGGAAGCATCTGTAAACCCAGAAAACGACTTACAGCTTTTGACACCCATCTTTAAGTTCCAGAGCTGCTAAATAGTTCAGAAGTCCTCAGTTCTGACATACAGAGCTGGGCTGGTTTATATCATGTCAATTACACAATGCTGCGTGGTGGAAGGCATAGACAGTCAGCTGTCTTACACGGTTATGGAAAGCAGGTGAGGCTACAGGAGGACAGAGCCTGAGAAGTGTAAATCCAAGTAATATTTCCAAAGAGTTGTTAGAAAGATCCCAGGAGATGTTGCTGCCTTTTCCATCTTAAAGCCATTTGAAGATGGCTCTCCTCCTTCGTGTCTGTGTCTAACGCTATCCACTGAGCCTGTTTTGCAATATGTAACATTTTCTGCATATGTCTGTACATTCTGGGTCTGATTTCACTCCTACTGAAGTCAGCAGGAGACATGCAGTATGTTCAGCAGGAGATGGATTACCCCTGGCCTCATTAATATAATTTTCTTTTACAGCTGTGGACCAGCCTTACTTTGCTGTCACAGGGAGGTAAAAATTAAGATGTACTGCATCAGAGTGATCCACCATACCTTGCAAAAATTTCCCTTATCCGTGTCTTTAGTATGTTGCCCTGTGACTTTTGCCAGGACTCCCTGGAAGACTGAGGAGAAAAGAGTTGCTTAAGGTTTCCCTGACCGACTGCCTACCCCTGCTGCCCTACCACTCTTTCTTCCAGCTTTGCAGAGTGAAGCTGATCCCTGAACGTAGCAGGTATTTCCCCAGGGAATTTACAGAGCCGCATGTAGCCTTTGTGAGCATTAATCACAGCATGCCTTGTGACTATTTTTATTTTTTTTTTATTTGAGGGTGATTCCTGTTTCCCTGTTAGAATGAATTTCCCAAGCCACTTGCCTCTTCTTAGAGGCTGTGCTCCATCTCACATGCTTTGTGGATTGGCAAGTACTCTAAAGACGAAGGCATGTCCACTCCATGCATCTCCAATCACGTGTCACCAGTGGTTGAGGTCTCCTAATGATCAAATCTCCTGTTTAGGGAATTACAAGAGCATTGATTTAGCTGAAAGAATATCATATCACAGGGGCAGCAAGGAGTCCTGGTGCTGTCACTGTTGTTGCACTCTTACGTTTGGGCAGTCTTCATATCCACAGTGGGACGAAGACAAATAGGTTTGAGCCAATGAAGTAACTGATTGACCAGGAGAGCTGGGCAGTGCTGCATCAAGGCTAAGGCTTTGGTAAAAGATCAGTGTTCTCCAGATGTTGTGACGTGAGCAAGATGTCAATGAAACACTGCACTCTATAGCAATTCCACTTGTAATTATGGAAAATTAAGTGCACAGAAGCTATTTTGAGAAGATGGGTGCACAGTCCTTTAGTGTTTACTTTGCCCACAGTGTCAGAGAACTTTGGCAAAGTTACAGCATTTGCCAAATAACTTTTTACCTTCTGTTTGGTCCAAAGAGAAACTGGAACAAAAGGTAATAACAGCTAAATGATTAAAGTATTTTTATTTTGAACTCTTTGAACAGTGGAGAAGTAGCATATTATTTCTAGGTCAAAGCACCTACACTTAAAAAGTGCATATACTTTTGACAAACTGGAGTCTGTCAAAAAGCAGTCTACTTGTAATTAAAAAATTGCAGCTACAGTACTAGAAGAACAGAAATAGCGAAAAGCAATAAGGTCTTTCCACTGACTTTGACGGGCTTAGCATCAGGGCTCTATGGAGAGAAAACAGAGTGCATCTCCAGGAGTTTAACATGGGGTTCCCAACAAAATCCCCCTCTGCCTGAGTGGTACCAGGAGTGCAAAAGATCAGGGAATTCATTTGTTCATCTTCTTAATCAAAATGCCTCAGGTCATGATAGTCAGCCCCTAGGAATTAATTACTGTGAGGTATCTCCTCTGTTAGTCTTTGCTGCTGAATAAGGTTTTGGGCAGTATAGAAAACTATAGCCCTTGATTTTTGGTGTAGTCTGACTTACTGACGTGGTTCAGCCCCAGCCGGCAGCTGAGCACCATGCGCCGCTCGCTCACCCCTCCCCCAGCGGGCTGGGGAGGAGAACGGAAAAACAGCCGCAAAGCCTCGAGGGTTGGGATAAGGGCAGATTACTGGGACAGCAAGGGAGAGGGGAACAATCAACAACAGCACTGATAACAGATATTCACAATGCCTGATAACAGAGAACAATTTACCGATCTGACGACCGACCCACCGGACGCTCAGCCTGTCCTGGAACTGTGCCGAAACCCATGCGGCCGCCCCTGCCCAACTAGCCCCCTTCTATGGTGAGCATGACGTCACATGGTATGGAATAGCCCCCGGCCAGCTTGGCTCACCTGTCCTGGCTCTTTGTGAAATTAACTCTGTCCTTGCCAGAACCAGGACACTTATTCCAAAGACTGCTGTAGAGCTTGCACCAAAGAATACCAGAATGGATTTATTGGTATTTGTCACGTAAAGGATGCGAGTCTGATGTGTGGCTAAAGAAGGCCCTCCCATTGATTCCTGAGGTTCAGAAAGGACCCCTTTGCTTTCTAAACTCCTTCTCAGAGAGGAGCCTAGGTGCAGCTAGGTCCAGTCTTAGCCCCAGACTTGGTCAATGGTTTATGGCTAAAGGATTATATGTAGTCACATATCAAAGTTAATGTTTGCCTGTCAGAGCCCCTAAAGGACTTTCACTGAGACAGTTTTGCAAAGTTGAGAAAAGATAGGTAATTTAATAAGATGACAGATGTAAAAAATTTGGAATAGCCATTGATCAATGCACTTACTGCAGTAGCTCTAGTATATGATTATAATGCCAGCAAAATGTTGTCCCAAGTATTGTCACCAAAACGTGAAGGCACAATGCTTACCAAGAAGGTGTGCCTACCTTGTGTGGAGGAGAAGGAGTGCAGCCCATCAACTGCCTCTTTGGGGTCTTCAGTCTCTTCTCTTCCCCCAAGGGTAACTTCGTCAATATCCTTTATACCCCAACCTTAGCTGCTCCCCTCCCCAGGGTGATGTTTAATGTGTTTTGGGTGGAGAGTTGAGTACTAAAGTTGAATATGTTTAGCATGTGCTTCTTTAAGCTCATTATCATATGCAGTTTATTAACTTTAATATTCATTTCATGGATAATCAAGCACAAGGTCTCACTCTGGGCACCGTGGCCTTCAAGATTGTAGAAACTGTTTATCTATTTATTCTTCATTCTTTAGCTGAAACAGGACCGTCCTGCCACCGTAAGACTCCCTCCTTTGGCTGCCTCTCATGTCAGCCTTGCAGATCTCCATGTACAATGTTTGCACAAGAGATAAAGTGGACACCAGTGTTTTTGACTTCTTACATGCAATTCTTGCAGTACTGCATGATGGCTGGATGTATTAATGATCACTGTTTTAAAAATTAGAGGAATTAGGGCTACCAAAATATAGTCGTGGTTTGTGTTTGGGAAGAAGCACTACCAAGGAGCAGAGGAAGGCTGAATTATAGAAGACTTAAGCAGAATAAATGCACAAGTCATGGGATAAGACAGGAGGCACCTGAGGGTGTTGAGGTCACCAGTGGACATCACTGAGAGGTTGTGTCATTTTTTAAATGTCTTGGTGATTATGGGAGGCTTCTCATGCCTGGAGAAAAGAAATTGTCACACCTGTCTTCAAAAAGGGCAAGTGAAATGGTGCAGAAAACAGCAGGGTGGCTGTTTTCCCCTCAGTCCCTTGTAAGATTATGGAGAAAATCCTCTTGAAAGCCATATCCAGGCACAAGACGGAACTTAAGATGCTTGGGAAGAGCCAACAGGTGTTCCTCAAGGAAAAAATCTTGCCTGATCAACGTAGTTGCTCTCTATGATGACTGGTCCTGCATATGAGGAAGGGTAGTGAACATCATGTGCCTTCATCTTCTGTAGTATCCTTGTGACAAATTGTGGAGACTATGGGTTGGGTGGGTGGAGTACAAAGTTAGTGAAACTTGTTTGAGTGGCTAGACTGAAAGTGTAATAGTCAGCGTTGTGGTTTAACCCCAGCAGGTAACTGACCACCAGGAAGCCGCTCGCTCACCCCTCCCCACCCACAGGGATGGGAAGGAGAATGGAAAAAACCCAAAACCCCAGGACGAGAGGTAACAGCTTTAAACTAAAAGAAGGTAGATTTAGATTAGATAGTAAGAAGAAATCCTTCCCTGTGAAGGCGGTAAGGCACTGGCACAGGTTGCCCAGAGAAGCTGTGGCTGCCCCTGGCTCCCTGGCAGTGTTCAAGGCCAGGTTGGATGGGGCTTTGCACAATGTGGTCTAGTGGAGGGTGTCCCTGCCCATGGCAGGGGGTTGGAACTAGATGGGCTGTGAGGTCCCTTCCAACCCAAACCATTCTGTGATGCTATGATGGACACAAGTTGCAGCAGGGAAAATTCCAGCAGGCTATAAAAAAGAGTTTTTCCGTAGTGAGTGTCATTAAGCATTGGAAGAGGTTCCCCAGGAAGTCTGTGGACTCTTCATCCCTAATGATGTTTGAAACTCATCTGGACAAAGCCCTGAGGAACTTGATTCCACTTCGAAGCAGCCCCTGTTTTGAGCAGGAGGTCAGATAATCTCTAGAGGTCCCTTTCAACCTAAATTATTCTATGATTCTGTGATGCTGCAAAGTGATTTTTTTTTTTTTTTTTTAAATTTTCTGGAACTTCTTCAGCTCTTTCCTACACATCACTCAGGACTGTCCTGCTCCATTTGCAGATTATTTCTGCTAGTCAGGCTTGTTTGTGCAATGTAAAAATCTCATCATGTGATTGCTGCCCAGCATTTTCCATCAGCTGTGTTATCCATCAGACTTATTTTAAGGGAAGCTCTCAGCTCAGGGAAAGCTCTGACACTGTGTAATTCATCCCTGCTGAAATCGGGTCTGATGTCCATAGCTGAATGCTGCATAGCAGGGATGTGACTGTCTCCTTTTGAGGTTATGGCTCGTAATTTTTGAAGAAAGAAGAAACATTTCATTCATTTCATTCCCAATTGCAATAGCCCATCCTCCCCACACATCACACAACATCATCTGGGTTAAGTTACTTCTTGCCACAGCATTCTTATAAAACATGAAAGCAACTGAAATAGATGTACAGTAAGTCCAGGCTGGGTACATTTTTCTGTTTACTATTTACAGCATAATTATGGCCACTGCAACAAACTAAATCATTTTTACCAGAGGTGTATAAGGCAAAAACGTCAGGTGATTAGAAAGACATGCTCCATATAGGTTGCTGGGTTTTTGTGTCCAGTTATAACCTAAAGACAGATAGGATACCGGCAGAAGAGTTTTTGTCAGGAGGATAAAGACCAAACGTGGTGCCCAGCCTTTTCCCCCGTGCTTTGGCCCATGTGGTGCGATGTTGCGTGTGCCCGGAGGTGAGGATGAGAGCAGGGCTGCTCCATCAGCACATCATTTGCTATTACTTCTCTTTCTGCCTCCCTCTTAGTGACAAATCAATGAGCAGTTTCTTAAGGTGTGGCTAACTAATAGCTCACTGCTCCTACAAAGAGGCAGTTTGATGCCTTGTTATCACCTCTAACTCCTCCTTTACTCCTGGCATACTTTCAATTGATTTGGTGCTTGCTGATCTCAGGCTAAACTCAGAGATCGGAAAACTGACCTAGCAGATTTTCCGGTTACTTCACGCACTTTTCCTGAGTCTGAAATAATCAATGTTAGGTCTCCAGTATGCACTTGTTTGCACGGGCTTGGTAAAAACCACATTTCTGGAGTCATCCGAATGAAAGCTGTTTTGCTTCAAGGACACGTTTATTTTTCAATTATTTGATTTTTTACCTAGCTAACTTAACCTTGAACTAAATGAATCTGGTTTAAATAATAATATGCAAGGGCTGTGGAGCAACAGCCTTTGTTTAAATGTGACAGCAGGGAGGTGAACAGACTCAGCTGCAGATGTAGTGGTGTGAGTTCAAACCTTGTGCTCAAGGCCATTTCCAGTTAATCTAACTTCCTCCGTGCTACAAGCTGCAGCAGATTCGTATTTTTCCTATGGGACCATAATGGTCAGCTAGATTCAGGTAGATCTCTGCCCTTTCAGACAGCTTCTGTGTGTGGACCAGGTCAAACAGAAGGGCGGAATAGATTTTTTTTAATCAGTTCGAAGGTGTAAGAAGCTGAATGTTCTTCAATGAGAGAAAAATCCCAACAGCTGGAAAATCAGGTTATTTTAAACTATAAATACTCAGATAATGCATAGTACTTTTTTTTTTTCCAAGACTACTAACAAAAAGCATTTATCAAGTAGAAATAATGAGGGCTGCAAGCTTATTTCCACAGGATATTGATAGATGGGAAGCAGATGCTCTTTTCTGCATGACAGAACTTCCCTTGTATCCCGTGCAGTGCAGTCTGATCAAGCTTCACTGCGGGGAGGTGTAGCGCCTGGATTCAGGGGATTTTTAATTATAAACTGTAGGACATGCAACTTCGGGAAACTAAGGAGCTTGTTTAAAATATGTTCCAGCTGTTGCATGATTAAACCTCTACGATTGTAAGATTATTCTTTGCTTCCACTTTTGCAAATGCAGTTATTATGAGAATGCCAGCAGGACACGTGATGTGCTTAAAACAAGCACCAGGAATGTCATTCCCCACTTATACCCCCACGTTTCTGCAAAGAAGCAGTGGGAGCCTCTCCCAGGACATTCACGTTACTTTCTCCATTTCAAAACAGACTTCCTTTGCAAAATACAGATTTTTCACATGGTCTATGCTGAAAAGCCAGGTCGGTAGTCCCTGTACTATGGCCAGTTATTTAGTGTTGGGCTTTGAATCATCTATTGGAAATCCACAGAGAGGTGGTTTGTCACCTGGTACTATCTTCACCCTCTTACACAAAGACATGGACTTCATTGTAGAGTACTTCGACAGGTGGAAGTAGCTGTTAGTGGAAAGAAGGGACCAATATTACCTTGTATGTTCTGATCTACAAAAAGATGTAATCAGTGGGGAAAAATCGTTTTGGTTTTCTGAAGGTAAAGGCTAGTCTTTCAGTGTGACAGCACCTCTGCATACAGATTATTGCTGTATGCCCATAGGTACTGCGGGAAAACAAGAAGTCATGGCAGGGATGTTTATGCAAGGGAAGACACAGGATGGGGGTGCAAGAAGGGAATAGTCTATAGATAACATTGTCTGCTTCCTTTGGAAAGGAATAAATAAGAAACTCATTAAACAAAGTTTACTTCCATGAATTCCTTACCATAACTATAAATCAAAGCTTTTCAAGCACTGTCATGAAAATAATCTTGATGTTAAGGCCAGCTCTGGAAATAGGTGAATGAACAACTGCCTTCAGAAACAGAATGCTAGCTTGGCAGAAGATAGCAAAATGGTTTTAACTCTACAATGTCTCCTTTACCCATGTCTTGTGGTTTAACCCAGCCGGCAGCTAAAACAACCACACAGCCATTTGCTCATGCCCCCCATCCCCTCGCAGTGGGATGGGGGAGAGAATCAAAAAGAAAACAGGTCAGATTCCTGGACTGAGATAAAAAGAGTTCAACAGGACAGAAAAAGAAGAGAATAATAACAACAAAACCACCACCACCACCACCACCACCACCACCACTAATAATAATAATAATAATAATAATAATAATAATAATATAATGATTCACAGCAGAATTGCCTACCACCCAGAACCAATGCTCAGCTGTTCCTGAGCTGTCTGCTCCCAGTTATACATGGAGCATGATGTCATATGGTATGGAATTTCCCTTTGGCCAGTTTGGGTCAGCTGTCCTGGCCATGTCCCCTCCCAGCTTCTTGGATGCTCCCCACCTTCTTGTTGGCAGGCCAGCATGAGAACTTGAAAACTCCTTGACTGCTTGGCAACAACTAAAATATCAATGTATTATCAATGTTATTCTCATCCTAAATCCAAAACACAGCACTAACGAGCTGCTAGGAAGAAAATTTAACTCTATCCCAGCCGAAACCAGGACACCATGCCAGAACACAGTGAGAGCTCAGGGGATGCTCAGATAGGAGTCAGTGTGGCTGCCTAGGGAAGAAGGTTTGGCTCTCTGCCGTGGAAATTGCCATCCGCATGTCTGAGAGAGTGGAGAACCTCCAGCAGCAGAACATGGGCCTCACTTGGGATATGTATGACCTGGATAGGAGCGGATAGTAAACAGAAACCTTGTTCTTAAGAAACAAGCCTATATTTAGGAAATGTGCCAGCAGGTGGTGGAAGAGAATGAGTTTGCCAGATCATGGAAAATATCACGTGAGCTGGAAATTTTGGAAAGCATGTAGGCTGAGTAGACTACACAATACTCAAAAGTAAGTATCTTTTAAAATACAACTATGACAAGCTTTTCTCCTCAGGTCTAATATATTCTGTCTTACAGTAGATGTGTCAAACTCGTAGCAGACCAGTGCCAGTGAAAACCTTGGGGACAGCAGACGTCAGATCTTCCTGCAAGGAAGCGCTGAAGGTGCCACCACATGCTGGCTTGCTGTCAAGAAGATCTGAAGTTCCATCTCAAGTCTGTGAACATATCCCAGAATAAAAGGACTGATCCTGGGAGAGATAAGAGATGAGCTGACCTCCTGCTGTGTGAGGGTCGTGGTGGCCCCCAGGGACAGGGCAGGAGCATTGCAGGGTGGTTTCCAAACCAGGAAGATTGGTCAAACAACGTGCAACTTAGTCACAGCAGGACTTGTGCTAAGGAAGTCAAAGGGGACTGGAAAATACAGAGAACAGCTTTATGGAGCTATAACCTCCTCTTCCCCTCACCCTTTGTGTCTCTGGTTTATTGTGTGCAACAAGAGGCCACTGGGATCAGCTCAAGGAACCTTCGACCTGATCACTAGGACTTCCCTGAATTAACTGTTCTGAAACAGAGCAAGTCTTTAACAACAGCCTCCATTTCTTGATTTGCAAATCATTAGTGACAGAAAATGTGTTGTAGTACATGGTAAATTGTTTCGATCTTTTTCTACTTTGAACTGTTTTGCTTCCACATCCAACTCTTGGCTGCTTGTTGCAGCTCTGCCTGCTCAGCTGAAAAACACTATGGTAAATGTCTGTTCTCTGTGCAGATGAGTAGGATAAAGAGATGCATCTTGCCAAGCCTTTCTCTCTTAATCAAAAATTTCAGTCAGTGTTAAGAGTCTTTACAGTTATGCCAATCTTGTCCACACTATTAATATCCTTATTTACCTGCTGATACTGGAAACAGACACAATACTGTGGTAGTGGTTGCCCCGCTGCTAAACGCAGAAGCATTTAGCATCCCTGTCTCTATTTGATATTCCCTGTGTACACACCCAAAAGTCCCATTAGTACTCTGGCTATCTTTAACATTAGCAGATCATGGTGCAGAGATTCTCTCTCCTGGAATCTTTTAAAATCATTGCTTCCCATGACAGAAATACTATATCCTGTATGTCTAGTGTACATTCTTTATCTCACGTGTATGTTTTACATTTGTCTGCTTAGACTAACATGTACCATTGGTCCGTGCCAAGGCTAATCCAGGATGTTCTCATTCAGTGTCCTGTTCTCTCTTCTTTGTTTACTATTGCAGCCTTGCTGTCATCTGCCAAGTTCAGCACTAACAGTTTTATGTATTTTCCGTGGATCATTCACAAAATGTTATGTAGTATAAGGTCAATAACTAATTTCTGTAATTGCAGTAAAAGCACATCTACTTGTTTTTGGTTGTCTGTTTACAATTACCCTTAGAAATCTGCTATTTAATGTGTGCCATGTGTGGGTTATTTTCTTTTCTTTCTTCTTTTCTTTTTTCTTTTTTCTTTTTTCTTTTTTTCTTGTTCTTTTCTTTTCTTTTCTTTTCTTTTCTTTTCTTTTCTTTTCTTTTCTTTTCTTTTCGTGTTGTGTGATATCAACTGAAATGTCTTGTGAAAGATTGTTATTACATCAGTAGCATTATTGGACTGACTAAATTATTTTGTATAAATATTAGAAAATTAAAATTTTCTGCTGACATAAACATTTCGTGAATTTATGATTAATTCAACAAAGAGTTTATGTTCTGGCAAATTTTAAAAAGCCGAAAGGAATAATTAAGATTTTTGTTTATACTGCAACATTTAAAATTTGTGTCAAAACAACACTCTGGTACCAAAATGTGATTTAAAAGAGATTAAGAACTTCTTGAATCATAGAAGAACTTATTATATTATATTCAATGAGATATGATGCAAAATAATTCATTTTTTTTTTACTTCGGTAAAAATATACTGTCTCATGTACTTTTACCTGGCAGAATTTGTTTATCAGCCTTCACAGTTTTATATGGGGCATAAGTCTGATGACTGATACTGTAGGAACTTAGAAAAAGATGATAAAAGATTCTCCTGTATTAACTAGCAGGCAAAACCCTCAGCACTTAATCTGAAAGACTCCTGAATAAATAAAATATAACAAAATAATATAACATGATGAATAGGAGTCAATAGTAGGGTAAAAAAGAGACGATACAATTGTCATGGTCTATTCTGCCATGTAGTCATTGTGATTCATTTGTCAAGCGTCAATTTAAAACTTCTTAATTTCTGCCCTTCATTGCCTCTGCTGGAGGGAATCTTGCTGCTCTGATGTGTAGGCCATCAGATTTGAAGTCCAATAATATTCATAGATAGATTATACACTTTTGTTACTGTGCCAATACTGTTGTTTAGCTTGATAGCCTTTCTCCTCCCCAAGGTTTACCCACTGGTGTATTTTTAGAGATCAGTCATACTCCCTCGCGATGCTGACTTTGGCAAGCAAACCTTTCATGCATCCTCTGTGACGGCGGCTGCCGCCTCCGTGATCGTCCCAGCAATCCAGCAAACCCTGTGCCTCTTCCACTTTCGGCTCGTCTTTGAACACAGGTGGTAGGACTGTATAGGCAGAACTGTGTAGAAACCAGATGAGGTTTCATTCCTGTTCGATAAAATAGCATTAATGGCTTACCTGTCTCCTGGATACCTCATCTGATGTGCCAGAGGACTGCATTTGCCTTTTTCACATGACTTCAATGATAAAGCGAGTCTGGTGTACTAATTGATGCAACAGACATATACATTTGAGTAAGTGACTCTGATCCTATGTTTGCTTTGTTCCAGCCAGGCATCAGCACTCAGATTTTACAGTTTTATTAAAATCCTTGGTGTGGAATGTGCAATTTCATGTGGCAATTCTTCTGTTATTCTAGGATGGAGTTATCTGGTCTCTGCTAAATGTAACACATTATATACGTGGACTTCTGTCTCTGGTTGTTGCTGACAGTGGGAGCATGGAGGAAGCCATGCCGTCAGCTTAACTGGTAGCATCTGGGATGTTAAATGAGCACTCAAGAGACCTATGAGCCTAAAGTAACTGCTGGGGAAGTGTATTTCAGGTCCTATGGGAGGTGGAGAAATTTTTCATGTGTCTGGGACTGGCTGTGACTGTCCTGACAAAATCAGGTGTTTAAGAAGGGCTTGCAGTTTCAAACACTGGGAGCTGTAAGCACTCCTAGGTAGTGGTCTGATGGCGTGAAGAACTTGGACAGAGAAAATCCCTGGAGTTTTAAACCAAAGGTGCCAGCCAGTACAGAGCTCCCATCCCTGGCAAGGGTAAGTGCTTGCAAGGGAAGTGTTGAGATCTGTTTGGATGAATCATCCCTTCAGAAAGAAATAAAGGGGAAGCAGAGGTTAATAAGGAATTGAAAAGGGTCAGCAATAATTTGAAGTCAAAACGAAGGGATCATGCCAGTATTGATTAAAGCAGAGCGGTATTAGATTTGGCAGTAATAAGGCAACTACACTTTATAGAAACCAAAAGAGAGAAGAAAATGAATGGGACCAGTTTAAGGATAGAATTTTATGTGACAAGTTTAAGAAATAACTAGATGCAGCCCCAGATGAAATGATTTTATCTCAGAGCACAAAGAAGATGAAAAAGCACAGCATACTGGCAAAGGCAGGACGAGGCAGATAAGGATGAGGGTGTGAGGGTGGACATCATGACGTCTGAATGACACACAGTTTGTGCTGAAATCTGGAAACCAAGAGGGACTCATACTAACACTGGAAAGAATGTTGCTCTAATCTTATTTTTCTCTAAAAGACTTATTTTCCCTCATTCCTTTTTGTCCCTAATGAACAAAATAAAAATCTTAAATTTTCCTTTCTGTAGTGAGAGAGAAAATCATACCTTCATCATTCAGTACAATATGGATGAAGTTTTCAGGTTTTGTAGTTATTCTAGTTGTCCTCCACTGATGTCTATGACAAAATGCCAACAGATTTCAAAGGCAGCAAAATCAGGCTACTGCTGAGCAGTTTGGACAGTCCCTCCCACTCTGTAAGTGAATAAACATGAGGATATAATTTAATTTTAATACAGGTAAAGATCCTTTGCTGAACATGAAGGGAGATTCCACAGCAGAAGAGTTTGCTTCCACATCTATTCATGTGGGATAGACATCAATTACTCAGCTACTGTGATTATATTTGCAGCATTGATCTCTGACTTTGTGAGACAATCAATGTGGTCAGCCAGAATTATGTATTATGTTGGTAATGCAAAATTTCATACTATGGTACATGCCTTTACTCAGACATTTTCAAAACATTGTTCCTTGTTTTACGCATTCTAACTGAAACTAGACTAAATAAATCTTACTTCTTCATCACTGTGGAACATGCTTTCCTCCCCTTTTCTTCAGTCATGATTTTTTGTCATCAAATATTTGTGATGCATTATGACTGCAGGAACTGACAGTTCTACCACCTCCCAGTAATATCTCAGAATATGAAAGTATTTAATGGTTTACACTAGATTCTTGCTTGTGTGACTCCTTTTTTCCATCCATAGACTACTGGGGAAAGGTCAACCATGTGGTTATTTTCCCTGCTATTGATATCATAAGGTGAGCAAAGTCTGAGTTAGTAGTTAGTAGTCTAAGGATGTTCCTGCAGGGCACGCAGTGCAGTGGAAAGCAAAACACCGTGGAAAGCCTGGGTACTAACATGCCGAGGGCAGTTCACTACCTGGCACTTCACACAGTTCACTCAGGGCAGTGAAATACTAGGTCACGTAGCTCAGTGTGAGTAGGGGATCTCTGCATGACACTAAGCTACTGTGTGGAGACCTACCCTAGACCATGCCAACTGGGACCGTTCTACTCATAGACCTTTAGGAAGACAAATGGGGCCAGCTGGCTTTGGTGAATCTTCATCAGAACATTTCTGGTTGAGGTCCTCAACCAAGTAGTTTGTTAGAGGCTGCGTCCTCTGCAGCTTCCTGCATCTTTCCTCCTTTCAAGCCAGCAGGTGGGTAAACACCTCTTCCAAGACAAAGTGCGTCTGCAGTAGTGCCATCTGAAACATCTGCCCAAAGCTGCCACTACAGTCTGTTGTTTGGGGTTTTTTCTCCTTTTTTTCGCCTTTGACTCTTTCATGTTTTTGCACTTTCCACTTCTTACGATCCTGTACTGACTTTGCTAAGGAGCCCACCAGACTCATCCCACCTGAGTGCCAACTGGGCTTGCAGACTTGCAGCATTTGAGTGGCAATGAGCAGGGACTGCTCCATGACCATTCCCAGCCATAACCCTGGGGGTAGTCTTCCCAGTCCTTCTTCGTATTGATGGCTTAGAAAACAGCAACTTCACTGAGTTAACCATCAAAAAGTAGTTATTAAAAGCCATAATATTAATCTCCAAAGAATTGTTGGATCTTTTAACAAGATGACACCCATTGACTTCAGAAAGACTTTAGTGACCCTATTCCTGTCGAGCTGCCCCTAGTGACTGACCTTAAACACTGTCTATTTTAATTATCCACCTTGCAATTGGAAAAGAAAGAGATTATTTTGCAGTGTATAGGACTGGACATAGGTGCACATCACATCACATGGAATAGCAGAGGGTGTAAATTCACATCCTAATTTTCTTAGTGGCAACTTATTTACACGCCCCAAATCAGATACTTCAAAGGGGCTGATGTAATTTCATGGAAACATAAGGTCAGACCTTATATCTTTCTAAATCACCACCAATTGCACCACTAATTTCGAAAGCTGGTTGCACCATTGCACCAATTAATTACATCACCAATATCAATATATGCAGTATAAGATTTTTCAGTTTACTCCTGAATACCCTGAATACTTTAGCTGCTTTCAATCATAGGTGTGGTTTGCCTGTTTGTTTTTTTCTGTATTATGTATGCAACTGATAAGGGAAAAACTCTGGGCAGATTCACTTTTTTTCCCCAATGATGGCACTGCACTGATAAAAGCATAAATGTTTCTCAACCTCAAGTTCCAATGCTACTGTGTTGACACAAGTATTGGCTTTAATCTGAGTTCTGCTAGGGAAGAAGAGGTTATATTATTTGAGCAAGCAAAAAATTAGAAAGATTTCTCTGAAAATGAAATGATTGCCTAACGAAAATTGTAATATGTAGATCAGCTCTGTGCTTTACGCAGAATTTTTTGAAAAAGACTGATGTTTTTGTGAGCTAGGAGGCAGCACTGGAAAACAACTGGATGATCATGGACGATTTGGGTCCTGGCATTGGGCAGATTTTGTGATGATGAAAAGACAAGATGTCTATATTTAAGGCTTTGTGTGGGATGACAGCTACTGAAAAAAACAAAAGGCCGATGAAACTGTTCAGATTCTGATTTGCGGCTTTTCATGAAACTGGACAATTGGAATTGTATCTGCAATATAACAAATACGTGAATTCCTCTGCACAACAGACTGGATAATGCCCAGTCATATTTTTAATATAACAGGATTTTACAATGTTGGTCTGAAGTCAACATCCACTCAACAATTCACTCAAATATATGCATTTTTTCTTTTCAGGGAGTATAAAGGAGAATCCAAAATATTCTCTGGTAAGAACAGACATTACAACGTTATATTCCACTGTTGCAATTACACTTCAGACCTGTAGAGACTTAAGTACATATATTGCTCTCCTGCTGAGTCTTTTCACATACAGCAGATTCATGGGAATTAAAACTGCTCAGTACCTTCCTAGTGGTGAATGTCTCTGGAGTTAAAAGGCTGAAATCTTTCAGTGAAGGTATGCAATTTACTGCTTTTAGAGCGTTGGAAATTGCAATTACACTGCTGACCAGATGCAGTGCCATTAGCCGCATACCAGGATGATACGCAAAGTTAATTCTGCCTACATTACAATATACTTGTTATTTTCTAATACCCATTGCCTAACTTTGAAATTCTAGGCAAAGCCTGCTGCCTATCTTCAAGAAAACGACTTTTCATGAGGGATAATGTGTAACAAGCGAACCGGGTCAGACAGCATGCATTATCTCTTCAGAGTTTTTCATGCTTTTAGTTTACTACTGTCTCTATTTAAAGCTCAGTGTCTGACTTTTTGATTAGGAATGTCTGATGACCAGTGGAAAAGTAGACATTTACTTTATAAAAAAAAAAAGGCATAAGCTGGCTAACAGTCCCCTTAACTTGTCCATAACGACAGTAAATGCACACACTTTTTGGCATATTGTCGTGGTTTAACCCCAGCCGATAACTGAGCACGAGGCAGCCGCTTGCTCACCCTTCCCCACCCAAGGGGATGGGGAGAATGAAAAAAACCTCATGGGCTGAGATAAAGACAGTTTAATAGGATAACAAAGGAAGATAATAATAATAATTATAACAACAATAACAATAATAACAATAATACAAGTGATGCACAAATGCAATTGCTCACCACATGCAAAAGGAAAAAACATCCCAATGCCCAGTCTGTTTCCAAGCAGTGATCCCATCTTCCAGCTCACTTCCCCAGTTATGGGGGACAGAGCATGATGTTATAGGGTAGGGAATATCCCTTTGGCCAGTCCAGGTCAGCTGTCCTGGCTGTGGTCTCCCAGCTTCTTGTGCACCTGGCGGGGTGTGAGAAGCTGAAAAGTCCTTGACTTGGTGTAGACACTACAGCTACCCAGCAACAACTGAAAACATCAGTGTGCTATCAACAGTATTCTCATCCTAAATCCAAACTACAACACTATACTAGAAATAAAATTCACTCCATCCCAGCCAAAACCAGGACACATATGTAACTACAGACCTCTAATCTGAATGTTTGGTTTAAATAAAAAAGGTGGGAAATTATTTATCCTTTGTGAAAGAGCTTGATCCAGGAGCTAGTGGGTGGGCACAGACTCCCCTTTCTTTCGGTGAGAATTATATGAAATAGAAATGATGTGTGTGTGTGTGTGTAACCAGTAAGGCAAAGATTTTGGGGTTTAAATTTGCGCATAGTTAAGGTCCACTGAAGTTAAAGGTAAGCATATGCTTTCAGTGTTGTACTAGACTGGGATTTACACCCAAGTGAAAGCAACTAATTTTCATAAATAAAATATGTAGACCTGTTGTGTTAATACCAACCTTCTTTCTATTCTGTGTAATTTTGGTCTTCTTAAAGATCACTTTGAAGGTTTGATGTGAAATTCAGAGAAAACAAGCCAAAATTGGCTCACAATCACATTGTGAATGTAACTCACTCACTTGTGTAGTCCTTCTCTGGTTGTAAAGCCAAATGAAAAAGATTGTCAGAGAGCTGTAAACTATGCTTGCTGGCTTAATTTTGGCATAGGATGTCTCAAGAATTTCTAATTTTACAATGAAACTTCCATCTCATACTGCTTAAAAAGTGGGGAAGGGAGAGATGTGGAAACTGTAATTCCAAGTTCACCTGCACGCCTCTCCGACTGTGACCCCAGAACTGTCTGCATCTGGGTTGCAATTAGACAACATTCTCTGTCTAGACCTAACTAATGATTAAAACCAGACCTGACCTTCTTGTTTGAGGGAGAAATGAGTTAGCCTTCATTAACTTGCAGTTATTAATTTCACAAGCTACAAAGGAATAATTGTAAAGATCTATTTTTAGATTTAAAACTGTAAATGCTTTCCAAGACCAAGTTATACAGGGGGCAGCGAGGTAAATGTAGCTGTTTCTTTACCGACCATTTGATTAGGTGCCTACCTTCAAATAGAAATAACTGCAGCCACCTAGCACTTGCCATACAAAGCTTTTATCTCCAGCCACTTAAGCCCAGCACTACTTTAGGTGATTGCTTACCACCCTTGTGGTGCCCACAGCCGCCCTTGGGGATGCACTTTGGCCACCACACTGAAGGCCTGTTTATGACTGTGTTACAGCCACCTCCTCTTCTCCTTTCCCCCCAAAATATGTTTTTGGTTGGCCCTGACATACAGATCTACCAAAGAGCTTAGGTATCTGAGCTGAAATTCATCCAACACTTGCTGGAGCCAGAGATTTCAGTAGGTTCACATCCCAGCTTGTTCTGGAGGACTGGGATATCTTTTCTTAGACTTAATTTGGAAGAAGTCCATGGATAGAGATGTCCCGTCCTTTAGATACTGTTTACAAAGAGACTTCAAATTAAGTTGGACCCCATTGGGTTTGTAGATTGTGAGTCCTTGGTACACCTACTGAGGAGCTGACATCCCACGGGACCAGGGCTATAGCATTCCCCAGGGGGCTTTCCCCTATAGTCACGCAAATATGAGATGACATTGTGTTGGGTTTGCGTGGCAGGGTTTTGGTGGCGGGGGGGCTACAGGGGTGGCTTCTGTGAGAAGCTGCTAGAAGCTCCCCCTGTGTCTGATAGAGCCAATGCCAGCCGGCTCCAAGACGGGCCCGCCGCTGGCCAAGGCCAAGCCAATCAGCGCCTCTGTGATAACATATTTAAGAAGAAGAAAAACACTTAGAGGGAGAGCTTTTGCAGCCAGAGAGAGGAGTGAGAAGATGTGAGAAACTCTGCAGACACCAAGGTCAGTGCAGATGGAGGGGGAGGAGGAGCTCCAGGCGCCGGAGCAGAGATCCCCCTGCAGCCTGTGGTGAAGGCCATGGTGAGGCAGGCTGTCCCCCTGCAGCCCATGGAGGAAGGATGAGGGGGTGTAGAGATTCCACCTGCAGCCCGTGGAGGACCCCACGCCGGAGCAGGTGGAGGCACCTGAAGGAGGCTGCGGCTCGTGGGAAGCCCACGCTGGAGCAAGTTCCAGGCCGGACCGGTGGACCCGTGAAGAGGGGAGCCCACGCTAGGGCAGGTTTGCTGGCAGGACTTGTGACCCCGTGGGGGACCCCACGCTGGAGCAGTTTGCTCCTGAAGGTCTGCACCCCGTGAGAGGGACTCCATGCTGGAGCAGGGGAAACGATGAGAACATAAAGAAAAACCAAACCAAAACCCAGAGAGAACAGCCATTTGATGTGTCTTTTTTTACTTAATTCATTGCCCAGCTTTTTGCACATCTCAAAAACATGAGTGAATTTGAAGGATTTAAATTTTTGAATCAAGCAACCATGACGGCAGTTGCTTTCTTTTGGAAATCTAAAATGAGTGTTTAATTGTTCATTACCCAAATGAGATTCTCCATGGAAAATGCCTGCAGAGCCACTGTGCTTTGGGATAGCTTTTGTGTCCGGGGGCAGAGTCTAATTTGTGTCTGGGTTCAGGATGTCTCAAGTTCAGCTCGTGGGAGATTGCAGTCAGCTGCTTGCTGTGACTGTCTCCTCCAAAAGAGGTATAAAGGCCATGTTCATATCTCCCAAAATAGGAGGCTATGTTTGATGTCCCCAACAAATATGAGGCTGGGATAAGCAGTCAGTGGTGTCAAAATTAATGGGCTTTAGTATTTCCATTGTCCAAGTACCTTTAAAGAGTACCTTGGGTGCCCATTTTCCATTTTTGAAAATCACAACATAAATCTCAGAGTAAAATGAAAGGTGCTATCTTAACCAACTGCTTCTAACATGATAGAAATGAACACTTCTTATCTGTGTTTTTTTTTTTTTCCAAAGCATGCAAATAAATGCATAAAGTTAATAAATTGCACACAAGCTTTTAGTGCTTACATATGAAAAATGACGGTGTTGCCCAGTAGCGGCTCATGCTAATGGAAAACACTCAAAAGACTTTCTGTCAATGTTGTTTAACCTGAGAAACTTGTATGACAGAGCAAGTGTCAACACCTGCTTGAAGCCTCATTCTTCAGAGTTATTCTCAGTGATGAGAAGAGGGTGCTTGACTGAAATGCCTGTCAGACTTCATCTGGAAAACAGCTCCATGAGCACAGGGAAGGAGATAGCCTGCCAGTCACATAGTGCATCAGGATCATGGCTGTACCTAGCACATGGAAAGCGGCTGTTGGCAACTCCAATTTCAGAGTGGCATGAAAAGGAACAGAGGAAACTGACTTTGTCAACATTTTTTAAAATCTTCTGCTGGGAATTTTACCTTTTCCTTCACTTTCACTCAAGTTGTCTCAGTGACTTTTTCTCCACAGTCATGGTTTCAGCATGCCAAATTATTAATTGTTCTCTTAACACATCTCTGAGTTTTATTTTGCATGTCAGAAAATGCGACACTGCCACTCTGTCTAAACTGCAAGAGTGAAGAGAGCTTGCTCACTCCCACGGCTAAGCCTCCCTCCTGGCTGTGCTCTTGCTCCACGCAAGATGCGGGTGCCTCACTCCCTGCCTTTGTTTCTGTGGGAAGGGAACCTGTGACCTCACCTAGGGCCCAAATCCCTGAAGAAATTCAAGTACCTTGATTCAGGCATCTGATCCTCCTTGCTATTGCAGACTGAGAGGCGATGCATCTAAAACACGTGTGCTACAGAGCCGGTAACGAAGCTATATCACACTGTCCTGGTGCCTTCTGCAGTAGCAAAGCAGAAAAGAAGCGATGACGAAAACTGAGAGCATAATAGTAATGGAGCTTAGTTGCCATGTATAAAACAAGAGACAAACACAGACTAATGAGAAACAGAGTGGCCTGCGAGGAAGGGCAAAACAATACTTGTACTATGGGGGGGAAACATGAGAAAGGCAAATAAGTTGCCAGCTGCGTGACTTTATTGCAAGCAAAAAAGCCCCTCCAACCATTTTGAAAACAGTGACAGGAAGAGTCTGAAAGTATTTGCCAAGTGGAGAGTGACAGTGAGAGCTCCTTGGACGATACTGTTTTCACTGCTTCCCACTGCACTGGGGCTGTAAGGAGCGAAGCAAGAAGCTTGTTTGTCCAGCTAAAGCTTTGGGTTGCATCAAAGCATGGACTCAAGCTTCACACCTGGCAGCGGCTTGACTGCTGGCTTAATGGTATTTAAAAATCACTGCAGAATTATATTGGATAAATCCTCCACACTTTAGGAGAGCACCTCTGGTATTCATCACTGTACATGCTTTGTATGGATGCATGGTTAAGGACAGTGCACGCCGGTACAGCTGAGTAAAGCAGGCTTCACTAACTAGATTTTAAACCCACTTCTTAAAAGAAACCATTGCCTCTACCGTCAGGAAACAGTTAGGATTGAGGAACAGTTAGGATTTGTCTTTTACAAGTGGAGTCCTGATGCTTACTCTAATTTGTAGTCCTGCTAACGGAGCCTCTTGTGACACAGACAGGAGAGGGAGTGCAGGGACACAGGAACAGAGAGGATGATCAAAGCAACTTCAAATAACAGACAGACAAATAGGTAGATAAAGTGAAGATTAAGAGCCAGTAGGTGGTTTTCAGAGTATGCAATTCCTGCGCTCTGGAGGACAAAAAAACCCCCTCATGTACTTTTTCCATATGGCCCTGTTCTGTAGCTCTTAATACATATATCTTCTGATGTGAGCAGTCAAAAAGGAATAAAAGGGACAAGTTTGATTGATTCTTTATTGCTTTCTGTAATCTTAGAAGATTTTGCTACTTTTTATTTACCTGAAAATGGTATCTCCTTAACTGCAGACTTCCTTATTACATTAGCTGGGTACCATGTGTGCCTGCTCCTCCCTCCCTCACCGCCTCCCTCCCCTGTTTTCTGCTCGGAGCTGCGCTGTGCAGTTTTCATGTCAGCCCTTGTCAGCTGCATTTCTTCAAGCATCTTCCTTTGTTCAAATGTAGTTGCCAGAAGTGTGCGGTGTCCGAGCTGTTATCGTGACAAAGGACGTTGCTCTGAGCTGCTCTGGCCACTCTCTGCTTTCATCTTCTGCACTGTCAAATTGTTTTCACCCGTGATGGCCCTTGTCCATCAAATGTACTCTCCCTGTAAATACCCTCAGGCAGGAAACCCATTAGCAGATGGACTCCATGACCTTCTCCAGAAAGCATTGAATTTACAGCTGTGTGTAGTGTGCAGAAGTGAGGGAAGGTTTATTTATTCTGCTTTATTTTAAGATCTTGTTTTCTGCAGGGGCAGATTTCTTCATGCCCAGAGGGAGGAATCGTCTCTCTAGGTTGCTTTCTCCACCTGGTTATCACCTTTTAATTTAGTACCTGCTAACAAGAGGAAATCTGTATTTCAGGGATGGAGCACTGACAGAAAATGCTTCTTCAGGCGTCCTCTTTGAAGTGCTACCAAAACATGGTGTTCAGATTGGAGCGAGTTCTCTCACCGAGGAGGTGGAGAGCTGTCCTTTGTTCAGGGGAAAGAGCAAAAAATTCCTTAAGGGAGCTCCTTTCCATTGCAGCTGGTGGAAACAAGGACATTGCCACGTTTGAGAAATGCAAGCCAGGTGCAGGGCTGGTTACCAGCCTGTGCTCTGCAGCCGGGCTGCCTGCACTGAGGCAAAATGCAAATGCACGAGCCTATACATTGTCCCACCAAACTCTGCGTGTATGTGTGTGTCCATGGCAGACGGCAGGAGGAGGCTGTGCACAGACATCCTTACCTTGGATCAGCCCTGCCAGTGGATATGGGCACCATCTCCAGCCGCCCCTGGCTCCTCATCGCTGACTGCCCATGTTTTCACCCTGAAGGTCTGATGGCCAAGTTGCTGGTGTGCCTCCTGCTTAACTTAGTCCAGTTGAAAACAAGAAGGTAGCAAAGACTTATTTTTAAAAGAGGTTAAGCCAACATTGCTGGCATGAAGTGAGAGAGGCTGATGTGAGCAGCTCTGCTGGCACTTTTTTTTTTTTTGTGGGGGGGGCAATGCCTAATAAAAGAACAGCACTGAGCCTCCAGGAATGGACCGCTGCTCGGGGAGCAGTAAGTACATCCTCTGTGCCCAGCAAGAAGCACTCAGAGCAATGCAGATATGTGGGTGGAAAAGCCACTGATAAAGGCTACAGACATCCAAAGCCACATGTCCATATGTGCAGTATGTCCATAAGGAAAAGGGTAAGAAACAGTCTTCAGGAAGAGTCCTAGCTGGAAAACGTTTTGGAGTTTTGAACGGAAAAGTCTTGTCTCCTGCTGGTCGAACACAATGGGGGAAGGGAAATGGGGTTTTGTACATTCTCTGCAGAAAAATAGGAGTGCATCAGAGAAATATCTGATTTCTTCATCAATTACTTCTCTTAATGGAAACAGCATGCCTGTCCCCAAATTTTGGCTAACTGCTGAAATCGAAATGGGTGACAATGCTACAGGATCATCCCACAGAGCTAACTTCCCCCCATTGCTGCAGAGATGCTAACTTCTTGTTCTGTGCTGGCGAGGTTTGCTTATCCACAGAAAAGAAAGAATTTATTTTTTTTTTTCTCTTTCCCCCATTGCTGTCCTTCTTTGGGGATCAGACAAGTTGACTCCTCTGAGTGAGGGACCACTGGCTGCTGTGGTTTTCTTCCCACCATCAGAGCAATGACCTGGCCCTGTGCTACTCCATACAATGCCAGATTTAGCTTCCCTGCACATGTGCAGGGAGCCCTGTGCTGTGTGCTTTGCACATATGTGCTCGTTGCATATACAAGCATGTGAGTGGTGGCTGCTCCCTCCCACTGAAGGCATAGGTGAACGAAGCGTTACTAATAGTGTACTGCACAGCACCATCAAGAATTGTAATGATATACCTATCTATCACAGCAAACTTTCAAATAATGACCTTGTTCAAATGTGCAACATGTATTCAGAGCACCATGACAAGCCAGACTGGTTTCTGTAAACTCTAGTGGAATTAGAGAATTTGATGACTTGTATTTTTATTATAATGCCCTCCTCTCCTTTTACATGATACAGTATGAATTGCTGAAATATTGACAGAGCATGTTATCTTTAAAAAAAAGAAAAAAGAAAACTTACAATTTAAACTGGAAGGGAGAGCACTGTGATGAACAGTTTGTTCTGTTGCCTGGTAATAGATTTCTGAGTTGGAAAGTATTTGCAACAGCTTGTTGACAAGCCACACATGTTTATTAGGAGTGAAAATGATACCTAGTAGCTTAATCTTGCTCTCTGCAGAAACACCAAAAAGCCCTCAAACCGACAGCAATGCAGCAGCAGAGGGCATCAGCAGCCTGTGTTTAAAGGCTGTAACAACGGGAGCATTTGCTAGCAGAGCTTTGTAGGACAATGCTGTTTTAACCAGTGGATGGAAACCCTTAAAGCATCCTTGTAACCGTGACAAGTCAGTGTGGTGAAACATTTTATCTTGCTGTATTTTCAAAAATAAAATATAAATACAGCAAACAATGGCCTGGCACTGGCACACAGCAGGCAGTGTCTAACGGCGGTGATAAAATAGGCAGGTCACTTTGCTGTGACCGCCTCTCCAGCTGAAGCCGAGGGGTTCACTCTGGATTAAACAAAGCCATGTGCTATTTACAATGTGGTTTGAGTTTGTGCTTGCAGAGGTTTGCAGTGCCCCTATGGAACAATAGCTCACTGAACAGGACAAATGTAGAACAGCTTATGAACAATGAACAAACAGTGAGAGGGAGCTGGGTTGTTTTAATTCTCATCCAAAATCCAAGGCAATTGGTTTCTTAACGGAAAATAAAAAGCTTATGAAGCTGCTGGTACATTGTCACCAGGCGAGCAACCATTCAGCATCCTGGAAATTGAATTCAGATTTTTGGGAAGCTTCTTGGACTAGTGGATGGAGCAACACTGGATAGTGCCAATCTTCCCTCATACTGTGGCCTTCGCTGTTTCCTTTAAAGGATTTTGTCACAAATGGAGCGCTCTAAAATGGCTGCATCCCGAGACAAGTTCGCCCCACATATCTAGCTCTGAGTTTCTGAGGAAAACAGAAACAAAGGTTTCATTTCTGTGCCATGAATGCTTTTTCTTGCATTTGATATCCTCCAAATTAGGGTAAAGCCTGACCATTTCAGAGTACTGTGTTCCCCCAGTGCAAATCGCAGCGCTCCTGCAGCCTGAGGGCAGGTTTTGTCAGCACTATAGAGATGAAGAACCTCAGCTTGCATGTGAAAGACAACGAAATTCTTCTTGAAATTGGTGACCTCGGCCCTTTGTTGCAATAGATTTACTGTACTCTTACGGATGGGAGGCGGTTGCTTCTTTGCCTTTCTTTTTTTCTGTGTTTCAGTGAGCAGAGAAAGAGGGGGATTGTGAGAATATTGACCCCACTGTAAAAAGATACAGGTCTTAACATTTTTTTTTAGGAGTGCTTGTATTTCCTCTGATTGTAAATTCCCCAGAAACTGATAGTTTAACTGCAAGGCTGATGCCCAGTGAGGAAAAGCAAATGAAGACAAAATCACAGAATTAAATCGTGCCTGAAATACTAACTAAATATCTTCACAGTTCAGAGGAGCTTGCACAGGCACATGCATTGCCCTTACATTGTTGTCCCAGGATCTCATTTGTCACCAGCTTCATCTCCACCGAGGCCGAGGGCTGGTTTCTCAGGCACTGTGGGTGCCCAGGGAGGAGAGCGAAGGCAGTACGGTGTGGGAAGCTCGGTTAACCTTGCTTGCACATGCAGCTGCTGCCTTGCTTTCTCACGTCTGTTGGCAGAGAACCACAGCCACAGCAACATCCCCTTCACAGGGCTAATACAGAGCCTAGCTGTGATAGCTTGGGATCATGCCAAGCAAGCCTTTCAGTCCAGGCTATACCATTTCATTCCCAAAAGGTCTCTTATGCCAAGTGGAGCTTATTTTCACACTCTCTGCAAGCATCTTGCACCAAGGCTTCCACCTGACTAGCAGAAACAGCTCCCTCCCAAGCCATTAGCTGACCATCAGCATGGTCTCTGCTTGGATGAGCTTGTCTCAAGTTTTGGGCTGCCACGACCTGCTCCTGCTCTTCAGGTGCTTGACCCAGCCCCAGGCTACAGCCTTGAGAAGAGGGTCTGAGATGCTGAATGTGTGCAAGGGCTGGTGCATTGGCACTGAGATAACACACATGATTTCTGGGGTGTTTCATCAGGAAGAAATAAAGGCAGATGTATAATCAACGTCTGACAAAGCGTGCCAAGAGTTGCTCCTAAATTCCAGTAGATCTTCCTTAGACACAAATTAACTTTACATCTTCAGGGCATGTGTGTACTTGATTACTCTCCAGATACAAAGAGACCTTTAGTTTTTTGAACACATGGGAAAGATTATGTCAGGGTGAAAATGTGGGCCTCACCGAAGCCGGGAAGGAAGTAGAGCCCAGCATATTTTCCAGAGGTGTGGAGAAGCGAGAAGATTTCATGCAGTTCATGTCAGTCATTACCTTTTATCTGTGCTGGAAAGCAAAGCACCAGTAAAATGGATGTGCTAAGTTTAAACACTTTTCCAGAAAGCTGAATTTAACCAGAGGGATTTTTTTTTTTTCCTGGAAGCAATCAGTAATAACTTTTGGAGGAATTCTCCGGCTCCTGTTATCGCAGCTGAGACTTCTTCCTTCCTTTCACCATTATCTTCTCCCAAAGACGTTCTCTTTGAAGACTCTCTTAAAAGGTTTTCCCAAATGGAGCTGTTCAGAAAAGACTTCCCATAGATAATTCTTGCTAGCTCGTGAGTATGTTTTTACAGTAGGGTTGGTTAGTTGGGTTTGTTCCTTCTGTATAAGTTAAGGTACTGAGTAGAAGACAACAGTTTTTGGCCATGGTAATAAAAACAGAAGTGAAGCAAAATCATGTCCTACAGTATCCAGGTGCATTTGACCGCAGGGTCTAGCAGAGAAATTCAGGTGGTGGGCTATTTTATAGCAGTGCTTCTGAAGGGTGCTGCACACCGAGGTCCGGGAGACAGATGTTTCCTCTTCCTTGAGCAGTGCACGGAGAACAACACTCAGCTTGAGTCTGCCCTGGCCCACAGCTGGGAAAGAAATCTTCATCGACAGCTCATTTACTTATGGGTCCCTCTGCTAAGAAAACCCGCAGCAAGACCACGCAGGAGCATACTTGCATGATGCCCATTCATGTTTTAATGTAACCAGGCAGTCAGAAGAAAATTGGAGGATATGGATACCTCCTAAACTTCGGGGGAAATAAATCTGTCTCCTGGACTTAAGCTCCAGAGCAGTAACTGGAAGGTGATAACAGTCTGGAATACAGTAGAAAGGGCAAGCTGAACAGGGCTCACATCTGTAGCTCCGCTGAAGCTGCTGTCCTCCCAGAAGAAGGATAGTGCCTTGTTTTCGAGCTATGGATAGTCTCTTTGTTTATTCTGACCTCCCATCTTGAGAAGAAAATTGGTCTCATTTCTGATTTATCAAGACTGATACAGGGTGTGCCCTGGAATATTTTTTAACAGAAAAAAAAAAAAGAAAAAAAGAAAAAAAAGAAGAGGAAAAATAGAAAGAAAAATAAATCAAAGTACCCTTTGCATTATGCTGGCCTACTATTTTTTTTCTAGAAACAACATTGTGGATACAAATGGATTAGCGCATGTTGAAATATTGTGAATATGCTGACATTTCATTGTTTTGCTCAGGAAGTAGTTTGTCATTGTTACAAAAATGTAACATGACTGTTTCAAAGTTAATTGAGTATGTTGCAAGAATTTTTAAAATCTCAATTAAATCCACTGGTCAATAAACAACTGCATCTCCTTGAATGGAAAGGA
The DNA here is from genome assembly GCF_028858705.1 of Grus americana. Taxonomy (NCBI): domain Eukaryota; kingdom Metazoa; phylum Chordata; class Aves; order Gruiformes; family Gruidae; genus Grus; species Grus americana. The sequence goes on from NC_072891.1 coordinate 80,313,714, forward strand.
CTTTCCATATGAGAGTGGGAAAACCTCCAAATAATCAGTAGGTATTTATTCAGGGTGTGAGATTAGTGGCATGGTCATGCTGAAAAGAGCCAGCAAGGCAGCCAGGGTAGTGAGAGATCAGCCTGAACACTTTCTGCAAGGAAGGAAGCTGATATAAAAACCCCTCTTTCCAGACCTCATTATCTCAGAGAGCCGTTCTGGATGGGATTCAGGAGGCCGATTTCGGCATTAACGCAGTCACTGAATTTGAGCAAGAAGGACTTTCCAATGTGATACCATCACTTAAAACCCCCTGATCTTGCCACTGCGGCAGCAGGGGAGCGGTCAGCATCCCCCCTGAGAAGCAGGTCTCTTTCCCAGGCAATGGAAGAGGTGGTCCTCAACCTGACTTAGGACACGTCTCAGTGGAGCTTGGTGACCCCTGAGAGCAAAGCCACCAACCCCCAGGGTGCAGAAAGACTTCTTCAGTGAACTTGCTCCAGGCTTGCAGCAGACAGGTGTAAACAACTGAGTGTTGTGAAAGCTGAGGCTCTTGGACATGCCTAGGAAGCAAACCTTTAGAGAAGTTAGGCAGTTAAGGACTTGGGGTTAAATGGCAGCTATGTGAATTCCAGCGACTTTCAACAATGGCAGTAGTTGCCCGAAAACTCCCTGAGGCATCTGTATCTCTGCTGGGAATCTTGCCATGTGATTTTAAGTCACTGAAAAAAGAGGTGACTTGAAGTATTGGTTGATAGATTTATCCTTTGTAATGAAATTCTCAGATGAATGCATCTCTTCTTTCAGTTTGTGAACAGCTCAGAGCTGATCCTGTTTCTGCCTGTGCAAGAGTTATCAAAAATATTTGCTGAAAAGGCTCAGTGTGTGTGGTTGCGTTCACGGAGCTGAGGATCAGTAGGTCATGATTTCCCATGGTCTGCAGCAGGCTTCTGCAAGTGCTGGTGCACAGGCTCAGCCTTATCCCCCAAACCCTGCCAAGTGGCCTGGGGCACATGTGTCTCTGGGAGAGGGCAGCAAGTGAAGATGGTCCCTGTGAACTTCTACTCAAACTGGTCCCATATTTGTGGGGGGAATATTCTCTGATGGACAGATGTGGCAGGGATGGACCTCAGTAAGTATCAGCTTCATGCTTCCTCTCCAGAGCTCTGCTGGGCCTGTGCAGAGGGCGGGAGGCTTCCTCCTGTCTCCTGGGATGGAGCTGAGCTGCTGCTCCTTACCCCTCCCTGGTTTAATTTGAGTATTTTCTTCCTTAAAATGTAGTAGAAAATTTTCATCCTATATGGTACTGTTCTGCATTTTCAGGCATCCAGACCTACCCATGTTTAACCACAGGCATCCTTTAAAGTGTCAATGGGATGCTACTTAATCCTGTAAACACCCTGGTTTCTATTATACATTTTCTCAAGGGGAAGCAGCAGTGACTTTGAAACAAGATGCTTTAAGTAGGTTTTCCTCACTCTTCACAAAGAAGGTATAATGCTCTACCTGTATTCAAAGCATGTTTAAACCACCAAGGTGGGACTGTGTATCTGCCTCTGGAAAATCCCAATGCTCAGGCATCAATATGAGTGACCAGGTCCTAATCCCTTCTTTTCTTAATTTGCAGGGAGCATTTGAATGCATTCCCGCATCCCCGGTGAATGCTCTAATGGCTGGACTATTGGTTATTCAAAGTGGGTTTCTCTCATTGTCTTCTGGCAGAGACAGTCTGCTCTGCCTAAAAAAATTAAATCCCATGACTGAGCATGTAAGCTTATGGCTATAACCCAACACATTGTTTTTTATGCAGAGCTGAACAACTCCAACAGACAGAGAAAAGAACAACAAACCAAACCAAGAGTCCGCTGGCTACTCACCTGGGACGTGAATTCAAGACACATCTTCCCAGCACCGGCTCAATGTGCATCTCACATCCCTTTGGATTGCTCGAACCCCAGATGCTTCGAGCCTTCATTTTCTGGGCTTTTCACAGACAAAAACCACCTCCAAAAGAGGTCTCCAGCTCCATGATCCTGAAGAAAAGGAACATCTTTCTGACCAGAGAGACTGCAGGGCTTTCTCATTGAGTCTGCTTACTGCAGGCTGTACATAAAGTGGAGGTTATTTCTAAACAGGAGATGGCCATCTCTGCAGAGGATCAAATGGAGGTCATCTCACCACTGGAGGTTTTCAAGATGCGATTGGACAGCGTGCTAGATAATCTCATTGAGACTCCCTTCCCCACAAAATATTGGACCAGATGATCTTCTGAGGTCCCTTCCAACTTGGGCTGTTCTGTGATTCTATGATTCTATGATAAAATGCATCCAGAGAGATAGGAAACTTGCTCCTTGGAGCTTTCTTAACTTTTCTTGCAAATAAGTGGAGAATCTGGATATCTTCATTGAGTCTGCAGTTAATTTTACCATGCTAAAGAACTGGCTGCTGTAACACCTCGTAAGGTAAAGCTCTAAGGCCTCCTCGATGTAAAAGCTGAACTAATTCAACTCACTCATTCAGAATGTACTGATCTTGATCCAATTGCTTTTTGTGGACTCTCTTAAACTGGTTTACAGTTGCTCTCCTCTGGCATACGTTAAATCAGAATAAATGTTAAACCAATAAATATGCCTTTCTCAACTGGAGTAATATAGCTTTCAGGAGGAAGACTGTAATATGCTTGTTCAGTGCCTAAGAAAACAGAGCTCTTATCTCTATTTAAGTAATAATTATAACCTAAAATTGTTTACTTGACCACATTTAGCCAGTTGTTTCCATGCTGATATATATAGATCTCTACAACTTCCCTGTATAGATAGATCCTGGATCACAGGGCACCGATTCCTGCTTCAAACAACAGAATGATGTTAATACATGGAGGCTAACATACCGTAATGGTGAACAGATGAATTAATTAATTCCTTTCATGTAACTGTGTATATCAGTGTGGTTATTAGCCACTTTTGTGAACAAAAGCCCATTTGTGGGTAACAATAATAACAAATAACAAGAAAGTGTTCCAGAGAAATGGCAACTGAAATAACAAGTGTTGAGGATCATAGGTTTTGTCTTGTGACACAACCTCTGTAGTTGTCCCATTCTTTTGTTTTGTGTCAGTCTGAATTAATTAACTTGAAGTTGAAGTGCAGTAAAATGATGTCATTGAACCATTATAATAATACTTAGCACATTATTTTGGAGTAGCTTCTATTCCTGCTTGGGCTGAAGCTGAAATAGATGATAGTAGTTTCACTGACTCTGAACTCAAAAATTGTAACTGATAGTGAAATCTGTTTTCATATTCTGTTTCTGTTCAAAATGTGTTAGAAATGTTAATGAATTCCTATCCTTATGATTAATAAGTAGCAACATTTCTGGTTTAGACAAGCTAAATGGCTACAGGAAACATCAGTGTCAGGGAAGCATCAGTGTCAGGACTATCAGACCATGGACTAAAAGTAGCTGTGGCAAAAGTGGTGGAATAGCTGTACTGAAAATCTCTTCTATCTGAGTGAGCTTAGTGTTTTTCATCTGCTTTAAGAATAGCTGGACTGTGACAATAAGTTCTTCAATTAGAAATATTGTCCTTCCAATCCTTTGAGCTTTTTCTATTATCTTTTTTGTGCTCCTGGATGTAATTCTTCATTTCTAAGTTAAATTGTAAACAATGCTGCAATGGAGTCATGCAGATGAAAAATGTACATGAAACCAGAAGCAAGCATTTTGCTTTTCTTTTGTGGCTAGGAGCAGCAGTGAAAGTTGCAGGCAGTTTCTTTAATAACATATTTAAATGCTTTCTTCTGTAGTTGACTTTTGTGCTAAAATAATAACAAAAAAAGAGATTAAGTAAAGAAGAGGACAGCAATCTTTCCTTAAGTGGAGTGTTATTTTGCTGATGAGGTAAACCTAACTAACATCAAGAATAGCCTGTGTCTGCCAACTACATGCTGATATTGGCTGGCTGCGCCTTCCTTCAGCCACTGCTATAATGGAGGTTGAAGTCATCTTCCATGCCTTCCATATTGCACATGGGGATGTAAGTAAGAGCAATACGATGACAAAAAGAAAGTGGAGGTCACTGTACTGGTAAACTGGACCTGTAAGGAAAGTATGAAGTCTGTGGCATTTGGGACATTTAAAACTGGATGCGACACCACGTTAATATAAGAAAAATATACCACAACTGACAGCAAGTAAGGGAAACATTCATCCCTCTGTACAGCTTTGCGGCATCGCTGAAACTCTCGAAACAGGATCACGTGCCTGAGAAGGTCAGTGGTCTCACTAAGCCACAGATGGCGTGGTTGGGTGGTCACTGGTGGCTTTGGAGGTCAGTGCCACAGCGCAGTTATGCATCTCATTGGACTAAACACATTTTACTCAGCCAAACAGATGAAACAGTGGTTTTGTTTCAATTTATAAAGACAGAGGTTATTAAAGATGTGGGTTTAGGAGTTGCAGGATTATAAAACAGCAAAAGGCAGACCAGAAATTAGTCATTTATGCATCTGCTGTGAAGCTGAGAGGGCTCGTAAAACAGACAGATCTGTCATGCTAATCTAACTACGGGGAGCAAGATATGTAGGAACCCTGTTCCTTCTAGGCTCCAGGAATGAAAGGCAATTTTCTTCTGTTAGGAGCTGATTTGGCCATTATAGCAAAATCTAATAATGGCTACCCATTGAGTTTTAAGAGTTTTTATTTCCTTGCTCCCCCCCCCCCCTTTTTTTTTTCTTCTTTTTTTCCCCCTAATGCTTCAGGGACTATCCTATTTGAAGAGCTTGCCTAGAGATTTTTCACATGGTTGAATCCTGTGGAAAATTTATTATCATCAGAAAAAGGAGGGGAGGGGGGGAGTGGGGAGAGAAGAAAAAAAAGAATCACATGAGTTTTCTTCCAAACCCTTTTCCAGATTTATTTTTCTGCTTCAGTTTTCATGGGAAAATCCCTCTATGTGGTTATACATCTATTTTAGTGTTTTTACTTGTCAGTATTTTGTTTTTGTAGCTGCACTGAATCTTTTAGCTTAGAAACTGTTATGCTGTTTGTTGATGGAGAAAGAAATGGTATTGGAAATTACAGTGATGTAACATTTGGAGACACTGCAATTAAGAGCCCAACTTCTCTCATCGCTAATGGACACAGCAAAAAGACTGGAGTTATCAAGGCAGCAGTTGTGACCCCTCAGTCTGTTGCCAAGAGATGATTGCTCATCTATCAGCTGGCAAGAGCTGTCCAGATCCCCCTGGGAGAACTGGCACGAAAATGGTATTTCTGCAGTGACCCAAGACATCTGTAGCTCTCTGTTTTGCTGGTAGCTACCTGCTGCAGCCCCAGAAGTTGATGTAAGCAGAGGAATTGGGGAGCATGCGAGAGGGTGATTGCTCCTGAGGCATCTGAAAAGTACATGTGGTGATTTAAAGGTGTTTTCTAAGGGTGTCACTAGAGGTGCGGCCCTGGCAAAGAAGATAACAGGGAGCAAGCGCCACACATTGCAGCTTGGGCTGGACTTCAGGAAGGCTTTCTGGTCCAGGAGGGTGTTGCAGTGTTGTAATGGGTTACCCAGAGAAGCTGTGAAATCTCCGTCCATGGAGACTGTCAAGAATTGGGTGGCCAAAGCCACTGTTGACCTGGTTTAGTGGTGGTGACAGTCCCTCTTAGAGCAGGAGGTTGGACTAGAGACTCCAGAGGTCCCTTCCAGCCAATAGTGCTATGATTGTATGGAGGGGCTTTAAAACAGTGTTATGCAGCAGGGGTGAATCAAATACTTTTTCTTCTGTCTGGAGGTGCTTTGCCTTTTCGTTGTGCATTTGGGGCTCAGGAGGAAGGGTATCAGGCAATCTGCAGAGGGAAGCTCAGAGGAGGACCTTAGTTCAGTGAAAAAAGGGAGGAGACAGGAGACACTCTTACACGGATATCTAGTATGTGCTTAGTATTTTCCAGCTGGACTTCACCTGCTAAACAATCTGTTATAGTGGACAATTATTTTTTGCACTCTGGCATATTTTTAACTCCACATGAATAATTGAGATGAATGCCTCATTTTTTTTATCCCAAGAAAAAGATTAATATTAAATAATTATGCAATTGTATGGATATAAAGAGATGAATAGAAGTCTTTCCGTGGGATCAGATGCCCAAATTTAACAGTAAGAAATACTGGAGCTCTACATTCTTGCAGTTCACTGCAGTGGAAAAACTTACGCTGACAAAGACAACAACTGAAATTTTTTGAAGAGTACAAATAAATTTACTGGAGGAGATGCAAGCAAGCCTGGGCAATAGTTAGAGAAGAATACTGAATCACAAATTCTGTCAACATTTTTTCCTGTGTCTCATGGTCTGGTTGCAGCTCCGGAACAAGAGTGACTACATTTTATGGATTACAAGTGGTTAAGGAGAAAGTGTCAAGAATGTTGGGGGACATGGAAAAACGTCTCTGATGGGAGACTGAAGAGGTTGAGATCGTTTGTGTTAGGAAGGAGATGAATAAAGGGGGAAAGGATAAAAGGGGGTAATAGGACCAACAGTTTGGAGAAGGATGTTCAGAAGAGATGAGAGCCACCATTCTCTCAATCTCAAAACACAGAAAGGGGAAGGCATTCAATTTTGAAGCTGCCAGAGGACGAAATACTTTGTCCGGTAGCGTGTCCTGCCTGTGGACTGACTACCACCAGATGCTGCTAAGTCTAGAAATCAGAAAGACTGAAAGATTGCTTCTGTAAAAAGAATATTTGGAGCTGGATGCTTCTGACAAGACAATAAAGTCTCTTGAGGTTTTAAATTAATCTCTAATGTCTTGTAATTAATAAGAGACTTTTACTCAGCAAATGACCCATCCTGGCCCTGAGTAACAGATTGTGAATCTCTTTTTAAGCATTTGGTGCTTGTCACATCCCTTACAGCAAGAAAATTTCTGGGCCTTTTTACATTACTTTGTGCTTCTGGCTCCACTGCAGTCTTTGGGAAATCAGTGGGATTTTTACTTCAATGGAAAAATGGATTAATTGGATTCTAGTTAATTTAATAATGATTTTTAAATGCAACAGCTTGAATATTGTCTCCTGCTTTGTTTTGAAGTCTTTTATGGATTATATTCAATGAGCAGATGTGTTTATACTGCAGTTCTATCTGTTGTGCATGCCCATCTACTGATTCGTACTGGGATGGGTTCACATATGGCTACAGATGATGGGTTGGCTTCATGTCTCCAATTCCTGGTTCTTTTCCTCCCTTTATGTTTTAAGTGGTGTAACTGGCTTATTGAAGTATTGGTTGAGTCCCATAAGCTGTTGATAACTATGGTTTGGTTATAACACAAGGGTTCGTTGGCTGTTGCTGAGTTATAGGGATGCTTTTCTTTTATATAGCAGGTTTCCTTGCTTCATCTGCAATTAGAAAAAGAAAATACAACTGTACAATATTTGCCTTGACAGTGAAAATCCATTGCCCATCAGACAGGGTGGTTATATGTCATTAAGTCAAAGCCTATCCAGCGATGATTAATGATACATCAGCATTCACCCAACATGCGGCCCTCTAAGGCACACACTACTGTGGTTTCTGTCATGGAAGGTAATTAATAATTTCAAGCTCTGGTTACCCTGGACCATGCCTCCAGTTTGGCCACAGTGAAGCCGTGACGTTCTTAGCAGTGGCATTTGGCTGTATAAGAGAACAAATGGCTTGGTACTAGAGCCACACAGAGGTTAACTCTCTTTTCCCTCCTTCCTTTTCCTTTTGCAGACTTGCAAAAACCTGCTCAATAGTAGAGTGGTTTGCAGGCTGAAATTCCCACAGCCAACCACTGTTGACAGGGATAGAGATTGGGGAACAGAGCTGGGGCTGACAGTTTTATAATCCAGTTGTGTTGAAATGTATCATTGTCAGTTCTGTTATTTAGAAGAAAATCCTCAGTTTGACTCAGAAGATGAAGATTTATTGTGTAAAAAAGATGAAATGTCAGTGTCTGAGAAGACAATATGTGTAAGTAACACACCAGGCTCACTGTCTGTTTCTGCATAAATGAATTATCACCAGGGTATGTCTTCAGCTGAGCTCCACATCAAAGCAATATTTCAATAGGCTCTACAGACAGGCAGTTGCACCCCTTTTCAGAACTAGGAAGAATACAGAAAGATTTTGAGGCCATTTCTGGAAAATTTTGTTCATGTAACCTTGGCATCCTTTGGCATCCAGAGTGGAACTGGTCGGACTAAGCACAGAAGTACAGGTTTGTCATGGTGTACTGTTGACCAGCCTTGCCGTGTGACATCAGGTTTGTCTGTTTGCCCTCCACAAGCATTCAAACAGAGTCTCTTCATGCCGTATCATCTGCAGTGGATGCGGCAGGTAAAACTCCCTGGCTGATAACAGGGGATGGAAACCTCTGAAGCAGATTCAGCTCTGGGGCCAGATTTTCATCTCAGTTTTTCACACCCGACTCAGTTTTTCCCCGGCTTCTGCAAGTACACTAAGGTGACAAGAGGAGAACTCGGCCTCTGTTTCACTGATGGTGAACGGTTATTCAACAGGTCTTGACTGCTACGAGGGAGAGGGGAAGGAAAAAAAAAATCTTTTCTAAGTCTGATCAGTTATAAATTATACTTTCTTGAAATGCCTTTTGCATATATATATTTGTATGAGTATGTATGTACGTATCTGTCTGTCTATCTAGTCATTTACCTACCTACTTGCATGCCTCTGTACACTTGGAGATTGACACTCGCTCATCACTGCCTAATGGTCAGGCATTATGACCATTGCATCCCAGTAATAAGGGTACTGGCAATTTTATTAAGAAATATTATAGGAGAGCTCTGAAATACGGTAGTCCCTGAAGAATTTCTTGAACATACAGTGTATCTGGAATGTCAAAATGGCCCTTGGAGATATGCAGACTAATAAACCAGGCAGGACAGTCATATCATGTTTATGATTATACATATTCCCTCATGAAATAAAACTGTAGAATTGTGATTGGAGGCAGAGAGTTATCAGCTGGAAACAGCTGTGCTGCTGAAACACCCGGTGGCAGGCTATATAAATATTAACAAAGATACCCCAAACTCAACTGTGTCTGTATTTATATATGTTTTGTTGCCAGCTGAGGCAGCTGTCAAGAGGGTTGACTTTGGGGAAATGGATGTGAGTTAGGAATTGCGGAGTTTGAAGCCTTTCTATTAATTTTGCTTGTCCATTAGCATTTAAAATTGTGTACTGAAAGGATCCATCAGACATACAAAACTGTGTACTGCAGAAAGCCAGTACAAGTGACACAAGTTCATTTGTAAAGCAGTCTTTTAAAACAGAGGAACCATCTACTTTGGGGCAGACTGATTCCGAGCATGTTTTCTTGTCAGGAAACTCCTGACTTGAAATACTTCAGGGACTTGGTGCATCACAGAAATACACTTCTCTGCAACAATCAGCCCAGGGATTGCCTCTTTGCTTACACAAATCAGGAGCACATCCCCTGAAATTCATGCAGCCATGCTAGACAAAAATGGCATGGGATGGGGAACCAAGCTCCTGGCATTCCTGTTCCCCAGCTTTTCCAATGGGAACGGTCTGCAGCCCCCATGAGCAGTGCCTGCACCTGCCCATGCTCCAGCTCCTGCACCAGTGGCAAGGCATGGGGTGTCACCAGGCAGTCTAGGGGTGGATCAGCCTTGCAGGATTGTGTATGGAAACCACTTTCCTCTATCCTCATTTATTTAGGAGGTGTTAGCTTGGAGTACAGGAGGGAAACATGGTGTTCCTGAGTCTAGTTCACATGCACTTACCAATGCTTACTCAAAGGGAGGGCATGGGAAGAAGCAAAAGGAAAATTCTCAGGTTGATTGTAAAGACAGTTTCAGTTAAAGATCTATTTTCATTAAAATATGCTCCATGCAAAGACTAATTGCACAGGCTATGCATGGTGATTTCACAAGTGCCCTCCTGCCCTTTTTTGTTCCTTGTGAAGCAGGGATTTATGTTCTTCCCAGCTCTGCCACTTTCCCTACTGTCCTAAAATCACTGTCCCTGCTACAGGTACTCGGGGGACGGTTGTTCCACCTCACAAAAGACTTCAGTGTTTCAATATTTCCTTTTACTGTGAGACAAACACACTGAATATTTTATGTACAAGTCAATGCTAGAAAAAATACCTTGGACTGTTTAAAGCAATTCATTTTGCGTAGTTGATTTTCTTTCAGCTGATTGCACTCTCATAATTTTGAAGTGGGATGCTTTAGTGTGGCCAGAGATTTTTTTGTGTGTGTTCTTCCACTCCGGAGCCCCCTGTCTCAGCCTGGGTTTATGAGGAATTTGGAGCCCAGTTCTGCTGAGGTTCCCTTGACTGCATGCTCAGGGAGAACAAAAGCCCATGATGAATTCCAGTGATGTGCGTCGGCATAATTATACCCCTGTCTCGATTGAAAAAGAAGAAAAAAAAAAAAAGAGAAAAAAAAGAAGAAAGAAAAGAAAGGGAAAAAACGAAAAAAAGAAAAGAGCCCAGCTGCCTTCTTATTTCCACTCGTGCCAGACAGCTTTTACTGACAAGTTGGTTAGCCATGGGAGTGGTGACGGGTGAGGTGCACACCTGAGTATTGTGCCTGAGTGTTGTCAGACTGGATGCTGACAGACTGCATGAACTGTGGTCTTACATACTTCAGATTTAATCTAAATACTCTTCTGACACGCATTTGCTTTCCGTTCCACTGTGAGTGCTGCACAGTGAGCTGAATATAGCTGAAGCAGGAAGAAAAAAAAGCTCTTAATCCTATTGTTTTAAATAAAAACAGTAGTTACATTCCAACTTCTAATTTCTGTTAGGTCCCTTAAGATCTTAAATGTTTGGAAAACATCATGAAAAGGTATGGGTTGGTAAGTTTCTACAGAAATCAATACTGTAATACAAAATGAGATCCTCAAATACCTCTTGAGGTGACGGACTGAATTATTTGGGAACCACTTTTTCTTTTTTTTTTTTTTTCTGCAGTATATGTGGGATATCAGCTTGTGCCTGGTTTCTCATTCACTTTGCTGGAGTTTGAGAGCCTTCTGTGTTGAAATGTAGACCCAAATGTTATATGCAACCTATTTGTTGTTGTTGGGTGGTTTATTTTGTGTTTTGATTTTTATTTTTTTTTAAATAAAAACGCTTTTGCTTCTCCATGTTGATTTACCCTGTACTTAGAGGGAAGTATCAGACCACAAAGCAATAGGCTGCTGATCTGCTAGAATTTTTTTCTCACTTGAATAAGTAAAGTTGTCATCCAGCAAAGGCCCAGGAGAATGCTTAACATTCACCAGCCACAAATGCTTCAAATTAATCACATGCTTAAATGTTTTGCATATTTAAAAGAGGATAGCTGTGATTCAGGAGAGTAATTCTGATCTGGGAATTAACACCATATGGAAGTACGTTGTCAACTGTATGTGAATGTGTTTATATGGGGAAGTGATAACAATACAAGCTTCCCAGGTGTGTACTCCTGTCTCTGTTCAAAATAATGCATATTTCAGGGTGACACCTGTGTTTGTTACTTAAATGATTTAGTAAAGTTTGTTGAATGGAAAACAAAGGCAAGAAAATCAGACAAATACCTCTAACAAACAAAGAAAGGTATACTCAGGGAAATTTAAGCAGCATGTATTAGGCAGCGTGGGTGAAAGAGCTGGCAGTGATTCAAGTGTTTGCAAGATGTGTTTGTTTTCTCAAATCTCCAATTTACTTTAATAGGCATATTATATTCATGCATGAACAACTAAATCCCATGTGAAATGAATGAAAATGCTCAAAATACACGCTACAGTGAGCTTGTATACATTTGAGAATATGAAGACTTGGTTTTTGTCTATTTAAGCTTGCAGTAAAGTCAAGGTTCACACAGAGCAGGGTTTTTTTTCTGTTTAAGCACAGATGTCTAATATTTGAAGTTTTGCTATCTTAAAAGCAAGGCAAGAACCTCATCTACTTATCTAAACTCCTTGATGGACAATGGAGACAGAGGGCAATTCACCCCTTGGAAGACAGGTAGGAGGAAATGCTTTTGAGGCAACAGCCCACCTTTTTCCATTGACTAACGAGGCAGAGCAGTTTAGCAGATGCACTGGCTTCTATACAGCTTTAACGGCATGAGGTGAATGCTACCTGAGATATCAGTTTTGGCTCTGATTCAGCTTCTTTCCTACCTTTCTTTGCTTGCCTTTATCTGTGTTGACCATTTAAATTAAACCCATTACAGTTGCTACCATCTTGTCCATGTTGTTTGCTCAAAGCATAGTTAGTTCATGCAACACAAAATGTCAGTAATAACAAGAGTGCTGCAAGGACTAATTCCATGTAGCAGAAGGAGGAGCTGCAAGTTGAGCACATGAAGATTATGGACAGCAGAATTACCAAGCCAAATGATAAAGATGCTGATGCATCATTCCATGTCATTCTGCCATTATTTTGCACTATATTTTTGAAAAAATAAAAATGACTAATGAAAGTGTTATCAGAAATATAATTTCATGCAAATGTAAAGAGAGTCACAGAGAAAATACTAAATCCTGGGCATAGTTCTTGTGGAGGATTTCGGGAGAAGAAGGACTGGATGGGCGAGGCCAGGTTCATGTATGTTGCTGTTTAAGTCTAGTACTGGTATTGCTGAGGCTAAGAGCATAGCATATGTCTGTGGCAATGTGCTGTGCTTGTCCATAATGAGATCTGACCAGCAGTGATTCAAGCCACGTGCCAGGATTAGGATTTTAAGGTTGTACCTTTATAACAACAAAGTAAAAATTTCTAGAAGGTTTTGGGGGTTGTTCACCCTTTGAATCTCCCTGACAACCAAATCTTGGCTTTGTGATAAAGGATGCAGACCGTGGCTGACCCAACAGCCATGACCAGCCACAGTGATATGAAGAAGTGGTAGCTGACTTTGCTAACGTAGATGGATTTACTAGTTGCTAGCTAATTCCACTTTGAAGTACTGTGATAATGAATTTGTTTTTTCTCTGGTGATATCATGTCTCTGATAATCACTTCTTTCTCTGCCTAATCATTGCGTTGGCATAAGTGCTACCAATTTTTACCATCTGGTCCATAGTCGAAAGCCCTTGCCTGCTACTGTTCAGTAATTGCTGTTTCATGCGTCCACCTTGACAGTAACTGATGGGAATGTTTTTAGTGTGAATTCAAACAACTGTTCCAGCTTTACTAGTCCAAAGCTTCAGATTTTGCTTCCTTGTGGAGAAGAGAGTAGGCACTTCTGGGTCTGTCTAGACATGGCTCTGTTAAGTGCATGTCTGATCATATGAGTTAGTCACTCTGGTAATATTAATAAATGGGACTGAGCCAAATAAAAGACAGTTCCATTAAATTCTCTGAGCTCATAGGGTGGTTATAAAGTCAACATGCTGTGCTATGTTAACATCTGACCAGTGAAATAGTTGTTTCCTGATCCCAGCTTTGGCTTTCAGCCACAAAAAACATAAGACAGATGTTACACTTTAGTAGGGTCAGGGTTATCAAAGAGATGTGATTAATAGTCGGTTACTTTGCTTTTTTGTCACTTTTGTTCTGTTGATTACAAAGGTCTCCTAGCCATGATTTTTCATTGATTTGGTGAACTGTGTGATAGATGAGAAGAAAGGAAGGACCACTCTGAATCTGAGCTCTTCCTGGAAAGATATAGGCATGGGTGCAGTTTGTACTGTTGGCTTACTTTGAGCTTGTTTGATGTGGATGCTACTGATGCTGGTGTCGTAGAGGGCAAAGGGGCTAATGCCTCCTTGCAGGGGTAACAGTTGCAAATGCAAACAAGGTGTTCTTAGCTATTTAATGATTTCCTATCAGGCAAAAATGCTGGAGAATTGAAAACACTGACTTTAAAAGTGCATCAAAGTAATTTGTTAGTCTTTGAAGTAGGAAGTTATTTATAATGGAGGGTGTTCTCTGATGGAGTGATAGGCTTGCAGTGTGCGTGAGTGGTCCGAGTCAGAAAGAAGTTTGTAAAAGGATATCAGAGTGTTACAACTTGCATTTGCAAACACTTTATTCCCTGACACATGGGCATTCTACGCCATTACTTTAGTTGTTCAGTTTTTCTTCTTAGCCAAGTGCTATGCCCTAAGCAGCAATACAAGCAATACTGATTTCCCTCATTTGACAGCGACATGTGAAAAATAAAATCCTAAAAAAGACTGTGCTCTCGATCCCAAATAATTGATAAACAGAGATAATAACCCTCCAGGGAGAACATTGGTGAGTCAATTGAAAATAGATAAGTCAAACCTCTGTGCATATGACTTAGATGGGATATATCACTAATAGGCTGTCATTGCAGGAGGCTCTTTTAAAACTTTCCCAATAGCTGGATGAGGTGGAATTTGACACTGATGTTCCAAGTCCTGCTGGCTGCAGAAAACTGCTGATTCTCTTCTGATACTTATCATATGCCAGAAGGAATTTTTTCCCTTTCCCCCAGTTTTGCTGCTCTCTCTTTTACATTTCAATATCAGACAATGTTTTGATCATTAATATGTCATGGCAGCCATTCAGATAGACTGATGTGGCTACACTCAAGGCCAGGAAACCCTGCTTATGAGACACCTCCTTGTCTCAACTACCTCAACTACCATGAATGGTTGGATGGTTGGTGTAAAAACAGGGAGCAAGCAACGCAGTATCCGGTGCTGGGCAGTAACGACCATTTCCATATTTATCTTCTGCCTGACCGGTGGTGCTGTGGTATGTGCAGTGCTCCCTGAGCTCAGGTCTGCCCTTCAAATTTGTTGCTGTCTTCCCAGACTTTTTTGTTACGTATACTTTCTAGTAAGTACCATAACTCCATGTTAAATGCAGCGGCAGGTACTTACTTGGTCTAGGAAATAGTGTGGCAGGAATATTTTAGCAATAATTGTTTGCAAATGATATGCATGGATTGTTGTCTTTGTGGCTTGGTATTTTCAACAAATGAATTCAGCGATCTTTATATACCTAATTAATTTTGGCTGCTTAGTAATTTCAGCTTAGCATTTGAACATGTTTTCTGTCACTTGGACTGTTACTTCCTGTGTTTGTTTGCTTTTATTTTTGTTAAAGGAGATTATAAATGGGCAGAACTTTTACTTCTAAGTAAAAATATGCCTTCCCAAGTAATTGCCTGAATTGCAATGTGTTTGTTATTGTTTCTAATTGCTGATTCTCTTGATGCAGGTCAGCACCTTTTTGGTTCGAATGTCCCAAGAATGAGTCACAAGAACAACAGAAGATAACTTAATTGTAACACTGCTTGGAAAGAATAGTCAACATAATTACTCTGCCCTATTGCTCTTTTCCCTGGTTTAAATAAGATAAAATACTATTTTGTCACAAAAAAAGTTGAGTAACAGGTTCATTCAGATGTCAAGAGAGAGGAGCAATTTATGAGGCTCCTAATTTGAACCTTGTCTAATCTAGTTCCACAACTGACATTAAATAAAATTTTGTTTCAGGAGGTAGCTGGAAACTTAGCTTTATTCCCTATGAATGAATGCTTTTCTCCCCCTCTCTTTAACTGTAAAATGAAGTTATAAAATAAGAGGAGATTCTTTTCACGTAACAGTGGGAAGAATGGTAAAGAAAAGAGAAAAAAAGAGAAATTAAACTGTAAATGTCAAATATAAAATGTAAATGGTAAATTGATGAATTTCAGGAATTTTTAGCTTATATTGCTTAAAATGAACATTCTTTTGTGGAGTTAAGATTTAATATTTACAAAAAGCAATGAAAGGAACCATTCGACGCCTGAGGAAAAAAATCTTATGTTTATTAGAACAAAGTATAGGAAGAAGACCAAACACCTATTCTGTTAAGAAGTATATTCAAAATACATTGCAGAGAAAATAGTGTAGAGAACCTGGGCAGGAAAGCAGTGATGTGTGGTGCCACCAAGAGATTTGAGCTTGGCTTGACCAAAGATGGATATAGAATTTTATGGGATTAAGCATTATTAAGAGAAAGGAGTTCAAATAAGGTGATATCTCTGCATCTTAAGCTTGTCTCTGGAGCAGCACTGCAGCTACTGCCTGCATCTCATGCAGAATAATTTTTAAAGAAATTGTAGAAGCTGCTCAATAACAAGAGTGTGAGACGAAGCCTTGGCTACGAAGAGGGAGGTTGAAGAAGACAGCAACGCGGTCAAAGATGTAAGTGCATCAAGGACAAGTACAGCAGAGGACGTGGCTCTGCAACCTGTCATCTCCTCCATGGTGGAGTACCTGTGCGGACATCTGTACACAAACAAGAGCTCTGTCACTGGCAGTCAGCTGTTGCCCCTGAGGTTTTGCAATTAAGGCTGAATCTGCTGACCAGACTGATGGTGTCCAAAAGGCCAGATCAGGAGCTGGGCCCTGCCCCCGCAGAGCTACATATCACTGGAAGAGCAATGAGAAACCACAGCTCTCTTCAAGACTCATTGCCTCCCTGACCTTGACCACAAGTAGTGGGGCTGTGTGCTGGTGCAGGCAAAATTTGGCATCCATGGAGGGAGATTGTGCAAATAAAGGAGTGAGAGCATGCAAATGAATGCATCCTTGCAGACTGAGAAATCTCTGCTGAGATCAGGACGTGGGTTTCCTGGCAAGATGTACTGAAGTGGCTGCTCCTCAGTACAGCATAGCTGCTGTGTGTCGTACAATGAAAAGGCATTTGTCGCCATCAGTGACATTGTGAACAGGCAGGATATGGGGTTGAGACAGAAAGGCAGACAGTGAAATGAAAGAATGCATTGCTGCCTGCACTGTTTCCCATGAGTTTGACAGTAATGGCAGAGGCAGCTCTGAGTGGTCCATCAGGCTGCAGAGCTTGCAGGGTGTTGGAAGGCGGCTTGCCCAGCACTTGCCTGGCTTGCAGCACTGCTCGCCAGAACCCTGCTGCTCCTCTGAGAGAACAAAAGGATGGGCAATAAATCAAATATCCCACCGTCATTTTTACCTGCCATCCAAGGTCACGTGCTTTTGGTTGCATTGCAGTGAAGACCACGGTGCACGTGTGATGCTAACAGTGAGTGCATATCCAGTCTCATAATGGTGGAGGGGTTATGGGGCCAAGCTGCCAGCAGATCTACTGCTGCCTGCAGACTGGGGCTCTGCCCCTGCCCTGTGGTGGGCCGGTGCAGGGCAGCAGCAGCTCTTAGGGATGCTGTGGAGGGGGATGTGCAGGGTAGCTTCTCACCCTCGGCTGAAGGGGGATGGAGGACTGGTGAGAGGAGTCGGATGGGGCTGTGCTCGGTCTGGGGACATGGGGATGGGTTGTGGGAAGCTAGGAGTGTGCTTGTGGGGCACTGATTTAAGAAGTTATTGTGGGAGGAGGGGAGATGTTTGGCTTTTAGTGCTGCACTGTTTTCTTTTTTCCTTATAGGGCTTTTATCCTCAGGAGTGCTATCCACCTCTGCTGCAGGCTGTACGAATGCAGAGTACCATAGATGTCTCTACACGTACAAGCCCTTAGGCAGGGACAGAGAAGAAAAGGGTAGCATGAGTGTCCACTCCCAGGCTTTGCATTTCCTCTTCCAGGGCAAATATCTTTTGCTTTTCATGGATGTTTTGAAAAGTTTCAGTTTCTGCCCAATGCAAAATAAAAAGCATTTCCAAAAACTGCTTCCTATTGTGTTTGTTGTTACCATTATGTTTTTATTTAGCTCAAGCTACCTGAAGGCCTAGAGGAAAGGGAACACAATATTTCTTTTGGTGGAATAAGGGAAAAGAGCAACCTCATGGAGTAGAGGGGGCACTCTCGTCTGATATCTTTAGGTTTGATTTTAGCTTTGCAACACCTTGAAATAAAGAAATTAAAAGGCAGAAACTCTTTTGAGATGCAAGAGTATTGCACTGATGCTTTTAAGGTGAGTGGTCAACCTGACCAAATGAAGTTTGGGTGTGAGTTGAGATGAGAAGGGGATGGATCCTGCCAGAAGCGTCCCTCCATGGGCAAGGGACCCCTCTGGGGTTCTGCCAGCTGCCATCCTCCCTCCAAGGATGCAGTAATGTGCTGACAGTTTGGAATAACATGCAGAATAAAGCTGTCTGGAGGAACTTTGAACCTGAGGACTGATCAAGTGCTAGAAGTCATTATCTCGTTAGTCTCCACAGGGGTGGGAGGAGGACGAGGGCTAGGACTGTTGAGAGTATGCTCTGAGGCATGGGAGTCTTGCTTAATAGATGTTGCTGATTTATTTGTTGTTGGCTTTTGCAACATATTCTTCTGCCTTCTTCTCTCACTTAATAAAGTTTTCTTAAATTCAGATCTTGGGAACGGGGAAGTTGTCTTTATACTTGTGTTAATGAAATGGTTTTAGTTTTGTTTGCCACACTTCTGTGCAAGGACATTGACTTTCTACCTGGTTTTTTTTTGAAAATGTAAACAATGCTCCTCAAAGCTGGCCTCTTTTTTAATGACAACAGCACCCAGAAAAACAGTCATACCCAAATTGTGCTTTTTGAGATGCAAGGCACAAGTATATTTGTGCCTTAGATTAAATCGTTAGCTGGTATTTGGGAACTTGCAGGTTGCTTCAACCAAGAAAGCCAGCAGTCAGGTAATCCTGTTTATCTCCAAATCTTAACTCCCTAACCAAGAGAAACAGATAATTTCTTTGCTCAGAGATCCAAAGCTTTAGTTCTGTTCTTTAGGTCTGGAATTTGCCTCCCTCTCAAGGCTACACACAACCATTTATTTTGCTCTCCAGTGGCTCTTTCCTTGGTCTCAGGCTCCCCATTTTCTTGCTCTCTCTGCCCTGCTGGGAGAGATTCATGTAGGCATGGTGCTGGCCTCTACAGAAGCCCCTGCCTTTTCTAGCGGTACTCTGGACTACTATGCAGTGGGCAAATAATTTTGCAATTATCATTAAGTGGTCAAATATTTTCCCCCTTCTTAAGAACTGTTTGCTATAACAGTTAAAATATGTATATAGCAATCTCTGAGCTTCTTGACCTCATTTCTAGAGGCAGCCCAGCATAGGCAGGCAATGGTAACATAATCCTGCTGCAATCTGAAGAGGACTTTTTAGCTGAATGTTTGAAGTGACAATGAGAGACACCTATGAAGTCATTGATTTCATGGATGAAAAGCAGGGGAGAGGAGGAATGCCTCCTCATTTTTCTGACCACTTGGTGGACATCTCAGGTGGAGAAGGTTGCGCTGTGCCTGTAGAATATGATACACACTGCTGGGAGGTGCGGAATCTGGAAAAAGTGTAACTGACCATAAAAAAATACTGAAATCCTGCAAAAATACGCTGTTTGGTGCAGTGGATGCAGTTTCCAGTTTTGGATGTCCCAGAGGATGAGTTTCTGGAAACAAGAAGGATTCCCTAATGGAAGAAGGATTCTGTTCATCCTTTCCTAAGCGTCTGATGTAGACAGTGCTGGTATGGGAGACTGGGCCAGAAGGTGCCTTCTGTACAGCAGCTCCCATGCCCTGTGCCTCATTCTCCAATGACAATCACAGCTGTGTCCTTGCTGCTGCTGCAGGAGTTTGCTTTCAGCCTTCTCATCTCCTCGCCCTGCCACCTCCAGCATCTCTTCACTGGCAGCTTGCTGGTCTGTGGTATTTGCTTCTTCCCTTGATGTGGAGAGTATGGGGACATCTGGAGGTTGGATATTGGAAGGGGCTAATCAGGCTTGTCAATTGGACAATTTTTAAAATAAATTGACAAGGAATTAGGAGAGAAGTTGTTATAATCAAGCCCAGCATTAAACATTGAATGGAATGTAATGAACCTGTATAAGAGCATTCAGGCCACTAACTTGTTCAAGAGAAAGAGTCATCTGCATGGTTTTCAATTCATCTGGCAAATGCTGATTAATGGGCTACAAGACAAATTATCTGCTGTATGGACAGCAGTGTTTTGCCACTGCCAGCCTGAGTTTTATGACTTCTCTGAGGAGCACTGAACGTACATGCTTTTCCTCTTCCCATTATTCTTTGCTAGTCCTGGTTTTACATTTGGTGATTATTCTTTGGGAAACATAACAAACAACATATGAACTGAAATCACCAGATCTGTTTCTTTCTAACAAGCAGTGACAGAGTTTCATTTAGGTTTTTTTACACCTAGCTAGAGCTGCTAGGACACTCTCCAAAGAGTGCTGCACTGGGAAAATTATGATGTCATTGTAGATGTCTTGCTTATTTCCCCAGAATAAATGAACATCATCATGAAACTCCAGGAGGAAAACTTGGCTGTGCTGGAGTTATGGAGCTATTAAAGCAGCTGAGACTAAGGTTTGCATTTAAGTCAGGGGTTATTTGGAGGTCACCATCATACACTTTTATTTGGAGTCCTAAGTACAGGTTTAAGTGCCTCACTTAAATAATTTTGTCCATAATGAGGTTGATTTGGTTTCTTTTCTCTGAAATACTGTAGAAGAATCTGTACTGATTCACTGCAATTTTTTTTTTTTATTTCTAAAACTACAAAAGGAATAATTTCTTTCATAATTCTTCAGGTGTCTATTTTATAGCGTGCTTTAAGTGAAAGCTGTAACATGAAATCACGAAGATTAGCAGTGTGCTGAAACTAGCTGTCTCTTCTTTCAAAGAACTAGCTGTCATTTCTTCCTTAAGATGATTTAGCCTTCAAGGTTCAGCAATTGTGCATCCTTTGAAGCACAGCAGGAGAGGATCTGTATCAAAAGGAAGATAATTTCCAAAATGCTTTTCATAATTATTGTAATAATGGTTTATTGCTGCAATTTTCAGGCTGTACAGCTAAGTGAATGATGATCTTACATGCACTGATTGTTTACAGCAGAGAGTCAAACCAAGGCAAGGATGTAGCAGGGATGTAGGATTTGCCATAGCCTACAGGATCATGGCTGTGGAGCCACGTGTATTGCTTTTGGCAGCATCACCCATGGTTCAAAACTAAGGTCTAGCTGAGGAGTTGCACAATGTTGTGTACCAGGGAGATATTTCTAGCCTGTGCCATTTGCAGGATGTAAATGTAAATGATTTCCTACTGATGGAATGGATATCAGAAATTATCTAATATCTTTAAAACGAGATCACTCAATGCATCATGTAGTTCTACCATACTGTGCAAACAAACTGACATTTTCAGATGCACTGCAATTTCATGAAGTATCATCTTCTGTCTTTTAATAGCTTGAAAAGTTGTGTTGTGTCATTCATATTTTTTAATATCTGAAGTATCCTCTGTTACTTGTTTGTGCCCTTTCCAAATGAGTACATCAATCTTTAGCCTTCAGTAGCTTTGTTAAGTTTATCATTACTCTATCTATAAAGACTTGTTCTAGGAAAATCCCATTGAATTTTATTGAAAGGGTTGTATCTATGGTGGTTCTGTGGATTTTATTTCTCATATTATAATAAATATTGTCCTGATGTGTTCTTTTGGGGTCATTTAGATTTTCTCACAGTAAAAAGCATTATTTGTGTTTATGTTGATACTCACTGTTTCATTTTCTTAGCTCAAAACATTAACACCCCCTTTCAATTTCTGTCTACTCTGTCCCATGTGTTTTGATGAAGGACCATGGCTCCTAGCAGCCATGCCATCTGCAGAAGGGTGGTGATCATGCATTTCTGTTGCCAGCAAGGAACATTATTCTTCATGTTGCTTTTGTTTTCTTCATCACTTTTTGGCATGACTTGGTTTTTCTTTCACAACTTCCATCTGGTTTCTTTCTGATCTGAACAGCCATTAAAGATGTACTTTATTTTAAATGATAGTATCATTGATCAAGAGTCTTTCTCATTTCACAGCTGGACCAAGACTTCACATTAAATTTTTACAGATCAAGTAATGTTAATTCTGAAGACAAGATCATCTTGTGAACATGTGTGATTTCAACAATTTTCTTTCCTTCAGTCATTAATTAGCAGGCAAAATCTCAGTGCTTTATTCTGCTTTTTATTCTTCGTGTTAATATGCTGAAAACCAAAGTTTTAATTTTCTTTTTGATTTTCTTTTTTGACAATATATACAACTACACTATCTGTTTCAGTTCAGAGGTGCTGTAAGCTACAGACTTTTTTCCCAGTAATGAACCACAACTTCTTGCAACTGTCCCTGAGTTGGCAATGCAGAAGGAGCAGAATGATTTCAGTGAAAGCAGGGCTTTTGACTTGTTGGCCTTTGAGCCAGCTCTTTGTGCTGGGTTTTCCAGCCACCTAAGTGGATATTACACGCTGATTAGGTAAATGGTGGATGCTTTGTCTGTCCCTATATGGGGAAAAGCCAGAAAGCTTCAGTCTGGGGTCATAAATCTGGAAGCATTCATAAGCATTAAATTAATTTTTTTTTTTAAAAAAAAGCTTACATGATGATAGATGATGTTTGTACATCTCTCTCAGTATTTTGTTCAGCATTATTAGTATGTAGGGTTTGACTGAAACCCTGCTTATTATTTCGCTTGGTTGGAATCCAATTTGCAGCCAGTCAGTTGCTCACTGCCAAAGTTAACAATTCGTAGGACAGAGAAGGGGACTTATAGACTCTGCTTCTCCCATGGTTTTTGCTCTTTGTTTTTTAAAAGTGTATTTATCTTGTTGTTCATCTTTATACTCCTAAACCATTATTTACACAATTTCCAGCTACCTTTCTTTTCTTTTTCCCCACTGCCTCCTGCAACCTTGATTTTACTTTTAATAAAAAATACTTCTGAAAGGTTTAGTTTATATTTATTTTAAAAAATTAGTGTAGGTGTAAAAATATAAAAGAATAAGTATAAAAGAGGTGTTGCGTGATTATTGTTCTGAGTTTTTTCTCCCCCCCCCTTGTTTTTTTTTTTTATACATTAAATATCATTATGACCATTGCAAGAGCAATTCAGAATGACTTCAAGTATCACATTTGCACTGAATAACTTCAAGGAACAGCTTCCCCCCCTAACCTCATGGCACCTCCCCTCCCTTAAAAAGCCCAAATCAATCAACTCAGTACTTACAGACATAGGGTTGTCTGCTGTTTTGGTAAATCCCAGAAAGCTCATTTCAAGCCTTCAGTTCTTAGCACAGAGTGAAGGTACAGATCTTGGAGACCTCACATCTGCCTCCATGGATAAGGAAGAAGCTAATGGATGGTGTCCAAGCCTGATAGCTTAGTGCCTTGTAAAGAGAAGACTGGTTGAGTGGTGGGAGAAAACTAGCAGAGCTGTTACTGTGATAAAGCCCATTGCATCGTACCCTGATTTGTGCATATATGGGCAAAGGAAAGAGGTATGTATGTTACCCGAGAGATCTCTCATGTGGGTGTTACCACTGTTCTGGCACCAAGGTCTTCTACCATTTCAGCAGTGAAATAGGAGGTGACTGCTGTCTGCTGTGCATGGATCGTGCTGAAAACATCATGTGTGGAGGTGTGAAGGACCAAAGGCAAGATGAGGCTTATAAGGTAGTCTTCCTGTGGGTGGCACGTTGTTAAGGCAGA
This sequence comes from Grus americana, assembly GCF_028858705.1. Lineage (NCBI taxonomy): Eukaryota > Metazoa > Chordata > Aves > Gruiformes > Gruidae > Grus > Grus americana. Next base: position 80,337,104 of record NC_072891.1, read on the forward strand.
CGAGGCTGCAGGTTGTAGAGACATGGGGATACCATTGAGCAGAGCAGAGTTACATGATGGGGGAGTGCACCACAGCCTGGGATTTCTCAGGAGCTGCTGAATCTTAACAGGAAGGGACAAAATATGACCGGATGGACTGGTGCAAGTTTCATGGCACAAGCCCTATCAATGTCAAACATAGCTTCTTGTCTTTACTGCTCTTGGGTCAGAGAAATGCATGGTTAGAACTGAAGATGCCTATTATTAGTCTATTCCTCTGTGCAAAGGCACCACTATCTGCACAGAGCATCCAGCCTGCACAAATCTCCTCAAGCCTGGTAATAAGACTTGAATAATCTCTCTATACATGCATTGCTTCCCTATCTATACTATAAGGAAAATGTACCTAATGCTTCAACCACAATTTCTTTGCTTGAATTGAGACAGTTATCCTGTCCTGCTCCTTCTAGCATAGAGAGCACTAGCATCAAATGCTATTTTTTTTTTTCTTTAGCAGGTTTAAAACCCCACATTAACTTCTGGTTCCTCTGCTGCCTCAGTGCTTATTCTCCATTTCCTGCTTGTATAATTCTTTCCCCTTAGCTGCTCATTGCAGTTACCATGAAGTGTTTTATTACAGAGGCGACTATTTGATAACTGGAACAGTGAAAATGGTAGATCCGGAGTACAAATGCATCTGCTGTTAGGTAAAGGGTGCCACGTGGTTCCTAAATTGTTGTAATCCCTACTATACCCTTTGTTATAATAAGATGGGAATTGTGGTTGTGCTGTGAAATGTTGGAAAGTTTAGTAGCTAATGAGTATGGTGCGAGAAATTGCAGACATGGTCTATTTTCCAACATCTTGACAGTTTTATTACTTAGCAGTTACCATAGACTACATTTACTTGTCATTCTTAAAACGGACTCTCTCTTACTTTGTGTCTCTGTGGCACCCAAGGTTACCTACTGTGTAGAAACTTGGGCAGTCCTCAACTTAGGAAGAGTGGGCTCTGACTGAGGGTTTGTTATAAGTAAATCACTTCACCTTGTAAACAACTTGAAGCAACCAAAACTCAAGTACACGAAGTAGCCTATTAGCTCTGCAGCTCTTCATTTGGTGGAAGGTGCACTGAAAACAAGCACACTAACAAACTTCAACCTCCAAAGGAGCCTGTTAATCATTTGTTCCAGGCTGCTATTTGCACATCCTCAGCAATGAGTGGGCCATGATCTTACCACCTCCGTGTTTAGCATCTCTTTTCTCAAGCATTGGGCTAATATTACAAGAAGTCTTATGCAGAACAAGCTGAGCTACTCCCTCTTTTTTATTTTTTTTTTTTTTTCCTGCTGCTGGGTTGCAGGAAGCATCTTACTGAAGGACGACAGTCTTCTTTGGTTATATGATGTGAGCTGTAGACTGAAACAAGCCCTTGGTGGACCCCCAGGTCCAGCTGACTCCCCAGCCCTGCTGTCCCTGCTCTCTTGGTCTGGCTCTGAGGCAATCCCTCTTCCACAGCACACACTTTATACCTCAGTTTCATATTTCCTAATTTTTTGTTGTCCTCCAGCGTTGACCTTGCATGGCTTTCATATGTCACATGTTGCAGGCAGGCCTTCACCGTGAGGACACATGAAGGCTGGAGGCGTTTGTGAAGCTGATATAGCATTTATCTAGTGGTGGAAAATTGAGTTGGTGAACTTCAGGTCCTTGCTTCTCACTCACCTACCTCCATGCCACCACTGAATGCTTAGGTCACTGTTTTTGGTTTTGTTCTTTCCTCTTTTCACTGGGATTATGTGTTTTGGGAAACTACAGTTTAAATAATTCAGGTTTGGAGTCTTATTTTATAATTTAGTGTTGCAAATCCTGCCTAAGGTAGTCTAAGTAAGTATGTGGTCTGTCCATAACTAGTTATCAGATGAAACTACAGGGCATCTGGCAGACCTTTGTAATACGAAGAAGAAAATTCGTATTTTTATATTCTAGTGGTGTGCCAGTCCCACAAAATATCTAAGATGTGCTTGCAGCCATTGATTTTTCCCAATGGCGAACAGAATCACAGAATCACAGAATCACAGAATGGTAGGGGTTGCAAGGGACCTCTGAAGATAATCTGGTCCAACACCATGCTAAAGCAGGTTCACTTAGAGCAGGTGGCACAGGATCATGTCCAAGTAGGTTTTGAATATCTCCAGAGAAGGAGACTCCACAGCTTCTCTGGGCAGCCTGTCCCAGTGCTTGGTCATCCTCAGAGAGAAGAATCTTTTCCTCATGTTCAGGTGGAACTTCCTGTGTTCCCGTTTGTGCCCATTGCCACTTGTCCTGTTGCTGGGCACCAGTGAAAAGAGTCTGGCCCCATCCTCTTCACATCTGCCCTTTAGATACATACAAGCATTGATAAGATCCCCTCTCAATCTTCTCTTCTCCAGACTAACCAGACCCAGCTCTCTCAGCCTTTCCTCATACGAGAGATGCTCCAGTCCCCTCATCATCCTCGTAGCCCTCCACTCGACTCTCTCCAGTAGTTCCCTGTCTGTCTTGAACTGGGGAGCCCAGAACCGGGCACAGAACTCCAGATGTGGCCTCACCAGGGCAGAGTAGAGGGGGAAGATAACCTCTCTCGACCTGCTGGCCACGCTCTTCTGAATGCACCCCAGGATACCATTGACCATTGGCTCATGGAGAGCTTGTTGTCCACCAGGACTCCCAGGTCCTTCTCCACAGCGCTGCTTCCCAGCAGGTCAACCCCTAACCTGTACTGGTACATGAGGTTATTCCTCCCCAGGTGCAGGACCCTACACTTGCCCTTGTTGAATCTCATTATGTTCCTCTCCATCCTGTCCAGGTCTCGCTGAATGGTAGCGCAGCCTTCCAGTGTATCGACCTCTCCTCCCTGTTTAGTATTGTCAACAAACTTGCTGAGGGTGCACTCTGTCCCTTCGTCCAGGTCATTAACAAATATGTTGATTGAGACCGGACCAAGTGCTGACCCTTGGGGCACACCACTAGCTACAGGCCTCCAACTTGACTCTGCGACACTTATCACAACCTCTGGGCTCTGCCATTCAGCCAGTTCTCAACGCACCTCACTGTCCACTCACCCAACCCACACTTCCTAAGCTTGCTTATGAGGATGTTATGAGACATGGTGTCAAAAGCCTTGCTGAAGTTGAGGTAGACAACATGCACTGCTCTCCATCCACTCAGCCGGTCATGCCATCAGAGAAGGCTATCAGATTGGTCAGGCATGATTTTCCCTTGGTAAATCTGTGTTGACCACTCCTGATAACCTTCTTTTCCTCCACCTGCTTAGAGATGACCCCCAGAATGAGCTGTTCCATCACCTTTCCAGGGATGGAGGTGAGGCTGACCGGCCTGTAGTTTCCTGGGCCCTCCTTCCTGCCCTGTCTGAAGACTGGAGTGACATTGGCTTTCTTCCAGTCCTCAGGCACAGAGGAAGATGTTATTGGTTTACACAGATGAGTTGCTGTATAGTACTGAGTACTCAGTACTGTATATGATGAGAGCAGTAGAAGATTTCTGCTAGTCATTATATTATTTCTTATTTTCATCTATGTGAGTAATTTGCATATATTAATGTACATAGACTATGTACATCTGACTCCTTCAGGGAGATTTTCAAAGGATCTTACAGAAGTTGGGAGTGTGCAAAACCCAGCATGGGTCAGTGATGCTTTCAGTGAGCATTATTTTAGTGGATCCCCAGGAGAGTTTTTCTTAAGAGAGCTGCTTCTGCAAAAGTGGAATAAACTGTCCATTTAGGATAGCTTATGGATGCTTCATGTCACTATTGTGGCAAAAAGCAGGTAAATGGGGTCAAAAACATGCCCCACAGTAATATTGCATATTGGTTATGAAAATAACTTTCAATATGGGTCTTTTTTGCATTCACATTAGAAATATTCATACAGTGTACCTTATCATCCTTAAAACCTTTTTCGCCTTTGCTGTCATATTGAGTAACTAATGTAACCATTTGACTAAATCAGCCACTGAACTCCTTTTACGTATGATGGTATTTTTTGCCAGCAGAGTAATATGATTTAACAGTTGTGCTTCATATTATACATCTCTGCAAGTTGGAAATCTGGATGATAAATGGTGTGATAAACATTGGAAAGGCACCAAATTCCAAGGAGATTACTATTGCCTCCATTATATAAAACTAAATGAGAAAAAAATATTTTACATTAACTTTTCTTTTAAATTGACAGTTAAGGAAATGGTAAAACACGGTTGGATGACAATCAGACTTTCTCTCTGTTTCGCCACGTCCTTTGTCACAGCTGCTCGGATTATATTTCCTTTACAGAAATTCTTGTAAAATCATAGCTGGGCGTAGGATGCCCTGTTCACACCGAGAATTTTTTTCAGAAAAGTTGATCAGTGGCTTCTTTTCCAGACATGTGCTCACACTGATCTCCACCCATTAAAACAACGTTGTCCTTAGTTTTCCCCTCTTTCCAAAGGTGATGGCTTTGAGGCTTACAGTTGCAGTTGCTTTCTTTTGTAGTTTTTATATCAGTCTGTCTTGTTCGGTTTCCACCCCGGAATATTTTTTAAATTTTTTTTTTTTTAAAAATAAAGAGTAAATACTTATTCATGAGAACCGGGGTCCAGCAGTGAGGTATTGTTACTTTAAGCGATGCTGACTTTTCCTGGAGGGTTTCAACACCAGGATGCTCATTGGCTACCAGACTAATTGCTTTACACTGAAAACGATGCCCAGGGGTGAAATAACACAAATACTGAGGCAAATTTTCCAACATGTGTTCTTTAAAATTCCTCCCTGAGCTGGAAGAGTGACCTTCGGTGAACAAATGTTCTTTCACCTTCAGTGTTCAAAACTATTAATGTTTTAGTATGCTTACATGATTAATTCACAGGCTTTCTTTTCAACACAGTAATTTCTGGACTCTGCCTTTCTTGTGGCCTCAGATTTGAGGCAAATTGTTCTCTAAGTCTGTCAATGGTTTATTCAGTACAACTACGTTTGATTATATCTTTAATAGTTACAGAGTAAGAGTTGCACTCAGTTACCTTGGTTTTAGCCTCTCAAAAGAGGAGCCTTTAGCCATGTTATTCTTGGTCTTTGCAGCTGAGATGGCTTTCTGAAGATTTTGTAGGCTGGGAAGATCCATTAGTAACATAGTGAATTTCCCAGCAGTGCTGCTAGTTTATGGTTTTGCAGGCCAATGAGTGATGAGTACTGTCTGTTATAAAGCTCTCTCTTACCTTGCAAGTATTTAAAGACCCGATAGTAGGAAAGCTGCAGATTTATTTACTTATTTATTTTTAAGAGCAAAAGATTATTCAAGATGATAGGCATCCCTGAGTCTGACAGAAGTCTTGCCTGATGCTCTTTAGGTCGTGTAGTAGCCCTGATTCCTGCTCTCATTTAGCAACATGTGTATAATTTAAAGTTGGCCTTAGGTGATGTGACAACTGCTTTCCAGTGGTGAACCCCTTTTACTCTTTGTTAATTACCCCATCGTTTACTGCCCAGTAACTACTACATTTGGAAGACAGGGGAACCATACACATATTTCTGCCTCCTGGTACTTCTGAGTGACTCTAGACTCTCTGATAAAAGGTTGCTACTTGCTGAGATTTCATTAGAGCCTTTGCTCAGGAGACGTGGGATCCCTCTTTGCAGATCCTGAAGCACAGCTCAAAAAATCACAGTCTTGGCCAAGACATTTTCCTGGCTGACTTATGTTGGTAATAATTCACTCCTATTCTTTGACCAAGATGGTGCTATCTCTAAGGTTTATTTCTTGAACAATTCTGAATAATTCTTCCTCTCTTTTTTTTCCTCTTGTCTGCAGAAGGGTATATCATCTTTGTTCACTCAGTGTAGATTAATGAGGAATCCTGCTCAGTTAGACTTTGACTTTACAGGTCCTTGTGTATTTCCCTCTAGTCCTCTTCCGTGTTTTACAGGACACCTGGAGTCTTTAGTAAATGTGATGTCATGTGCCTCTTATAAATCTAATGTGTGTATCTCCCCCAACCCAAAATCAGTGACGACTGTATCTGGTAGTGACTTGCTGTGGCTTGTGCCTCTTGGGTCCTGGCTCTTTGGCTGCCTGCAAGGTGGGCTGCTGGGCAAGCAGGAAAACTGGCAGGGAACCAGGCAGCTGGTTTCCTTCTGAAGATTTGATGAAATCAAAATGTACCGTGGGAACATAATGATTTCATGGAATTGGCATTTTTCTAACAGAAAAAAATTTAGGTTGGAAAATTTCTGTCTGACTCTAATTCTAATGTTTCTCTCCAGACCATGACTTTTGAGTTTTCCTATGGGAAATTGTGGAAGTTCCATCACTGACAATGAGGATATTATTAAAATAAGAAGAGATAAAATCTTTGCATATGTATTGTATGCTACCTATCCACCCCGTCCTTCTCAGAGTATGATGAATAATCCGTATCTGTTCAAGTTGCTTAGAATTTACTGAAATTAACACTTTATTGGAATCTGTATGAGCATAAAGTATATTTCTTCCTCCATTTATGCATTTTTAATTATTCAACAGTCATTCTAATCCTGATGGCCATGTCTCAGTCAGCATCCCTGCTCCAGAGAGAACAATACAAGCAAGGAATAAAGCGTCTTGTGGATCCAACAGGCTATTCTGAGATTCGGGATGCATATGATACAAGTAAGGAGAGGGAAACACAAGTTCTCTTGACAGCTGTGTTCACTCATCTGGCTTCCTCTCTGTACAGATGGTTCACAAATGCTGCAGCAGGATTAGGATGGGGTAGAGCCTGACCTGTTCGTTAGTCTGAGTTGATGAGTAGGGTGGAGTGTCGTCTACTCCTGCAATAAAGCAGCGGTAGATTTAGGAAACTTCATTGACATATGGAAACCAAGATTTTCTGTTGGGAGTAGTTCAGCTTAGATGAATCCCACTGCATGAAATATTTTGGGGGAGAGAAAATTTAAAATTGATGAGACATTCTGTTTTGAGACTTAAAGCTGGCTTTCTAGGTCAATGTGTTTGTTTAAAAATGTAACATGGAGGGGGAAGTATAGTTGAAGTTAAAAGGGTGGTGAACAGTACATATGTTTCTACTTACTTGGAAAATATTTTTTTTCAGCTTTTTTTGACTGAAATTCTTCCTTTCCTCCCTGAATGGAGACATCCAAAATGCTAATGTTATTAGATGCGAAAAAAAGTTTTTTTCTGTGTCTGGTCAGCTATACATTGTTATGTCTTCTTCTAATGAAGAGTATCAGGAAAGGCCATGTGATTTAGTATTATAGCTCCCTGATGAAACAGCTTTTGCAATAGGGCAACTTTAGCATAAATTCTGAACAAGAAGTGGTACTTAAAGGTGTGTTTCAGAGCAACTCTTTCTGCAAGAAGATGTTCTTTTTTTAGTGCTTTTGCTAATGAAATAAAAATGCAAAAAAAATGTGATAAAATAAGCAGAAATAATAAGTAAGAATAAACAGCAGCAAGTGACTTTTTTTTTTTTTTCGTCTATTGCAAGCAATAACAGTTTTTCTGTTGATTGGTTTTGTCTGCTTTTGTTTAGGAGTCACACAGCCTGTGTTTGAGAGAATGCAGGTGTGCTCCAGAAAACAAAAAGCACTCAGGTTTGAAGGGAGGGAGAGAGTTCTTTTTCTTCCTGGCTGGCAGTCATTCTCCTGGCTTGAAGGTAAGCTGCAGATGCCTCTCCTCCTTGCACCTGCACCCCAAGCATGACTGCTGGGAGGGCCAGAGTCTGGACAGAGCGGTGGAGTTGGGTCTCTTGTGGCTGTCCTTGATCGTTCGAGGCTGTTATGCTGCAAAGACAGTGATTGACTCTCAGATGGCTGGGGAAGAAGACTGTTAGAGGGAAATGAAAAAGCAGCTCGCAAAACTGCAAACCACAAAATAATTCAGATGAGTTCTGCACAGTTCCTGTGCTCAGAGGTTTAGCTAAATAATATAAAAAAGTGACTTCTACTTGCTATAACCAGCCATTTGAATAGAACCATGTGCCATCTAGATCTACTTTTTTCCTAAAAATCAAGCAGTACTGCACATAACTAAAGAAGTGCAGAATTCACACATGCATGATGCTGGAATGTGACAGCATTATATGGAATATATACTTCAATAAGTTCAGTCCCTGATTTTCCCTAACTATATCCCCTCTGTGATCACTCCTTGTATACAACAGGTACACATACATGTGTGTGATCCTTGCTCCTTAGTTAGTACAAGAGTGCATTGATTAAGCTCCGGAATGTTACTGGGATCTGAGAATATGTGCAACGGAAAGGTCCCCAAGCAAACTGCTCCTTAGGGCTCTGCGTGGGAACGGCCCCTCGGATGAGACATCTCATGAACGCCGTCTCCTAGAGTGGTTTGTGAGCATCTTGGCTGGGTCAGAGGCATTCCAGGTACCCTGGTTGGATGGTTCGACAGTGCTGCTGCTGAAGTTCCAGTGTCTGGGAGTACTTCTGAGCACTGTTTTATTTGATGTTGACATAGCTCTAGAGATTTTTCAGTTGCCTCCCCTTCCAAGTGGAGGAAGATCATTATAATGCTAGAGTTTTATCCTGCTGAACCTTTGTTGCTATGCTTCAAATCCATCACTTCTTGTCATGTCCATCAGGAAACAGAGAAAATCTAATTCTGTTCCTCTTCCCATTTGTCTCCTTTATATCTGAAGACTATTACCATGTCTCCCACCAGTCTCCTCTAGACTGAACAACTTCAGTTTTTTGTCATTCTTTCCTTGCAGGTCATGTTTTCTAGACCTCTACTTATTTTCATCACTTCCTGCTTCTGCTGAACAGGCATAAAACAAAAAAGCATGTTTTGCATGATAGAGCTTAGCTAAGTGTTGAGGATAATATTGATAAAAATAATTAATGTAACGTATGATTACGTTTTCCTTTCCATGCAAAAAGTGAGTGGTAGAACTGTTATTGGTAACATTATCTAAACCTTGACTTGGCTAGACAGGATATTCTGCTGATATTTGATCTCTCCCCTCATAATGGAGCTGCAGTAGGGATGCTGCTGAGCTCTGGAACTTGTACAGTTCACATTATAAATACAATGGAACTCCAGTTTTTTGAGGTGTATTTTTACCTTACTTTTTAAGCTTGATGGTATGCAACCAATTAACTTTATATAGAACTATTTTATGTACTTAATGTTTTTTGTTGTTTTAGATACAGTTTCAAGTTTCCTCTCTGTGGTGCAAGAAGACTTGCATGGAGAATGGTTGTAAATTGTCATCTCAGCCAGGGCGCATGGAGCCCACAGTCAATGAGGAAGATGAGCCCAGCCCCATGATTTGAAACATGCTAGGTAGACATGAAAGGCTGCGGAAACAACACGTGGCTCTGGGACCTTCTTGAATTTTCTCTTTCTGCACGCCAGGTGAGAAAAACAGAGCACTGTGCTGAGTTCTGGGTGCAGGGGCAGGAACGGTGAGTTAAGGCGGAGACAAGCTCTCTGGGTCCTTTCGGAAAACACTGCAGCAGTAACAGGATTACATTTTCTGTCTGTGCTTACTTAACCTCTTGCGTTCCTGTCTTCACCGCATCTGAGCTTTTTCCCCCTGTTTTTTCTCTTGAGTAACTGCAGAAAGAGACGTCTCAAATACTTCCATTCCTTCATGACAAAGAGCAGGAACACCCATAATATTCCTCCTTCACTGTTCCTGGGAACACTCCACTAATACTTACAACCTGGAAGACTAAAGTTTCCTTCGCAAAAGCCAGTCTACTACTTGACAAGTTTTTGTAGTGGTTGTGAACTACCTAGCAATATCCAAGGGATCTAGACAATTCCTAGATTACACAGGGAGATGTTTGCACATGACAAGTTGTTAAAAACAAGCATTTTCCAAAGAAGTAATAGAACTTCAGTGGAAAAAGTTCTTTTTGAGAAGAATATCTTAAGGTTTGGTTTTTTTTTTTTTTTCTTGGAGACAGCTAGATATAGAAAAAAACAAATATTTTTCATGTGGTAACTCATGGTTTTCAAAAAAAAAAAAAGATAAAAATGAGGTGTCTTCTTGAAAAATCACCAAGTATGAAGACCACTGCAATTATATATAGAAGTTGATATGTGTTCACACAGAACTTTAGTCATATTTTTGTACATTGAAAGAAAATAAATGTAGCCCATAATGCTGAATATCAGGATGTCTATTTAACGCAAGTTAACCTATTTATATCACTTACACTTGTCTTGTCATCTTTCTGTATAGCAGAGATTCTTACTCCCTAAGCCCAGAGGGGCTTATTTCCTCTGACTGCAATATCACTGATGACAAGGGGAAACAGTCTACATCTATTGCCTTATGCGTTTTAAGTCGTTTTGGTAACAGAGTCCATGCCCAGCAGCCAGAGTCCCTGATTCCAAGTGCAGAAAATGTTATTTGAGCCCAAAGGGTGGCTGTGGAGTTCCAACATGAGCTTAAGAAAACAAAACACTGAAACCCATTATTAGACATTTCAGTCTCAGCAATCTGGGAAGACGAATCTGTTCCATAACTGCTACATGTTCCAGGGACACAGAAGAGGCATGAGTATAAACTTGGAGGAGTGTTAAAAAAAATAAATAAAATCCCACAGTGTCTTAGCAGGAGCTGAAACAGGGCAGAGGTGGAGATGGGTTGCATTCCTGAAAGACCCGCTTTCTCCTTGTGGAACAATCCACATTTCAGAGGGTCTGGCACTGGTCTGGGCTTCTGACCTGACTTTTCAAGTTTAAAAGGCCACTTTTATCTTTCATATCTGTTTCTAGAGGCTTTAGAAAAGCAAAAAATCTTTTTATTCCACCAAAAAGCTTTTTTTTTAATTCCAACAAGCTTTTTTATTACTTCTTATTGGGAAAATGTCTTTCTAATACTTAAAGGAGTTGAATATGAATATCTATGCCAGGGTGAAGATAAGCAACTCCAGCAGTTTGCTAAAACTGAGGGATAAAGACAGCTGTCATCTCTGCCTTTATAGATCACTCTCTCTACAGCTGTAGATTTTCTGCCATTGATATCTCCCCATCTGGCTGCCAACAGCAGCTCAAACCTATTTAGAGATTTGAATTCAAATTCTTGAACCTGACTCTGCAATCTCTCTTCAAGAGAAAATACTGCCCAATGCACCTGTGCAGCACGATCTCTGCAGTTTCAGAGAATAATATGCAAAGCAGGCAGCTGGTCTAGCACACTTTATACTACAGTTCAAGAATAGAAATAGAATGAAGTGCTCAGAGCAGCCCTGAAGAAACACGAGATGATGCAATGGTATTGTATCGCTTAATCGAAGTGCTTTAGCTATGGCAGGGTTTCCTTTTTGCCAGAAAGAGTAGCAAGAGGTAAGAAAGTTATACAAAGGATATGACCTTTTGGACTGAATCTGGTTCTTAAAGGATGTTGTATGGATTACAACTCTGTGATTAGTCTGTTGTGCAGTCAGTGCAAGCTCTGCTAGTCCTTACCTTACACGGTAAGCTGCTGAGCCAGAGTATTGTAAGGTCTACGTGTCCATCCATGGGGTATATTTCATAAAACACTACAGTATATGCTACTTTCTTAGAGTTCGCTAGTATGAAGTGCCAGGTGTTGGGGCTGTAATTGGGATGAGCTCAGGACTAAGGATGAAGATGTGGTCCCACCGTTACTGCTTAGCAAGGAAGGGCTGCTGGCATTGCCTAGACCGCCCTCCCCACAACATACCAGGAATACCTGCAGTTCAGGGCAGTGGGTGTTACAGCAGCCAGGCGTGTACAAAAGTCTTCACCCTCTGTGCTGCGTGCCTTCTGCTGGCATGGGGAAGGAGTGACGCAGATGAAACGATCAATGTGTTTTGTCCATAGCATCTCACGATTTACCTGCTTACATCATGTCGGTTGTGCAGGTGATGCACCTAAGTTCTTTCATATAGCAACACCAGGGCAGTAGACTGTAATCTTTTTATGACTTACTGAGTAACGAAGAATAAAATTTACTCTGTAAATGACTTAATCTAAATAATGTCTTGGGGTAACTGCCCAATTAAGCAGTTCACTAAAACAAATAAACCTCAACTGAGTCAACTGTGTGCAGAAGAAAATGCTTTAAACAGATTCCTGAGAAGTTATATTCGGGATTTGCCTATAGGGCGAAAATATACTCAGTATTTCCCTATGGGGCTCTTACAATTGGCTTCACATCTGTGTGTAAAAAATGTGGAATTGTGATAATTGTTCACCTTCTTCCCAACAGTACAGTTGCTTAATTTCATGGGGGTTAATCTAAAAATAGAAGCATGTGTAAAAAAAGCACTAATTTTTAAAAATTATTTCTAGGAGTGTCTAAACATATTGCAAAAGACACATATAACCTTGGCCTCTAATGTGGAATTGAGACCTTGAATATAAATTCTTCCTTATACTTTGCTTTAGAGATATAAATCCGCCATAAGGCAAGTACAAAAGTGGTGATTTACAAGTATTTTAAGGCTGCCTTACACTGAAACAGCGGTTGTGATACTCTCATCAGAAGTGGCCATCTGACCCACCATCATTCCTTTTGTGGTTTCATTTATTTCTGAGTACGGGAGAGCTATTTTGCTGTTCAGGCTATGGAAGCGGCAAGGAACGAGGTGCTGGAATAGCCAAGCGTGCAGCCTTGGGCTGGTCCGATGGACCTCTTGCTTTGATTGCTCTAATGCCACTGACATCTGCTTGCCTTTTCCTGGTTATACAGAGAGACCAAAGCCAGCGTTAAGCCACTACGAGCAGTTTAACCACAGGGACGCGGAGCTTGGTGCAAAACTTGTCTGAGAAAGTGGCTGGGACTGGGCGTGGGGAGCCTTGGCACGGGCTCATTGCAACGTCCCAGTGGCAGAAGTTTCCTGACTGCCACCCTCTTTGTCTGTTGCACTTCATGATTTTGATACTGGAGCTCAGTAACGCTGCTCTGGTTGCATTTTCCTGAGGCAGCTTGATTGATTTAGTACAGTATTCCTTGGAATTAGCCATGCACCTAGCTAACTAATCCGGATCAAAAAACTCCCTGTAAAGCACGTGCAAAATAAAGTAAATACTTGTGCTGTTTTTACAAAACGTACTTATTCTAAGTTTTTCTTTCTACTTCATTGTTTAATTCCTTATTAATCTTTGTTTCAGTCTTCATAGATGAGAGGCAGACTGGGTTGCTAGATTTGCTCTAAGCTGTCTTAAGAAAGATTTTGAGTGAATGTGTCCCACAGGGTGTGATAAAATAAAATTCAGTACACTTTAGGCCAATATAAACTCTGCAAAATTGAAACCTTTCATATTGTCGGAATCATCACTGGAGAAGCTTTCCAAAAGTGCCAGGAAATAGTTTTATGTATGTCTGATTAACCCTGTCCAAGCAGCAAAAGCATTAGCAGCTGATTAGATAAAATGCTGGTCTACACTTGTGGCTTACTTTTTTTTTTTTTTTTTAAACGGTTTTATAGCAGTATTACAATGCACTGCAGTTCATTCCTGTAAGCATCAGTGTTTCTGACTGAATCATAGGACCCAAACTTTTTAGATTCAGTTTCTCCATGAATAAGAACATGCCTAGCTATGTTTGCAATTACCCCGCATTTGCAGCTATGGCTTTTGTTTGCCTCCAGAGTATCTCTGTGCCTGAGCTAGCGAGAGTGTGCAGGAATGGAATATTGGCTTCTCCCAGGGAAGTGAGCTGCTGTGAAGTTTCAGTCTCGTTCCAGATCAGTGCTTTTCCAATACGTGGTGTGACAATTTGGGGATACTCGCTTGGGCTTGCATTCCAGTTCATTACTAAATACATCTTTGAAACATAAAACATGATTGCATTCATCTTTAGTGAAAGTGATGTATATTATCATGAAATCAAGAGTGCTGGATTTCCCCACCCCCCAATATCTCAAGTGCTGTGGAACCAATTGTAATTCAGTGAAATGAGAACACATTTTTCTCATTATGTTTAAAATAATGATTCATATTCTTTCCTGTGGTTATGTTAGTGAAGTAGACTATTGTTACACCAAAGATGAATTTGGCCTATTCTTCACACATCTGCCAAAATTTTCATTTATTTGGCCTCTCTTTTTATCAGAGGAGTTGGATTTTTTCTTTTTCAAAGAGTTAACCTTCTGGCACGTATTGTGGCTCCTTAGAGCCAGTCGTTGTTAGAGCTTAAATTACTCAGGAGAAAAAAATGAAATAGAAACGACATAAAATGGGATCATAACTGAACACTATTGATTATTTCTCTCCCAAAAGGACAGACTCTATCATCTCTGGACAGTACATTCTCATGTTTTAGGAGCAGCATTATTTCTCTTGTATTAATTTTAAGACCCGCTCTGGACTTTTTTTGCTGCAGTTCAGTAGTCTCAGATTATTTCTTGCTGGACAAGCTGTAATTTTAGATGGGTTGTGTGTTTTTAGTGCTGGAAAAATGTTATTCTGTTGTGGTTGAAGGACAGGCTAATTAAAATTATTATTCCAACTCCTTCATAGGGAAATAAGATCATAAGTGCCTTCTTTGAGAGGAGATGGGAATAGATATCAGACTGTAATGTTACTGTATTTTGATTTTTCTTTTTGAGTACTTCTTCTTTGGAAGCATTTTGTGAAGCATCGTGCTTTCTTTGTGGCTGAGAGCGCGGGAGTGGAGGTTTTAATTTGGCAATTATATCCCTTTCCTAAGGGCCTCTTGCTGAGTTTTGAAGTTTTCTTTCACTTGGTAATTTAGTGACTGCACTGATATCACTGTTGGTTTGTAAGCCTAAAGCACAAGATATCCATGAGAAGAATGAGCTATTTTAGCTTGAAAATTGCGATTTTTCTCTTCTCCTATGCAATTGCTGTTGCAGTATTTGATTGTGATTAAAATTTAGCCTGAGGTTTGATATCTGCATGTAGCAATACTCTGTATCTGGCATGCTATATAATCTGCTGAGCATACAAGCTGATAGGTTTAATATAGCAGGCTTTGAAACAATTTTTTTTTTTTTTCAATGAGCAAATTCTTCATTATGAGGGAGTATCCACAAATGTTGTAGCAGTTGCTGCGTGAAAGAGCTGCATGCTTGCAATCAGATTGTTGGTATGTGAAAGTCTACAATGATGACATGTAAAGTAAGTGAGATCCGAGGGAGAAAAACAATGAACTTTAAACGCTCTGTAACAAAGCTCCAGCCGCATCCTTCTTGTCCTGTAAATAACAATCAGCTGTTATTCTCCAGGGCATTACAACTGTGACTGCACTTTTTTCCCTCTTTTTGGCTTGGCAATTTATGAATATATTGACAATGTTTACTGAAAAGGTCCCTTCTGTTGCTGGCAGTTGGTTGCCAACTCTTGTTTTTACTGCTCTTGCCAAATGGTCCCTCTGCTTTACAGAACATCACCTGGTCTTCTGTGAGTTAAAGGGAAGGAAAAAGCTAGGAAATTTGGAAAAGGAGTTTTTGAGCTGTTGTCAAGGGTCACAAAACATTGACTAGGACTACTGCAAACAAATTATTTGCAAATTTTTCAAGGAAAAAGTATGAAATCTCAACAAAATAATGAACTGACATTATTGAAGGATTATGTTAGGATTGTATTTGATGCAAAAAGAGTGTCAGATGAGACACAATTGAACCAACCACAGAACGTTCCTAACTATTATGAAAAAGAAGACAGCTGTGCCTTTAGCAGTACATAAGGTTGGCCAAGGCCTGTTCTCGGGGTCTGAGGATAAGTTGCATGGCTCAACGTGCATTCACGTGGTGGACATCTGTGCTGTGGCAGTAGCCAAAGGCTAGTTTGCTGGGGAAGAGGTAAATTTTGCCACTGTTGCTGCTATTTCTGTCAAATCTTGGCATTCTGTGTTCTGGTATGATACTGCTGGGACTTCATCATCCTCAGCTCAGCGGCTGCATCCTAAAAAACAGGTGAGTAGTGACCATGTAGTCCTGACAGCCTGTCTTTGTTCTCTTTCTTCCAAGCCCATACTTGTCTTCTTTCCTCTCCCTGGTTTTGCCTTCTGCTGGAAAGAGTTTTCCTCAATCATTCGGCAGATTTGCACCATTGCTGAGGTTTCCTGAGCAGAAGACTCTAAGAGCACGGCTTTCAGGAGCACAACAGACATCATTTTGCCAGCTCTTGAAATGGCTGATGGATGAGTTATGCTCTTTATATTCAAGAAGTGTGCTTAAAAAAAAGACAGCACTAGCATCAGATACTTTATTTTCTTTTTACTGCTCTTTTCCAACAAGAACAGCATTGATGAAGACCGTAGCCTTCAGCTGGAAAAAAACTTTTCACTCTTTCCCAGAGTGAGTAGTTAATAAAAGGACGTTGAACATATTAATGTATCTCCACGATAAAAAGGAGCAAGAACTGAGTAATCATTAAGATGAAGGCCATAATAGTGCTTTACGTCTCACCTGCTAAACCTGAGTTGTTTCATTTGAGTAAGATACTTAAGGCCAGGTTGGATGAGGCTTTGGGCAACGTGGTCTAGTGGAGGGTGTCCCTGCCCATGGCAGGCGGTTGGAACTAATGGGCTTTGAGGTCCCTTCCAACCCAAACCATTCTGTAATTCTATGATTCTATGAGTACTGCAAAGCTAG
The DNA here is from genome assembly GCF_028858705.1 of Grus americana. Taxonomy (NCBI): domain Eukaryota; kingdom Metazoa; phylum Chordata; class Aves; order Gruiformes; family Gruidae; genus Grus; species Grus americana. Next base: position 80,353,686 of record NC_072891.1, read on the forward strand.
GGAGTCTAAGTTTCTGTACTTCGCACCCTGAATGACATTTAATGTACAAAGCCAAAGGGTTATTTGACCTTTCTGGGGATGGTAATTTCCACCAGATTTCACACCTGAGCCCCCCGGATGAAGAAGGTGTACTATCTCTGCATGTTGTGCTGAGGACACTGTGAAACACTGATGTAGGAAATCTTTCACGAGGAAGTCTAGCTAGAAGCAGTCTTGCTGTTGTGGCGTGGAGCACAGTACAAAAAACATTTTGCAAAATATTTTTATTAAGTCCGTTAGTCTAGCTTCCCCCACCTCCCCAAATAACTCTCTCTCAGCTTTTCATTTTGTAGTGATTCCTGTTTGCAGTTCTAACACATACCCAATCCAAGCTGTTGCATACTATAATCTGCTAAATTTTCTGGCAAAGCTTGGCACTGTTCTTACATTTTGCCTTTTTTTTTTCCCTTTTTTTTTTTTCCTTGTATTGACAGCATCAATGCTGTCTCCAAAAAGTAGAAAGAAACAGCGCAAATTGTGTCAAATTTTGCTTTGGATGGGAACACGTTGTTCCCGCTGAAGTCTGTTGAAGTCAAGGTAAAAGCCTGATGACAGAATTTCTTTCCTAAGCAGAAAGAGGTCGCAGAGCAAAAACACTTGATACAAGCCTGTGTAAGAAATTTGATGTGATATAGACCATAGCTGGAGGGCACAAAAACTTACTTTGTGTGTTGTACAGAGTACTACAACATTTTCATGCGTTTCCATTGCTAAGTCCCTGATACTAAAAGGAGCTAACACACAAACCCCTAAGTTGGTAGATATTATATATAGAGGTCCACCTTTCTCTCAGCACAGCTAGAAGCCCTGAAGTTAGCATAACTTACTTAAATGGTGACAATTTTGTGATTTTTCAGCATTTATGTGTTCTGGATTTACTAGACCAACTGTACCTCTCACTTTAAAGTGTTGTAAATCTGTGGTAATTGCACTGAGTTTGGAAGACCGCCAGAGGCATTTACAAGTCAAATAGAGGACTTGGTCCCAATTAGCTTTTCGCTGTTGTGCGATCTCCATGATGTACAAGACATTGAAAGCAATGTTTTGTCAGTTTTGAAGCAGGTTGAAAACAGGAATAATTTTTGTGGAGACAAAAGAAACAGCCCAGGCCATAATACCTGTTTTATTGAGTCTGCTGCTGAAAATTTAGGCAATATTGGAATCACTGTAAGCAGAGCTGGGCACCTGGGCAGTTGTGGGAAGGGATTTAGTGAAGTGTGGAAATTTCTGACAACATCCTGGAGATGACAAAAAGTAAATCTATAGGTGCAGATGAGGTGGGGAAAAACTGGAAGTAAAGAACACCCCAGGAACAAAGACGAGTAAAAATTTCTTGACCTGGATTCAATTTTCATCATCTTGCGAAGAATAGTGACCTATTAAAAAGACAAAAGGTGAAGAGAGATGCTAACAAAGCAGGAATATTTTTTCTTAAAATCCTGTGATTTAAGAGTTGAGGAATGATCAGGAGCTGGACAAGATCTGGAGCAGTGGTTCAGCACACAGGTTGAGGGGAAACGGAGAGAAAAGAAAATACATTTAGGCTGATGCTCTGTGTGCTGAATTGTAGAAGACTGTAAGCTACTGAGATCATTACACTGTAGAACCTTTTAAAATTATTTTTAATTCTTGATTATGTTTTCTGTACATGGTCAAGTTCAGGTTATTACGTGGTTTTGGGGTGCTAATCAGTATTTACACTCTGCATGGAACGTGAATTGAGGAGAGATCATTCTCAATAAATCCCTTCAGCTGTAAGAGTACTTAAAATCAAATAACATTACCAAGGCTACTTGAGATAGACCTGTGTATTTAAAAGCAAGTTGTGTTTACCTATATGAGTCTGACACATATGGTTACAGGCATTGCACTCTGGGTGTCTTTCTTCAGTAGTACTGAGAAGAGTCCATGAATTTGACTGAACATGGTCAATACCTATCCTCACAAGCCTCTTTTTCTCTAAAAATTTCAGACTGAATTGTTCACAGGTTTTCTTTCTCCTCTACTTCTATCCACAGCATTTTGCTTGTAATGACTTAGTACCCTAAACAGCTGACTGAGAACAGTGTCTTCCTTCCCTGACAGCATTGTACAAGCCTTTGCAAGTTACTTGGACTTTATTTTTTTCCTATGATATAATGTAAGTTTAGATCATTTCAAATAGTATAATTGTATGTATTTTTATAGTTAATCTTCTACACTTTGCAGTCCTTCTATTAATGAACAACTAGAATGCAAAAATACCTTTGGAAAATGCATAGAGCACAAGAAATAAAATGCATTTATTCTTTGTTGAAGAACAAACTTTCCTTTCCATTATCACAATGAGCTTTCTGCCCTTGCACTGGCATGTCTAATAGATCTTTTCATAGAGCCTCCAGTACCTGGTAACCCAAATCATTCACAACAGTGTGCATTTGCTAAGTCTGCATTGCATTTATGTTTCCTTTTGTAGCATGTCAAATACTGTTTCTCTGTATGATAGCTAAAGCTTTTTCATTTTTCTGTTAGTGCTTCTTTCTTCTTCGCTACGAAGTGTGTTTACTTAAGACTAAATTATTGCATTTGGAAATGGAGGTTAGTGAAGAGCACTGGATTTGCTATCTAAGCTTATGTTCAAAGGTTCTTGTGACTCAATTTCTTGTCTCTGCCCCCAGTTTAGATAAGCAATTCTAATACCCCGAAACTCATGCCCTTAAAGCCACAGGTGAAGTTGAGTGTACGTTGGGTAAAGTACTTTCTTGAAAAGGGAGCTTAGAAAATGATGGATAGCATATGCTTCAAAGGAAGGTTAACAACTCCCTTTCCCTACAAAAAGGTTAAAACTCCCCCCACCTCTGCCTCAAAAAAACTGGCGAGAAATTTTGTAATAACTTGTGCAGAGGAAAAATTCCCTCTTCCCTGCAAACAGTAAATGGGTAGTTTATGCCTAGTGCCTGAGGCTTTATTATAAAACAGAAAATGTCCCATCTTAAGTAAGTGAGGATGATTTTTATCGCCCATCCCTTTTTAATATATTTATTCGCGGGGATATCTTGTATTGATTAATTTTACAATACACAGTTTAAATGTATTTCTTATGATCAATCTGAAACCACATTTTTTTATTATATTGGATAATGCCTTGCTGTGTTCTTTATTGTAAATTTTACATAGGTTGTTACTGTTCAGATGCCCAAAAATTGCTGGCTCTTTGGAATAGGATGTGCAGTGTCCAAAATATAAACTTGTGACTAATATTTGTCACCTGCATTTCAGAACGTAAATCCTTTCACTTCTCAGAATGCTCTGGCACCTTTCAGTCCAAAATCAACAGGCTACTTGGCCCTTCAATGCGTCATTTGAAAGCCAATGCTGTAAGTTTGTTAAAATCTGAGGAGCTGCAGTGAGTCATAAGAATAAATAGTACTTGGAATTTGTTAAATAGTCATTAAAAGTTAATTGATATGAACATTAATATTTTCTTTGAGTTATTCAATATGTAGACTTGAATTCATGACAATATCAACTGAGAAGTGAATGCAACACTGAATGCTATTTATTCTTCCAGTAATGGAAAATCTTCTGGTAAGGTAAGTGTAGGGCTGAAAGACTTTGACCTGAGAGAGATGGTAAAAAAGAAAAATTAAATTATTTACTTTCTTTGTGTTTACCCTGAGTCATGCCATATGTCTGTTGAGAACAATGACAGTAGGATCAGGTGCATTCTCTTTTAAACCGACGTTCAGCATTGTTGAAGTGCCAGGTGGGCAATGCTTTTTCTCCTCTAATGAAAGGAAAGAAAAGGCAGAATTTGCTGTGGAAGAAAAATGGGACATGGGAAACTCAAAAGAACATGGGAAAATATTTTAAAATCTTCAAGAACTTACTATGGCATTTTCAAAACAGCTTTCACCTTTTTTAGAGGTGCCATGAGGCTTTCTTCTGACACTTTTTTGAAAAGAAAACCTCTTATTGTTACCTTTGGGAATGGGCATCTTTATTACCTGGCACGATATTTAAAAGCAGACGTAAAGGGAACCTAGAAATGGTTGAACATCCTAGAAAAAAACCCCACTTATATCTCTTCAAATTAAAATTATCAAATTGACCTTAAAATGAAATTTTGTTCTTCCATATAAAAAAACCCCAACAAAACCAATTATTTGCCCACTGCTACGTGAAAGCCAAGGCTTTTAGTTGCTTGCAATTTTATTGCTTTTGAAAAGAGCCCAATGATGACAAAGCCCAGTGAACTCAGGAAGTCACAACTGGGCTTTTAGTTGATATGATTGATTTAAACCACCACAATAATGGTTGGTGATGAAAACTTTTATGCAGCAAATAACACATCTTTCCAGATTATTAATAAAGGTGACTGTGGTAGGTAACCACAGACTACTTCCATCCTAATGGAGTAAATGGATTCAGAAATGAAATGAAACACAACAAAAAACCCCCCCTGATTACAAGACAACTTGTATTTTCAGTTAGTTTCATTTTAGTGAGACCAATTTACTTCTAGAATGACCTTTTCAGTGATGAATGCCGCTCGCTACACTTTCCATGTCACAGTGTCCATCTGCATTGTGTTAGGAAGAACACCATATAGTTTTGGCAGTGTGCTTAGAAAAATTTTCAGCTAAAAGTGGAGAATTCAACAACACATCATAAACAAAGATAATCCTTTTCCCTTCACATGTTCTCTCTCCATTATAAAAGTGACATTTTTCTTTACCTTTGTTTTTATGGATGGGAAAAGAAGATTTTTGAATTAAAATGGGATGTGCTACTTTAATAAAACCATCCTTATCTTCAAAAAAGATAGTATTTATGTTTCAGACAGGTTTGTGAATATTAATTCATTCATGTCTGCATAGCACTTTACGATTCTTGGGAAAGGGAATGATAGAAATACAGAAAAAACCCCACAGAATTTGTGGGGTTTATGCCAAGGTGAAAAAGAACTGCAGAGGTGACTATAAAAAAAGAGACTTTTTGTTTAATAGAGTGGTATTTACTGACATTGAATCAATTAGTCTAATTACTTGCAAGTCAGACTCTGAAACAGGATGGTGGGATAGCATATCCCAATGTTCAGTTTTCACTATCAAAGTGTATTTCAAAGAATAAATTACAGTTTAGGAAACTGCTTGAGCTGAGGTATTTATCTCTAAAGTAGATAATCTTGGCCAGGATATGTCAAAGTTTTTACTGTCCTTCCAATGTGGGAAAAAGAAATGGAGACTGAAATGAAAAGAGACAGACCTTATGGAAGTGGACACTGCAGGACCTGACCTGCTGTCAGAGCATCATGGGCCCAAGAAATATTAACAGCTGAAACTCCTTCCTGAAAATCTGAGGATTATGAAAATCTGGAGAGTTTTAATTTTCATATCCTCCTATCTTGTCTCGACACTATCAGTTTTGCAAATGAAATGCCGGACAATTTCTGGAGAAACTATTCTGAGGATAAACCTGGCCTAACTGTCACCATGGGGCCTGGCCACCTGGGGCAGAGCAATGTTCATAGGAGGTCACCTGCTCTGTTTACAGACATCTAGTTTTTTAGGCTCATTCAAAAGTTGAGGGCAGCCTGGTGGGTTTCTGGACCTCACTCATACCTGGAGGCAGTTCTCATGAAGGGTCTCAGCATCACCTGACCCTAAATACTCTTCTTTGGGTTTTAACGTGGCAGTACTAGTAGTTTTCCCTTCATGACTGTGTGTGAGACCTAGTGCATATTTGAGTGCTGTATTCTGGAATGAGGTCAGGAAAACCTGATCGGAACAGCACTCATTCTGCTCTGCTGAACAGAGTCTTTAAATAAGCTCCTCTTGGGACCCAGTGTCATCATTTTGGAGGAGGCATCTACAGCCAGTGACTGTGCTATGTTCTCCATACTTTCCCCTGAGGCAGACTGTGCCAGGGGAGGTTTAGATTGGATATTTCTTCACCAAAAGGGTTGTCAGTCACTGGAACAGGCTGCCCAGGGAAGTGGTTGAGTCACTGTCACAGATGAAAGGTGTTTGATGTGGTTATGATTTAGTCAATTCAGAATTTATTAATAGTATGAGGTAGATCAGAGGTTAAATTTTAGCAGTGCTTAATGATTGACTGATTTTAAAGATTTACGAGTAATTCAGTAAAATGTATTATGATAAAACAATGACTTAAACATAGATTCGAAGATGACAAGATTTACATTAACTTACTATAAGGTGTCTTAAAGTGTGTATATATATATACACATAAACATAAAACACGAGACAAACAGGTAGAAACAGACGAACAGAAATCTTTGGGCCCAATGATATATGCCACCCACACTCGTAAAGGCAAATGTATGTGTTTGAAGACGTGTATAGGTAGAAAGGTGGATGAAGGAAGCTAGTTTATAGCTAAAGTTTCCCTCTTTGAATTCAGAGTAAATTCTCCCAATGCACCGGCATTACTCAACGGGCGACAGTTCAGACTGGAGAAGGCCGGCTTCACCCTGGCAGATGATTCTCATGAAGTTTGTGTCAGAGAGGTGTCTCAGCTCAGGGGAGGTGGTGGTGGTACTGGTCCCAGCCCGCTGCCGTCCAGGAGAGCTCCAAAAGGTCTCACGTAGAACCGCTGTTCATAGGGTCCGAGATAATTGGCTTTTGTCAGGTACTTTTCCACTTCCTCCCAGCTCGGATGATGAAATATTCTGGTATGTTCCACCGGCTGTGCAGAGTCAGAACTTTCCTGGTACCCCCCCTGTTTTGGGCCGTGGCTCAGGCACAGGTGCACCAGGTTGTCAGGAGGTGATCGATGATCACTGTTGTTCCCAAGTAATGAGGGAACAAGAATGTTAAGGTTCAAGCACAGATGTGCCAGGCCGTTACCCTTCCCGTTATGAGGAAGCCAGAACCAGGCACATCAAAGGGGTGTCTCAACGCTCTGGTCTGCTGCTCAGGTATGCGGCCTGGAAAAGGGGGGGAGAGATTGCACCAAGAGCGGCTCAAGAGAAGGGGGGGTCGCACCACCACAGTCACCATCCCTGCAGCTATTTAAAAAGCACGTAGATGTGGTGCTTAGGGACATGGTTTAGTGGTGGACTTGGCAGTGCTAGGTTAAAGGTTGGACCTGATGATCTTAAAGGTCTTTTCCAACCAAAATGATTCCATGATTCTATGACTCAGTAGTTGATTATTAATAACTATTAGGATTATTTTTTCGTTATGCTGTTAGAGACTTGAAAATACTTTTTCTTTTTTTTCATGTTTGAACAGCCAGTGTGCATGACAGCATGAAGGACATCCCTGCTAGTAAGGCTCAGTAAAAGACCAAAGAACATCTCATTTTACTGCAAACTCCAGAAAATAATTTTGTTTTCTGTTTTGAGGGGGAGAAAAAAAATACATTGCCTAAGGCTAGAAAGTAATATGGTAATAGAAATAGTGTACTACAGTAATAGTTCTTCAAATTTGTCTAAAAAAAAAAAAAAAAGGAAACCTGTAACATTTTGTGTATAGCAAAAGAAGTTATATTAATGTTGGTTAAGACTTCTTTCCTCCTGTCTGCAACTATAACAGTCTCAAGAAAACCTGAGAACATCTATTTATTATTTAATAAACTTCCATGCTTCCTCTCTTTTTTGATTTAATACTATTATATAATTCCATGCCAAGACCTTTACTCCTGATTTATCCTGGGCTAGGCAAGAAATAATGAAGTCAAGGTCTTGGTGGAAGATATCAAACATAAATTGCTGCCAGTTTTTCTGCTGAGATAAGCCTGAGAGGTCTGGAGGTTATCAAATAAATGGCTTGACTCCTTAAAAGACAAGGTTGGACAAGTCTGGCTTGACCTGGACCTTACCTGGAACTTGCTGACCTGACAGACCCACTGGCAATGGTTTGGGAAGGGTTTGGGGGAAGGTAGGCACTTACATGGGGCAGAGACAATGGCTTCTGAACTGCTGCCCCTCAAGTAGGTGAATGGGAGGCCTGCTCTCACTCTCCTAGTGCTTGTGCAACAATTTTTTTCCTCCTCTGGCTGATATCCCAGTGGTCCAGAGGAAGGCTCATTGCCTTGGGTGCTTGCATGCAGCTCTGCCTTGTTGAAGAAAGACGTAAAGAAATATAAACCTTTAGAAGTTTATAGGAGTAACAGGATTTTTCCCCACGTCCAACCAGTGCCTTTTTTTTTTTTTTTTTAAATAAAATTAAGTCTTTTAAGTTTATTCTCTCTTTTGGGATGGACAAGACTGTGGCTGTCCAACTCACCTGTGAGAAGCTGCTTTCGACAGATTGACAGGTTTTATAGAGAGAATTAGCACACACAGCATGAAAGGTGTAAAAGTCAAGGACTCTTTCTGCAGATGCCTGTAGCCTCCTCAGCCCTGCATTTACCTGAAAATGCCTTTCACTATGTACATTGTTCCAGGTGATCATTTAAAAAAAATATGACTGCAATCTACTACCCTAATTTTGTACTGAGACCATATGATAATTATGTTCATTCTAAAGTTATCTCTTGATCCTAATTATCTAATTGATGCTGATCACGAAAGTGAGCAAAAAATGATAACCTACGTTAAAATACATGAAGAATCTGTTACAAGTTTTGCCATCAGTTTATTCACCTGCAACTTGCATTTTTTGTCTCTTTCTGAAGGTGAAGAAGAAGAAGTGTTTTATTCTCCTCAGGCAGACTTACCTGTTTTAAAACTCAAAACTAATACATTTGTATAGTTTGTGGATCAGTAACAGGAATGACATGTCTGTGCTTTGCCGTGCAACCCCTCTGACATCTTGCAATCCCAATTCTGTAATGATGTATCTGTTATGAGGATGAAAAGCAGAAGCGTGCTACAGGGAGTGAGAAAGATCTGCTGACCTGGAACCAGTCAAATCTGTAGAGGCATTTAGACTAAGTTCATAAGCCAGGAGCACTACTTAACAAAGAATAAATTAAAACTTGGGAGACATCAATTTATTAAATGTGTAGAGCATCTGTGATTCCTACTTTAAAAAGCACTTTAACACTTATAAAAATAAGGCATGTCTCAAAACAAAATCTAATGGCTTTTGAAGATTCATAAATTTCAGTAACAATGCACCTTTGAGCACCTGATGAACTTAAGCTATACAAGCATAGTATAAGGAATTCCATTAAAAATTCAGTGCCCGTGTAGGTGGCAAAAGAGAATTAATTTTTTACAGATCCTAATTTGAATATGTGAATTGCAATTTCTTTGCTTATGATTGCAGTTCTTTTTTACTAACAATTTGTGATTTATGGCAAGACAGAAACTGACATTTATCATGATCTGGAAAGTAGAGTTTGAACCTGTGATGCTTCATGAGTTATAGGGCAAAGATTTTATTCTGTGCTGCATCAGCCTGGGACCATAATCTTGGGTCTCGCAGAGAGGTAAAACCTTGGTTTGCTATTAGCAGTAGTATTGTTTTAATTTACTCTTATCTAGGATCCTAACGAGAAAGATGTTTCTTATCTAGGAGCATGTAAGTCTGGGAAAGTTCTTCAAAGACTGCTATATTACTCTAATAAGAGCTTCTAGCAGTCTATATTGTCATGCTAGCTTGCAGGTAAATTTCATATAATAATTCCAAAATAGTTGGCACAACCATTTGGGCTGAGCTTTGCTTTGCAGTCCTATGAAATCAGCGTCACCTGTTTTCTTCTCATCAGTTTTGGTGATGTGAAACAGTTACACCGATGCTATTTGAATTAAAATGGTATAAAATTGGCCACATAAGAAAATAATTAAGATTTGCATATTATCAGTACAGTTTAGCACTCTTTGCTGCAAATAAGTATTATTTGAAAGGGCAGAGAATGATCTATTGTTGAAATCTAAGATATTTGAGCTATTGGCCCTGCAGCAATACCTCTGGACAGCTTTCTTTACAGGAGGTAATTGTAAAAATTCCTATTGGAGGGGAAATGACTTTTCCATTCTTTTTATATAATTACATATGTACATATTACCTGTGTGAAAATACATGTACAAGACACACACACATTTTATCTACAGATGGACAAGAACTCCATGATATTTTTTTGAGCAAAGCCAGCAACAGTCTACCTTTTCTGTAAGGACTTTCCTTTCTGTACCTGAAGGAGAGAGATAACAAGCATGTCTTCTTTTTATTTATTAGGAAAGGATTATTTCTGATAGAACTAGAGGAGTTGGACAATAAATATTTTTCTATAGACAGCCATTCCCATCTATCTGCTTATTTTTTTTACAACATGGCCACTGAAATAATAATGAGAAAACCTGGACTGAAAAATTAACAGGTTGAAACCAAAACATAATCCATTCTTTGTTAAGTGATATGCAGTTTGCTTTGTTCAGTGTATAAGCTTTATGCCTCTGCAGTGCAAACAAATCAGCGTGAGTATGAATTTCCTTTCTCCTGCAGTTGTTGGGCTCACCTTTATGAGCTTGTCCAGTACTTTGGAAGAGAAAATGGTTTCACTGCATTGTTCCTGCTTTGTTCAAGATTTCTCTCTAGGACGTACAGTGTCCTGCAAAAATTCTAGGTGTTAATCCAGTCACGCTCTATGGTTCGTACTGCCTCACAGCACTATTTGTCTCCAAACTTGTAGTGTCTCCTTTCAGAGTGATACCTAGCCTGGGTGCCTCTCCCACCTCAGCCTTGCTCTGATGCTCATCCAGAAATAAAATCATATGTGACAAACCCAGATCTTGCAGCACCGGAGGATGAGAGTTATCTTTAACTACCCATCGCACTGAGCACGGAGATGCTGATTGTCACTAATTGTTGGGAATTGCCCAGTTCTCGCAGCAGGGACAGGGACCAGCTTGAGAGGTGAAGCTGCTGCTGGCTGAGGGACTGCAGGAGAAAAAGTCCAGCTAAAGAACAGAGGAAGTTTGGAAAAAACATTTTTGTCTGCATTTTTAACCAAGTAATGGCCAGTAATGCTGGTTGCTGGTCATTGCTGGGGATTGCTCTGGATGTTAGAAGTAAACCCTTGTTAGACTTTATCTTCTATCTAAGATTAATTAGACTGTAACATAATTTCCAGTTGCGATGTGTGTATAAATAATGTTTGTGTGCAACCAATTCCTTCAGAAGGAACATGTCGAATATGCTAGAATCAGTCCAACTGCAGTGATCCAGCCCAGCTGGGGGTCACATTTTCTGGCTGCAGGAACTCATTACAACTGGAATGCCTTGGAAGGGAGGAAGGTGAGCCTTCCCTCTGCCCAGCTGCACAAGGGATAACGACTTCACAGGGATGTGGCAAGAGTTAAATCATTACACTTCCAAAATGTTTCAAAATTTTTGGACGAGAGTTGCCTTAGGAGTGAAAACTCCTAAGTTTTCACTTAAACTTAAGGTATTTTTCCTAAGTCAATGTCATGCTAACGCTGTCCAAGTCCGACAGCTCAGAAAGAGCCGGAGATGAAAAGAGTCTTTGGAGTTGGTCATGCTAAGTGTGTGTTGGACCTGGGAGATCCTGATCCTGGTGCTTAACATTTACGTGTTTACTTTATGGTAGTTTATATCTTGGGTACCAATGAAAAATTAGCAAAGAGGAAAAGCAATGTGCGTGTACCTTCTCTAATACATACACACATAATTAATCATTTTATGCAAACTGAGGAAATCGCACAGAGAAGGTGCAGTTACAGCAACAGGAAATGGGCCATTTTAAGAGGTCTTTGTTGTGCTTTTTCAGCGTGTGGGGGGTGACTTTAAATGGGGAAGGCTTATTATATTAATAACTCAGGAAACAGTAAATAAATAAAACGTGAGACAGTTAATCTAAATTTAAGTGCCAGGGCTTGGATCCAACTTTGGAGGATAACACAGGAAACTCCAAAACATGTAGTGCTTTTTTTGCAGAGAAAGTTTATCTCGGCATTGCTGTCTGGCAGTGAAGGATGGGGGGCCCCGCGGCTGATGGTTTATGCAGCCACAGCAGCACAGATGGATCAGATCGGCAGCTGAGGTGGGTCTCTGCTGCTCCGCTCACCAAAGCTTGCGGCAGGAACCCTGCAAGCCAAGGAGGTGGCACAAAAGTCTAAGGGTTTTGTAAGAGTTTCCAAGCTCATGGTCACTTATGGGTTATTTCACTTTCTGGGGGCGGGGGGAAGACCAAAGAGAAAAGAAATCTGCTTGAGTGATGTGGTCTCTGTGTCTTCTGGATGTGGCTTGGACCTTCCTTTGTTGCACACTATTATAGAGAGGTCCATGCAATTAGTCAGTCATAATGATCATCAGATATTTTAAGGTCTGTGCTAACAACATGTACTGACAACTGCTCTTGTTCATGGGCTTAGAACAAGAGTGATGAATGTTTAATGTAATAGCTCAGAAATACACGTTTATCACACTTCATTTCCTACAAACACATTGCTTTTAATGAGACATTTTGTTTTGTATAACAAAACAAAAGATGAAACTTGCTGTAAAAGACCCACCTGTAACGTTCAGCATGAATGAATGTTAGCTAGAGCTAGTAATTTCTGAAAGCTACTCGCAAGTGTAATTAAACTCTTTAAAGTAATGACTCCCAAAGGCATAAGCTGCTTTAAAGAGGAAAGTGATTTTACACTCCCTCCTCCTATTTAAGAAGTCTCAGGTGTATTTTATAACCCTTTCAGCCTGTTTTTTACCCAATGGTTCTTGTGTAAACTTGTACTCTTCAGCTGACCAACATCTTTGCACTGAAATTTGTATAGTAATTTGTTTGCAGACTCTGGGGTGATCTCTAGTTATTGACTGAGTGAGGTGGTTCAGATGTTTTGTTATTTTGGGATGTCCAGCTGGCATGTCCTGAATATAAGTATAGTAACAGGGTACCTGAAAATAATAGGAATGACGTAGTACATAAGAGTAGTAAAAAGATCACTAGAGGCCATTATGGCTCCCTTAATAAAATTGTACAGTACGGATTTTGTAAAATATTTAATATTTTGCAAGAACCTCATTAAAATAGTTGTGTTTAAATGAGGGAAAAGGTAATAGAGTTCAAAGACTTAGCTTTTAGTATGCAATTTCTGCAGTTTCATCAATTTTTTCAACTGGTGGTTTTGTCAATCACTTAGGTTTGTCTTTCTGCTCTGAATTTTTTGAATCAACCATCCTTATTCCCAGCTCAGGGATTTTTTTGGTTTGATGTTTTTCCAAGAGAAAAATTAAGTTCACCTTCTCTCCCTCTTTGAAATTCTCAGTGAGCTCAAATTCCTTATTCTTTTCAGACATGAGTAGCAAAGTGCTGTGAAAAGAGTGGTCGAATGTGAGTCAGTAGATATTCTAAAGAAATATTTCCAATATGGTGCCATAAAGGTGCCTTTTTGGCTGTTTTTCTGATGCTGTTTCCAGTTCTTAGGGACCTAAGGTGCATTTCTTTCCCTCTGCCCCTCATATTTGTGTTGGTCTATGTGAACATGCAGATATACATATAGACATATACATGTTTATTTATGCACACCCGTAGATGCACACTGTAAGTACACATGGTGTAAAGATAACGCAAATGGTGCCATTTGTACCATGTCTCACGTGTTCTCTACAGCTGTGATTCCACTGTATTTTTTGGCCCCTTTCCGTGTTGTACCTGCCTTGTACAGACATTCTTTTACTATTGTTCTTGGAGCTGAGGTTGCTTTGGATGATGGTTCATCCCCTTCCACCGAAAAAGACTGAAAACTTCTCGGTCTTTTAGAGATTATATTCTCAAGCCACAGTAGTCACCAGGAGAAAAATATGTTGTTTTGCTTTACAGATTTGGAACTCATTTTTATAGTAATATCTGCCAACACTTAATTTAAAAATATTTCTAACATAATTTATTGAATTTCTGGGAGTTTTCCAGCTGATGTGAATGTTTTTTCAGAGGCATTGCTTGAAATTTGGGAAGATATTGTTTCATTGGCCACTATTCTAGTAAGATTAATCAGAGTTGTAGCCATGAGTGAGAATTACATACCGTTCTGGCATATCTTTTTGATAGCAGGTGTGTAACATTAAGATAAGCTTTTCTGTTGTGACTCCCTTCCTTCTTTTCCCATAATATTACTGAGTCTCAATTCAACAAGCTTTGATTCACCCACACAAAAAAATAAAATGTATTTTCTTGTCTCCAGTAGTACTGCATCAAATACATTTCAGAGGAACGGAAGCCATTAAATGTGTTTTGTGCTCGTGTTAGGCAGACAAATGTTTTTGATTTCCTTTCCTGTTATGTGATATAGTCCCAAAATAAATTAAAGGGAAAGGCTCAGCTTATTAGACTCACTTCATTATTTTCTTAAACTAGAAAAGAATTTAACAGTGCTACTTGATATTGAGTCCACTTTTCTGCAGTCACTTTGACCCTGTCTTCAGCTCTTAAGGATTTTACCTTTTTCTTCCCCCAATTGTCCAGTGAAGAATAAGATTGCAATACATGAGAGTGACCCTTCACTGCCAGAGCTCTTTGGTTCCTGATTTTGCAGACTTCCCAAACATACTGCCATAATTTTATGTCAGGCATATTGTTCGTTATGAACCCTGTAGGTGTATTCAGACACAAAATGAAGCACTGAGACTACATCCTGAATAACAGCTTTTTTGTGACAATGCCAGATCTTTCCATGAGTACGCCTCCCCGCCCCTTCTTTTCTGAGAGCAAACTGAAACAAAGCAAAGCAATGGTCTTGGAAGAGAAGGATTAATCCCCACCCTTAGGATTTCAACAGTAACTTTGCAAGATCTGTGACTTGATCATGTAAAGTGCTGCTAAAACTTCATTCCTGTTTGATTGTAGAATGTCTGCAGTAAAATTAATTTCCATGTGTGAATGGTCTAATCTTATAATTTAGACTATTATGCATTATTATTTATCTGTAACAAATCTGTATATTTAATTTATGTAGGCTTTGCTCTGCTACTTACCGAGAACTGCTAATGCAGGTTTTAATTTGTTGTACAAAATCATTACTTTTGCAGAATAATAACTATGAGTAATCAAACAAACTGCTAGTGGTTACACATACCATAGTATTTTTTAAACCAAAGATTTCTTAGTGCAGTGTATTTGTTTAATGCATACATGGTGGTTTCATATAATACTGAGGCTTTAAAGATTCTAGAAAATGTTTTTTCACAAGGACTGCACTCAACCATGAGAAAATTACCGCTTCTATTACTGTCGCTATTCCCATTTCACTGATGACATGACCAAGAGCACATGGTGTGTCAGTGGCAGAGTCAGGGGAAAAGAATTTGGGGCTCCACATTCTCAGTGCCCGTTTCTAGGTATTTTTCAATTTATTCCCAGGCAAAGTAAATAAACAAAAATGTAAATCAAACCAGAAGAACAACTATAGGAATACTGAAATAGAGGAATATGACTAAAATCTCATTTGAATTGAGATAAAGGTCAAAAGGAGTTTAGTCGTGTTGTAGTAATTTCCTGATCAAAAGTTTACAATATGGGCAAAATGGACCTGAACAGGACTGAAGTTATCTTTTAGTGCAAGATTCCGAACTTCTGTACAGACAAGTTTAAGGCAACCTTGACCTCAAGAGAAATTAAAGAGAAAAATGCCTTTTCTTGTTAAGTGAAAACAGATCTTTTAATAAAATTTAATCTCATCTGGTACCACAAACTTGTGCTGTGGCAAGAGCTATGAAACTTGAGTTTTGTAATTAAGTTTGGCCTAATGGTGGTGTAGCTGGGTATCAGGACTGTGCCTGCATGCACATCCAATGCACTTGAGGCTTTAATACTCCTTGTGGTCCAGGACCCCGGCGTAGCTGAGATTATGGAAAGTTTGAAACAATGGACTAATGTGACCCAAGGTGCTAGACTGAGCTCCTGGCCGTCTTCCAAATTCAGTATATGGCTAATTGGTACAGTAGCTTTCCAAGTTTGGATGTTGGACAGTCCTGAAGGTCCTCTGGCAGCTCCTGCTACGTCCAGACTGATTTGTGTACCTAAATGTGTGCATTAGCATGCTAGGTTGATAATCCACTCTAGAGACTCCTCAAGCAGTTCCTCCTGCAGAGCTGAGCAAATTATCTGAGATAAGACACTTGGAGTTGGTAGAAACTGTTCTAGGGGGTGCAGAAATGGTCCCATAGGACAGTATTTTGTATGTAGTTAAGTTATGCAGGGTTATTTTGAATGTAATTTAAGAAAACTCAGTGGTGATGGATCATGCATATGCTATAGTTGTCATGTAGGACCATTGTTAGGTGAGATTTTTAGAAATTCAGCAGAAGAGGAAGTTCAAGGAATCTCACCTGATCCAGCTGATGACGCTATCATGAGGACCCTTGAAACAGACATCTGTTTTTGTATCTGTGCTGAACAAGTCATCCAGAACCTCACACATGGATGGAGAAATGTGTCATTGACTTCAGTTCAGAGCACTGTCTTGCAAAATGTACATCTTTACAAACCCAGACTAGTGTCTTCACTGCCATGTAGCAGGGCTAAATATGACTCTGAAACCTAGTATTTTGTTTAGCTTTTCAAAACAATTGCTCTTCTCTCAGGGAATATCCCCTCAGAGAGGAAAGTTGTCTTGTGGCCCTCCATAGCAGCCTTTAGTCTGAAAAGTGTGGATGGTGGGACTTTGACCCAGTCCATGGTATTTTGCTGGCTGGAGGGAGGATGAGGGAAGACACTCGGAGCTCCTGCATGGATGAAGAACATCCTATCTTTCCTTTACATTTCATAACAAGAGAACTAATTCTTCTTGCTGTATGTCATGTCAGACTTTTTAAACTATAATCTGCAGAAAGTTTCTTTATGTGTGTCCCTGATGAAAGTAAAGGTAAATAAATGATGTGGTTGAAAATGTAGCCAAGGAGATGAACTCTGGAAACAGGCTCATTTTCAGTAAGCTACAATCACTTAATCTCTGTGAGTTTCCACAGGGTGCTGCCTAGATATTGGCTCTTTTAGGATCTTTGTCTTCAGGTTGTCATTTGGTTTACGGAGCTTTATTTGTTGGCTCAGAAATCGATTGTGGCTCTTTGTGATGCAGTGGCACTGTATGTCCTGTCTGCAGATTACGTGGAAGAAGGAGCCAACTTCTGCTGTTTTCAACAATTTTAATACAACCTATTCTAACAGTGGGAATATTATCTTTGTAAAACATAAGCTATCGACAGTCCTATGTTGTGAATCCAGAAATTTGTTATCAAAGCTTTTAAAGAAGAAAAATGTATCTATTCCTTATAACTGATTAAAGTTTTGTGTGTGTCAGTTACATTTAAAATGTCTTATGTTTCAGTCAGCCACTGAATCATAGTTTGTAAAACTCTTGTCCAAGTATGTGTTGCATGTTCTCTATGTAAATGATCATGTTGTTAGCACAGGGTTGTCAGATACTGAGAACTGCCAGCCACAATATGTGTATGGCAAAAACTTGTCTTGTGTTCTGCATCAAGGGTGCTTGCTTTTGTTGTAACAGGGATTCTAACATCTGTCCTAAGGGTTTTTTTGTTGTTTTTTTTTTTTTTAATTAAATTAAATATGCTGAGGAATTTTTAATTAGAAATGAGTGTGTTCAGTTTCCCTAATTTCTAACCCACCTGAATATAAGGAGCCTAAAAGCTCAGTTAGAACACAAATGTTCCTGAGCTTATGTTTTTCATATGAGTGATTCCGTATTAAAAAAAACAAAAAAAGAAAAACAACAACAACAATAACAAAATCTTTATGGACAATCCAATACACAAATAAAAAAGTGGATTAGAAAGATCATGGAACAGCAAAATGGAAAGGGTGGATGATTCTCTCCTTTCCCATAAAAATCAGGTAGAAATAGAAAAGAAATTCACATTTTAAATTAGACACATGTAGCATTCACTTTTATGGTAGTTTATCCATTTTGAAGGAATACATATGGGATTATCTACATTATTTACATAAACAGTCTTTTTCTTAGTTTAAATCGAATTGCTCTTGGGAGAGAAAAATCTTTTAAATTAACAGAATGAAATTTTATAGACTCATGCAAGTTTGAAAACCCAAACAATTGTCTAACAGGATTGCAAGCTCTGGACTTTACAGCATTCATCCATTCTGGCTGTTAATGATTATCCTGAGCCCTGCGGAATTCAGGGATGATCTGAAATGCTCAAGAAACTGGAGGTTTAGCTGCTAGAAAAAACAGACAATGGTAATATGGTTTGCATGTGGTTTATTCATTCTGAAAGTATTTTGTCTTTTTTTTCCCTCAGCTGTTGACTCATCACTTGGTGTGCAAGTGTTATTTCCATATTCTGCTGGAAGTGTTGTGTCTGTTACAGGCAGACTCAGCAGGGAATCTTAAGGATAAATGTACTTATCTTGCGGTGGTGGATGCTCAGTGCTATATTGTGAGTCTTCTCTTCCAAGCCCTCTTGCTCCCCTGAGGAAACATGCCACAATCAGCACCTCCATGTTCCAGGAGTGCATTCTTCAAGTGAAGATAAATGGGACAAGAACTGTGCCTAGCTTCAACTTCCCCATCCCTAAACAGGATTTAAGAAGACTTTTGTTACCTTCCTTACATGGAAAGAGTGCATCCAAAGGGCAGAGGGTTGTGCATGTCCTACTATAAATCTGCCTGCTAAGGTGGGGAGAGGGTCTGTGCAGGGCGGGTTAGCAAACACCAATGTCTCCTGTGAGAACGGTGTGCATCTACGGGGAATGAATCTGAAGGGCTTGCAGCGTAGCCTTGCTCAACTAACATAGGAAGAGCCTGTGGTGCTGTTGAATTATTTTATTTTGTGTGGGTCTAATTCCATGTTCAGATTATATATGGAGCTACTTACATATAGAGGCATTAGTTCTTCTAGAAGTTCAGAAGAAAATCTCTTTTTCATCAAGATGGTAGGAGCTGGAAACTTTCCTATGTTCAATTTGTATTCTGGCCTCAGACACCTGCAGCTTAAACTTTTCATAATAAATTTTATTTCTGTGGTAGTTGTGCCAAAAAGAAAGCCAGATAAACTGAGCAATGATGTCTGGATGTAGCTGATAATCTTGTTATCTATGAAAGGAGTTATCCAAAAGCATTATAACATGCCTAATAAAAAACTTCATTTACTCACATTTAAATAACCTTCAAGTTTAACACCATGACAAACCAATTTATTTGAGAAAATACATTTCTATACAATAGGTTATGGCTAATTTACTAGCCCTTGTCACTTTCTGGATGATGATGACCACTCGACTTTTGGATGCTGATCACTTTCTCAATTGTCATATATAGCCAGAAGTGGTTCCTGAGCTTTTTGTTAACAGGGGGAATGGACCGTGGTGGGTATCACCTATGCTGGCTAGGTTTAGAATGCCAACTGGGAAGTCACTGCAACAGTGAAAGGTCATATTTTGTTTCTAGGGGATAGATTTCATACTTTGCATACAGATCTGGGAATGCTTTGCCAAGCATTGAGCTCAGTGGCCCACTCATTACTTCTACATAATATTTTTTGGAATTTAAAATACGCGTATTTTTGGCCATGGAATGCACTTTGGAGAAGTAGTGCTTTCTAATTTTCCTCCCACAGTCCTATCTGTCTCTGCTCAGTAACCATGTGGTTCCACTTTCAAAGTGAACTGCTTGATTGCCTTTGAAATGGTCCATTTGGTGTGTTGAATGCCAGGCCAGAAGAGCTACTGCTAAGACACAGCTTTTGCCAAAACAAAATGCCTAGCTGCAAGTGATTCTGAGCCATGGAAAACAGCAATGGGGTTTTAAATTGGTAGTTCATGGGCAAATTGTTCTTTTGAGTACTCTTTGTGGTGCCATACAACCAAAAAACTAAAAAAAAAAAAACCAACCCACCTCTGCCACAATTTGTTGTCTTTGTTCATGGGAGAGAAACTTGGCACTCAACAAGTAGTGGGCAAACACGCAAAGTGACCCAACTCAAGAACCCTCTGGCAGCTCCTTAGAGTGTTGTTTTGTGCACTGTTTCGTGACTTGCACCAACCGCAGCTGAATTACAGAGTCCAGTTTTACTGGACTAGTAAATAACTAGTGAACACCAGTGGAAAAGACTTTTGCTTCTCCTAATATGGGATTAAAACCTAAAGGAGGATTCCATTCTTTATTTTTTAAATTAATTTTTTTTTTTTTTTTTGAGGAGAACAGATGATGAGTTCAAATCAGAAGTGAAGAGAGGGAGATGGACATTTCACAAAGTTTTACCTTATTCTCTCTGCCTAATTTCTGTTGAATTCCTGATACTCTTCTTGATTTAACTACGTTTTCCTGCTGCAGAAGTCTCACTGGAATTCAATTTGGTAAGATATATCAGCACCATATGTATATCCAGAGTTATGAATCCTATTTGCAACCTCACAAGATAGTTAATTAAAGTATTGAATAAATAAAATGAAATTATCAGGTGAGCAACAAAGAATATTTTCTTATGAATATTTTTTGTGGAGGTGAAGACAGGTGCAGAATAAAGCCACATCACATTCAAGGAAAATAATTTCCAATTTCAAACATGGAATCAGCAGATCTTAAAGAAAATGTAGAATTGAGATTAATCTTGACCATGAATAAAGACTGTAACAATATGCCAGTAATTAACATAACAATTACTGTGGCAGCTGTCTATATTTTTTCAACAAGATTCTTGATTCTAGAACTGTTCCAGCTAAAAACTATACTTGATTTAAACATTTGTCCAAAAGTCTAATAGTTCTGTGAAATTCAAAAATTTTAAATTATTTATATGCTTTGGATAAATATTTACATGTTCAGTGTTTCACTTCCCCATAGTAAATTCACAGAAATTCAGAGGCACTCATGACTGGTGAGAGTCCATGAAAAGTAAATGCCATGCAGTTCATACAATAGGAATAAAGCCATATTAGCTTGTGCCGCATGAACAGAATGCTGTGGTATGTATGGAAATCAAGAGTGCTGTAGAAATATTTAGGGAAAAACACATTTTGTTTTGTGGAATGCAAGAATTATTAATTAGTAATCTCTTTCTAAATTGCATTTCCAAACCACATAGATTACCGATATATTTATGGTATCTTGGTTTGTCATAATGCAGTTGATTTTTCCAGCCTGTACTTACCAATTTTGGAAGAATCTTTCCTACTGATGAAGTTTCACAGGGGAAAAAGAAAATATGATTTAGACCGTGAAAATTCTTAACAAGGTTGCAAACCTTTCCCCCACTTTTTAAATGATTTTGACATGCGTATTACTTACTGAGAGATGTACTGTGGTTTGTGGCTTGGATTTCCATGCATTTTTATGCTTCATTATTTTCTTTCTTAGTGGCTTTTCATGATTCCAGAAAATTATATATGGGTCTTTAATTTTGGGGTAGGTTGCAAGAGTAGGCAGGGGTGAGGAAGTCCATTGCATCATAAGGTAAATGCATGAGATTGCTTCTGATTACAGAGTTCCACTAGATACATCATGCGTGCATATATGTTTTAAGGAGAATTTTCTTTCAGTGTTTTCTCTTTGTACATTTCCAAACCTCCTCTGTTAAGATATGAATCATTTTACTGAAGCATTCTTCAAATACAAAAGTTACGGGTTTTTCTCTCTCAGATATAATGATGCTCCAGTTAAAAATACTTGATACAGAAGAGATGCAATCTATGTTCAAGAATTTGAGAATTTTTGCTTGTAGCGCTAGGAGAAAGAAACATTAGGCTTAACTTCCAGTTAAAGAGTGTTAAAATCAGTAACAGTGAAACATAAATGCTTTTTGGTTCTCTTTGATGTGAAGAACCCTTTATACTACTTTGGTAACACAGTAGTTTTTGGAGTGGGTATAAATTACACAGGAGGAATTCAGAAGGGTCTGAGCATTTTATTCACCACAAGCCTTTGCCATCAGAAATACCAAGTGGTAAATTCTGCAACATGCTCTTCTGGAATGGAGAAAATCATGCTAAATCATTATATGAAGGAATATGCCTAGCTGCTGAGAGAAAAGCAGCAGAACCACTTGAAGATTATTGGTGGGGCTGCTGCAAAGTTGTGGCTACTACAAAATAAACCCCTGTACATAAAAGGTTTTCGTGCTCCGAGTATGGGGCGGTAAGTCAACTGCTGTAGTGCATCTGTTTATATAATGCAAATATATCTACCTTTATCAGTCATTTTTATAATCTTACCTTTAAAACAACAGTTTTTTTTCTGGCAAGACACATTTCCCATAAAACCAAGCTTATTGACGTTGACATTAACTACACTGCTGCTTTCTAAGTGGATACCTCCCGTATCAGTCTTGCATATATTTTGTTTAGATCAAAATCATGCTAATGGGGCTATGATTTCCCATGGTATGTTATGTATGCTTATTACATTCTAGCACAATATTTCTTTTTCCTAGACCTTTGAAATTGCATTGTCATTCAGAACTTTTAAAAAAGTCCCATTCTCTATACAGAAAGAACTCAGTTATTCTCTCAATGATGTTGTTAATGTTTTGTTTTAAAAATAACAATGGTTCCTTAACATCCTCCATGGCTGATGGCAGATGGTCTATTAGATATTCTGCAATATCTAAATCTGCAATTAGAAGACATGAAATCTATTCCCCTTGCATGGTGATAGACAAGGCATCGTCCTTATTTGGGGTTGGATATAGTCATAAGGTAAGATTTTATTTAAAGTATCTTTTGCTTAATCCTACTGGCTATCTGCTTTTCATTTATTCTTTCATTAGTTTTTCCCATTACACACCTCTATTACCTGTCTATCCCCAGTGCTATCAGTGTCCCTGTTCGGTATAATTACTTATTTTACTTTCATCTCCTTTATTTACCAGGGTAGTTTTCACTGGGAGAAACCTTCACTCATGAATGTGAAGTTCTTGAGGAATTCCCAGTTACCCTTTGCATTTTACTGGTCTTTCTCCCATGTTGCTGATGGTGGGCTGAGCAACTGCTCTGAAGACATGTGCACCATGGAACATTGGTTACTGGTGAAGCTGAGGTAGGACGTAAGTGGCACAGAGAGATGAATGGTGCCAAAAGCTGAGGAGAGGCCAAAGAATATAATGAGATCACTTCAGAGCCCTACAAGAGGCTGTTCTTTGCTACAGTCTGCTTTGAAGGATGGAGACTTTGGTGCATCTTTCCATCTGTGGTACTTTGTCATGTTAACGTTGATGGCAGAGATGAATGACAAGGATTTACAGTGATGACTACCAAAGCAATACCGGAGAACTTGAAAGTCAGTCTTGAGTTCTGCAATTAAAAAGAGTGCACCACACTTTTTTTTTTTCCCTCATTAGAATGAGGGTTATCACACACAAGATTTGTAGACCAGAATGGAAGATAGTTTTCTTTGTTCAGTTCTTGTTAAAAAATATTTCATAGTGATAAAAAAAGCATGGATGTTCTAAGTCACCTTTACTTTTTGTTGTCTACATTGGCTTCAAACTTTGACTTTCTGAGATGTCTTCCCTAACATGGCAGGCCTTAATTTTTTTTCTGAGTTTCATTTGTTTTAGTAGAAGATCTTACCTTTGTTTGGTACTCAACCCTTTATGTTAATCTTCCTGCCTAGTCATGCCTGGCTGAACTAAACTATTTGGGGCTGTATTTAGAACAACTTGAACTCAGATGAAAAACATGGCAATAACTTCTGAAAGTCCTATACAAGTTATTGGAACTGCAAATGACTTGAGACTGCTGTAACATAGTAGGAATCTTCTCTGCTTTTCTATTTCTCTTGTGTCAGGATGCTATAATAATTCAGCATGTGACAGATGCCAATCAGCTGGGAGTGAAATTTTGTACTAGCTGCTGTGGCATGATCAGTAATCCAGTTAAATGTCTTTATACTTTGTGAAAGTTGCTCATGGGATTTTTTTTTTTTTTTTTTTTTTTTTTTTGACCAGAAAATGTATTTACCAAAAGCACTGAGCTGCTTAAGACTGAACACAAAATGTATGGTACTGCTGGGACTGGAACTCCCCAGAGGCGAAAGTGGTTCTCTTTCAAATGCCTCCATGGGCAGAGGTAAATCCATCTGTGTCTCTTTACTGTAGTCATCTCTTCCAGCAAAAGCCAATTCTGCGAGTAAGCACCAAGTCAGCTTTGAGAATATGTAAGATCTGATGATCTAAAAGGAAACAGTGTGGCATATACTTCATAAAACTCATCTAATTTTGACAACCGTATGCCATTAATTATGTACATTTGAGGCAGGGTAGAAGGCCTGGCAGTTTGGAAACTAAAATGGAGAAAAATGAGTGAAAAACTTTCGTGATGCTATCTGGTTATTTCTTCCACAGAAATGCAACATTGTTGTGGGATCAGGTAGTGATTATATCTGAATGTTTGCTACCTTATCAATACAAATTGTTATTCCTTACTCCCATTTGAAATCCAGCTTGGAACAAGTGGGAAAAAAACCATGCACCTTTGTGTATCATACTTGTACTGAGTGCATTTTGACCTAGGAAGAAGTATATTACAGGTTATTAGTAGTACTAATTGGCAGTTTTGTTAAGAATCTCTACTTGCTGACATGTAGTTTACAAGCCTCTGAAAAACCTTTCATAATCAGAAACCACCACAGAGTCACAGCTTCAGATTTTCTCTTTCCTATCTGTACAAAAACTTTGCCTATCTCTCTGTTACAGGTAGTATAATGGATTGCTTTATTTCCATGCATTCCTTTCAAATTAAAGGGGGTGTGTGTGTGTGTGTGAAGAAAAAAAAGACCACCCCAGGACAGAGGTGATTTTATATCTTTTCGGATGCATGCTGCGTCAGGAGCGTGGTTCTTAGCACCAACTAGTTGCACAATATTATTGAAGAATTACAGCAGCCCCTTAATGAGCAACCACAGTTGCGGGCAAGCTCATGTAGGTGCTAATCCCTCCTCAAACCATGCAGCGAGAGAGATGTGCTGGCATCCAGACAGTTTTAGAAGGAAGCTGTTGTGCTCTTCTGTTCCTGTCTATGTTGACTTTGGGTCAGCTCTGCTTTCAGAGGATGTCCACCTCCTCCCTTGCGAACCCAGCCTCCTCTGGGGAGGAGCAGACCTGGGAGCTCCGTGTGCACTTCACCTGTGTGGGAATGGGCAAACTCTACTGTGCACACTGCAGGAAAAAAATAGTAATGAGTAGGTTTTCAGAAGAATTATCAACCCAGATTATGATACTGCTTTTGTGAAGAAAATGTGGAATAGAGTGAAAAAAAGTATAGCAGGAGATGAATAAAGGCTTCAAGAACTGCTCACAAAAATGTCCAGAGTTTAGCAGCATAAGGGCAGCCCAGTGTTTTAACACAGAAAAGAAAAAGCCTTCCAAATCAGAAACAAAGAAGATTTTTAGAAACCTTACAGCTCTTCTAAGTTCAGTTTTGAAAATCAGTTACCAGAGGTGACTGTATTTCTAATATGGTTTTATTTAAAAGCTTTTAAACAATGTTGGGGAAAAAAAACCTGCTACTCGGCTTGACCTTAGCTCAGTGTGTTAGCATTACACATGGTAGGAGGCCTTTTTGGTAATGAGAAGCAGCTGTTACTGCCCTCAGCACATAATCTACAAAGCTATTCAGTGGAAGTGAATAACTATTTATTATCCCTTTTCTTGCAAAACTTTCAGGACTAAACAGTAGGTTCATAAGCATGCCAGAAATAGCACCTCATTTTCCATTGAATAAGGTCAAAACAAGCCATTGAAAACTGATGATCACCTACTTTAGGAAATAAGAAATGCATGAAATATCCGATGCAAAGCAACCACAGGTGGACATCTTGCTGTCCGGCGTTGCAAAGTGAGTAGCTCCTTGAACGTAGCTGCTAGTTGTTTGGATTTTTCCTGAGTGACATCACTACTGAATTTATGGTTTGGTAAATGATACATAATAGATCTCCTTGTCTCAAAGGAGTTTTTCAAAAGAAAGGGAAAAGATCCCCAGGAATCAAAGATAAAATTCACTCTGCGGATATGCTCTCTATTCTCTTTTTCTTGATACTGGCATTGAGAGTTAAGAATTAGGCAGATATTAAAAATTAGGCTGCTGCTTTATCCACAAAAGCTTATGCCTTTCATAGGTTTGTGTGAAAATCTGAAGGATATTTTAAACTTTCCCCTTAGTAGGGTGTAGCTCTTTCTCAGAAAAGTCTGAAGCCAAAGTTTTCCTTGCTCTGACAGACTAGAGCAAGAAGAGGCTTCCTAAACCCACGTGTATGAAAATGATGAAAGCTGGTGTAATAGCTGTTGATACCATTGCATAAGAATTAGACTAAGTTGAGTTACAGACATTCAATCATACAGCTCCCTGTAAGTATCAGCTACAATGGCTTCCAGAATTCCTTAGCACGACAAATTAAAAGGAATTTGTGTAAGAGAGCAACAAGGCTTGTATGGATCTAAGAAACATAAATTGCTTTGAGGGACTCCTTATTTGTCTTTCTCTTGCTTTGCAGATTACAGTTGACATGGATGACTGACTCAGTCCTGAATCTGAAGTAAATACCCAAAAATGTATTTAAATGGTTGTTTGGCTTTTTTTTTTTTATGCTATGGATTTTAATTAACGTAAGACTACTGCACAATGAATTTTTGTTTCCACAATAGTTGCCATAGAAACATGACCCACCTCTAACCTTAAATACTGCAGAATAAGTATGAAAATGGTTAATGACAGAGCAGTATTTTCCATTTACTAGTTCTGAGAAAATTGAAAGCATATGTTTAAGCCATGTGTCTTTTTTTTTTTTTTTTCTCTTTTTGTTTATCTGGTAAAATTAAAATGAGAGGAGGTTCGGCCCTTATTAGCTCCTTCAATACCTAAAGGATTCCTACTTATACCCGACTGCTTTTGTTTTCATATTTCCTTGGTTGACTAATTATGTAGCAAAAAGAAGCCCCTGAGTTAGAGTGTGAATAGGTGATATCTCCACTGGCACAGCTGAATCTCAATCTATTTCAGCAGAGATGCTCTAGCTTTGCCTCTGTGTAAGTGGGAGGAGACCCACCTGCTCCTCAGGGGCTCAGGTGTCTCAGTAAGCTCTCAGGGGAGTGTTAGCCACTAATGCAATGGTGATAGCAGCAGTCTGTGAGGTCCTTTGAGGAAAACACCCATCACATCACAGAAAGCACAGAAAAGTTTGGATACTATTGGTGCAAAGAGTGGGGTAGCCTCACAACCTCATGTCTGCATTGGATGGTGCTAATGAGAGATCACCATTCCCTCTACTCAGTCTCCATGTGAGTCATTAACATTGAGTGAAACACACCTGGGCTATGAGTAGCGCTGGGTTGCTATTAGAGATGTGTAGAAAAGGGACTGATTTTAATGGGTTCTTGTTATCTTAACAGAAGCCCAAGAAGGAACAAAGCTACGTGGATAAATGTTAGATGTGGGCTGATATTTTAATGGTTATTTTCCAGCTGTATGTTCCATCAGAAGTGTTTCACTTGGTTATTGCAGCTGCAGCATGCGAAGTGAGGGTTTGTCTTAGCAAGAACAGCAGCGTGCCACTCACCAGGAGATAACGGCACCTCTCTGCTGGCTCTGGTTGCAGAAAGTTCATCACACACATGTATAGGAATATGCAAACTAATAAATGTGTGAAGTCCAAAATCCATGCTGCCTACTGCAGTGAAATGTTTTGCATCTACTGCTTCTTTCCAAGTCCTGGGATGCAGTGCTGGAGCCTCTGGTGGTTCTACACTGTTTTCATGATTCTTAAATTTATTTGTTTTTCACATGCTGGTTTAGAGAAGATAGAGCTAAAAGTACCATCTTCACACTTGCTTTATGCCTTTCTGGGATATCAGATTGGCTGAATAAGATAAAAGTAGAGAATAAGTTAAAAGGTTTCAGGTTTTTGAGGTTATCTGTTTTTAGAAAATGTTCTTTAGATAATAAAATGTATCTAGTTATCACTGGAGGGAATGGCATTTTGGAAATTAAAAGTCCTGAGTTTTGGGCATGATCTCCCATTCAAATTGTTTGACTTAGAGGACCCTGGTACCTGTTTGTGTGTGAGTGTGAGGCAGAGGAGCAAATCAATTAATCCATCCACCAGAAGCATGCAAGTGAAGGACCTGATTTTGCAAATCTTGAGTAGTATCGTTGATATTTTCTGTGGAGGTGTAATCTGGATCCATTCTTTGTAGGACTTCTAGCTGGTTTTGCACTGCTGAACATAGCACATAGACTCAACCGTGGGCTGGGAGAAGTATCCTATGTAGGATAGCATACACATGTGGTGGGTACACCAATTTCAAAGACTTGTCCATGTGACTGTTCAAATACCCGTACTGCTCTATCTAGGGTTTGTTGTTGTTGGTTTTTTTTTTCTTTGTGTGTGGGGTTTGGGTTTTTTTTTTTAAATTTCCAAGCTCTAAATTTTATTTTTGAAATTTGACTGGCAGTACAGGTCAGTGAGTTGAGTCACAAATCCCTCATGTTGGTGTCTCCTTTTCAGGTATCAAACACATGCATGTTTAACGAACAGAGCCCTTCAGGCTAGAAAAATAAACATTCAGATGAGACCCTTTTCCCACTGCTACCACAACCCTAACTCACAGACAAATGAAAACCTGATGAAGGATATATGACAGGACCTATTCCACTCCCCCTCAATGACCTCAATCTATCATGAATGCAACTGGCCTGTATCATGGCAAGCAACCCAGGCAACTGTCAGTGCTGCCAATAAATCACTGCAGTCCTAAAGTTATGAGCTCCCCACAAATGTTGCCATAATTCTTGATGTTGAAGTAGTCACGCGCCTTAGGGTTGCAAAAGTTTTGAACAAGCTTCGCTCATGTTGGTGTTACGCTCGTTAGATCAAAAAGAAATGTGCCCCCTCACAGAGGAAGAAACGGGAGCAAGTTTATTGTTGCTTCATTCTTGGGGCAAAAAGCCTCCTTTGTTCTCCTGCTGGTAATAAGCTGAGGCACCCACCATCATGAGAAGCATATGACAGATGCCTTTCGTTCTTAGAAGAACAGAAGGTTTTCTAAAAAGAGTGGGACTTCTGGTTCCTCTGAAGTAGTTGCCATGTAAATAGTGGCTGGTAGGTAGTGCTGTGATGAAGACAGCTTTTGGTCTGTTTTGCATAAGCGGCAGTGCGTACATGGGAGTTTGGCTGAGCACTGTTCCCTTTAGTTATTCTATCCCATTTCTGTCTCTTTCATCCTACCCACCATGAAACAGAGGCAATTTTCAGTAATGGAAATACTTTCTTTTCCACATCTTAGCCACTGATTCTCTGCTCTGATATAACAGTCACAATAACAACACAGTAATAATTCATTGTCACTTAGACTTCTCCAGAATCTCCATGTGATTCCAGTTGGTCCAGCACAGTTAAGTTTCAATAGACCTGAGCCCAAAAAATATTCTGTGCAGTGATAATAGCAGTCTTCTTGATGGATGGCATCACAATCAGTCCTTGCATCACAGCACAGTGCCTTGCAGCCGCCCTTTGTGCAATGCAGTGTTGGGAGCAATGTGTTCGCTGCTTTGTTCATTCCTAACAGGAGTTGGTTGTTGGTTAGTTAGTTCTTGTTGCATTGCAGAATTTTTAATTTTTCAAGTGGAACAATGCAATAATTGCTTCTATGCTGAGAAGAGAGATGCTTGTGACTGTCTGATGTTTTAGATCAATCTTTTTTTTTTTTTTTCCTGCTCTTACATTTTAGTGGCATTATGCTGAAGGAAGGCAGCAGCTCTCTTGATATGCTCATCCAACATGCTGGCTGTCATTTCTGTCTTTTGTTTCCTCCAGGATGACAGATACATTGCCGCCGAGCAAGCAAAGGCTTCATATCAATCAGTGAAATACAGTTCTGCTTACACTGAATAAGCTACACATTTATTGGCACATACCAGAATAAAAAGGCAAGAGAAAATAAAACATAATTTTTGAAAAAGAGAGCTGTTCCAGACACACAGAGAATAAGCAAAGCACTATATTCTGGTAGAAACAGAAACTTAACCTGCATTTTAAAAACCTGCTTTGAAATATGGTACTAATAGTGTTGTTGTGGGTGTGAAGGCCTAGGATTTGAAACAAAAAGTTTATAGGGAGGACCTATAGCCTTTGCTTCACCAACTGGTAGAGTATTAAAAGAAGCAAGCTTTAGAGCATGAAAAATACCTTTTCCAGGTCTGAAACATATGCACAAATTACCAAACTAAGAAGAAACCAACTCCTATGTTCTTGTCTTGATTATTATCAATTGTGAGAAAAGAGGGCAGCACCATCTGAGAATTGAGCTAGTGGGAATACTGGTCAAATATTCCTTCTGTGATCCTGGGGTGAAATCATTATCCACAGAAATAGCAAGGAGCTACATATTTAAAATACTTAGGAGGAAAAGACAAATAAGAAAAAGGTCACCTGGCATGGTCTATTTAAAAAGGTAAAAAAAGCTCTTTTATCATCCTATCCTGGAAGTTATCAAACTGTGATGCACTCTGCTACAAGACTCAGATTTTTAAATTTTATTTTATTTTGCCTTTTGCAGTCACTTTGGCATGAGGTGAATCATAACAGCCCTACAACTATCTTGTCCCCAATCTCCTGGAAGGTCTATGCATGGAGGGAGACTCTTAACTAGACACCCTAAATGTCCGTGAGGTCTACTCAAGTGCTTTAACGTTAAACATGTCTGTTAAATGTGCAGATCAGGGCATCTATTGATAGATTTGGCCCAAACCTCATACTATTTGCCAAAAATATCTTGCTGCTACTGTTATAGATAGACGTGTTCCACCTTGCCAGAAGCATTTCTGCCCAGCGGTGGTGTTTCAGTGCTCTCATAGTTTTCGGGAGGACTTAGACAAGGAATGAAAGGACTGATGGATACACATTGCCTTATCCATGCAAATGCCCCAGCCACTGGTGGACCTGTGCCAGTGGAAGAATATTGCCCTTGAATCCTGTAGCAGAACAGGCCTTTGTGTGGGTCAAAGAAGGGATTTCCCCCACCCCATCCCTTGTCCTGCTACAGCTGGATAAACAGGGTTAATTTTGATGTCTCCTGTTAGATCCCATTCCATATGTCCTAATTAACCCTGTCTTATTCTGGCTAAAGGTTTCTGTTAACACGTTCTTTTCAGTATTTCTCGCATGCTGAATAAACAGTCTCATGTACAAAGCTCCATTAACATGCAGATGCCTAAGTTACACTTTGTGTTGAACTTCATTAGTATGGAAAGATGCGTTTCCCTATGGGAGGTGACTTGGACAAGACTTAGTGCAATTATACAATTTTGGTGACAGCTCACTATCACGTGGGTGAATACTGCAGCATTTTCTCTGGTGTGTTTGCTTTAGTGGAAAATGAATTATCTTTGAGAATATATTGCATCCATTTGCTCAACTTTCCTGCTGAATAAATACATTGGCAAGTAATCTTGCCAAAGCAGTGAATTTGAAATCAATTTATGAGAACATTCTTGTAAAATAACACTTGAATATATAAAGAAGAATTTTCTAGGGCCAAATTGCTGGAATATAATTTTTATATAATTTTTCACTAGTAAACACATGTAATATTGTGTGATATTTTTGTCCAGTAAAATAAATTTGGCTTAGATTTTGGTACTGATTTTCCAAGAGTCAAGCAGAATGCTTGCAAACAATCTCAAGTTCAATATATTTTATATATATATATATAAAAGCAATTATAATTAATTATATAATTGTAGATCTTAAGATCCAGGCAGTTTCTAACTCATATACACAAAATGAGGATAAATTGTTTAATCTAACAATTTTATTACTCAAATAACTTTCCACATACAACACTCATAAATTATTCACTTGGCTGTGGCAAATGTAGAGCATCAATACTTGTTATCTTTAATTCTAACTCAGAAGACATGTTTTTATTATCATATTCATTCTAATGTGTAATAAAAATATAATAATTTTCCTGGAAAATTATAATGAAGAAGACCTGGGTTCGGCTGTGTTCTTAATCGTCCATCTAACCTTAAGTGTTTATATTGTTCATATAGGGAAACACAATTAGCTCTGTGCCAAATTAAAAATGTTGTAAAAGTGGTTCTGGTTCCAAACCCATGATTTTTAGCGTCAGGAGTAAGGATGTAAACAGTGAAAATATTTAGGTTTTAATTAAAAACTTGCAGCAGTTGTTGGAAAGGAGGGGTAGGAAAGAGTGGCGGTGGTTGCCCTGACCACGGTGTGGTGTGGGCTGTGGCGGGGCAGCGCTGAAAAAAGATGCTGTGGACCGTACTTTGCTGGATGGTCTCGCGTGGTACCGGTGGATACTTTTTCTTGTAGAAGTGAGGACATGGGGAGTGGTCTGAGACGTCAACTAGCAGCTTTGTAGGATTAGCGTCATAGATTCATCTGTGTCATCGAGCACAAATCAGCGTGGTGGTGGTGGCTTATATGTCGCTGCTGTTGCTGCTGACAGTGGCCACTATCAGGTGATTCAAAAGAACAGCGAGAAATTTCAGTACTGTCATGTTTTCTTGAGTTAACTCAAGCTGCTTATGATTGTGTGGGGACTTTGTAGAGCCAGCTGCTTAACTGCTTATCAGCTCAGATGATTATAATATTTATAGGAAGTACTTCGTATTTTGGACCTGTGGTATGTTTTGGGCTTCAGTGCTACCCTGTGACAATGAATTTCACAGCTTTATTATTATCTTGTATAAAAGAATGTATTTTAGCCTTTAATTAGATACTGTCAGGTCCTTGAATAGTCTTTTGTTTTTGTAATTATTTTGAGAAATTACAAAGCAATTACTTTCTCAGTCACTGTAGTCTTGAAATGTGTCTATCATTTCTATTCTGAGTACCCTCTGTGAAATAAGTATACCAGATATTTCCAGTTTTCTTATGAAAGTCTTTTCATGTTGTTATGCCATTCTTTTGAGACCCCTCTATTGTTACAGCAAGACTTTTACAGTGGCCAGAGCTGTAGACGAGTACCCCACTGATTTACACAGTGACTCCATAATCCCTTTGGTATTATTTTATGCACATGTGCTTTATATATCCTTAAAAACCCACATCTGTCCCCGCACATTTCAAAAGATACATGCACAGATCATTTCGTAGTGTCACCAGAATTTTTTATGAATGGTTTTCTTACTGTAGAAGACATTATGTCTTGCAATACATATTGTTTTGCACGTCTTTCATCTGCCAGGTTGATGTATAGCTGTAGCTTTTTCAAATCCTCTGATTTCTTCATATTGTTCTCTCATCTCAACAAATTGAAATAATTTTTGCCTCTATTTATTATTGTTTTTTCTCTTCTTCTGACTCTTTCTGCCATTCTTGAGTTCCTTCTTCAAAGGTGCTCTTGAAAAGCTCTTTACTGCCAAATATAGTACATGTGCAGCATAACATCTACTGCTCTCATAGTTATTCCCGGACCTTGTCTGGTATTTCCAGTGAAAAATATCTATTGATACATTAAATATATATTGCATGAAAAATTTAGGATAATAATTTCGCTCAAACTATTTGTTTCTTTGTTTTATGCCATCAATATTGGGGTCCATCAGAAATACGCAACATCATAAACGTTTTCAAAGAGAGAAGAGGGCAGATCACTTTCCGAACAAAATATGAACTTTCAATGTAGTGTGAAGACAGGTAGAGTTATTTTAGGTAGACAATTCACAGCTCTGTAAGAATGGAAACACAGTGTGTCTGAGAGGGAATCAGTGTGTGGGTTTTGTAGTATGCTCATGGCTTGTAGAAAGCCTGATTGTTCACGGTGGCCCATAGAAAGGTTGGTTGCAAATTCTCTGCAAATTAGGGGCAGAAGGCATTTGCTTTTGGCGGAATGTATGGATTAGTGGCAAAAGACAGGGTTCCTCAGCCATATATAAAAATCAGAGCTGAGTGAGGAAGGAATCAGGGAAAGACTGCAAGAATTTCCAAACCGAACGTTTTAAAGTGGAAAATAAAGAAAAGTCGTAGAATGTTCCAGATTAAAGTGTGTTGAAGCATGTGTGTTGTGAAACAAATGATTCGTATTTGCTATGGAATTTTATTTTAAGAAAGATCTTCAGGGATCTGTAATGTCTGCAGCTTACTACTGTGCACTGTAAATAGTTTAGTTTAACAGAGAAGTGGTGCCAGAACAACTGCAACTTTAACATCTCCAGTTCCACCCTCTTCAGAGAGCTGAAACTGCTCCAGGATCCAGTTGCATTTATTTTACTTTGTGATATATTACAGAAGTCCCCCAACTCCTGGACTGTCTCGCTGGTTTTCTACTGGAGGTGCATCTCAAATAGTGGCGGTGGAATTTCTCCTGATTTATTTGGGGGTCTGAGTGCCGAACTCCTCAACTGTGTCCCTAACAGCTAACCGATCTCAGCAGCACACATCAAATAAAAGGGAGAAGGAGCTCCTCCTGAGGAGAAGAAAGCTGGCAGAACCTGCTCCTGCTTCAGAAGAGGGAGAGTTAGAAAATGGCCAGCCTATCTAAGCTGTCTTTTCAAGTAAAAGCTTTTAATTTAATTGTCTAAGTTCTTTTAGATAAATTCAGAATGGACAAATCTGAATTAAAGTCTAAATCACAGTTCAGAAAGTTTAGATTATCTAAATAATCTTCTTCCAGGCAACTAATTAAAAAAACCCCCACCCCTCTCCACTCCCCCCTCCCTGTGTAAGACATAGAAGCACAGAAGATCAAGAAGCTTAGCTGATGTAGACCTAAAGTCAGCAGCTTTGCAAAATCTCTCTGTCCTAGAAGACACTTTTGTTTCCTAATTTGCAAGGTTAGTGTGCTTATAGCAATTTACTATACAACAATATTTTTCCAATGTACACCAGTCTACAATTGCTCCTACTTGCTAAGAGATTAAAATTCAATTTTCTTTGTTTCTTAACAAAGGTTGACAGCTGACTTGAAATAAAATCCTCCTTTTTTTATCTTGAAGAACTGAAATTTTCATATTAAATTTAATGAAATCAAAACCAAAGTCATAATTACTGTTCAGGAAGGTGACACTAAAATTTAACGTGTCTTTATGGTGATCTAAGGTAGCATTCTGGCGCACCACGTATAACTTTCCATTTCAGCTGAGCCAAGATTTCATCGCTACTTCTTAAATTTATTTTTTTAATTTTATTTTTTTTCTGTCATGATTATGAGCAATATCTTTGACAAACTATCAATATAGGAAACTGAAGTTTTCTCACTCCCCATTGTTCTAGTGCTTTACAAGCAAAATAATTTTTCCTACAGGAAATTCCTATAGGGAATCGACTTTTCAGAGAAAGTTCTATAACTATACTGTTCCAGAGACAAAAGAAAGAATGTCTAGACTGGTTTGATCTGGAAGGAACTCTTCCATCGTGATGCCATTTTCTTTTAAAAGAACCCTTTCAAAAGCATTTTTTTTGTGAGGTTGTTATCTGATGCTGTGATAAAGGTAGTATAGAGACAGACCAGCGTTAGAATCATAGAATAACCTGAGTTGGAAGGGACCCATAAGGATCATCGAGTCCAAATCGTAGCGTTATGGAGTCAGTCAAATATATCTTCCATATTCAGAAATAAAAACATCTGTGTTCCTCTGTCCTTGTTGCTCAACATCTTTTTGTTCACATCAGGATGTTAATATTTAGGAAGTTAAGTTTAGGTATTTGCATATTGTTTTGAATTCCTT
Organism: Grus americana; assembly: GCF_028858705.1. Lineage (NCBI taxonomy): Eukaryota > Metazoa > Chordata > Aves > Gruiformes > Gruidae > Grus > Grus americana. Next base: position 80,389,305 of record NC_072891.1, read on the forward strand.
TTTGAGGGAATGGTTGGGGTTTTATTCTGAGCTCCCAGCATATGCAGAAACAACTACAATAGAAATGTCTGCCAAAATCTTCATTTTTTGGGGGGGAGGGGAGAACGCCTTTATACCTTTCCAAGTTACAGCAACAGCTTATTTCTAGCATTTAACATCACAGTAAGTGTACATTACATGTGTACTTTACATGAACTGCATTTTGAAGTAAATGAAGTTACATGCTCTGTTCTTTAAATTTGTTTGACTCCTAGCACAACATATGTAATATCTCATAATAGACTGCAGACAGGATAATATTTCTGCCATTTGAATTACCAACAAATCTTTTAATTTATGAGTTTTACTCCATTTTTAAAAGAGTGCTTGGCCAAGTAGTTTTGTTTTCTTATTAAATATTACGCACAGACTTTATTCCTTGAGAAGTTACCAAGGGCATGTTAAAAAAACCTTACCTTTTAGCAGATTTATTTCAACTGTATGATATGGGAATTCATAAGATTTTCATGCAGTTGAAACAGAAAAAAAGCAACAAACCTGCTAGTATGTAGAATATTATGAGACATTTGTAATGAATTCAGTTTAAGAGAGTCTGATTTCTGCAGTGTAGCAGCTCCCAAAGCTGTCGTACTGTGGCAGTTTGGGCATGTCCTGTCTCGACTTCAGCAGAGCCTGCAAATATGCAAACAGTCTAAATCCACGTATCAATTGTTAGACTGAATATGGGTTTTCCTGTTGTCTGTACTTCTCTGCTGTTGTAGACTTGGAAGTGTACAACCAAACCCTGACCATTTCTACGATTCAGCATCTACTGTCCTAAGCTATGTCATCCATCTAATGATTTGATGGGATCAGCTAGGGCAATCCTATAATACTCTGTGTTTCCTGCAATTTCAGTGTGACACATGGCTCTGAGATGGGACTACAATTCAGGCCTGTTCCTGCTATGAAGAACTGTGAGAATGTTTGACTTTTGTTTCTGCAGCTGGGCTGAGAAGTTGCAAACACCTTTTTTTTTTTTTTTTTTGAGGGTTGAGTTGGCCTGGATAAGTTTGAATATTTCAAGCGAAATGAAAATTCAAATTTTGTTTTAGGTTAAACAGCAGTTTTATTGGTACCTAACGTAACCCTCTCTCCTCTCCAAAAAGTAAGCAAGTAAGCATTCAAAAGTGAAAAATTCAGTTGTTCTATTAGGAAAAAAGTATTCAAAGAATTGAAATGAAAATGTGAATTTTTCTTACTTGGCTAAAAACATTAGTCAACAGTTAATCATGGTCTTTAAACTGATCCTGCCTTTTAGATTAGGAGTTTTAACACAACTTTCTGCCCACAATTGCAAAAACAACACAGCAGGGGGCAGGGAAGAGCTTGGGTCTGTGTTTTGCCAATGGTTGACGGAAGGTCCTATCTTAAAGGCAGAGAGAGAAGTCAGTCCAGAAGGACCCTTTGTAACACAGAAATAATGGAAGCAACATTAGCAATTTGAATAAATTAAGATAGCTATGAATAACTAATCTTATAACCCTGATGCACCTATTGATTGGAGGAAGAGGAAGGTCTTGAAACTACGAGCCTGGGTAATGCTTAGAACCAGTGATGTCAAGTACACTTTTGAACAATTTTGAACCCTCTGAATATAGAATAATTGAATGTAAACTTTTGTGTTCATGGGGTTTTCATTTACAATGTGATTTCCACAGACATATTCTTTATTTGCACAGTGTGGCCACACTGGTGGCATGATGGATGCAGGTTATTGATAAAATACCATTGTTGCTACAGATATCAAATCTCTAGTAACTCACCTCACTTAGAGCTTTTGCTCTCTAACTGGCTTATTAGAACTTTTAAATGACAGTGCTGTTGCACAAACTGCAGTAGAGCAGCTCAAACACCACACTGCTTTGAAAATTTATCCCTTCCTGTTTAAGCTGTTGCATTAAGGAAATCTGACTCAAGATCTTATTCTATATAGCTGAAGGGGTGAGAAAACAGAGCATATAGCAAAATTTTATTCTGAATCTGTTACTTGGGTGTCTTAAAAAATAAATTTATTGTTTTGATGGGATTAGAGAGTTACAAAGAGTTATAAGCTTTTGCTTTATTGTGCTTTGTGGGCCTTTATTCAGTGTTACAGCCTATATGCTTTCTCACAGGCTTTCATCCAAGCAACTGTCTAGGGACAATTAGGCAAGTATTCATTTTGAGTATACATTATGAGGCAATTAAATAAGAGCTGCTCTCCTCAGAGAGGAGATGGAGTGAGATCTGGGACATTAATTACCGAGATGTCATGAGAAACTGTAGTGAAGTAAGTCATCTGGTTCCAGCTTGAACTTGCAGCCAAGCTACAAACTCACTTGGAACTTGATACTGCAACACACATCCAGTGATAGCCCCTTGCTTAGCCCGGTGTGTGCACGTGCTTGTTAGAAAAGCAAGGGAGATGGGAGTAAGAAAAAGAAACTCTACTCTTCTTAAGAGTTTTGAGAGATGTGGGAACTCTTCACAAGCAAATAAAGCATTTGCCACTAAACCTTTGAAAAGAAAAGGAAGGGGCTACTCAAACTTCCCATTGATTTTAATTTCCATGCTGGTTACTGAGATGGTCTAGTGAACTGTTTCACCTAAGAAGACTCAGAAACTGCAGTTTAACAAGTCTCCAGTGAGTCAGAGTATGTTAAATGCACACTTTGGTGTTATGGTTAAAAAAATGTAAAAAAAATTTTTTTTCTTCCTAAATTAATCAAAACCTTAATTTTAAGTAGCAAACCCTTGAACCAGCAGTCTGCTGCAAACTCCTCTGTCTGGCCCACTGTAGTGAACGAGCCTGAATTCTCCATGGTTGTGAGGGCCAAGGCAGTGAGACAGCGGCTGTAAAACAGATGATTAATTTCATGCTTTCCAAGTCAGTCCCATATTTAATTCTGAGGTTGGTAGGACTGACATAATTTCAAAGGCTCCTTCCTGCATTCTGCGTGACAAGGCAGCAGGCACGATAGCTGCAAGAAGGCTTTCACGCCTGATGAAGACGAGGAGGAGGAGGTGGAGGGTGACGCTGCAGCTGGAGGACCACGCCATCATCATCATCAGCAACATTTTGAGTGGAGGTAGGTAGTGTGAGTTACAGCAACGCAATTGGTGTGAAGGAAAAGCTGTAATAGGGGTCTAGGCAGGAGAGAACTGTGTTTCTCAGACCTCTCAGGAGGCCATGTTAGCTTGGACATGACATCCCTTTAATGCCATTACATTGTTTTCAGGCTACAGCTGGCTTGTGCCCATCTGCCTTGGAGACTCAACGCTTGCCTAACACTAACCCTCTGTGCAGACTTTCCCCAAGAAGTTACAGCCTTAAATAAGACCTAGGCATGAAGGATTAAGTCTTCAAACGTTCTGAAACTGGAGGTGACAAATGAAACGCCTGACCTGCAGAGTGTGGACTGGAGATTGTGCTTAGGTTATGGCTTCAGCATTTGATGTGTAGGTGGAGGAATCATCCACGACAATGGAGGAAATTGATCTGATGGGAAGGTTGCAGAGGAAAACATCAAAGCTCATTTTTATGGAGTTTAAGTTGGCAGCTGGATCTGCACTGGGAGATGCTGTCAGAGAGGTAAGAAAACTGTAAGAGGCAATGGGGAACAGGATTTTATGAAGTGGGTGTAGCGTTGTCAAAGATGGCCTTGTGAACCTCCTCTGAACAAATAGCAATGAGCTCTTCTAAGAGAGAGGAGGTGGGAAGCGGACCAGAAGGATAACGCTGAAGAAACCTGCTTGATTTCCATGTATTTTATGATCATGAAATTATTTTTACACGTGTAACTTTCCCTATGGACTGGCTGTGTACAGAAATTCAATGGGCCTCCCAGTGTGCCCTTTTCCTGGTGCCAGACCCCCATGGTGCCACACGGTCTCACTAAATCATTGTTAACAGAGAAATACCACAGGAAAGCTGACTGTGGCCCAAACTTGAGCGTGAATGTATGATCAGCTTACATTGCTAGCAGAGCCAACAAGTAATATAGTGAAGAATTTAAATGCCCTTTATTTTAGTGCCTGGAAGCTGCTTTCTGTAAAAAGAAGCAAAATGTCATGAGAATGGATAAATATAACAGGCCCCACAAGGAAACACCTTTCCGTGCGGCGAGAGGGCTGTGTATATTACAGCAGGGAGGTCACTGCTAATTGGTGCGTAGGAAGTGAGATCTGTTCCTTGCGCTTGCTCCGGTTACACCATGAGGAGCTTTGGAGCAGAGGAGCCTGAAAACACCCTGGTTTAGACTCTCTGCTATCCCCACACAACCCCAACAGAGCCTTCGGCCAACTATTGAGCCCAGCTGAGTTGTCCTTTAAACCACACCTATGTTTTCCCTGTGACAAGGCAGCGACAAACCCAGTCTTGGATAGAAGTCAAAGCTCCCCAGAGCTGTTCTCACTTATATCCAGCTGTTTGCTGACCACTGGGGCTCTCACGATGAGTAAGGATGACCGTGGGCAACAATGATCTGTGAATGATTGCTTTTCTTTCTTCTCATTATGTTGGGACAGGGTGAGGGAGAGATGAGATCTGTTATGGCGATTCCTAGAGACATGAATATTTCCCATAGGAAGGGATGTTCTCATGCAGCTGCAGTGAGCACTTTGGTGGCTCAGAGGAATGTGGAGGGACACGGTGGGAAATGGGATGAAGGGAAATAAATTTGGGTCAGGGAACCTGGGTGTTGTGGAACTCAGCTACCTAATTTTGGCATTAGGAGTAATTTTTCTGCATGACTCACTCAGATTTGGTTTTCAGAATCATTAGCTGTGGGTAGATGCTCACAGATGAATCTTTACATTTTTTGGGGTGAAAAAAAAAAGGAAAAAAGAAAATCTTGCAAACTCATTGCTTTGCTTTCTATTCTGTTAGGTTTGGGGTAAAAAGCAAAGAATCTTGAAAGCCCACAAATATTTGGATTTAGCAATTCAGTGGTTTTATCTCTGCATGAGACCAGGCTAGGATAGAGAATGCCTTGGAAACACAGATTAAAACAGCTCTTTAAATAGTGGCTCCCAACCCCCTCCCTGAAATTTCTCATGGCATTTTAATTAAAATCAGAGAAGGAGTCTGACTAACACCTCTGAAACTCAGGGACATAAATACCTAGTCTGAACTTCACTCCATTTATGCAATATGTCTGAGTAAAAATCCTGACCAAAGTTTTAGCCTGGATCCAATCACTATGTGTCAAACTAATTAAAAATGTGTCTTTTTAAAATTATTATTATTTCTGAATTCTCCATCTAGGAAAGACAGTGGGAAATATTGCAAAACATATTTGTTTAAAGTAGTACAGAAAGTGCAGTCAGTGAACAAGCTGTCTTCAAACCAAGCCTAAAACTACTCTGCAGTCTGACAAGTCTTTGAATTAATTGCACTCTCCCTTTGCTAGCAAATGAGAAGTTTTTAAACATCCTCTTCTGCTTGCTGAGTGATTTTCTGAAGTTTGCATAGTGTGTTCCTTGCAGAATACTGTGATTTTCAAGAGCAGATCATTGCAAAATGCAGTAAGCTATTGTCCAGGTTTGGACAGCAGGAAGGAATAATTGGCATCAGCCAGGATTGCCTGTACCCGTTTGCTGGCGAGAATTCCCTAGCCGTGAGCTCTGCTGTGGGCTGAGGCCAGTTAGCAGCTAACACATGCCACACAGCAGGCAATGGCAGTGGGAGGAGGATACAGAGGGGATAGGATTTAAGAGAGAGTGTCAAGTTAGGATCCCACAATAGAAATTCAATTTGTCCTTTCCTTGCATGCAGCTGGAACCCAGGATAGGTACCATCCTACAAGCTACATTTGCAAGGCCATTTCTGGGGATGAAAAGGGTCATGAGAGGATATACTTCCCCCTGAGCTCTTAAGCATGTGCACTGGTTCATCACCTTTCCTTATGCTTCCCATATGGCATTGATAGCATGCAAAGGGAGGTCATATAGCTGAGCTGCAGTGGCTGAAAGCTGGGTGTCTTGTCTCCATGCTCCTCTAAGCTCCTTTCACACACTGTGAAGAGAAACAGGCACCTCCAGGAGGTGATTTATCAAACCCATCCTAGAGCCCTGGTTTAGGGTGGGATGAATCAGTCATGAGAAGTGGATGTCTCTTCCTCGTGACCATAGGGGGAGAAGACGCTGCTGGTTTAGTTAAGCCAATGAATTTTCAGTGACTTAAATTGGATGGGATGACACTTGCCCTCAGAAACTAAACGCATGGAGACACATAACTTAGCATGACAGTTGCCATAGCTAATAGGAAATTGACAGCGGTGTCAGGCTGAACTGGAAGGCAGGAAACCACAAGAGTAATCAGAATTTCTCTTAATGCTTAGTAATGCCTAAAGCAGTTATTGTTTCAGGAAGCAATTCCACTTGTTCTACCATAGCATTCATGTGAATCACTGTGACCGGTTCTCTGAGACCTAGGCACAGCTATCACAAACTCAAAGTGTTTTCAGACTCTGCCCAAATTCAATGGGCATTCTCCTACCGTGTCTCAGGACCAACCTCCTCCCCTGGAGTCATCACCAGCACAATGAGTTGCAATAGCAGGTCACCAGGACCTCACGTAGGGAGTACACCAAATAGGAGACTTAGGATGAAGAAAGAGTGTAACTCATGATCTATGTTGTCTGCCCTACCCATGGCATGTGAAAGCTTCAGATGTGTCTGTATCGAAACACAGAACCGAGTGTGACTTTTCTTTGCTCAACACCACCCTCCTATTGTTCTGAAATGAGAGTACTGATTTTCCTTGAAGTAAGGGTTCCTTAACTGGTGAACATCTGAAGGAGATAGGTTTTGCCTTGCTGGAGTAATGTGACACTTTCTCATTCTTTCATATGCCTGAATTTTTGTGTGCAAAATGTCACAGCCCTTCTGATCAGATGTAATACAAATGCTTTAAAAATAAATTTCCTTATTCTGAGTATTGATTGTCCTGTATTTTTTTAAGAGCCTAAAGTTCTTTAAAATGTAGAAGTCATTCATCTAGAAACAGTGAGAGAAATAGTGCATTTGGTGATGCATCTTGATATAAGGAGTTTTCCAATGGTGCCCCAGAAACAGTGCCAACTGCATTATCATGCCGATGAAATCATAATTCAGTGGCAATTATAAACTGAAACTTGTCATTAGCACAGTACATACAAACTGGAGACATGAGAGAAGATGTAAGGCTCATGACTTGCTAATCCTGGGTGGAAAACGGCAGTGCAAATGTATATGAAAACCAAATCTGCAACCAGACGTACCCATGAACTGGTAATAAAAGCCAGTGGCACAGACTCAACCTTGACTAATCTTGTTTAAAGGATCTAAGACTGAGTTACAAAGAAAAAAAGAAGTCTAATAAAAGCATCCAAGGATTTTGAAACCCAGCACAAAATTGCTGATGCAAGGGAAAATGTGAAATAATTTCAGCATGAGTCTGTAAAGACATATATTCAAAGGACCTGAACAATAGCAAATGCACTTTGCACATGCAATATGAGGAATAATTAACAATCTTAAATGAAAAATGGAAGCTGAACACACTTAAAAAATGGGCATCAGCATGAAATATCTTTCTGCTTCCAATCCAAACCTCATTCATTAACATTGTCATTTTATACTACTTTGCTGACATAACAGGAAAATTTCGGTGCTCTGAATACTCAGTTCCCTGTATAGGTGGTGAAGAGAAGAGAGACACACAGGCTTGAACCCACGATGTCTATTTCTATCTTCTGTAGTTATTACTGGATTTTTGTAATATTTATGTTATTGAAACTGGTAGGAATTTTTCTCTCAGAGTGAGTGAAAAATGCTAAGCTACATTGTTGAGCCACATAACCTAAAAACTCAGGAGCCATCAATTTAAACCATAATGTTAATGCAATAATTGTAAATTCATAATGTAAATGACTATATTTTATTTAAAAAACATTTAAATCCTTACCTCTTCTAATTGAGAAGATCTACCCTCCTGTCTCTAAACATTTATGTTTATGATGGGAGAGGAATATCAAGTTTTGACCATCTTTACTGGACTTTATTGACATTGTCATATTGAGATGGTCTTCTGTTTTGTTCTACTAAAGAAGCCAGGACTTAGGAAAGCCTTTATAAAAACAAAGAATTTTATCCAAACACAACTGATGTCATAATTAATTGTTTTTCTTCATGACAAAAAAAAAAAAGTACTGGAGCTAACATTTAGTTTAATCTCTTGGGTTGGAAGAGAGCAGTATTATTTTTTGCACCTATCTCATTTATTTATTTATGTCTGGTCATAGCAAAATGAAACACCGAAGAGATAGTTACTGTGTATCTTTATTAGTCAGTTTCAATATATTTATAACTATTTCTTTGTTTTTATTTGTGCAACTGTAGTGGCCAGAAGTCCTCCTCCTAAGCAAGAACACTTTTGAGTTGGGTGCTTTCCAAACCAAGAATTAAAAGATGATCCCTCCCTCCAAAAGCTTGCAGCAAGGAAACAATAAGCCTGTATTATTTGGCAGGAATTGCTGTAATAACAGGGTTTCAGCAACTGCACTCATACCAAGTGACTTTTATGTCACTTCCTTAGGAGAACGGAGTGCCTGTGAGGTATTAGCAATTTACCTGACTCCTGTGAGTGTCATACACAATTTTAGTCCTTTTTGAAAGCTCAGAATAAGACATTTTGAACAATTCCTAGGTTAAGTGAAATTCCTATCTCTAGAAAAAAAAAACCTTGTGAGCTGAACCGGAGTCCTCTATAATGCTAAAAACTGATCTCCAAACTCTTTTCATTGTCAATTTTAGCCAGTTCTACCTGGAGAGGAAATCGAGCTACTGTCTACATAGAAGACACCCTTGTGCATGTGCACATGCGCACACACCTTCTCTCTCACTTTTAGCCTCTTATTTTGATTTACAGGAGCAGACTACCCATTAAAAAAAAAAAAAAAAGCACATTAAACATATAACCTCCACTGGAACGCTAGTGGTTTCCACTCTGTCTACCCAAAAGCTCTGTTGAAGAGCAAATCTGACTAGTGATATGGCAAAACCCCTATAGATTGAAAAAGACAGAGCACTTATTTCCCTATTATAAAGAAACTTTAACAACATGCCATTAATAGACCATTTTTAGCCTATAAACCTCTTCCTGTGGCCTGAAACACTGACGTTCCCATACCTACCTGGAAGATCAGCTTCAGCTACTTAAGTGATTACCCAGTGGAGACATAAACTGGGCTGCCCACGCTGCCAAGGGATATAAACCTTCTCTCGTTCAGCGCAATGGGATAATCAGTAATGGTACAAGCTGGCAGATGTGAGATCTGGAGTGCTTTCCCCAGCCCACACAAAGACTGAACAACACAGGTAACTCTCGGAGCAGTAAGACAAACCTTTGTTTCGCAAGAGTCCACCATATTTCAAGTAGTTCTCCTCTTCAGTACCAGTAAGATTTCAGGAAACCAGATAGGAGAATCATATCACTTTTCAGCTGAAAAAATATGTGATACTCTTTTGAGTGACAACCACTGTACAGATCTTTCTTCTTAGCTGGACAGGTTAAAACAAAGATAAGCAATAGCCTTTGTTCTCAGTTAGAAGAAACCACAGTTAAATTATCAGCTTTATTATTGAGCCTACATGGGCATACATATAACTGAGGCATTTTTTCCCCCCCTTAAATTTCTGAACTGTGTGTGAAATTGCCTTTCTTGCAATATAGGCTCCAAAGCTTTGAGGTTGAGCCCTGCTGGGGTAAGCAAAAAGAGAGTTGCTGGGTGGGCAATGCTTTAAAACTTTGAAACTGTCTCTCCTCACACAGAAACAGCTTGACCGAAGTGAGACCTTGTGGGCTTGCCTCAAAACTCCTCTGTTTTTCTGGGATGTAACGGGAACTCATGGGAGAAAACGGTAGCTGAAGATGCAGGAATGAGCAGTGAGCTATCCAAAACTGCTGTCCTTGTATTTCAAGCTAGGTAAAAGCTAGTATGCGTGTGTGTAGGTGGGTACACTTTTCAAACAGTTCTAGGAATTAAAACTAGGGAATTAAATCTATATGCATTTGACTATAAAACAAGCTTATCTGTTGTCCTTCAACACTCATGTTTTCTTGGGCACCTACTTATCTGTCTTCTGTTATGAAGCTGAAGCTCCCTCAAGCAAGAAACAGAAATCTACACTGTTCTCAAATGTGCTTACAATTTGGCTGAATGCTATCAATAAGCCAAGACCGCAGTCTGATCTCAACCTTATTTTAACTAAGTTATCTAAACTGGTCAATTAAATAACTATAAAGCAATTTAAGAGTTGAATTCCTATGGTCCTTTTAATTCTCTTGAATGAATACATTTAAAAATAATTTATGAAAATGCAGTACAGTTGAAAAAATATTCATCCAATTCTTTTCTTGACTGCACTATTTTGCAGTCTGCAGCAAATTGGTATTACTCTTCCCTGTTTCTGTAAAATGCTCAATGAGTTCAAATGACTCTCAAATCTACTGAGACAGTTGAATTATTGCAAAAATCTGTCTAGGCCTGTAGACATGTGTTCTTTCGACTTCCCCTCCATCCTACTGAAAAATAAACTACTGTTCTTCATGGCTTATTTTGTCTCTGTCAAGGAAACTTTCTGCTCTCATCTCAGGAGAATTGTACAATAGCAATCTGATTCTGACCTTTCTACCTCTTCCTTGAATAACAGATGAAAATTGGACAGTGAAAAGTGGTGTACACTCCATAACTTGTATCCCAGACACAATCTAATGACACTCTTCTTCTAGTAAAAACAATAGTTGCAGCAAAGGTTAAGGTAAACAGGTTTAGCTAATTACCTCTTAATCAAATCCAGTTATAATTTACTGCTGTCCTCTGAAACTCTGTGCCTACTAAACCATTGACTTTAGCTGGATTAGCTTATCTCTAGATAAACGCAATGTGATTAATTTCTCCCACAGTACAGCAGCACGTAAATATCAAACAGGAATAATATATGACCAAATAAACTCAGCTCACACACTATCACAGCAGAACTCTCCAAGGCCCTCATGTACCAGGCACTGAAATCAAATCCTTTATTTTACAGAAGGTGATGGTGGGGAAGCAATCATTTTTACGTTATTCTTTGTCTCAGAGACAGAAAAGAAAACATCAGAAGCGAAATGCAGCACCACTTTCACAGTGAGGAAAGTCACACTGCGTACATATAATGTGCACTTTTGCGTGTGCAAATCCTTGCTATAGGCATCTAAATCAGGTGTATACATATGAACACAAACATGCATTTGTCATATTAAGCTTTGAAAGTGTGGCTGTAAACACTCCGAGTAATTTTTTTAAGTTGTCTTTCTAGATTATGAAACAATCTGTTTTTCAAGTAAGTGCAAGGGACTAAAGAGAGCTCAATTAAAAATCCATTTGAAATGTTTATATGAGATCTGAAACCACATATACTTCTTGAGTTTATACTTTGGTTTCAAGCTTAGACTGGTTTAATCAAAATATTTGTTACTTTTTGAGCAAACTTTAGACTACTTTTTAAAGAAGATGCTCTGAGGTATGGTTCTGTGTCAAAATAGTAAGGAAGCCATAATTCCCCAGAGCTTTCTTAGAAGCCCTGTGAAATGCAGCAGTTTCAATTCAGTTGCAGTTTGTTTTTTCAACTTTATACAAATCCAAAACCTGAGGCAGACAGAATATATCTGTACGAAGTGCTTGTTGCAGCAGAAAAAAAGCAGAGCTTGATACAGCTCTGCTGGGGATGATGAGGCCCTGGCGCAGGTTGCCTAGAGAAGCTGTGGCTGCCCCTGGCTCCCTGGCAGTGTTCAAGGCCAGGTTGGATGGGGCTTTGGGCAACCTGGGCTAGTGGAGGGTGTCCCTGCCCATGGCAGGGGGTTGGAACTAGATGGGCTTTGAGGTCCCTTCCAACCCAAACCATTCTGTGAGTCCATGATTCTTTGAGGGTCCGACATGCTCAGTGGGAAAGAAGCAACTTACTTGACCTGTGTGATCTTAAATTTAAATCTTGCCTTGCTTTAGCATTAACTTTACTTCAGTGCCACTTGCTTACTGCAAAGCAGCAGGTTGTCCAAATAACAATTACACCAAACTCTAACACTGTATGTCCTTTCCCATGCTCCTGAAGAGCTACTATTATACTGGATGCACTTTGAACTCTAATTTGCACTTCTTCATTATCAGCCACATATTGCTTCCTACTTTTGTTTGCTCTAGCAAAAGCTAGGAAAAATTACTTCTCAGATCTCAACACCAGCCTGCATTTAGTGTGTTGGGCAGCCCTTATTGATGGGACATGTGGGAAGGAATTCCTCTAAATGTAAAGGAATGGATTCACACTTCATGACTGCTACTATGAACACTGTCTATTGACATTGGGGTTCAATGTCTGAAGGGAACTGTGAAAGGGAACCGAGAAAACCAAAGTGGGCACAACAGGTTTGAATATGCTAAATGAGGACCTAAACCTCCTCTGATTACTGCTCTGCACATTAAAAGGACCAAACGTGATGGGTCTTCAGCACAGCTGAACTGGCCAACCTGTCAAAGGAAAGCAAAATTTAAATGGAAAGAGCTGGATGCAAAAGTGGTCCTAAAGTGGCTATTGTAGAAAATTACTTTGAAGCTGATCCACATCCTTTCATAGAAATTAATACATCCATTCACTGGGGATTCTGTTATGGTGACATGCACACTATAAACAAACGATGGGCCAAGCTTTAGGAGCCTTCAAACCTTCCCTCTGTTGGACAGATTTGCAGTTGTCATTACCCTTTGATTTTCTCCCTTTACATATATTTTTGTTAGCTCTTCTGTTGTATGCCTTGTGAAAATAGACCTCGAGTTCAAGGCTGCGTACAGTGGTTGGATTTTTGTCAAGCCATTGGAGTTCCAGCCAGTAAGTAAGAGTCCCAGTGCACAGGTCAAGTTAATTCCATCATCATCAAATGGAAACAAAGTGCCTGAGACAAAGTGACTGAGAGGTCAAGGAAATCTGCAGCTGAGAATCAAACTGGGGCCAGTCACAATTCAATACATTAAAGGTGAACTACGGGGCATTTTTAGAACTTGGGGTGCACTCCAGTGATTGCACACAAGCTTTCATACTTTTTGTGGCTTTATCTCAGATTTGTTGTTGACTGATGCACCAGATGAAACAACAAGAATTATTCAGTTATGTGAATTTTCCTTCTTTGGATTAATTTTGTATAGTTGATATGATTACTATATGAAGTCACTTTTTAGAAAATGTTTTTAAACTCTACGCCAGTATAGGAACACTTTGTGTATCTGACAGCTCTGGAGTTTCCTGGTCAGAAGACAGGTCAGGGTTCAACCTGTTAAACTTTTGGTAACTGCAAGATGCTCCATGAGTGGAATTGCCCATCCACAAATGCAGACCTGATTGCTGCTTCTATTTACTTATAAAGCGATGGATAAAGCACGAAAGAAATGAATGCGCATGTTTTATCCTTTGCAGGGCTGACATCTTTCTGGCTGGCTGATAAAAAACTTCAGATGATCAGACAGGAGAAGTGTATCTGCTACGTAGTCAGTATGCCTCAGAGCATAAGACTCCCATTCAATGGCAGGTCTGGGAAAATAGGGAAAAAAACCATAAGCTAGCTTTTGGGTCAAAACAGCTGTGAGTTTTCAGTGCAACTGTAATCTTGCACCTTAAATTCATGACCCTTTAAATCTGGTGTCATGTGAACCCTGATTACTCATCCCTTGAGGGAAAAGAAGCCTATCTGAGAAGCTCTCACACTTCCAAACTGCCCCACTCTTCGTGGCTTTAAGCCACATAAAAGTAATAACTGTTCCATAAGATATTGCTCAGTGGCTCTTGGAAACGCCTTGGAATAGGACTTATTCAGCAGATTTGTATAAAACTCAACCTCTTGTTTTTATAGTGTCTGCGGATTACAACATGAAATGTAATCATTCTGACTGAAATCTGTGCCTCTCCACAATGCTGTTTCATACCAAACCTGATGCTTTTTGGTTGCCTGCTGCAGATTGCCAGCTGGCTCTGTTTTGCTGGAATGGGGCACTGGAATATTGTTCATGTTTCAAAAAAGCATCTATGATATCTTCCCCTGCCCAAATCGCCAAACACACCCAGGCTAACCAGGGTCTGCAAAGCCCTGAGTGTTCTCCTCCTGCCTGTGGGGTCCTCCTTGCCTCCTTGCTCCTATTTATTTTAGCTCCTTTCTACAGGTCATTACCCAATGGTTAGGTCATAATCTAGTTAGACTGACCTCAGCCAAGGGTTTCTATTAGAGCTTTACTTCTTGCCCTAGACTCCCCCTTCACACAATACATAGACAAAATTATATGGAGGGGGTTATTCAACCTGTCTGTGATCTGTACCACCATCTAGATGTAGAGTTAATTATCCTGGCAGACTCCAGGACCCAGGGCACTTTAACTTTTCTTGACTGTAGCATGGACTTCTGTGTCTGGACTAATCCCCTTAGATACCCTCCAGAGTATAGGAAGAGAAAAAAAGGTGGTTTAAGTTTGTCATTCATCTCATGATCAAAGCTAGTAAGATAAATCCCTCTCTCTTGTGTTCCCAGGTGACAGGGAGATGCAGGGTGATATGGATCTGAGGTGAACTGTGGCATCTGGCCATACTTGGGTCCCCACTGTGTCGAGGAATCTTATCTTGGAGTGCTGGGTTTTAAACTTGAGTCTCCAATAAAATTCTGATAGTTTCTTAGGATGAACCTAGGCAAATGGAACCTGGGTTTTTAAAATGGTTCCTCTGCGGGAGATTAACTCCATTAAGACTGGTGAGTCTCTTTAAAACAGATAATTCTTGGAGGATGTTAAAAGACTAAGTGTTGCAAGTTATTTGCATTAAATTGTTGAATCCTATTGTGCTAAGTAAATTTTATCTTTTTGTTCTCTTCATTAGTGTATAGAAAGAAATACTCCTTTCTGCACAGCATGGTTAGTTTTATCCTGGTGGGTTTTAAACATAGTTTATAGGGTTTGGAAAGATTGTCAGCTGATTATGAAACTGATGAATTTGGAGGCATTAATAAATATAATCCGCACTGGGAGGACTGCATCAATTGTGCGTTTGAAAGCTTATTTCCAGTGACACTAGCTCTGAAGAGTATTTTACATTTGAAAGAGTGTGGAATTCTTCTTTTGGCATCTCTAGTGAAAAGCACAAATTAAAATATATATGTGCCTTTCCCTCCCATTTTTATAATGGGGGAATTGTCTATGTACCTTTTATGAACAGTGAGAGAAAACAAATCAGCTGTAGCCTTTCGACACTGGTCTCTGTCGCTCATCTGTCAACAGCCACAGGTTTAGTTGTATCTAATGGTCAAGGCACTGAAAGAATAACATGGATATTTTCATTGTTCTTTCAATTTTCCACTCGAGCATTTCAAAAGGATAATGCTCTTAACTCTTTTAATTTAAAGCTAATACTCAGGTTTTCTGTCATTATATGTGATGGTCACCAGCTAGACGTAGAATTGTATTTACGCGA
Organism: Grus americana; assembly: GCF_028858705.1. NCBI lineage: Eukaryota > Metazoa > Chordata > Aves > Gruiformes > Gruidae > Grus > Grus americana. The sequence continues at coordinate 80,404,848 of NC_072891.1, forward strand.
AGTAGAACAGACTGATGGTTTCCGTCCTCAGAGCATATTTGCTAGGCTGAGCCTCAAGTGTGAGCAGGACGGAAAAACACTGTCAGAAGTAGTGTGGCATCAAAGGAGTTTCTGCCTGCTCAGCACTGTTGTGTCCATAGGAACTGTAGGCATCTTCAGCTTCAGGTAGCAGATTTAGGAATTTGGTATTTGGACTCACCCCTATTGCAGCAGTTAGCCATCCCATTCCTGTGCAGGTCAGGTCCTATGTCCTGAGGGTGTCAGAGCTTAAATTATTATCCCCTCCCCAGCATTTTCCTAGTCTGGATGCTCCTTTCAACATGTTGGCTTTGGTGAGTCCCATTCCCACTTCGGCAGCTCTCGTCCTGTGTTACATGAGGGCACCAGATCCAGATCTATGGGTTCTGGTAGAAGTGAGCTGCTGCAAAGCTGAGTCTTAAATCCCCTTTGTGAATCCAGTCCCTTTGTGGATGCCAGCTGTGCTTGGAAATTTGACTTAGGATCTTAAAATCTCTTTGTAGATCCAGCCCTCGGGCACCTTTGAAAATCCCTTCATAGGAAATGAGGGTTTTTTCACTGTAAGTGTGAAATAGAGTATAACTCTTACTGGTTTTAGTGCAACTAAGATCATGTAGCACTTTTTATAGACTGCCAAAGGGTCTAAATATGGTCAGTAAACCAGAAGGTGTTTTAAGGGGAGTAGACAGAAGGGGGTTATGTCTGCATGGGCTCATTGCCATCTGTATTTAAAGCATGGGGGGGTATTGTGATGCCTTTGGGGAGAAATGCAGCTACTTGCACTTTATTTTATTCTTGTAATTTGAGTGCCAAATCCCTGGAGCTGAGGAGAGATGATTCTTTTTCTTTTTCTTACCTCTGAAAATTCAGGTAAATAAATAACGAAACCCTGTAGAATGGTCCACTGTAGAGAAAATTAATTAATTGAATAGCTTGGCCTTTCAATGATTACTTCTATTCCCAATTCGTTATTTTAAGAAGGCTGGGTTTTCAGCACTCAGCTTCCCCTGGAAAAAAAACCACTTTCATACATAAAGGTTTGCACATGAGTTTTCAAGCAAAATTGACTGTGAAGCATTGAATGGCATAGGCTGAAAAAAACCCTGAACTGTGTAGGTGTATGGTTGTATCTTTTGCTGTAGTGAAGGGCTCTTACAACCAGGCTACTGTCCTGTACCTTTTGGTGCCTGACATGAGCATTGTGGGTCTTGTGGAGAAAACAATTGCTTTTGTTTTGTGAAGGAAAAATACGTAATAGTATATTTGTTTTAACAAAAAGTACCCTGTGAAATGGACTCCTGGGGAACTGAAATTTTACCATACAGACTCCAGGCTGCAACTCTTAGAAGTTTGGGATGGTCTATAGTCTACAAATGCACTAACAAATGTATGATTTAATGCGGAGAAACACTAGCACAATGATTCTTTCATAGACCTCTTAAAACATTATTGTTTCCTGTCTTCTAGCGGTCACTTCTGGAAATTGGAATGTAATGCTGAACCCTTCACTTGTTTTAATGTCACCTTTGCATAACTGCTCCCTTTTGGAAAGAGATGCACAGGTGTTAATCTGCTTACGTATTTCAGATGTGTTACTCTTTTTATAGATGGCTATGAGAAAATGTTCTCTGTGTTTTGTGTTGACCAACTTTCTTTTCCCTGTGTTACAAGCAGGCTTTGTAAATACATGCAAAGAGCTTTCGTTTGCAAACTGAAGCTTCCAAGGAATTGCTTCTTGAGTTTTATTCTGAACAGCAAGACTGTAGGAAAGCAAGATCAAAAACATCAACTGTAAATTTTGCTTTGAAGTAGACTGACGTCTTCTGGAAGACACTTCTAGATACTGGAGCTAAGGAGACAGCAAAATTTTTTCTTGTATTCACACAAAATGTGATTCTTGAGACTGAGTTGCATCCCACTTGCAATCCTTTGTTACTCAGCTCCTTAGACAACACGGTCCATGAAAGTCTCCTTGTAGTAGCTACTTAAACCAGCATTTACTTACACCAGCTAAAGAGCTGCCCTTGAGGTTTTTCACTCAAATTTTAATTTCAGTAGGTAAGTGCCTTGAAACCTCACTGGCTGTATGCTGTGTGTTTTCACCTTTTTACACTGCTTAAAAATGATTTAGTTGCTTAAGGGAGAGATGGTGTGACTAAGGAAATGTGAAGTTGTTGAAACAAATGAGCTCCATTCAGTGGGACGAAAATAAGGAAATAGGTATTTCTTCCCTGATAGAGCTATCATTGCAGTTTACATTTCCACGCAATCTTCTTGATCAGCTCCATGGTTCTGCACCAACCCTACCCAGAGGAAGCCACTCCCAGGGGGTGTCAGTACACACCATGGGAATGAGCATACATGAGATTGCATCAAACATACACTTCAGTGGCATAAACAGAAGTCCATAAGCTGAGCAGCTCAGATAAGTGATACCAATGAGCAAATACGCACTTGCTTGGAGGGTTATAGACTGTTCAGAGTAGGCTTTGGCAGAGTGGCATTGCTCATGTGCAAAGGCAGGTGGTGACAGGGGTCTGATGGAGTGCAGTAGCTTGTATAGCACTGCTGTACCAGGACCTTCAAATTTTCTTGTGTGAGGATGCTCACACTTCTCTGATGCCTGATGGACAAGCTGCTTGCAGGTGCCAGGGCAGTTTCTTCTTGAACTGCTTGCTTGTGTATTGTGCTTTTTGCCTACTAGCTTGCCTCCTCAGAGATCTGTCAACTTCATGTCCACCATCTGCTATTCTGCAGCCTCTCTTTTTCTAACATCTGTTTGATTTTCCAGGAGCTGGATAGATAAATGAGGTGTGACTGCTGCTGAGCACTTCTGAGCAAAGAAGCTTGACAATGAGGTCATCCTGCGGTTTTAAGATCCTGACAGTCCAGGCCATGGTTATCAGACATGGACTTTCTAGGTTTGCAGTTTGATTTTTAGCATATCTATCTTAACATCCCCTTGATTTATCTCTGTGGATTGCACTTCCACACATGCAGTACTTTTCTATAAGATACAAATGACACCAGTAACTTTAAGGGCAGAGAAGAATTAAGCAGAACAAAATGTACAGTTCTTTAGATGTTTTGATGTGAGTTTTCTATTCCTGTGCTTTCTGCTGACTCAAAAGAAACATTCATTTGAAAAATTAAAATGAAAAGCAATCCCCTCTCTTCCCCCAGCTCTTTGACTGTCTTGTCAGGAGACTACAGTGGAGCAGAGCCAAACCTGATAGAGGGTTCATCGATGACAAATTGTGACTTTGAAGTTGTGTTTGCTGAAAAACCAGAAAACATCCATTTGAATTGCTTTAACAAATGTTTTTCTTTAATGTTTAAATTCAAGAAGAGGATCTGAGGGCAAAGACATCAGAACAACTGCTTCACAAGTGTAGAAGCCAGTCTAATATGTCACTGACAGCTGAAAAGGTCTCCTTTTCTACACTCTGTCTGTGTGCAGTCAAGTTAATTAAATGTGAGTGTTAATTGGAGCCTCAGATACGGTATTAGCAACTTTTAGTGTCATGAGATAATACTAGATATAAGTGAAACAGAAATGGGGAGTCCAGTCTTGCATGTGCTCCCAGCATCACTTAGACTGCAACCCTACAAACAGCAGCTGTCACCAATGCTGGAGGAAGCAGTGCTGTCATCTCCCCACTCCTGGCAGTGTCTGCCCACTCCTTACTAGTAAAATTGTACAGATAGTCATGGAGGAGGAGCAGACCCAGGTTGAAAGGATCCATAATTGTGTCGTCAGTCCAGCTCTCACACGGGCTCCTCTCCCCAGACTGGATTCCCACATCCTAGGTTGGTGTGGAGCAGGACAAACCCCAGAGGGACCAAGGGTAGGGCAGGGTTGCGGCTGTGCCAGCATGTGCTGGCTGAAACTCTGCTTGCCTTCAGGGGTCTTCCCATGTCAGTTGTCCTGGCAGATGAGAAATTTGAAAGCCATCCTGCTAGGGGTTCATTGCTGCTGTTATTTCTAGTTGGTGCCATCATGATCCTGGGAAGGTTTGACTGACAACTTGAAGCCCGCTGTGCTAGGTGCTATACAGACACAGAAGGAGAAGACAGTCAATGCCTGATACCAGCTTAAAATAATGAATCTTCTTGCAAGAGACAACAAGTGGAGCAGAAGGAAGAGCAGCAGCATCTTGTATAGGATATGAAAGCAATGGGGTACAAGAATGATTCCCACAGGTCAGCAAGCACATGTCTGATGGGGAAGCAAGAAGGTAGAAGTCTCATATCCTAGAAGAACATCAAGTTGCAGTACCCAAGATTGAGAAGAAAAAAGTTTTAGGTAAATGGAGAAATTCTTTGCCAGACAACAGAGGATGTAGAAGGATGTCTGACCTGAAGATCCCAGTCGTGAGCCTGAAAGGCCAGGATGATGGGGAGATCGGAGAGTTGAGGTGGGCTGAGGGAGAAGATACAGCTTTGCTGTAGCTCTCTTGAGGCTGGGAAGTGGCACTGCACAAAGAGGTATCAAAGAGGTAGCCTGAGATGAGACAAAACATTTCAGATTTGTCCAATTAGACAAAAGGAGACAGATCAGAGCAGTGAAGATCTACAAGGAGCCTGCATAGACATGGCAGTCGAATTCATGTGAATGATGAATGTTCAAGAGCGGCACAGATGTCCCTGAGCTGCAAGTGAGGATTTTAATGTGGGAAATATATATATAAACAATATTCTCATTGCAAAGCTCCTCTCTTTTCCCAAAGCACATAAAAATGTATGTTGTGACACTGCAGTTACCATGATGGAGATTTATTTATTCAAGGTGTAAAGGAATTTTGTAGTCAGCTATGCTAAACTGCTGTTATGAGCATGTCTGCTTTTGAATAAATGAGCAAACGATATCATGTATCTGTTTTACTTCATGATTTATCAAATGGAGGGTCTTTATACATGAAATACCATTGTACCTGGGCACAGGAGAATTCACATAACTATTTTCTGTCAGATAAAATGCCACAGTATTTCCTTTATTGCAAATAGTTCTCAGTTACAACTGGAAAACCTAGGAGATAGTTAATCTTTTGTCATATTCTGCACAAATAGAGATGAAACTGAATATATTTCCCGTATTGAATTACTTGTTCATTTATTCCAAGTTAAAGATGCTAATTACTATCTGTATTTTCATAGCCTTATCTGATTATATTAACCTGACAAAAGGGCAGCCAAAATTCAAGATTAAATTTCAAGATAATGCTAATAGACACTTTTTTCCTCCCATCTCATCTCCCAGTCTTTTGGCTGATTTTCATTAGTTCATTTATAAGGCTCTTATTAACCCATAGTTATTTCAACACAGTATGCAACATAGACGTGGAAATTTGATCTTGATGTTATCCTCCACTATTTAAAATCTGACTTCAGATCTGCCTATTGCCCAAGGAAAGCAGGAGAATGCAAATAATGATCTAAGATTCAGGAAAACAAATTGGCAGAGAAGTAGAAAAGTCTGCTTTGAAAATGTCTTCTGGAAAGGAGGAGTAGAAGGATAGTGACAAGGAGTCACAGAGATGCATCTTACAGAAACTTTCTGGAGACAGAACTACTCAGCAACATGCTCCGAAAATTTTCCAAAGTATCTCTCAAGCCAGTGGCCTTAATACTCTCTGTGGGATGTGTGAACTATGAAAAGGCAGAAAAAGACAGTAGTTCTGTCACTGTTTTCAAAATTATTATCAGTTTGAGGATTAAGACTCAGCTCCCAAATTATATGCTAAGGTCGGAAACTCAGCTTGTGTTAAAGCAAGGGTACATACTTAGACATCTTGGTTGTAGAAAAAACAGTGAAAGTATGTATGTCCAAGGCTATGACAAAAAAAAAAATGCTATTTTTAAAAGTCTCATGGAGGTTTAGCTGATGTTCTGAGGTCCCAAGTCATGATTTTTAAATGGCTAGGGCTGGTAATGAGGAAATTATTATTTCTGTGTTATTTTTGTCAGAACTGGTGATAAGATCAACATGAGCCAGCAGTGTGTGCTTGCAGCCCAGAAAGCCAACCGTGTCCTGGGCATCAAAAGCAGCGTGACCAGCAGGTCAAGGGAGGTGATCCTGCCCCTCTGCTCCGCTCTGGTGAGACCCCACCTGCAGTGCTGCGTCCAGCTCTGGGGGCCCCAGTACAGGAGAGACATGGAGCTGTTGGAGTGAGTCCAGAGGAGGGCCATGAAGCTGATCGGAGGGCTGGAGCACCTCTCCTGTGAGGACAGGCTGAGAGAGTTGGGGTTGTTCAGCGTGGAGAAAAGGTGGCTCCGGGGAGATCTAATTGCGGCCTTCCAGTATCTGAAAGGGGCCTACAGGAAAGATGGTGAGGGACTGTTTATCAGGGAGTGTAGTGACAGGACAAGGGGGAATGGCCTTAAGCTGAAGGAGGGTCGATTTAGATTAGATGTTAGAAAGAAATTCTTCCCTGTGAGGGTGGTGAGGCCCTGGCACAGGTTGCCCAGAGAAGCTGTGGCTGCCCCTGGCTCCCTGGCAGTGTTCAAGGCCAGGTTGGATGGGGCTTTGGGCAACCTGGGCTAGTGGAGGGTGTCCCTGCCCATGGCAGGGGGTTGGAACTAGATGGGCTTTGAGGTACCTTCCAACCCAAACCATTCTGTGATTTTATGATTCTATGTTAATTGGATTTTCAACCAGTTGGGATTTTCAACATCTTCCCTCCTGCAAGTGGCTTCAGATCCCCAGAGTTCAGAAGCACTCAATGATACGTGTGTGTAGATCTTAAAAGGAAGTGGGTAAGAGTTTCTATGAAGAAAGCATGGTGGTGGAGAAACATCTAAGGGTAAGAAACAGTAGGAATCAGTGGGCTGTCAGTGTCAGTTCTGAGAGAAAGAAATTTGCAAGTAAAGGATTGGGCAATCCTCAGATTTGCCAACACTCTGTAGCATTTTGCACAGCTGTGTCAGTGACTAGAGGGACTTCATATCTCTCCAGGAGGACCAACAGCACAAGCTGTGCGTGTGCACACAGAGTGGGTAAGGGGCTCTTAAATATGTTTGCCACATATATAAAATCCTTCCTCAAGAGGGACCGAGCTCTGACTTTTATTTATACTCAAGGAGAGGTTTTACAGAAAGGATGAAAAACCTTATTCTTTTGCTGCTCAGACACAATGGGAACACCAAATTGCATATTATGTCTAGTACATGTTATATCTCAAGTACTGTATCTCGGCTGCTGTAAACAGAAAAGTGACTGACAAAATTAATGTTTCCTATGGAAGAGCTGCAACAACTCAAGTACTCGGAAAACCTAAATCTCCTCTACTGAAGGCTCATTTATCTGGCTTGCTGTCCTTAATGAAAAATATGACAAATCCATTCCCAAAGGAAAAGTCTTAAACACAGGTTTATGCACAGCTCCCACCTCCTGGTATTTTTCTCCCTGCCTCATCGTGGCAGAAGAAGGGGATTCTTCTGGCCAGCAGTAGACCTGTGCAAGTACAGACTTGGTGAGGTGAAATTCATTTCTCTAAAACAGGTCAGATGAATGGCATGTTACAAGAACTTATTTCTCCCCATGGGTGAGGAAGAGAGTTCAGGTGATGGGGTCAGATGTAGATTTTTTTTTTGGTGATGACTGGAGGGCTGGATCCCTCCCCTGTTGACCCCACTCCCTGCTACAGGCATGCTGCCTTCTCCTGTTGTAGCTGTGCTGAGCGAAGTCTGTGCTGCTCAACTGCTGGGGCTACTCTCCACAGTCCATCTGTGAGTGCCCCCTAAACCCATTTCAGTCCAAATGAGTTTGCAAAAAAATTTCTAACCCAACTTTGCTTGCGTGAAAGGCATTTTAGGGGGTGCATCAGCTGATTTGCATGTGCAGTGTGGGAGCAGGCTGGGACCCTCCGAGGTGGATGGTGCTGCGAAGCTGTGGGTGTTCCGGGGTTGCAATGGATCCTGCTGGGAAAGGACCTGTGCCTGGGACATGGCTCCCCCAGGTTCGGATCCTGTCTGTGGACCACCATCTACCACGCAGGGGACAGACTGAGGATGGTCGGTTCTATGTTTTTTAAATGATTTCATATCTTGTATGAAAACAAGGTCAGATAGAGGTTTTTGGTGTGGGTTTCACTGGTCTGGCTAGTAAAAAGGAGAAACAATTGCTATAGATCTTGAAACAGGAGCAGAGGAGCTGGGGCAGGCAGAGTCCCCTGAATGAGCGACTACGTGTACTAGTTTGCTTCCCTGGCAAAAACTAGAAACAATCTGTCCTTCTTTAGATGGTCCAAAAACCTACTTAAAAAATCAAACATTGAGGCTGATTTTAGTTCAAATTATTTGAAGTGGATCCAGTTTATATTTTCAAAAGGATTTGATGCCTACATACGTATATATATTATATTATACTAAATATAATATAAAAAATAATAAAAACATTAGTGAAACCACCACTGAACTGATCACAGAGTTCATTAGTTTACTGAAAGTGCATTTTTCATTATACTATAAAGACAAGCAATCAGAACTTGACAACAACCTTTTTATTTAAATAATTTCTAAAAATACGGATAAGGAAAGAGGAAAAGAAAAATGTCTATAAGTCAGTGTAAATCCTTTCACAAAACAGAAATAAAGGGCCTTTTTTTGGGAAAGTGTTTTTCACCTGAGCTGCCCACCTGAAAATTTGACAGATTAATGTATTAATATGTGCATTTGTGTCTCCAGGTTTTAAAAATTTCTGCCCCTAATTAGCTAGTTTCATTATCACTCTTCTCATTGCCGTTGCTGCAGATCCGTATGCTGCTACAAACACCCAGGGTCTTGGCACTAAAACTTCAAGTTATCGTAAATCAAGATCATCCTTTCACTGATACGTATTCCAGCTGAATTATATGTGAGATTTTTAGCACTATCATTATATGTGCACGAATGCTTAGGCATCCTTAACGTAAGGGCAGGGGAAAAATTATGTATTTGTGTTTGTGCTAAGCCAAAAGGGGCCACATCTGGGATTTATGTAGAGAGTCGGCTTGCAAAACTATGCCTTAACAAAAAAGGAGAGCCTCTAAATCATGACCTTATTTTATTTACATGCAATGTTTCTACCATTCCAGGTAGAAAAAACCTTGCTTTTGCTTGCCTTTAAATAACGAATTGACATTGCAAAGCATTGATTAGGGCACCTGCGGCAGATTGCTGCTCGCACAATATTCAACACATTCTGGCTATAGCACCTCATACCCGTTGGTCTGCCAGATTTCTTCTAGCGTTCGCGTTAGGAGCCAGACCCTTGGCTCCACAAAGCACTAGAGGGCAGGCTAGACTAGAGTTCCCCCCTCCAAAATGAGGATTAAAAGAAATTAAGCTCACAACTCTACTCAGAAATACAACTTAAAGTTAGAAAGAAAGCCTCACCTCGCACCTAAAGCCTTTAACAGGAATTAGGCCACTTCACAAGGAATTCTTTTCGCTCTTCCTGGGAAGCTTTATTTCTGAGCACAAGCGACAAGCGGTTCTGCAAGGAAGCAGACATGAATCACAGTTTAGTGCAGATCTGCACTGCTGAGGGGAAAGTCTGACCCCACGGTTCCCGCGGGGGATCTGCTTTCCCCTTCCCACCAGAGCTGCTGCTGAAAGCTGTGCTCCTCAGCTCCTCCTGCATGTTCCCTGCACCCTGGCCCTGCTCTGGTGGTTGGCTGAATCATGGTCTTGTCTCTTTGCTGGTCTGTAGAGCAAGTAACTGACCTTTGTGCTATAACGGCCCAATTTTGTAAGCTTTCCTAATTGCAGACTTGTATTTGCTTCTGGCTGGTCCATGCATTGGGGCAGAACAAGATGGGTGATGGTGCAGCATGATGCAGAGCTGATCCCTCCGACCCCTCATCTGCAAGGAATTGCTGCTAGTTTCTCAATTCTGCAGAAGCCAGATTAAACGGACCCATCTCGATGGGTCATTCTGGTGTCGTGATGTGATTACTTTCCTCTCCATGGCATTCAGTTATAGGTGGGCTCTGAGCTGATCAGGGTGAAGCAGCCCGATTTGGTGGCACAGAGCCATTGACTGAGATGAAATACTGGTGTGAATAAATTAGCCGTGCCACAGTTCACACAAGAGGGACAGAGTTTGAGATTTAGTGGAAATATGTATTTTTTGTTAGCTCTCTTGCATTTTGTCTTCACCTCTTATCACTTTCCATTCACTTTCCACCTGAAATTGCCAAGGAAACTTTAAGCTTCTTAATGATATACTTTAAGTGTACTATAAAAACAATGTACATTAACTGTAAAGGAGATGTCTTACGTAATTTTGTCCATTCCTCAGTCAGATTATTTTTTACAGTGTGTTTCTTACCACTTTGTCCAGTTTGAAAGTACCTTTCGTTTATGAATTTCTTCCAGGATTTTTGAGGCAAAGTTTATCCCTGGTATAACATAAATTATTGAAACTGTCTGATCCTTGGTTGGAGTAAAATGTTCTGCGTTAAAATTCTTATAAGTTTCAAGGTATATTCCCTGATTTCTTATGGTGTCCTTCACAGAATTTCCTAGGCTGCTCAGCCTAACTAGGCCAGCTGTTGCCCATTCACTTTTCTAATACCAAACTGCAATAATTTACCTGGATGGCAACAAAATTAACAAACTTGCATAAAAGCTACCAAGGACACATATTTTGAGAAGTGCATTGGTCTGCATTGTCTTTTCTGACACAGTAGTGATGGATGGAATGAGATGAATTATCAGTTTCTGCTGCTATTTTAGTTAAGATTTTTCTTTCCGAGTACAATAAATCCTGAGTTCCCAGGATAAACAGAAATTTGGCTTAGCACCAGCCAAATAAAAACTCCCTTAACACCTTAGGATTGTGCCCTGTCTGAACAAACATCCTGGAGGGAGTTCTCTGAAGCTTTCTGCCTTTGCCTGACCTTGTGTCATGGGAACTGAAGGAGGTTTGATATTGATTTGGGGGGAGCCGAATTGCTCTGGTGCTGAATTCTCTGTATGCCGTAGCATGGGTTTGTAACATGACATGCTGAGCTGGTGGCTCAGTTGATCAGAACCTGAGCTGAGGTGTGCCCTCTGAGAGATAGATAGAGCACAGGGAAGTGGCTTTCCTTGGTTAAGGAGATATCAAGGTGAAAGTGTCAAAAAGTTCCACTTTTTCATGTAAGATTTACCTACCATCAGCACTGACCTGCTGTGAGTGCTCCACAAAGCTTTGGTTGTAGAAGCGAGGGTGCAAAGGCAGATGAAGAGTAGAGAGCCCTTACTGAAGTCCATTGGAGACATTGGTGGACAGGTCCTCCCTGCTTTTGGATGCAGCCTCAGAGGTACAAGAGCAGAACCACTCGCTCACTCATGAGCTACATCTGCCCACACCTACTCAGCCACACAGCTAAGGTTTGGATTAAAGAATCAGACATGATCAGAATATATTTATTTTCTGTGTTACACAGCTCTATAGAGTACCAGAAAGAGATGTCTTTTGTAAGCCAGCTGCCTGCTGGCTCTTATGGTAGAGTTGTGATAGTGTCTCGAAATTTTGTACAAACACAGTTAATCTGTATGATTTCCTTTGTGTACAGAAGGGTATGCACTTCTTTGTTGTTTCAGTCGACAGGGATGCAGCTCTCACTGTTGTTGTAAATGCCTGCAAAGGAACGGGCTGGATTTATGAGCAGGGCACTGGAGTTTACATTTGAGGGCTTCTCTAGCACTGAACAGGAATTAAGAAGTACTTAGTTTAGACATTTGAGGGTCCTAGCAGTGGGAATACCTGCAGCTGAAAGGCTGAAGGACCCAAAAGGCAGCATGAATTTTATCCTTAGCTGAGTTTTAGCCTCATATCCTGAATTTTAGCCTCCTTCAAAGCCAACACAGACTCCTGCATAGTTATAGGTTGCTTCTTCAAATAACAAAGCCCAGAACTGTAGTATTTGTTTAATATATGGTGATGCTTTCTTATATTATTGTCCAGTCATTCTGAAATTCCTCTGCAGAACCCCGCATCCAAATGTAAAGGCAATACTCCTTTTAAAGGCCAAATTTCAACAAAATATTTAAGCATGTGCTTAACTTGACATGTTTGCTGAGATTTCACCTCATCCTTGCGTGCTGAATTGAAACCTAGATGGTATTTACTACAGCATGTGTTCCATGGATCATTAGACAGTTTATGACCTCCATGTTATATTGAACAAGCCCGTTATTTATATAATGTATAATATATAATATATATTATAGTAGTGTATAGTATATAGTATAGTACCATATAGTACCACAATTAGTACTGTATAGTATAATAGTATAAATTATGTATTACATGCTATATTTTATGCATTGTATATTATATATTAATTAGTACTATTATAGTACTAATATTACAGTAGATTATGTATTTATATATGATATGTAATATTTCTAGTTAAGCTATTATATTCTACTTTTATTAATTTATTAATATTTATTTTACATATAATAGATAATGTATTATACTATATACTATAGCACATAACATTTAGCATACAATATATAGTGTATAGTATATAGTATATACTAGATATAATTTACAACAATGCAGCATAAATTATGTATTATCTGCATTTTACCCCCTGCATTTGCCATTGTGAACATTGTATCTTTGGATTAGTTTTCCAACTGTTCTCTAGTTAAGTGCATATAAAATTTCATTAAAATACATTTTATGCATGTTTAGAGCATTGAGTCAATATTCTGCCTCTCTCAGGAAGAAGATGTAACAGTAATAAGGGAATGAATGTGTGAATAGGGCTGTGGTGAATAGGTCTGGTGAGCTTTAGTTACTGTACAGTTAATCAATTTCCTCATTATTCTTTTTTAATTTGGATACAAACATTCTGGATGAAGAAACATCTCTCATCCAGGAAATTTATAATAATATACACTAGTTACATGTGAATTATATGCATAGCAATTTATTTTGCTATCTGGAGCCTTATTTCTCTATTAATGGAGTCAAAATTATATTTTTGAAGTCAAAACTATTTTTGAAGTCAAACTAGAGGCCTTTCATTTCCTAAAAAATGTATTTACATAACATTTATACCACATAGTCCATTTCTATTATATGTGCTGTCTTGTGTACATTTCCATATAGGAAAACCAGATAATGTTTGTGCTATTGAATTGTAAGTTTGATCCTTGTTCTCAGAAACAAGTACGAACTATGTAACTGAACGATTTGAAGCACGTTGAGTAAATGGAATATAATCTTGTATAAATATTTAAAACGTTTTCTGCATTTATAAGGACGATTCCCTTGAGGAAACACAGTCTCTCAGGGTAGGAGTTAATTCAAAGCTAAAGCAGAGCAGCTGACTTTTTTCATATTCCCTCCACACTGCTGAAATGTTGATTGATTCAGGAGCTAGTCTGGAAAGTGACGGCGTTGACGTTAAAAAAAAAAAATAATTACTTGCCCTCAGTAAAATACACAGAAAAGAGAACCCCACAGTAAGGTCTGGTCCCAACAGAGACGTCACACAGAAGATGAGTGATTGCTGATGAGGAAAGCGTGTTTGATGGTTTTATGATAGATTTTTGCTGTTTATCCTCATTCTGGGCGAGTCGGAGCTCGCCAGCAAGGAAGGAAGACCATTGAAGCCTCCTGCTAAAGAGGAAGCCTGTTGTTAACGAGTTAAAGCCTGCCCTGAAGTCATCATCTCAGGGACCTGCCTGGGGACAGCACTGCACTCCAGGAGGGACACACTCTGTGCTGCCACTTGAAAAAGCTAAGAGATGAGTAATTTAACTAACAAGAACTGCAATTAAACGCAACCTTTGCCATCCATAACTCGGTCAATATTGAGTTTCAAGCACAGACAAGGCAAGGCAATTTGCATGCTTTCTATACAAGACTGTAGCGGTGCCCCAGACCTCTGTGAGATGACATTGTAGAGGGTCAGAAATGCAATTATTTTGAAGATAATTCAGTCTTAATCTTTCTGAGCCTCACTTTCACCATTAAAAAGAAGTTAACGATAATAAAAAAAGTCTTAGAGTACTGAAGAGGCCTGCCTGTATCTTTTCATGAAGAATGGTCTTTCATGAAAAATGTTGTTTTCATAGTAAACAATAGTTTTAAAAATGTTAAGTAAAATTGCATTCTTAATGTTCTCCTGAAAGGAAGGGTTAAATTTTGTTGCCATAATTTTAAACCAAAAATATCTGTAAAAAATTAAAAGAATCAGAATGGTGTGTCATTTTTAATATTGAATTTAAGTTTTACAGGAAGTGACATAACTTTTTTTATGTTTTGTAACAGAAAGAATGGAAATATCTTTTTTTTCCTGAGAAATCAGCAAATACAAGCCTTCCCTTCCACAGATTGTGCAGGCTGTGGGCACTAGTATTTCTAGGGTTCAGCTGCTTAATATGTTGGTATCCCTGGGTAGAAAACCCCACAATTATCATCATTATCATAAGTAAACTGTACCATCTTTTAATTCTCTTAGTTATTTTTGCAGTGTTCTAGAAATGTGCTTGGAAGTGTGTTTGCTTGTCAAAATGGTATATAAAAAGACTCTTTACCAGAAAGTTCTCAGAAGAAATCCTGCTGATTTTTTTTTCACGTTTTACTGTTTCTGTAGTGATTCAAATTTTTATTTTAAGCACTTAAGTTTTGAAGGCAGGACTGGAGGCACTTCTGTTAAAACGCACTACTTTTAGTTGAATTACTGTCTGAAGGACTTACCTGAGATAGGAACACCACTGTGCTGGGAACTGTGAAAACACTTTGGGCTAAGTCCTGGCCCGTTAAAGCCAGTGGCAGAAATCCCATTCACTTCGATGGAGCCAAGAGTCAGGTTTCACCCGCAGTGAGAGACGGTCCTTGTCTAGAAACTCGAGACCTCACCACTCTTGTGCTTTGGCAAGTGAGTCAGGAAACCTCTCCAGCCACCCATACACAGGGTAAATGCTCCCAAAGGTTCCTATCAATAGGACTCAAACACAAACAAACAAAACCCAAGGATGTGGCCCATGCAACAGACCAAGTCCCTTTGTCTCTTTTCTGGAACTCTTTACAGGCCCCTAGATCTCTAATTGAAATCTGTAAAATGCCAAATTCATTATTGTCTCTCCATTGTGCTTCTAGGCAGAGGCAAAGACTGTTATATGTCACTGCTTGATATCGGCAGCACACAGTTAGACAGATAGACGCAGACTTCATTTAGTGTTGGAGAACTATTCTTCCTGGAGTTTATTGTTTGTTTGGTTGCGGCTTTTGTTTTTTATTTTTTACTTTTTAAATAGTCTCAGACTAGATCTCCCTGCATTTTTTAGCTCCTATTTTGGAAATGCCTTCACGGTAGGAGACTCCCAAGTTCATAGTCTCTACAGTGTTCTCAGATTGTAAGGTTTTCAACATAATTCATATTTTAAACTTGTATAATTCCACCAAACGAGAGAAGTCACAGGTGGGCATGTCTTGTGTCACCTTCAAATCCTTTCTTACACTGGGGACACAGGGCTTCTAGAAGAAGAGGAAAAAGGGTTCAGGGCTTGGTCAAAGAAACATAATATTTGTCTATTTGCCTTGCAAAGTGCCTCTTGCTTCTCCTGAACAGATACATTTCAGGGTAAGCAGACTGAGTGTACTGCAATTCTGGGTATGGGATAGCAGTTTTCATCTGAATGAAGTCATCTAGATGTGAGAAAACAAGTAAATCATGTTGCTAATCTAGCCTGTCCCTCTGTTCTGGCAAGGTCTTGCTGTCTCAGATGAATTTAAATCTGCAAGTGGTTTTGTGTGAAGAGGTGATATTAACAGTTCCAGTCAGAAACAAAAAAAGGCCAAGATTTGGAGTGTGTAAGTTAACTGGCTATCTTACATATTTTAAGAAATGAAACTGCTCTTCCCTACAAAGGTTGTCTCATTTATAACCTAAGAACATCACACGTACCAGTTAAAACATCTTTTCTGTATTCTTTCTGTCCATGGATAATGTCTTTCTCATTAATGTCTTTGAGAGGCAATGAAGAACTGGTAAATTCAACATTTCATGGTGTTTGATCTATGTTCTGCTGCAAAATGTAAACAGGTAAGGCTCTAGTTTATTTCCATTTGCAGGGTACCAAAAGCAATCTAGTTGCTCTTTTGACTGACATATTGTGGCTGTTCTATGTTGCATCCCATTCATGGGATTTTGAAGTTTTAGAAGAATGCATTATTGAAAGTCTTAAAACTGTTTTTTATCACATCTTATTCTGTCACCAGATTTCGTATTTCATTAGGCTTCTCCACATTTCAGTTCCACCATTGTTCCCAGAGTTCAAGGGAAGAAATCCAGAGAAGACTGAGAAACATAAAAGGAAAATATGAACAAAATAACCATTTTAAGCCAAGTGTTGGTGGGAGGTGCTATGCATAATAGGGTAATCCCATGTTCCTGCAATAAAACAATCACATGATAGAGGATAAAGAAGAGTCACAAATAATGGTGGGAAAGTCTTCTATAAAGAACATCAAGAACAAATATAATTACCAAAGGCATTATTAATTGTGGGGAAAAGCACTTTGACCAGCCTTTCATATGATTTAGAATGTTTACCAATGGTGCACACACAATTCACCAAGCCAATAAAAAGTAAAGGCTATAAAAATGTTAGCAGAGGGGAGGGAGGAGCCTGTGTGTTGTGCCTCAAAGGGCATTTCAGTAGTGCTGAACGATCTTCTTAATTCACCCAAATGTGATTCATACTTGTGCCTGGAGGATTGTTTGATGTAACCTTGCCAGCCTCCACTGCCTGCAAGCACGATAACACACATTTTCTGTGTTTTCTGTGCTACCTGTCTACAGTGCCATGGCCCCAGCTGATGTGTCCTCCCTGTTCCCAGCATCAAAATCCATGAGAGGTCCTCACAAGATAAAGCTCAGTGCTTGCTTTCATAATTTCTGCACCAAATCTTTTTGTGGATGCTGGAACCAAGTGTTCCTCAACCCTTCTACCTGGCATAAGAAACCACAGGAAGGTTGGAAGCTATGGCCCCATGGAGACAACCAGCTTGGAAAACAGATAGCAGACTAAGTGGCCAAGCTAAGCATGACACACTTGCACGTGAAGAAAGGAAAGGGACAGAGGAATTTTCTATTGTCTGAATGCTAAACTGTCATGACTATCATGTAGGAAAGTTATCTATCTGCTACTGCTGAGGCAGTCTTTTAAAGATACAGAAGGGTAGCTCTCTTCAGACTAGTCTTCAGACTACAAAAACTTCATCCATCTACAAGGACAGTGCCACAACTCTTGACCAGGAAGTCTGCCTGACAAAGTCATAGGACTATTTATGTGGGGCCAACGGCTGGTTTGCAAATCCCTGAAGTGTTCCATCATGTTAAGACCTGTGTTGATATGATAAGGGCTATGTTAGTTTTTACTAGCTGGAAACTGTATTTTTATTTATGTCATAGTGTCACAATGATATATGATTATCTTTGTAAATCTAAATATATATATATATATATATATGTGAGGACTTATTATTTTTAACTGTAACAGTCGAAAATATTCCCTGTCATAACTAGAGGGAAGTTAGTAAAAAAGGAAGTGAAATTACAAGAAAGTTATAAGCCAAATGAAATTGAATCTGAGAAAGATCCCATTGAAGAAATATATACTAACTGGGCAGCAAAATATTGTCCCTAGGCCCAATGACTAGAAATCTGTCAGCTTTGTCATGTATAGGTCTCCAGCTTCTTTCAAAGCCGGCGTCCATTCCTGATTTAAAATATAAATTCTATTTAATATTTGAATGAATAAGATCAGTTTTTTCACCGGTGAATTGTCCCATATAGCCTGGGGCCCTTTTCTGTGCTAAGCTCCACATCCTTTTACAGTCCTATAATAGGACTCACTACACAGAAAGCTCATTGTTTGCAAGTTACAAAGAGAAGCCCACTAGTTCATGAAACAAAATCATTTTTAGCTCTGTTGCATATCCTTCAGCAGAAGCATGTTCTCAGAACAACAATTTATCACTGCAAACCAGTAAGTGGACCTGGGGGCTGACAGTAGTGTCCTCTAGAAAGAGCTAGTTTCAAAAGTTGCTGCTTACTGTTGGCTAAGAGCTCCAGCTTATGCTCTAAAAGCCTCTCGTGTTCCTTGCAGAGACCTTGCATGCTAGACTGAAAATCCAGGCAGCTGCCAGTATTTATCTCACCGAGTCCATTATTTTATCTTAGTGTGCAATCAGACAAAGTGAGAGAAAAACACACACACGCAACTTTATGAGCACTGAGCCCACACGAGGCACATTTGATATTTTGGCAGTTAGCTTTCAATTTTCCAGCTGTGCCAAGTCAAGAAACATGCTAGGAAAAGAAACTAGTGCATAATTAAGTCTTCCTTTTTTTCTTTCCTTGGAGACTTCTCAGTTGACTTTAATTATTCTCTCTCTCTCTCTCTCTCTCTCAGCTTGGGAAGTTGCTTTGTTTTTAATTTTTTTCAAGTGAGCTTTCTCACCAAACAGGTTTGTTTAAGTTCTCACCATTCTACTGATTACTAACAAAACAGTTCAGCTTTCAAGCAAGAAGAGTTATCTAGTGGGGAAAGGGAAACAGGGATGCAGCACTAATATTTATTTTATTACTATTGATGTTATATTGTCAGTGCTGTTAAATGGCTCCTGCTGTTGGTAATCCCATTTCCCCCTTTGCTTCCTGCTCATGGTTACGATCCGTGTCTTTTTCTGTGTCCCTTACATGAGGTTATCCTCCTGTCATCTTCCCGCTCATCATCTTCATAACTCAATCGGTATGGGTCCTTGCACAGATGAGTGAAGTTACTGTAGGGAAAGGACAAAGAAGATGTTAACAACTAAAGTTCTTTCGCTGTGGCTTTTCTTAATCATGATATCTTTTCTTGCAAGCAGTAGACACCAGGAGGTGGAATCCAGAGCAAGGCATTATGAAATATAATGATTAGTAAAGGAACTTCTGATGCAAGATTGCAAAACCCTCAGTGAAGAGTCCAATATAATTGTGATCCTAAAGATCCTTAAGATTCACTTAAAGGAAAACACCAATTTGCACTACCTAAAAGTTGGGACTTCTCAGTCTGAAAGTAGATCCTTACTGAAAAAAGCTATGATGGTGAAAGCCAGGTCATGGTGCTGGGATCTCACTGCAGCTACTGGTAGGAATAAAGTTACTCACAGGTTCATACAGTATTTGCGAAAACAAAGACTATAAATGATTTCTGAAGTGAGGACTACAGCTTTCTCTCTTGCCAAAGATCAGGCACTGTGGCTACGCTTACAGTAGTAACTGAGGTGGGTCAGAGCTCGTTGCATCTCCCCAAGGCCAAATGGCAAGCTGTGTTTGGGTCCACAGATCCAAAGTCTCTCTCCCTGCCCTGCCAGGGGAGTGGGCTCATCCATCTGACTCTTGGGAACTGGCCCCAGTGTGTGTTGGTGCAAACCATGCACCAATGACAGCCCGGGGAGCGCTGCTGCTTGGCACGATGAATGGCTGAGCTGGGGCATCAGGTAAGAGCTGGACTGTGCCAGTAATGCTGGGTCCACGCTCAGACCTGCGCCTCGCCTGCATTTACTGAGCACTGTTGATCTTGGTGTTGCGTACAAAGTGTTGGTTCAGGCGAACCCCACCCCGCCTTTAGTGATTGTGCACCTTCAGGAAAAAGCGTGCAAAAGACCGTGTACCATCCAGCATGAGGAGGAGGCATTCAGCTGCTGGTAGGTGGATGGAGTAAAAATAAAAAGGGGAAAGTCTTGCCGTGTTTCATCTCTTTGCACACCTCCTACAATGGCACCAGGTTCTAGTTCTAATAATGTAAATGATGTTAATTGATTACCACATTTAGTCTTAGTTTAGGGATGTATAAGGGAATCTGTAGTCCCTCCACTCATGGGAGAAGAATAAGGTAATCGCATATGTGCCAAAAATTGTTTTTTGGGGAAGGGATTTGTAGGCATATCCAGTGAATAGTTTTAGCTGAAAGAAGAGATCAATTTTGAAAATTTGAAATATGTTAAAAGTTTTTTTTTCAGCTGTCAATGCATTTTTTTAAAAAAGGGTTTTTTTTTTTTTAAAAGAAAGTAATTTCAAAAAATAAAAAGAACTTGTGAATTAAATGAAAGAGGTGTCTGAAAAGGTAATGTTTTCAGAGTCTTTAAAAAAACCAACAAAACTTAAAGATCTGTCTCTTCTACCTGACCATATTTTCTTCCTCATTTAAAAAAAGTTGTTCATTGAAAGACAAGAACTGTTTTTTCCCCCAGGCCTAATTAGGATCTCCTATGCTGTCATTCACACTAAAAGCTTTCTCTATCCAATGTCTTCCTGAACACAAATCCAAAAGATTAAAAAGAGAATCTATGCAAAACAAATGACTGCTTTGTTGGAGTAGACTATCTAATGCTTAGAAAAAATGTAAGAGAAATGATATTTTGTGCTGTATCCTGAAAGTGGTAGAAGAGAACATTGAAGTTTCCCTACTTTGCAAAATTTAGCTCTAAATGTTCAGCCAAATGCTCCGTTAGTGCCTTCTGACTCTTGTCCTTGTATTCAGATAAAATTTTTCTTGGGATCTCAAGAAGGAAGAATTGCCAAATACTCAGGTTTTATTTCTACAATTATATTTAAATAGAGGTTGAGATTTGCAGAGATGCCTAGGAGATCCAGAGACTTCTTTTCCAGAAAAATGAACATTAACTTGAAATTGCCAGACAAAATGTTTTCAATCCATTTAAAAAAGAACCTTTTACATATACCAAGTATTAAGCAAGAGCCTGGTGTTGGTACTATTTGTTTCTTCATTTGTTTTATATGTTTTCTACAAGGAACAGAAATCCTAAGCTTGCACCACAAACTGGAAAGACAGCTCAAGTCAGTTCAGACAATGAGCAACAGGGAGGAGGAATGTATCCACGAAACCAGTCAGGAGGGGCATTTCTGCCCACCAGAGGAGAATTCCTCTTCACCAGCTGTGATATCATTTAACAATGAAAACTCTCTGGTTTGTATGTGCAGCATGTGTTTTCAATGCCTTATTTGCAACTGTTTTCTAAACTAATGATTTAGGGTCACATCCTGCTCGCTTGATCTGCTTGTAGTTTCTGTGCCTGTGACGAGACAACTGCCATGAGTAAGGTGAATAGGCTTGTGGTCTCCAAGGGAAAATTCCCAGTGCTTCAGACCTTGGACCCAACCTTAAGTAGTAAGAGTTAGGGATAAACTTTCTCCATGGGTGGCCTGGGTCAGCCATGTCTGTCTTTGAAGTGCACCATACTGGCCACAGTTGGTGACAAGGTATTAGATGAGACAGCAGTTTCTGTGTTCATAAACCACCCTTGATGTTTTGCTCTTAAGGCATCGCAAATACCTTGTTAACAACATTTTACAGGAATTGCTTTGGGAAGGGAAGGGATTGGAGACATTCCCATGAACTTTGCTACCCCTTCTTCCCCCCACCCCCCTGAAATCTTAGTCTTAAAGCAGCTAGCATGCGTCTGATGAAAAGCCACTAATGTAGATGCTCGTCTTGCACTAAGTGAGATGTAGCTGGATATTTACATGGCTTAAGGAATGCTTGGTCTTTCTCAGGACCAAGAAAAATAAAGTCACCAGCCACCCCCCATAATGAAAAATGAGGTGCTGCTCCCAACCATCTGCAGCAAGCCTTGCAGCATTGCTTGATTGTTTGTTTGTGTTATTTTTTTACTAACATTCTAAAACTTGGTTCAGATTATTTTGTTTCCAAAGCCTTTGCCCCTAAAGAAGCAAATAACCTTTTTTTTTAAAAAAAAAAAGTACACAGGGACATCTGTGCACAATTTTTAAAGAACATGGTACAGGAGAAAGCAGGTTAGTTTGGGACAGGCTGGAACTACATTCTGACAGCAGGAGATGCAAAGAGGGCTATTGTCTTTGTCAAAAATAAATAAATGAAAGCTGGAAGAAATTATTTCATTAAATTGGAAACAGCATTATCCAATGAGTTTGCAGTATTAATTAAATCATGTAGCTCTAAAATACAATTTTTGCCATGATAGCATTTCATTTTAGGACCCAGGCTAGAGATAGCAGCAAATGTCTGATTCTTGCCCTGAGCACAAGGAGGTGAGACTATGTTTGAACAAAGGATTACCGTTTATGAAAGCCTTGAACAAGGGTGAGGGGGAAGGGAGCTTGCTTTGTCAGTGAAAGAAAATACTTATCACCGCAGACCACTGCTTTGCTGTGGGCTCAGCCTGCGGAAGAGGAAGCCTACCTGACAAGTGTGCAGTGATCTGCAAGCAACAGGGAGAGCCGTTGCTGCTGGCTGTGTTCATAGGAAGGTAGATATTTCTGTATGAGATAAAGCCACTGCTCTTTCAGTGTCATAACTCCTTTCTGGTATTGGCAGGACCAGAAAACTCATGAGCAGATGCACTCAAGAAATAAATGCTTTAAAAACATTTACATTTTAAAATGTCAAGGCATTTTGCTGCAAGTTTACTCCTCATCTGCCCATGCAGCCATGGTAATTGAGAGGAGTTTTAGTCCAGATGTGCATTGCTTTCACACATTGGACACCACATTGTACTGCTCCTTATGTCATTTAAGTCCCTGAATCTGCCCTACTGTACAATGGGAAGGAAATCTGTTGTTTTGTAGGAAATATGTACCTGCAAAGGAGCCCATGATATGAGAGAGACGTCGGTTCCCATGGTTATTCACTCCATGGTTGTTCACATGGGTTGTGAAAGAAGGAAAAAAAAATAATTACAAGTCTGATCATGCATCTATAGGTAATTCCTTGTCAACTTTAGTGACTGGTGCTCTGAAATGTCCATTTTTATGTAATCTCTCAAAAAGTAAATTCTCTGTGCAACTATACATGTTTTGCTATGTAAACTACTAAAGCATAATTAGAGTCCTCCTAAACCAGAGCCTGAGAATTTCTTGAGGGGGTCAAAAGATGAAAAACATTGAATCAATTAGTGATCATTGAAATAACTCCCAAGTGATGGCAGATTTGCCTTCATTTTGAATGTTTAAAGCAAAGTTGAGTGTCCCTTACCAGGGATGTTTTGTCCAACCACCACTTACTTGTGTTGGCATAGGAATTACAGATAGCTACCAGAAACAGTTATTATAATGGTCTATTCTGTCTTAGTGAAGACGTACCTAGTAAAGTCTTTTATCAGTTTTTTTTTTTTTCCCATCAGGTGTGTGCTCCCCTCTGCAAGTATCGCTCTGAGAAAAGGACTAAATCGTTCATTGTGAGTCTTCTGACCACAATTGGCAGAAAGGTCCTTCCCACAGACCCCTTTGATTTCCTACTGTTTTTTGAGGTTGCTCAATGAAAATACTTGAGCTGACTTTTTCCCAAAAGCTGCATGAGACAGCTATCCATATGTGAGATCTTACCTCCATATCGTGATTGCATTCACAGTGCATGGGACAGTTTCAGTGCTTTACAACATCTCTTTGGAACATCTCCTGTTTGCTCATGACCATCTTAGAGGATGCTTTCAGTTAATTTGGGGAGTCTTTGCTCTGGGATCTATCAGATTTCTTTTTACTGAGTTTAATTATCTATGTGTTAACACCATCCAGTTCCCACAGTCTTACCCAGTTATGCAGCAGCCATGATTTTGCATTTACAGAGCCTACTCGTTAACCCATGGCAAACCTATTATAAGATATAATTCTTCACCTACTTTGATGTTACAGATTTCTGTATATAGGTGTAATTTCAGGTGATGCACTGGCCTCATCTTGTTTTCATATTTAACAAAAATATCCATTCCATATATCTAGATTTAAATGCATTCTTGCAAAAGGCTAACAAATGCAGACTTAATTTCTTAGTTCTTCTTCAATAAAATCTACTAAAAAACATTATCCTGTGGCACAAAAATCACACAGTTACTTACAAGGATTTTAATTGTAACATTTCCCTCTAAAAGCCTTCCCTAATTTGCCATAAAATAGTGATTTTCCCGAATTCCAGGAGGGTAAATTATATAAATTATGCTCTTCTGTTTGCAAAATTAAGTTTGCTATCAATGATGGCCTAAGTAGGTGTAAGGTACAGGTATAAGGTAGTATTTTCTGGTACAGCATGAGCAGATAAACTACATATGCAAAAAGTATATTATGCCATATATTAAATAGATTGCAGTATTTTAAGAAATTGCTATAGAAGATAGAATCATAGAATCACAGAATGGTTTGGGTTGGAAGGTACCTCAAAGCCCATCTAGTTCCAACCCCCCTGCCATGAGCAGGGACACCCTCCACTAGACCACGTTGCCCAAAGCCCCATCCAGCCTGGCCTTGAACACTGCCAGGGAGCCAGGGGCAGCCACAGCTTCTCTGGGCAACCTGTGCCAGGGCCTCACCACCCTCACAGGGAAGAATTTCTTCCTAACATCTAATCTAAATCGACCCTCCTTCAGCTGAAACCCATTCCCCCTTGTCCTGTCACTACACTCCCTGATAAACAGTCCCTCACCATCTTTCCTGTAGGCCCTCTTCAGGTACTGGTAAGCCACAATTAGATCTCCCCGGAGCCTTCTCTTCTCCAGGCTGAACAACCCCAACTCTCTCAGCCTGTCCTCACAGGAGAGGTGCTCCAGCCCTCTGATCAGCTTTGTGGCCTCCTCTGGACTCGCTCCAACAGCTCCATGTCTCTCCTGTAGTGGGGCCCCCAGAGCTGGACGCAGCACTGCAGGTGGGGTCTCACCAGCGTGGAGTAGAGGGGTAAGATGACTGCAACAGGTTGCCAGACTTAGAACGGATGAGCTTTATCCCCTCTGCTTTGCCCAGGGCTCTTCCATATGGGGAGTGGATGAAGAAAGACAGTAGGAAGAATGTGAAGTTTGCAAATGGAATTAAAATTACCATGTTATTTCCTTTCTCACAGGTATGTTCAATAATATTTAATTACTTTTGTCCTTACTGAATTTGTCACAAAAACAGAAATTTTGAAAGAAAAGGAAAATCGGAGATACCATTTCCGAATGTTCAAATATTTCTGAAAGTTTAGTAAAGTATGAAATTAAGGGCAATAATAAGTCCTGCTGTGGGAAATAAAGGTAGATTTCTGATGGGTTTGTTCAGAGACATAAGAACAGACTGCTTGCTTTAAAAGTTGTTAGCAGAGTTAGGAAGTGGTAAATTCCACTTTTCGCTATTCTTAGCCTGATGGTCTCTTCACAGGAGACCTATGTACACGTGTATAAATCCTTATTCATCTGTCTGATGTCCTGGCATTGGATGAGTTACTACACAACCCAAGAGCTGTTTGGGGCAGTTAGCGAAGTGCTGAGACCTCATTAGTGCAGCTGGGCTGCTAATGCATCTGTCCACAATGTGCAATGTCATAATAGCACTGGCAACTCTGCGAGCTGCCAGCCACATTTTGTCAGAGGATGTCATCAAGCTGTTTTCATCTCATGATCTCCTCTCAGAATCTGTGTTCTTGAATGTAAACATACAGAGCCAGGCAATGTAGGTTGGCCAGGTATGAGCAGCTGATTATCTGTCTGTTGGATTGCAGGGAAGATACTCCAGCTATTTACTCAAATAATTAACATCAGGATTTAGCCCTTCTACTCCTCCTTGCTAGTTAGCAGATCTCCTCTTTTTATTAGAGGGTAATGACCTCTGATATATACCCTTCCATGCATATACAAAGGTATGGGCTCTTACTGCCTTCTGCTACTCAGGAAAAGGAATTGGGGGTGATGGTGGATAGTTCATTAAAAATATGACCTCAGTGCTCTGAGGTTAGTTATAACAGCAATTAAGATGTCAAGCATTATCATGGAACAGTCAGACATGGCAGAGCACCAGCATGTATGGGCTTTCTGCACGCTGCAGTTTGAATTCTGTGGTCACTCCATCTGGAAGGGGGTCTAGGAGAAGGGGTATGGACAAATGTCACAAGCTTGGTCAGAGGTGTGAAATTACTTCTGCTTGTGTTGCAAAAAAGGGGAATGCACTTTACTCAAAAGGGAGAAGCAGCAGTATGTTTTATTGAGGTAAAGGAAGTTTTACAGTTCAATAAATGTGATGGAATTTAATCAAGTTTAACACTGTTTTACCAAGGTTCAATAAGGTTGATGGCATTGTTCACCTTATTAATTACTGCATGAAAGAAACATACAAAGGAAAATTGCGTTATAATAGAGTTAGAATGATTCACAGAGACTGGAGACACAAAAGGGTAAGGAAGAGCCTCCCATTGAGTCATGATGTTCAGAGTGGACACCCTTGCTTTCTAAACTCCTGATGGAGTTTAGGTGGGGGTAGCTCCAGTCTTAGTCTCAGACTTGGACAATGGTTTATGTCTAATGGAATTATCTACACAAAGTTTATAATAATATTTAATAGCTACATGGATTAGTAACGTTTCGTTAGTACTAATTCAGTGTGCTACCAGTCACTTAGCAAAGATCTGCCATTGGTAAAAGGTGTCTCTGCCTTGAGGAGCAGCCCTGAGAGGTGTCCCAGCTCAAGGGGAGATCACCACCATGGAGCCATGCTGCCTGGCAGAGAGAGCTCAAAGGAGGCTGACTTAGACTGTCATATTTATGGAATAAAGTGGTTGTCTCATAGTCAAATTACATGCCATGGGAAAGGTATGCATGAGACTCCTTATCCCCACAACTGTCTTTGTTCGTGGTCAAATAAGTCTTGGAAAAGCCACCCGCTATTGGTGTGTTAATTGCACGATTTGTGCTCCAAGCTCATATGCATCGATGCTCACTGTGTGACTCTGCTCCCTTGTGGGTTTTCAGAGAACAGATTGAAACTAGAGGACATCTTGGCACTGCTACAGCTCAGGCCTTTATGTCCTTTGGAGCCAGTACCAAAGTACTGCTAGTTTGGTTAAGGGGTCGAGTGCATCCATCACAGCTCACTGCAAAGCTGAATGGACTGTCCTCTTCAGCTTGGAAAATGGTGGAGGTATAACAGAGGTTTACACAGCCAGAAATGATACCGACAAGTTGCCTCCTGCTATGGCCACAAGTATTTTCTGTGAGCAGTGGCAAAAGGAGGACAAGGGCACGAGTGGACTCTCAATATGGTGTTTTCTGTCTCCTTACTTGCTTCTTCCGAGCTGAGTACAGTTCTTCCAGCAGCGTATGGGGGAAATACTCCTGGCTGTGGGTAGGTGTTGGCTGGTATCTCTGAGCCCTGGCTCCCGTCCCTGCCCCATCAGCTTTGCCCTGTCCCATACCTCTTGTCACAGCCAGGCTCTGCCACAGTGCCTGACAGTTTGCAAATAAAATGAGACATTTCTTTTTCTGTAGCCTTCCTACAAGGTCTTCACCTAGAAATTTCCCAGGCCTGCCTCTTCCCCAAATGTGAGTCTTTCATAATAAGGTCTGCTTGCATGAAATGAGATAAATCCCCATTTGTGTGAAACAAGAACAATGAACGGATGTCACATTCTGTGTAATACTTAAGGCTTTAATTGCATCCCCCCTCTTAAAAGTGAGGGGAGGTGGTTGTGATAACAGGCTGTTTATCTTACATTTGTCAGCAATTAGCCTAAGGTGCTTGTCCTGACAACTTTCTGATCAGGAGCCAGGGTGCAAAGGAAAGTCTTTTGTCATGATGCATTTTCTTACTGCTGTTAATCCACTCCCTTTGACTGATTATTACCCATATGGATAGTTACCAAAGCGAGATTATCTGCAGTACTGATAGCGAAAGGCAGAGAGGATCTGGTTTATTTCTTGCTTGATTTACAGACCAGAGGAAAGCTAGGAGGGAGGGAGGAGTACACGGATGCGTTTCTTCAGGAGTGTGCAGCTTCAAGTACCACTGCTCTTTCTCTGATTAATACGTCTGAGCAGGGTGTATCCAGCATCCAGGGTTATCCTTGCTTAAGGCACGTGCAACCACAGGAGAAAGGGCCACTGCAAAAGCGATGACATCAGTTTTACTTAAATTCCTTAAGCGTTCTGTTAATTTGGCTAAACACGGAGTTGACAGATTGTAGAGGATTTTCAAAAGCAAGGAAAGCTGGAGGGAGGCAGGTGATGTTTTGAAGATGAAGTATATCTCTCACACTACTAAATCATAAGGGCATGGCATTAGGTCTTTTTTCTCCCCTAAGTTTTAGACTGAAAAGACCTTACTGATGGGTATTGCGCTGGGTGTTTTCCACTTGTTCTAACAGTTTCTTGTCTGACATTGAAAATATTTACAAGTCTTAGGACACCATGTCTTAAGTCCACTGATGATGTACTCCAGGTGATGTCAGCATAAATTTGGCCTGACCAGGGAGGGTAAAAAAAATCAATCTGAAATTGTGTTGTACTAAACCTTTAAAGGAAGCAAGGTAAAGCTGCCAAAAGTTTGAAGCGCTTTCATTCTTTCCGAAAGCAACTCTGAAAAGTAGCTCAGTGGTTCCTAAGGTTCAGGTTAACTATTTTCCAGAAAATGAAGAGTAATCTTGATTAATGTTAATGAAAACATGGTGAGCAACTGCACTAAAGAAATGCGGAATCTTTATGTGTGGTTCCATATGATAGCAGATGAATAGTGAATTTGTCTGATACCGTTTACTTAAGGTGAAAGAAAGTGTATGACAATTTTTATGGAGTTTGTTGCTATGTGTTTATCTTTTTTTTTTTTTTTTCTTTTTTCTTCCCCTAAACCAGTTAATTTTAAAAGGGCAGTGCTGGGTTAAAGGGTTCAGCTTTAGAAATTAGGATTGTAAAATACTGGAAATCACCCATTTAACAATGCATGTACAGATCATAATCATTCAGGTATAGCATTTGGTATATAAATTTATTACATTGATGTTTTATGTTCACATGCACCAGACTCTCAAATTAGAGTTGTCACTCTGAGAAGTTTTAGCGATGCCTTCAGTCACATCTGGGTCACAGGTGAGTGAGCAGCTGAGATATATACAGAAGGTGTTTAAGGGATGTATATAGTTTAGCCCACTTTTGAAAGCTGTGTAGACAGATCAGCTGATGAAAACTTCCTACATAAGATATGGTTTATGTAGGGAAAAGTGTTTTCTTTGGTAGAATTTATACCAGCTATAGCAAGAAATGTAACAGAGGTGAGTAAACCTATTTTTCTGCTCAGGTAGCTGCACTTATGCCAGAAATTTGGCAGGATAATAATGCTGCAACCCTCAGAAATTGCTGCTCACTTGAATAGATCAGCAACTGGATTAAACAGCATTGCAAATAATTGCCAGATAAATTAGCAGTTGTTTTTAATGTGATTACAGACTCCTGAAATTCTTATTTTCAGCTTGATTCTGTTTGCAGTTACTGCTGCAGGACCTTTGCTTTGTTAGAGCTGAGATCTAGTAGCTTTAGGCCATTTTTATATTCCCTTGTCCCAGTAAAACTACCAGAAGCAATCTGTGGGTAAAAAGGTTTCTCCAGAAGAAAAAAAGAAGTTAATTGAATATGTGCTATTCTACATGAAACTGGTAACTGGGCACATGGATTTGAAATGTAGCTAGGGAACAAAAAGTTACTTATGTAAGGGGATAAGTAGACATAATGGCATGGAATTAAGAAATGGAGGTTTTGGGATGTGTATCAAGAAAAAAGCTTCCTAATGGGTAGGATAGGCTGAAAATAATCATTCACAGGAGTCATTGCTCAAGAGAATTTAACTTGATGGGACAAAAAAGCCAAGAAATGACTGACTGAATCCAACTGAGATTTTCTGTCTCCTTACATACATCATTGAAGAGTGCAAAAAGGGAAATGAGAGGCGAACATTTTTGAGTGAAGACACCAAAACCAGTACTCATACTCCCAGGGAGGCCAGATCTAGCTTCAAAAAAGGATTTGCATGCAGGCCTAAGGACTCTGGCATCCAATGTAGGTGCAAAATCATGAGTTTCATGTCCTGATTCCTACCCCAGGGTCAGATCCCCCATTTTAACATCACTTTGCGGGACAGATTTTCTCTGTGGGTGGAGGCACAAACAGCAGCCTCCTCCAGCAACGTGGTGACTGACAGTCCTGTCAGTCACTTCTTTTTGCATCCTTTCCTGCTCTGGCAGCACTGAACAACTTGCTAGTGCAGCAGCCCAGTTTCAGAGCGGGGGATGCTCTCACCCCTGGACAGCCTAATTATTGGAGCAGGTTCCTGGACGGGCCATCAGGGGATTCTCCTGCTGAACATTGAATCGAGGCCCTTCAGCTCCAGATGGATGGCTGCTCCATGATTTAGAATTGTGCCATCCAAAAAGTGACTCAGGCATCATACGTGTTTATTAGAAATGAAAAGGATCTGTTCCTGGCTGCTTTAGGTGCCTGTGTTTTTTTTAAGACACCGTGCAGAGAAGACCATGAGAACTGTGGTCTGATCAGACTGCAGAGGGGACGAGGGGAGGTAACGTGAAGTCGCAGCTGAGTGTCTGCACGGAAATAGGACTTGGTGCAGACAACGCCTCAGGCTAAGGCTGGAAGCACACAGTGAGTTGGTTGCTGCCAGGGCTAAATGACGGCCAAGTGTGAGAGGGGTTTTTTTGGCTGGGTAGTAGATCCACCAGCTAATTTGTGCTGGGGAGCATTATCGTTTCTCCCCAGAACGGACACGAGAAATGAGAAAGACCTGTCTCAGTGCATAGGCTCTCCAGAGTTGTCCACACTGAACAAAACCACAAAGTTTTGGGTTTCAGATGGAGTTTATCTTAAAGTTTGATTTGCTGTGTGAAATGACCCATGAAATGCCTGCTGAACTCTTTTTCTGTGACCAGAAGGGAAGTGAAGCATCTGCTGTCTTATATGTATTAATGTGGAAGTATCTGTATTTCCTGACACATCTGTATCAATGCAGGCATTTGTCTGCCTCGGTCGAGGAGTCCCTATGGATGTTAGACAGTGAATCCAGTGGGATTCAGCCATGCTGCAGCTTTCTTCCTTCACGGATTTGAAGAAATTTACAAAAGCAACCCAAAAAACCCCTATCACAAACAAGTCCCTTCCTCATCTCTTCTCTAGTATCCTTGATTAGGCCTTTTAGGGCATAAGGCTGCACTTCCCCACAAAGCCTGCTAAGATTTTTTTTTTCCCTTCATGTTTGAAACAAATGAGAGTTGTGTAGACACAACCGCACACAATGTGTTGGAAAGCTGCATGCCTAACTCTTTTGAGCTGAATTACAATGGGTTTGTTAGAACAAAGAAGTAGAGACACAGCTAAAGCCTGAGCACTGGAGACTTCTATAGCTGCACCGTGCCCAATTTTTCTCTCAATCTGTGCAGAGCATTGTCAGGGCTCCGGATAAACCACATGTGGAAATACAAGGGGTGAGCGGTATGCAGATGTCAAGGTCTGTTCTGCTGGGTGCTTTACGCCTCAGTTACCGAAAAGGTGAAGACAGGCACGGGAGCTCTTGTTAATTAGAGAACAACAAAAAAACCCCAACCCAAACCCTAACATTTCCAGTAAGACAGCTGGACAAGTCTTCTGAGACTATGATTTTGTCATTATTTCTCCTACATTCTTCAAGAAAAAGTAATTTCTTCTTATCAATTAGTATTTATTGAAAAAGATTGAAGGAAGCTGGTCAAAAATGTTCTATCACAAAATTTTAGGAGAAGTTTTAGGATTTTATTACAGTGCATGTTCAGCACGAATTTCAGTGTCACTAATTAGAAAGGGACACATTTATTTCCATCTGTTGACTTTTTTGGTGCATAAATGTATTTCCAGTTTTGACTATTTTGGCTTCTTACCTGAATTGGAAAAAAATAATGGAAAATGATTTCAAAATTCTTATGTTCCTTCCATCTGAGTTACTCCAAACCAAATTGTATTAATTTTTGTTGGCAAAATTGCTCATCTTCTAGCACCACCCACCTTAGGTGTTTGTGGCATAAAGACATATGGGAAATGTTGCTGTCTTGTCTGAAAGAGAGAAAGAGAGAAAGAGAGAAAGAGAGAAAGAGAGAAAAAGAGAGAGAGAGAGAGAAAGAAAGAAAGAAAGAAAGAAAGAAAGAAAGAAAGAAAGAAAGAAAGACCAGAAGGTTCCTTTCTCTGTCCTAAAATAATTTCAAAAGCACCTGTGGTGAGGAGTGGGACAGGAAAGGAATGTGGTAATGCATGTTTATCTTCATGTTTATATTAAGAAGAAAAGATAAGGGTGGAAACCAGCAAGTACTGAGAAAACAGCTGTGCGGGCAGAAGAGGTTACTCGCCCTTGGTCCTCTACATGTACCATCATCACCTCTCCATCAGAGGTTAGCAATGAAACTATCCGTCACATCTGGAACTGCCAATGGTATGATTGTTTCTGAAACCACATTAGAAAAACTAGTCAGATTGGGTTAAGTAGTGTAAATAGATCTGGGTAAACTGGCTATTTCTAATGGTTTAAGCAACATCAGCTGACCTAGCCTGAAACAAATTAGGAGCTATAAGAGGAACAATCATATTGTCAGACTGGATGTCAGCAAATTTAGCAGGAGGATGGCAGTGCTGAGTTTGTGGAGTATCTTGGGGTGGATATCTGCTTCCAGGGCAGGATCCAGAGTGTCTGCCTGCAGCATAAGGGGGAGAATTTTCTCAAAGACCAGTACTAAATTCAGAATAACCCTCCTTAGATCTTCAGAGCTTTAGTTTTCCTGAAGTGGTACCAACTGTGCTGCCTGACAAAATTGCAAGAAGTAGTTTAATGACAACCATACACTGGAAGCAAAGCCATCTCAAAATCTGAATAGACATCTTCAAATCAGCAGAACTTCCCTCCCTCGCACTTTTTTTTTTTTTTTTTTTTTTTTTGAGCGTAGACTTTGTCTAAGGTATTTGATCAGGAGACCTTCACATTTCTCTTCATCGGTGGCCGTGGCCTTCTAGATATCTTTTAGCGACTTTTTACTGTTTTTAAAAGGGACTGAGAAATTAATCCTCTGATCACTGGCTGTTATGACTCAGTGAGGCTCCTTTCTAGCAGTAACACTGGCATAATGTGAATTCAGGGCCTTGGAAGAACCTGGACATCCATGCCTGGATAGCCATTTTTGACAGGAGATGTGGAAGGTTTAGTCAAATCCATCACAGGGTAGAGCATGCCTGTTTATGGATTTCATTAGAGACTTAGAGCATGA
Organism: Grus americana; assembly: GCF_028858705.1. NCBI lineage: Eukaryota > Metazoa > Chordata > Aves > Gruiformes > Gruidae > Grus > Grus americana. The sequence continues at coordinate 80,437,923 of NC_072891.1, forward strand.
GCCAGGCTTTTTGAAATTTACAGTCTTTCTAACAAATCTGGACTGAACAGAGAACAGATACTGATAGATTTTAAAGGTCAGAAAGAACTTTTATGACCATCCTGAGCTGGGTGAACAATTGACAATGGAAAAATGAATAATTTATTCAGTAGTATTAAGTATTTTTAAAATGCTAATCAAGAAACAAAGGGATAAGATTTATGAAAATCATAGTGAAAAAACCCTACTAACACAATGTTCCTCTCTCCTGTAAGACAATCATATTTTAATTGAAGGTGCGTGGTTTGCCATCTCTTTTTATGTATAAGAAGAGAATATGTTCAAACAACTCATTCCTTCTGATTCAATAAGCTGCTCCAACCACATTTTCTGATCTATAAATGGCAGTCCGCACTGTACTGTATCTAGCATTCCTGAGCATCCTGAGGAATGGTGAGGAAGCATGAATGTATCCCAAACCAGGAGACAGAGCAGCAGCTGACTACACAGACGCTGCAACTCATTAAAAACAAAGGCAAAAAATATCTGTCTTAAATATTAACACTGAGTTTCTAAAAGTTGCCTTTTTTGCCTCTCTAACTTCAGTAAAGCTCACACAACACTCGATACATTATCTAAATTGGGAGGACCAAACTCTGTCTTTTTTGGCTGGAAATACTGAGTGGGAGATTTCTGCAGCATCTGTAATGACTGAAGGAGTCCCATCGACAGTGTTCTCAGATTGGGCTGGAACAGGAAATAAGATAAGGTTTTGGGATGCAAAACTCATTCTCTCACTTTGGAGGGGGAAGAACAAACTGCAGGACTACATTGCCAGCCCAAGAATAATAGTGTTCTTATACCTCTTCCAGAAGAGTCTCACAAAGTTTCCAAGTGCTTTAGTCACTCTGTAAGAGCTTGTAAAGTTTTGGAAGAAAGAGAGGAAAAAAAAATGGGAAGTGCCAACTTTTGTCCATACTGGTAGGTGGGTACAACTGCAAATAAATGATCTATTTACAAAGCACATGTTGCTCCATGCTGCTTGTAGCTGCAGTTTTTATTTGGGATAGATTGGGGCATACAAAGGGAGGGTTTTGGGATCAGGGCATACTGTTCTAAGAAGGGCATGAGGACACGTTGTCCCCTTTGTCCTTCTCTGAAGTATGATCTCTGTCTAGGTTCCTCGTCAGAGGGGACGAAAACTTATGCTGTTACCTTCACGGGTGAAATATCTTTAAATTTAGGAAGTGTGCTGCTGGTACAGCAGCTTTTCTCACTGGTGCAGAAGTGGTCTTCATTCACCCAGGTGCCATGAGCTTGCCCGCAGCAGAACCAGCACTCCCTGGTCACGTCTCCACTGCTGAGCTCTTTGCAAAATAATTGGTTTTGTTTGGTATTTTTCAAAAGCAAACCTTAATCAAATTCTGCCTTTTCACTTACTGATTTAAACAAACAAACAAAAACCTCACAGATCTAGTCTTGGTATGTTTTTCCAGGGGGTAAATTGCACAAAGGGATATATTCCAAACTTATGTCAGAAAAGCCACACTAGAGAGTTTCACTTATCAAGGCTTCATATAAGTCATTCTCCTTGGGTTTAGTCAGTTTGGATGTAAGCAAATGCAAAGCGAAGCTCTTTTGTGATTACTCAGTTTGGTATATTGTTTTGCTGATCCCATTGCAAAATGTGAATATTGTATGAGATTTCTGCAACCGTGCAGCTGACCCCCGGTACTCTAACCATTTGTCTCAAGTGCACTCTAAAGGTTTCTGACCTGCAGGCAGCCATGGCTGTGCTGCTCTCAGCTTCAGGTTTGTAACAGAACTCAAACAGTGACAGATTTCATTCAGTAACTGCCTAAAGAATTACTAGAGCCACTGCTGGATAAAAGAATCCTGTCTTTGAAAGATAAATATTAATTTACATCATATGAATTAAGCATCTATCAGAGAAATATTTGGAAAATTCCCTGTGAGCTACATCTGGAGCTTAGAAGCACATCTCCTGTTCCACTATATTTGCTATGCTTATAGAGAAGTTAAGATACAGGGTATCTGCTTTCAATTACCAAATTAAAATACAATTAACAGGTCCAACTGAACAAACAATGATTTATTTAAAATCTCATTTTTAAAAGGTAAAAATGTTTGTGGGAATCAGATTTCCATGGTTAGGATGTTTTCACTTAAGGAACCATCCTGTCAATTACCACTGAGAACGGCATTTCCTTTCTCTTTTCTTTTCTTTTCTTTTCTTTTCTTTTCTTTTCTTTTCTTTTCTTTTCTTTTCTTTTCTTTTCTTTTCTTTTCTTTTCTTTTCTTTTCTTTTCTTTTCTTTTCTTTTCTTTTCTTTTCTTTTCTTTTCTTTTCTTTTCTTTTCTTTTCTTTTCTCTTTCTTTTCTTTTCTTTTCTTTTCTTTTCTTTTCTTTTCTTTTCTTTTCTTTTCTTTTCTTTTCTTTTCTTTTCTTTTCTTTTCTTTTCTTTTCTTTTCTTTTCTTTTCTTTTCTTTTTCTTTTTCTTTTTCTTTTTCTTTTTCTTTTTCTTTTTCTTTTTCTCTTCTCTTCTCTTCTCTCTCTCTTCTCTTCTCTTCTCTTCTCTTCTCTTCTCTTCTCTTCTCCTCTCCTCTCCTCTCCTCTCCTCTCCTCTCCTCTCCTCTCCTCTCCTCTCCTCTCCTCTCCTCTCCTCTTCTCTTCTCTTCTCTTCTCTTCTCTTCTCTTCTCTTCTCTTCTCTTCTCTTTTTCTTCTTTTTTCTTCTTTTCTTTTCTTTTTTCTTCTTTTCCCTTCCCTTCCCTTCCCTTCCCTTCCCTTCCCTTCCCTTCCCTTCCCTTCCCTTTCCTTTCCGTTTTTCCTTTACTCTTTTCTTTAAAAAAAAAAAAAAAAACCCAACACATTTCCAGCTCTGCCATGTATAGAATAGAGTAATTTGGGTTAAGTAGAAGTAATATTTGCTTTTACTGAAATGGTCTTATGGGACAGATCCTCAGTTGAATTGAATGACCATAGCTGCTCCACAGAAATCACTGTTTATATACACACAAAATGGGAAAGACTACAATGGCAGCTGTTTGACACAATATGAACTGCCAGCTTGTTTGTAAATCTGAGATGGAAACTATATTTAACACAGTGATAAACTTGCACAATTAAGCACTTCGTGTTTGAAAAGTCTGAAAGTAAAGGTAATTTACCAATTAAAATATTTCTCTACTTATAAAACATTCTGCAATAAATTATTTTTAAATAAAAGTTTTCAACATTACTACATACATTCACGTTCAGCTCTTATATGCAGTGCACTAGCTTTTCCAGCATAAAAGACCATTAAAATTGGCAGAATATAGTCATGCCCCCCTTTAAAGTCCCTTTTGCCTTGCAAAAAATGGTGTGGCATTGTAGAGAATCAGTCCTGCATCTGTCTGAGATAGTGTGTGATTATGCTGTTATTGGCTGTATCCTGGTGGAGGTGGACTATTTAATGCACCAGAGCAAGTGCACCAACGTTCACTTGCAGAGAGCTGAATTTAGACAAATGCCTCCTGAAACTGAAGCATGCTTTTCTGTCTAGGAAAGAAGTGGATTTTCCTTCACTCCAAATATTTAAGCTCAACTTGGATGACTATCACACATACTCTGAGTCTGGCTCAACAGGAAATTATGGCTTCAACTCCTGACTGCTCTTCTGTGGCTTGTGTTATGTGGGAAGTCCAACTAAGCTAAAACAGAAAGCAAAAGAGGAAGTAAAGGGGTGATAGAAACTGCTTGACGTTCCATGTGTAGTTTGTGCAACTGAACTGAGACCCTGATGAGTTTTCCAGTCCCTCTGCCTCTCTCCTCTGCTGTGTTGTCCTCTGCCCCTTCTCCTCCAACATCATGGGGAACTGGGGTCCTCCTCCTCTGATCCCTGCCTTGTGATCAGCCTAAGACATTTCCCTTTCAGGTGCCCTCCTTCCCCTTTAAAAGGATCTTGCCTATGCTCTTCCAGCAACAGTCCCTTCTAGCTTTAACATCTAATTACATTATTCTAATGGTGCAGACACAACTCCTTATAACTGTGACAGATACCAGTGGTGTACTAATGAGTTGCTTCACTACTGGCTTAAGCAGGCATTTCCATATTGTGTGTACCCTACGTGGATATTTCTATGAATATTATTTTGATAAATGGGCAGATTAAAAAATCCCCAACCCTATTACTAACATCTCGGTGTCTTCTTCCTTCTCTGTTCTCCTGACTATTCCCTCAAATGTGATTTTTTGAAACTTTCTGTGTTTCTAACCACATTAAGATCTTAGCACTGCATGCAAAGCTTAAATTGATGTAAAACACAGTATAGACTTGCATAGCTGGGACCATGTTAAGCAGCTCATACATGTCTCTCTGCCCTTAGTCAGCCCTTTGGAGTAACACACAATCAGCACTGAAAATATTATTGATCTGTTTCGTATCCTGGATACTACAGGGTATCATGGAAAACAAAAACATTAAAATAGTTGGACTTTAATTCCTGGTTAAATGTCAAGGTAAATAACAAGAAAAAGAATTTGCAAACATGACTGAGATTACTCAAATTCAGGTTACTGTCAGTCATTTCAGTTATGCTGATTCTGTTGCAAAACAATAGATTTTACTACCCCTAGCCTCCCCATGATATGGAGGAGAGTATAGGAATGTTATCATGTCTCTGCTCATATTTTCTGTGGTCCTCTGGAGAGATGCTAATGCTGTACCCAGTGTGAGTGGCACTTGTACTAACCAACCACAGGAACTTGGCCTGTACGAAGGAATGTGACGTGGTATTATCTCCTAGCATTTCTTATACCATTGGTTACCACACTGACCCAAAAGCCTGGGCAATTCAGTTCTTGAAAAGTATGTGTGGAGAGGCAGATGCAGTATGAATTTCCATGCATTCCTGTGCACTCTTGCTTGCAAATCTGCACAAGTACTGCAGACCTTTTTGAGAAGGAGCACCACCATCAGATCGGTTTGGTCAATTTTATTTGAAAAGACAACAATGCTTTACAGACACCAAGGGACACATTTTCAAGCACTTCGTGGGGTTTTAGCTACATGAGTCCCAATAACATCAATGGGGCTCAAGCAGCCAAATCCACATGCATTGCACTGAAAATGTACCCCTGAGGGCCCAATTCACAGCAGCAGAAACAACACAAGCCATTTTACCCCCAGGACTTTTGCTTCTGTGATCCATGAAGAGAGCAAAATACACTTTGTGGCTCATTAAACCTTTTCACAGTACACAAGTGAACAGACACAGCTGGGTAATGGTTGGTGCTCTCCAGTTCCTGCATGTGGAGCCAGGGAAGCATGCTGTAGTGTAGGTTCATTGTGCATTTAAATATTGTGCTGAGATTTTCCTTGAAAAAAGACACATTAATTATCTTGAAACGCTGGTGCTTGTAAAGTATTTGCACCTTTCTTGGGAGAAATATGTTTAATGAGCCTTTCAGCTTCATGTCCAACTGTTCTAGTGATCAGCAAATCCATCATTTTCTTGCCATCTTTCTTCAATCTGATCATTATTTGGTGGGTTGTGTAAAAGTCTCAACACTGATTTCTACTGACACAGAAAAACCTCAATTAAGCATGAAGTTGCCTTATAAAACATGCATCTACTCCTCTTTTTTGATATTTATTGCCTTGAACATATTCATTATCCTGCAGGGAGTAGGAATCCTAAACTAGGATATGAAACTAACAAAGAGGTAGGTAATGTCTCCAAAATAAAAATGAAAAATGAAAAATAAAATTAAGACTTAGTTCCTGGCTTCCAGTTGCTGCTGACATCTTCCCTGTTTGCTATAGCTGGTAAAAGAGCTTCAACATTCAAACAAGGAGTTAACATTTATTCTTGCTTCATGTAAGAGCTTTCATATGAAAGAGAGTCTGTTTATGTGCTGTTCTATGCTGATTTTCATTGGGATAACTCAATATCAGGTAATGTTGTAGTGTAATAGCTGTGTTTAGCTTGTATAACAAAGCAGAGAATTGGGTTTAGAAGTTCACTTGTATTCACAGTGTATTCCTGGGTATCTTTGTCTATTGTGCATTGAAACTAATGAAAAAAAAATATGTCATTTGGACTGTTATTCCTCGATTTGGGAGTAGGGTGAATTATCTGAGTTTTCTAAACAGCTGGGTTTTATAAAACTGTTGTAAGCCATTCTTCTTCTTTGGGAACCTGCTGGTAAGAGGATATATATTGGGACCTAGAGCTTGGGTTTGGAACAAGTCCACATGGAAAAAAAAGACATTTCCATCTGTATCTGTTTGGTCCCGGTCCAGCTTTTAATGAATAGTGATCCATATAATAAAACCCCTTGGCAGTCATAGCGGAGTGCCTAAAGATTGGACTGTCTCATGGTGCGTCTGCTTCCAGTGCTGAGTCAGTGAGGGGAGGTCCCTTTCCCTTCTGTGTTTCGCCTGCCCAGAGCTGATGGAGGGGTGTCAGTCAGCAGAGCTGTGCCCTGGAACGGGTCACCGGCAGCAGCTTAGCTGTAAGCACCTTCTCTGCCCTCTGCAAAACCTGAATGGGGAGGCAATTTCGTAACTGATAATGGAAACACTTGCAGGCTGGAGGCTTGGATTAATGGTTGGGATATTCACTCTCTTTTTCGTTATGATTTCACTTGAATGTAATTTTTTTTTTGGTGAAAGGTACCCATAAGCTACCTTTTCACCTTGCTTGAAGAATGGATATCACGCTTATAGAGTAATCAGGTTGTCTCTGTGTGACCACACTGGCATGCCAGTCTCGACGTACATCACAGCCTTCAGTGCGAGGGCAGCTAAGGTTTCATCTGGCATTCAAGTTTCAAGGGTTGTTCATGCCAGCTCAGGTTGCCTGAGACATAGGTAACAGGTAGGAAGAAGCAAATTCATTACTAGCTGCTACATCACCAGCTCTGGCTCATTAGAGCACTAACTTTACTCTGCTGTCTTGCCTGTGATGTCTAAGCAATACAATATCTTGTCCCAGGATGTGCTGTGCTCAGTAAGACAACCTTAAATGACTTGTTTTGTGAACGATCTCCCCTGGATTGGGCAGAGCCTGTGTCCAGGATGTTGGACTAGCCGCATGGCAGCACTATCAAAGCCAGTGACAGAGGCAGAGGGCTCTGAAATCACCCTGCTCTCATCACTTTTCTGCTTTTTTTCAGTGGCTGTGACACAATTAATACTGCATTTCCCAGCTTTTTGTCGCTTTGTTTCGATTGCATGTCTCAGAGGGAAAACCCCCTTGTTTCACCAAAGCGATTAAAATCGCAAGAGTGGCAGGGATCGACACTTGCTTTGAACTGGGGGTTTCAGTAGGATGATTTACTGCTGTTGCTGAAGCGGGAGCACTCATGTGTGACTCTGCATCGCATGTGCCATTCTCATCGGCGTGTAACGTGTGGTCTGGGATGGGTGGCAGAGGTCCAAGCCTGCCTCCCACGTGCAGTGCACTCTAACAACGCCAAGCACAAGGTCGAGAGCATCCGCCGGAGAAGGGAGAGCAGCGACTGTAGCTTGCCTTTGAGCTGGTCCTCAAAACGGATCCACTCCATTCTGAAGACTGCCTGGGAAAACCTACGTACTTTACAATAGCAAAAAGAAGTTTTTGTCCAAAAGGAGGGAATCAGCTGCATCTTGGCAGTTCACATTGCTGCAAGAAGGAGCTCAAAGTCTGCAGTTTGCTCTGCAGCAGAGCTCGTGGCTCTTTGCAGTGGTCCTTTGGGAAAATGCTTCTGCTGTTTCATGTGCACCTGGTCTTCATAAGAAAACCAGAGTGACTGTAGGTGTGTTTTGATTACAGGCTTGATGTATAGTTTACCTTCTAAAATGGAGTTTTGTCTGCAGTCAAAATACCCTAGAATCTCAAGAAACCACAGTAAATAATAAGGGAGGAACACCATCAGTATTTCATTAGGAGATGCTATTGTGTTTTTTTCCACTGGAAAAAAACCCACAAACAAACCCCTACTCATTTATATTTATCTTGTTGCTAATTTTGTTTGAGAGTCCTGCTTTAGGATTCAAGACTAATCTTTTGAACTGGTCTTGGACATTTTCTCAGTAACCTCTCCACTCCGTTTACCCAGAATGGGAGCCCCACTCTAACTGACTCAAATAATTGCCACTCTCTCTGGGAAAACTGGAAAATTTTGCTTAAAAAAAAAGATGTTCTGCATGCTAGTTTTTATATTAACCACCTCCTTTTCCTTTAGGTACTTGTTCTCTGCTGTATACATGAAGACAGGTATCTCCCCATGTGTGCTATAGGGCATCACAGAAGACTTCCTGGGGCAATAAGGTGAAGCAACTCTCCAAAGAGAGTAAGATGAATTCCTGCCCAGAAGTAGGAAGTAGCAATTAAGGAAAGCATGCCTCAGAGCTAGAGAAGACAATCTTTCTTCTTTGCTGAGACTCAGGAGAGTACACTTCTCAGGCAGCTGCTAGCATTTGTCAGTTGAATTTTTCTTGTGTTCGTTATTATCCTGGTTTTCTAAAGCTGTAAGCAATGTCTAAAGCCAAGCGTTTTCAGAGCACTAATGCTGGAATACTCTTACATTGTCAATATTTTGTGCCTCTGATTTGTTTTTGTTGAATTGCTTACTTGCTCCCCTGTTTCCGGCAGACAGATTGGAGTGTGGTTTTGGTCTCTGCAAGTTCAGTTATGCCATTGCCACATTTCAGCCACAGGGTGCTGCTGACTGTGACAAGTCTGTGAGGTCTCCTCTGGTTGTACTGGTATAATTCTTCTGTGATTTTGGTTCCAAAATACCTCCTCATTCAACTTGGTCTGCCAGTTGGTTGCCAAAGTATCTTGACATATCTGTCTTCCTTATGCAATATTTACCTTTGGTATGAGATATTGAAAATGTTTTGGTTTTTTCCTGGCCAGATAGTATTTCCTCACTTGCAGGCACTGGAACTGTGAGCTCTGTTATTGGCATATTGGTATAGGTCTATGAAAATAGTTAGCTTAATGTGGTGGGTTGACCCTGGCTGGAGCCGCTCTCTCACTCCCCTTATTCACTAAACAGGGGAGAAAAGGCATAACGAAATGCTTGTAGGTCGAGATAAGGACAGGGAGAGATCACTCACTAATTGTTGTCACGAGCAAAACAGACTGAACTTAGAGAGGGAATTCATCTGATTTATTACTAGGCAAAACAGAGTAGAGGAATGAGAAAATAAAATCAACTCCTAAAACACCTCCCCCCACCCCTCCCATCTTCCTGGGCTCAACTTCACTCCCGGCTTCAAACCTTCCCCCCCTTCAGCGGCACATGGGGACGGGGAATGGGAGTTACGGTCAGTTCATCTCATGGTGTTTCTGCCGCTTCTTCATCCTCAGGGGGAGGACTCCTCTCATCGTTCCCCTGCTCCAGCATGGAGTCCCTCTCACGGGGTGCAGACCTTCAGGAGCAAACTGCTCCAGCGTGGGGTCCCCCACGGGGTCACAAGTCCTGCCAGCAAACCTGCCCTGGCGTGGGCTCCCCTCTTCACGGGTCCACCAGTCCGGCCAGGAACTTGCTCCAGCGTGGGCTTCCCACAGGTCACAGCCTCCTTCAGGTGCCTCCACCTGCTCCAGCGTGGGGTCCTCCACGGGCTGCAGGTGGAATCTCTACACCCCCTCATCCTTCCTCCATGGGCTGCAGGGGGACAGCCTGCTTCACCATGGCCTTCACCACGGGCTGCAGGGGGATCTCTGCTCCGGCGCCTGGAGCTCCTCCTCCCCCTCCATCTGCACTGACCTTGGTGTCTGCAGAGTTTCTTACATCTTCTCACTCCTCTCTCTCTGGCTGCAAAAGCCCTCTCTCTAAGTGTTTTTCTTCTTCTTAAATATGTTATCACAGAGGCGCTGATGGGCTCGGCCTTGGCCAGCGGCGGGCCCGTCTTAGAGCCGGCTGGCATTGGCTCTGTCAGACACAGGGGGAGCTTCTAGCAGCTTCTCACAGAAGCCACCCCTGTAGCCCCCCCGCTACCAAAACCCTGCCACGCAAACCCAACACACTTAAACAATTCATCAATGACTACAAGGCTGTTACACATTCTAATGGATTCTGTGACTTTGACAATATCTTGTGTTCCTTTTGCTTTATTGCTCCACATTGTGCTTTCTTTAAAACAAGCAGGTGCCTAGTGGAGCTAGATTCGTGAGCCAATGCATGCGTACAGCTCCTGTGTAAGGTGTAGCTGGTTGGGAAACACTAATTGCTGCTGCCTGTGCTCCTGATTACATCCTTCAGGTACATGAGCCTAGCAGAAGCTGAGGGGTGTGTCCCATGCTAAATGCAGTTTTGTATCATATTTTCTCCACAGCATCCACAGCTCTTCCTTGGAACTTGTTTTTTATGCCTCATTAGCTAGTAGTGTGTTCTCTGTGCATAGTCACAGCATGACACCTCTTTTCAGAGCGGATCATCTTGTAAGCAAGTTGCAACATCCCTATACTGATCTCTTTCTTGAGGTTCAAACTCTGTTGATAACAAACTTTTAAATATGGCACTTCAAAGGGCTGAGAAATACTTTTTGAGTGTTTCTGGCAGGATGCTTTCATCTCCTAAGGCCTTTGTCGACAAAATCAGGTAAAGCATGGAGTTACTTTTGCTCTATTAAAACCCATTGCATCTTCTCTTTAATTTTGCCCCCTCTCTTATTCGACTCTTAGCAAATCTGTGGTCTCTTTTGCCGTCTAATCAGCACCCAGTTCAGGAACATGTCCCCTTTCATAACTATCAGCCTAGGGACTAGAATTTGGTTTATGTGGTTTATGTTATGCTCTCATTATTATTGTTCTCTTAATTCATATCTTGGGGTAGAATGACTTGAGCTTCTGAAAACTCATGTTTGTGCTAGCCAACTTATTTGCAGCATTATGTGCTGTGCAATTACCATGTACTCTGCAAAAAGAGCCAAGACAATGCAACATTCAGGCTTTGTTTCTTCATCCAAATGGAGGATAAGGATGGATGGATGGATGGATGGATGGATGAGGAAATATCTTTCAGAAGGTATTTATTGAAAATAAAACAGTATAAATGTCAGAATATTAAGTCTGCATCAATGGCATGTCATTTGTGAATGATAATGAAGGTGAATCCTTGGCAGAACTTGCTGTATTTTGCAATCTTGTGACAGAGATGAGGAGACACAAAGGCAAGGGCTTTAGAAGTGTGAATGTGCAGAGTGGGGTTGGAGCAGTCTGATGACTTTGGTTGACAGCACAACTTACCAGTTGAAATTTGTTGGAAGAAAAAGAGGGAGAGAAAGTATACAGACTAGAGATTAAGACCCTCACCTGGGAGAGATCAGATCCTATCTCATTTTACACTCACGAGCGAAAATGTACAAACTGACTCAGAGCCCACGACTCCCTCGCACCCCGTGTCATCTCACAGAGTTGTGCTACCTCCTATTGTACTTTGCACCATTTATTTTTAAAAACAATGTAATTGGTGTCCTTAGTTTACGTATTGTCATATTTTATAATATGAAAGGTAGATTTTCAGCTTCATAGAGAATAACATTCACTGTGGGTCAGTTTCTGCTGAAAAGAGTAGTAATGTGTGTATTTATTCCCCTGCCAACCTTTTGTGCATGATGCCCAGCTAATTCTAGGAACGCCTGCGAAAATCCAGGTGGAGGAGGCTTGGAGCTGTGTGTACCCTGACAGCATGACTGGTGGACTCATCACTGCAGATGTCCTAGCAACTTTAATGTTTTAGTATTCATTTCTTGGTGGAAATAAGTGTTTTGTTGACTCTTGAGTGTGATGAAAGCATGCTTATCACTATCAGAAAATTGCAGCCCAGGACAATTGGAGTACAGCTATATATGAGGAGCAAGAGTTAGAGGTGCACGAAGAAGCAATTTTCATTTTAAAGCAGTCAAACATAGTATGTTTTGAATTCTTTCCCTGGCAGAGATAAACTCTTCAAATAGGAAAAGATCTAAAGACTTTTCAGTTTAAGGTGATTTTCAGAAACCAGAGACAGCTGAAGGCGATGGCTATTAGCATAGCAAAGTGGTAACAGAAGAGTGAAATGGTACAAGAAAGTATCGATCAGCAAGGGACTGTGAAAGGAGATGGCAGGATTCGTGTTGCCATTGTTTTCCCTTGGTATTCTAGCTACTGTATTCATACTGTGAGTTTAAAGATACATGCAGCTTCTATTTATAATGTTTTATGGACAGATTTCTGCTTTTTATTTATTTGAGCTGCAGTTTTAATCAGGTTAAATAAAAAGGGGGACAATTACTTTTGCTAATTGGAATCCACTTTGAATTGGCTGTAGGACTCTGCATTCCTTGCACTGTGTCTTATGATGATTGCATCTGTGGCTTGAGATGGATCTGCTTAGAGCATTCCCTTGTACTAAGTTCCCTAAAAAAGGCTTTTAAGTACAAAAAGGAAAGGTTTATTTTAATTTAGAAAGAGGGAAAAAAAAAAAGAAAAATCCATCTTCTTAATCAGTGTAAGCTCCAAACAGCTAGGGAAGACAGTGCAAAAGTAAAAAGGTTTGTAAACAAGGCTGCCATCACCCTCTCAGTTTTCTGGTGAGCCCTGGCTTTGAGTCAGCTCTGTGACTTTCTGCACAGCAGTAAGCGCTGCAGCCTGCCTCTGGTCCCCAGGATGTCCCCTCCATCCCGCTGAGACCCTGCTGGTCTGTTCCCTCTCCTCCCTGCCTCCCCTGTGCTGTGCCTCGCTTGCTCATCATTGCAGCCGGGGGAAGCCTGTTTCCACCGCCATGCTCAGAAGATCCCCAGGGAAGGAGCGGTCTCCCCGTCCTGCACGAGTGGGAGCAAACCACAAACCGAGAACAAATGCGTAGCGCAGATACCATCCATCATGGATGTCGTCACTGAAAAGGGACTTGTGAGTGTTACACGAACACTTTTTCATGTGTCTAAGGTTTTTGTCTGTCCCGTTCAGATTTGTCATGTTTTCAAACTTGATGTGTCTTTTTCCTTCTTCATTGTCCTCTAACTACGCTTGTAAAAGATATCAAACCCAACACCCTACATGCAGAGAATTGCAAAGTATTACTGTTAGGTGGGAATGAAAACTTGGCATCTACCCTGCAGGGACCAGCAGTCCTTCTCACACCAGAGGTCCTCATGTCCTACCAGATGTGCCACCCTTCCCAATGTACCACAACAGAACAGTGAGGGGCTCACACAGAAACCTGTTTGGCTTGCCACAGGCAAATAAAGTTCCACACCTCAGCTGGGCTGCGGTTAATGGCCCACGTGTGCGCTCTTGGGTTGCTTCAAGCATGAAGCAAAACCTGAAATCCCAGTAAAAAAGATGAAAGCCCAGGTATGACACACCTGTGATGGACTAAGAGCAGGTAAGTGATTGGACAACGTGCTCAGCTCAAGGGGCATCTCACTGTGCTGCAGTAACCCCAGGGTGTGTGCTGGGGCCCTGGACAGGAATCACTCAAGTTCTCTTTAATTGAAAAAGTCGAGAAGTTAAAAATAAAGGATTTTTATTTATTTTCCCCAGGCATAGTAAGTCCAGGGCAGTTTAATATTGCAGATCTTGTGCAAAGTTACATGAGTTATTTGATAACCATAAGTGATTAATACCTCAGATTTGTGTACAATGTGAAAAATGAAACTTCCAATAATGTATGTCCCTCCCTACCACTAGCTTGTAGCATTAAAAGTAAATTCAGAACAAAAAATATACTGCCACCACCTCTCCTTACAGCACCATTTTCTTGGCTCCCTCTCCCGAGAGAGGCTCATGTCCAATCCAACTTACTTCGAGTACTTTAAACCACATAGCAACATGAGCAAATGCTAAATGTAGAAACATAAAGGCTTAAGAATTAATTCTACCAAATAGGGTCATTCTTTGCCTTAGAAGTTTTTGTCTCTTCTGTCTTCAGATTCAGAACAGATAATTGGACAGTCCAACATCCAAAAGGTCTCTGAGAGTGATAAGTAAGATGAGTTAGAAGGGTTTTTAAGTTTTAAAGAACTGCACAGAGCTATTTTTACTAGTTACACTGCCTGGATAACTGCTCGGATAATTTATCTGCCGTTTTCACAACAACGTTCACTGTAAGTGTAATCTTCAGTTATACAAGAACCCCATGGGGAATTTAAAAAAAAATTATTAAGATCCTTAACCTTATTCAATGTTAGGATTTATGCTTTACAGTGTGCACTAGTTTCAGTATGAAATAACGCCTTTGTGTATGTTAAATAATTTATTTGCAGGCAAAGACATTCAAAGTGATGCTGGAAGTTCAAGACCTAATTTTACTCTAAAGCTTCTGTGCAGGAGATCCTACTGCTGTTTCTTAGAAGTGTTTTCCCTGTGCCTGCAGCACAGCTTAAAAAGTTATTTATGAATGTAATTTTTTCTGTCTTAGAAGGGATGCTCTCTGCGAACCCAGGGGAAAAGGCAAATATCAATAAGATTATGAGACTGACAATACGTAGAAGATGAATATGTCAGAATAAAGCAGCTTCTCCTCCTCACCCCTCTCTGGTATCAAGTATTACAATACCTATAATTGTAGTCACCTTTTTTTAATAATCCTTAGACAATTCTGCAATATGTGCACACTAATCTTAAAACTGGACACTTATTGAAGTTGAGTCTTGTTCTGAGGTCTGACAGACCTTCTAGGGTTATCAACAAAGATCCTTCCGAAAACAAAGAAAGAAGTGATTCAGCATCAAACCCTCCGAAACAGGAGATGCAATCCAGAGAGTCACTCAGGAAGCCTCTCAGGGGCTGACTGAAAGCCTACACATGCTCCAGATGCTGAGTTTGACTGTTTTGTCCCAGCTCACTGAGCAGAGCACAACAGCTCATCAGTCTCATGGTGAATACTGGGGTCTGACTAACGTGTCCTTCTTTACCCATTCCTCTAATTCCTAAAAATTCTATTTGCTAAATGCAATTTAGGACATTTCAAAAAATACCATTTCTGAAACAGAGGTGATTGCAGTGCATTTGCTAGAATTCCCTCTTAATGATGGAGGGACTAAATATTGAGTGAACTCAGCATGTCAGCTCTTTTCTTCCATTCCCTTGTAACAGGTCACTGGAACAGGTTCCCCAGGAAAGTGGTCATGGCACCAAGTGTGTCAGAGTTCAAGAAGTGTTTGGACGAAACGACAGTCTTACACATATAGTTTAGTTTTAGGTAGTCCTGTGAGGAGCAGGGGGTTGGACTTGATGATCCTTTTGGGACCCTTCCAACTTTAGATTCTTTATGATTCTGTAAAAGGCACTAGATTGTACAATAGGAAAGTGGTGAGCATTTAAATCAGTACAAGATGTAAGAGTTTTGATTAACTTTAAGCACACAGGTCATCTAGCTGACCTTGCCCAATGAACACCAGAACATATCAGGCCTTATGGATGCAAGTAATTCAGAAGACAAGCACATTTTTTAGTTTTCTTAACCAAGATGTTGCAAAGATACCATTTTGACAACAATGGCCATTCTTTAATTAGAAAAAAACCAATGAACCCTCAGTCTTTTGGGAGATGAAAGTGTGAAATGTACAAAAAAGAATCTGATTGTCTTAACATGAGAGAAAAGACATCTCATAACTCTTCAGTGAGTCATTAATTCCATTCTTTTGGGGTCCATAACTATTGCTATGGACATTGGAACAACAACTAACAGCTCTTGAACCAGATGATTCATGGGTACATAATGCAATTAACTGTTTGAAAACAAGTGGAGTTCTGACTTGTCATTTAAAAGTAGGACATGCCATGCCAGCTGTGTTTCTCTTTTCTCTACTGCAACAACTGGAATAGCCTGAAAAAATTAGGGTTTCCTTCAGGACTTTCAGCAGGAAGATTCAGGGCATCAGCTAGTTTGTACCTTTCAAATTTCCACTTCAAATTCTCCAGTGTTTTACAATTGTGGTCTCAAGCATAGATACTCAGATAAGGCTATGGACTCACAGAGGTCTGTGCACAAGTGACTCAGGACAAGAAATATGGCGATGTGTGTTCATGGTTTTTTTTCATTTTTTGACAAGACAACATTTTGTTTCCTGAAGACTAGCCTAATCTCTCTGTATGTTTGAATATCTGGTATGACAGATGAACATCTATATCCACTGTACCTGGAGATGCTTTGAAGAATATCAACTAGCTTGACAACAAGATCCTGACTGATGGATAAAGAGATCATGAAAACCCATCCCACTAAAAGACATCTTTTTTTCTGACTAAGTGATGTAAAGTCTGGTGCCTTTTGTGTGATTCATTAGTATGACTGTTGTTATTAAAACAGACTCACTGAAACATAACAATATTTTGTTTTAATTAGTGATTATCTCAAGTATTGGAATAATGCTCTTCCCTTTCCATGGCAGCTACTTCAGGAGACTTATGATCGGAGAAGTCCTGTATGGATTAACCTTGTAATATTTTTTCTCCTGCCTGACACACAGCCCATTTTACCTTAAAGCACCATTTCTGTTCCTTATCTAGGTCTCTTCCTTCCACTCTGCTTTTGCTTTTTTTGTCATAGTATGGTATTGGATATGAGAATAAACTTTTTACAACAAACCACGTCTGTCAGTTGGTAACCCAAGTTATTAGTAACTATGCGTGGAAACAAAAGAGTCTACTTTGTGGAAGTATTTCCCCTATACACTTGAGCTTTAAAAAAATGTCTTGATTAGTGTCATGGTTTAGCCCCAGCCAGTAACCAAGCACCACATGGCCACTGGCTCACTCACTCCTCCTCCCCCAAGGGATGGGGAGGAGAATGGAAAAAAAAAAAACCCACCCATGGGTTGAGATAAAGACAGTTTAATAGGATAACAAAGGATAATAATAACAACAACAACAATAATAATAATAACAACAGTAAAACAAGTGATGCACACAGGCAATTACTCACCACATGCAAAAGGAAAAAACAAATCTGATGCCCAGTCTGTTTCTGAGCAGCAAATCTGCCTCCCAGCTTGCTTCCCCAGTTACATAGGGAGCATGATGTTATAGGGTATGGAATATCCCTTTGGCCAGTCTGGGTCAGCTGTCCTGGCTGTGCTCTCCCATCTTCTTGTGCACCTGGCAGGGTGAGAGAAGCTGAAAAGTCCTTGACTTGGTGTAGACACTACAGCTACCCAGCAACAGCTGAAAAAATCAGTGTGTTATCAACATTATTCTCATCCTAAATCCAAACCACAGCACTATACCAGCTGCTAGGAAGAAAATTAACTCTACCCTAGCTGAAACCAGGACAATTGGATAGAACTGGGTGGTCTCCTTAAGAGAGATGAAGTCAGCAGTCAGAAGAGGGAAGATAAGGATGTTGAGGGGTTGTGATAAGAAGAGCTACTCCAGCCATTTGGTGGTAAATTTCTGAGAGCCAGGGTAGCATCCCTGCTCAGCAGTGTGCTGGGCCACGCCTTGTGAGAATATCTGGAAATGACTCAGGAGGTATCGAAATAGCCTTAGGTTTGTGGAGGACATGTCATTACGTTAGCAGAGATATGTATGTTCCAGGAGTTGTATTTAGGCACTAAATGAGATTAACAAAAATGCCCATTTCGGTATGGCATTTTTGAATATGGCTCCATTATAATGACTTGTATAAATCAAGTTTTAGTGGAATTTTCCTGCTAATGACAACTGTGAAATCAGCTCAACAAATACTTGTCATTACATTTCAGAACTAATATTTAATTCCCAAAAGCCATTCTTGACTATAGAGCTTTTTAAGTGCCTCGTACAAAAGAAGTTTGGATAATGCAATATTGAACGAATTATTACTAACATAGTTGTGTTTTCATTTTGTGTAGAAGAGATTTAGGTTGCAATCATTATTCAGAAAAATAAAGATTTGATTCAGATTTGCTATGGTTCACCCTGTAACATGGATTATATCTTCACATGGTGAGGTAATTTCTTGACCTGATCTTTAAAGTATACTGTAGATCATTTTGATAAATCTGGCTTGGGGTTGTATGCAGTTCTTCAAGCTGAAATCATTCCATTATTTCACCAGGTGTGTTTTTGATTAAAACCCAGTTTTATTGTTAGTGTGTATTTCTTGTTTTCCACCTATTCTAATTCCCACACATCACATAAGGAGTCCTCTAATATGATGGATTTACGGAGAGACCTGTTAACATAGCAATAACCGCAGCTTCCCTCTCAGCTACTGCCTGTCAGCACACACACCAAAGCGGTGCAAGATGATTCGGGTTCAGCGACGTCTCCTTCTCCCTGTTATTTATGCAGCCTGGCTTTTGCACAGGCATGGTTGAGATCCAGCCGCCTGCTGTGCGTAAGCTGAGCTGGGAGCCGATGTCTGCTCTTGGAGGGTGATATCAATTTGAGGGTGACATCAACCAGCACAAAGCAGTTTGGACAGAGCTTTTCTCTTTTAGCAAGAATTCCCAGTTAGGGAAATACAGCCCTGCAAAAATCACAACAAATGAGCGCTAGTCTTGAACGGTAATATTGAGGATAATAAAAATCAATCATTGGTTGGCAGAAGTCTGTGATTTCTGCGCTGGTGTTAGCATAAAGGAAGCTTTATTTATTATGTAATTTTTTTGGCTTTTCTAATGCCCGAATCAAGTGAATTCACGTGCAGGTCCTGTATGCCAACCTTTCTGTGTTCAGAATCCACTTTAGGAGTGAGCAGAGAAGAACTTGAGGAAGGGCAAAAAAAAGTAATTCAAAGTGAATCACAAGTACAAGTGATATGGAAAAAATAGAAAGAGACAAGAAGAAAATCAGTCAAACTCTGTGGTGGAGATCCATTGGTTTAAACAAATGTGCCAGTCTCATTTTAAAGGAATCTCTTGTACCATCCCTTTCCTTCTACCATGTATTGAATACACGATTGTGCCAGATTTTGGGATACCTGCCTTTTGATAAAATATAGAAATTCCTGTTTATGTGTTAGGCTACTTTGAGTGAGATTCTTGGGTGGCAGCTGGGATAGGTATGTGGCTTTCCATGCAGTGCTCTAAGCTGCCATCAGTTGACCATAGATGAGCTGGCTGCGTGCTTCTAATATCCAGCTCCTTCAACAGGAGAAAAGGCTTCCAGAAAAAAACAGATCAGATCTGAAATAATGTGTATGAGCTCCTGCAGTCCTTCTCTTTTCAGACATTCAAAACCAGCAATAGTCATGCATCTTGAGAGCAAACAGGCTGCTCGGAGGTCAAACGCAGCAGAGGCCAGGTCATTAATAATTCCTCAGTAACAGTATTGTTAAAAAGCCTATAATGCCTGTGTCACATCACTTTTTCTCATATTGGTTTTGACTTGGATAAATAGATGAGTAATGCATCAGACTGGTGTCTGATGTTGCCTAACACATAACAAGCAGCGTTATTCATGTCATGGAAAATGTGTAATCACAGACTACACTGGAAGAGAGGTGCTAGTTGAAAAGCTGTTTTCCCCATCATTGCATTTCCCTCCTTTCTGCTTGTGTTATTAATCATTAGATCATTGCTGGAGGAAAGCTGCTAGAGGTGCAGGTATGACTAGTTAATAGGATACATCGATCTTGCCATGGGATGAGAGTTGTGAGTTTTCTCATAATTCTTTCCTGCTCAGACTCTATCACAGCTGTGGGTTTCAGGAATGGTCTTTGCAAAAGTCTCTTTTTTCTGGTCCTCTGTGCTATGGCTACATGGAGCAATTCAGACTAACCTGAGATAACTGGATACAGTGCAGTGTAACTTATGTCTGAGCGGCTAAGAGGCATGAACCAGATGGAAGAGGATTTCATCACTGCATTGCTCTAGAGATAACCTGAACTCATTCATCTATAAAAGAAATAAAGTGAACAAACATTTTGATAATACCTCAGAGTTTGAAGATTGCTTCTAGATGAATGACTGACTTGTCTGCAAGTATAAGTACCGGGCTGCTTCTCTGACATAAGATAAGAACAGAGAATCTATTTCCTCAAAAGGGATCTCTCATTTGATGATATCTGGTATGTGCACATGGTTTTGAAAAATGTTCTCCTGTGCATCTTTGTTTTACCATTAATTAGAATTAAATCCAAATGTTTAACACATTCAGTTTGGTTCTCTATCCTACTTTACAAGCAAACTCGATATTTCTATGTAAATGTGATGATGATGATGATTATTATTATATTCAAAGTAATGCTGTGAATGATTAATGTGAGCATGTAATAGCCTGTGGCACCTCAGCTTATTTGTTAGGTTGATTCATTTGCAGTTAATAATTTGTTGATGGTGTTCAGTAATTATCACTAGCTCACGTGCTATTCTTTTATACTCCATGCTCATGTACTCCCCAGACCACAGCTGATAGATGCAAGCTGGCTGCAGAAACCTTTCTGTAACAGCTCTTTCTAAGCCCATACTAAGCATGGGTTCATACAGGTGCTTATGAGAATCATTGAACGCAGTGGCTCTGCTGATTAAATCCTGCATCACAGCATTGTTGCATGGAAATTTCTATTGTTGTCAGAAAGCTCCTGGTTGGTTGGCTGGAAAGGGGCTTTGAATGCACTCTGCGTTCTCCACCTTGTCTTGCCTGGAGAACAGTAAAATGTTGGATACATGAGGACTCCATTTTCCTTCTTTCAGGGGAGCAGTTTACACTCAATAATGCTAATAAAAAATTTTATCAAATATTTTATCACTTTTCACCTTCTACTACTACCTTCTACTGGCTGGTGGGGAGGATACGCCCCTTTGCTGGTGGGTGTCAGTCCAGCTCAAGGGTACTGAGCTCATCCAAGACCTTGAGCTAAGAGGCTCTGCAAGGGAGATAACAGTGGCTCCTGACCTCTGAATGTGATCTGCTGCCTCAGAGGTTGGATTTTCTGGGATGGAGACCTGAATGAGCAGTAACTTACTGTTCAGAGGGGGATAGCTGATGGGGACGTTTGACTGAGGTCTCCTTGGAGACTTCCTGATGCCTCCGGTGGAGGTTCAATTTTGTTCATCATAACACTTTTCTGTGTGTATCTTTCCAGTTTTCTTTTTATTTTGTGGGTTAATATTTAAGAGAGGCCCATTTGAAAACTCCTTAAATTAATTACACACCCCTTGATCCAATTTTTATCATTCTGGTATGAATATCTCTGCTGCTAATGAAGTTGGAGGTAGTTTAGGAAGTACTAGGCACACTGACCAACCTGCCCTCCATCAGCCAGCTCAGTAGCTCTGCTGGCATCGCTGAACTTTTCTGTAAACCTTACCAGCTAATTAGAAGGCATTAAAAATGATAGTGCTTGTTGATTGTAGGGCTGAAAACCAGAGATTATAGTGTCATACAACACCACGCAATATGTGAGTCAGTCGGTCCCCTTTGAACGCTCTTCACATCTGGCTGGCCGTGAATGGACCCACTGTCAAAGGGGCTGCTGCTGTAGTACCTGGTTCCTTATGTACTAATTACAAGCTCCGAACGCAGGAGTTAGGAGAGTCTGGGGACTTGTGGCTGGAGTTCACACGGGCTGGCGAAACAAAGGACGCCCTGTTCCTCATTACGCTCCTACACTTAATTAGGAAGTGAGTTTGTTGATCACTGGCTGCATTAAGAATCACTCATTTATAACAGAGCACTTTGTGATTTTTGTGAAAGTTTATTTAAATGACATCTTACACTTTGGCCATAAGGGACATGCCTTTATTTTATCTGAGTTTAAATATGGCTCTTGTAGTCTGACGGACTGACGGAAAGAGAAACAGGGGTGTTTTGTTTCATGGGGCAAGCAGGGAGGGTGGGGGGGATGACGACCAGGGGAAGCATTTCATTGCAGGGCTTGGTGGATTGTTTTGGGATTGGCACATTGCTGTGTGAGCGCTGGTAAACCATTTAGAGATTTGTGCCTTGAATTTAGAGGAGAGGGCTGCCAGTGATGGCGGTGCCAGTCTCTTGCCTTCTGGTGAGGAGTTCAAGGTCAAAACATTTTATTGGTCTGACAGCTTGTCACACTGAGCCTGGATGTGGAGCTCTGCCAGGTCTGTGAGCTGGGGTAGCGCTTTCTCCGCTCCTACCGCCGGCTGTCTAGTCCGGAGGTCGATGAGACAGAGGTGGAGGCTGCATGGGGTCCATTGACATTCAGAGATGTTTCGTCCTTTGAGAAGTAAATGCTGCAGCAGTCATTCAATGCAGCTTGTGTTGGGAGTCAATTGCTTCCCCTTCTCTATTACAAGGATGCCATTAATATCCAGTGCCACTGTAGGAGCTAGCAATTCTTCACTGCTAGAGCCAGTGGAGATGAATGATGGACTGTTTTCCTCGCCCAGAAACAGAGTTCCTGGGCTCTGATACAGTGGCAAGGGAATCGCAAGAAAGCAGAGTGGAGAAAAGCTTTAAGAGAGAAGCCAAGAGTGAGATATAATGTAAAAACCAGACACCCATCTGATTTTTCTGTAGTAGCTCTAACTGGGATTAATCAGCCATTTATGGAAATAAATTTACTGTGATCTTTGCTCAGATCTCATACATCATTATTACTTAATTATAGACATTTACCCAGGCACTGCTTGCTATCAACTCTGATTCCTCAAGCATAAAATGCCTCTAATCTCAAAGCTATTATGTAAATTATCCTAGCTTCATGTCTGCAGGAAAACCAGCAAGCAGTGATGCAGGGGAGCTGGTGAGTATTTCTTGGAGGTCTTTTTTTGTAAGGCAGCTCAGGTTTAGTGTACATGAAGTCAGTTCACTATGCTGAACAGACAGTTTACAGACTGGAGAAAGGGAACAATCCCATATTGGTAAAAGGAAAAGAGTCTTTCTTTTCCCTAAATTTAACTAAACTAAATTAGGTTTCCATGGTGTTATGTAAATTGCCTCTGACTTTACACTCACCTGATAACAAAGACTGTTTTAAACTCTTTTCTGAGACATGTATATTCCTTCCTCCCCCGCGCAAAAGAGTAAAAATCAACTGATAACAGCTTCAGACTCGGCAGGTAATAGTTGATCCTGAGCTTCTGCTCACATAATATTTTCCAGATGAGAGACTGAAAGTTTGCCTTGCTTAGAGGAAACCATTTATTCAATTCATAAGGAGTGCTTGGCCCCTACCCAGAAACGTGAGTGGATTCCTTGTTGTTACCCTGTTGTTGTTTTCAAACAGTATCTAATTGTGTATTGAGGAGAGTGGAGGAAAAAGATGAGATTAAAAAACAAACCGATCATGTCAGTGCAGATGATTTGCATAAAGGTTATTTTCAGAAATAAAACACTATAATACCGTCATGTGAAGCTAGGTAGGTAATATGGTGTTTCAGTTTGTTCAGATCCATGAAGCATTTGCAGATTATCACAAGGAATTATGCATAGCCAACAATCCATCAGGAAAAAATAGTGGAGTATGTGATTATGTTGCAAAAGTTTTGCTTCCAAAAAAATTAGGTTCAGCCTGGAGTCTATAAACATTTACACATGCATTTAACTTCATTAAATGGCAAACAGCTGTAACTTCCTTTACAGTTATCCACTGTTCTTCCTCTTGAAAGAGCTCTTTTGATCTCTAGGGTGCATGGAGTTCAGATCTTCCTTGGGTCTGGTGCTGACCAGTCGAAAGGAGGAAATTCTCCCCTTTGATTAAAACAGTGCTAGTGGATGGCTTGATACTCCAAACACAAACTTGAATGTGAGCTTCATTTAACAGCGTGTCCCATTGCTTCTACAGGAATGGTCTCCAGTTGTAAGTGAACATAATACTTACAGAGCAATTGAAGAAAAGGAAGAGTTAAAAAAACCAAAAAAATCATGGAGGGGTGGGAGGCCAAATCTTCTCCCTGTACAATTTTATATGGTTTTTAGATGTCTAGACACAGCAGAGGGCTTTTCTATGATGAATGTTGACTAACTAAATGGCTACAGCCTGTCACGTGCCAATGATTCCTGATCTGGTACTCACCCTGATGAGATTCTCTCCTTTCAGAGTATTTTAAACATTGGCCTGCTTTGGCATGAACCCCTCCATTGTGTTACTTGTCTGCAGAATCAGGCATGGGACCAACTACCACTCAAACCAAGATCCACCAAACCTCCAAATCACTCTCTGTAATGTTTTCTTAACCCTGCTGTCAGCTGAGACTGCTATGACTGAGTAAGATCATCTTGACTTGAGCCTTCAGTCCAGCATGAATGTCATTGATAAGACCAGCTACTGTCACTGTTGGCTTCTACTGACTCTCTGAACCAAGCAAAATGACTTGTCCTTCTTGCTGCTTCTAGTTCGGAGTTGATCAATTCAAGACATAATCCATTTAAATCAAGTCTCTACATACATAGTGTTAAAAAAGCTCTTAAACTGGTATTATTATTTCCAAAGAAACCATGCCTGGAACCAAGGTCTCAATCACAAACACATTGGCGTTTAATTTTTTTTTTTTTTTTGTAAGCTGATTAAAAATATCTCTTTCAAATATTTCCTTCTCAAATGGAAGACAGTACCACTCAGCTTCTCATGGTATAGTTTATCCTTTTCTATGTGATTATGTCTATAAGTTTTTGTGAGGTACAAGGATAGCACAAGAATAGGCCAAAATATGAAAATAGTTAGGGATTATGGCATTCACCTTTTAAAACAGATCTTGAAGCAACGCTATGGGAGTGCCCTAACAGCCACTTGATGTTCTGGAGTTAATGTCTTTGCCTCGGTGAAAATGGCCTCCTTGTGTTCTTCCACAAAGCGAAATCCAACATCTAAAGCACTAGTTTTCCATCGGATACTTATTCTTCAGGGATTGCCTAGCTTCCAAAAACAATGCAGTTCTGATATGACAGTTACCTACATGATTTTTAATCTACGGTTCTATGATCCTCATTTCTGAGGAAAACCCCCTGTGTATCACATGGGATCAAGCAGGACCATGACTCTAATTTCTCTCAGCTGCCCTTTAACTGTAAGCATTGTTTGGGCCCACCTTTGTTGTTGCTTTGCATTTCCAGTTCTGGACTTAGCAGAGGGCTCTGTGAAAAAGTTGTGGGTAAAACCCTGTGTCCCAGCAGTGGTTTCTATTGCCTGAGGGCCTTGACTGCTCTCTTGGAGATATTTTTAGGCAATGGATTTACACACTTATCTTGTACATCATGTGCTTCAGTCAACCCTTCCTGACACATTTACGATGCTGCCAGTGGTTGTTGTCTGCACAGAGTAAATCTCAACATCATCCAAGGAATACACTGTCTTTTCTACAGGAGAACGATTTAATGTTGTGCTTGCTCACATATAGAATAGGAAAGAGCAGTATTTCCAAACTGCTGTGGAGTATGAACTGAGGGTGACTTCTAATGGATGGCTGCTCTACATGAAGCTGGGAGTTAAGCCTTCAATGAAATGTAGCTTCACCAGAGAAGCTTTGCCTTTCCATCTGTTCCTTGGATTTATATTTCTAGTGTTTCATTGTGTTCGTATTATCATGCAGCACTTTGTCTGGCATAGGTATTAAAATGTCTGGGTGTGCAGGTTCCATAATCCTACCGCTGGCTTCATCTTTCATGGGCTGTAATACTTGGTTTGCTGTATTTTTCTTGTTACCACTGTAATTGTATTGTGAGGGCTCTTACTCCAGCTCTGGCTTGTTAAATAAATAGAACATATCCTTGTGTCTCATGCCTCTGCGTCTGGAAGGGATTTAAACCTCTTCTTTTGTCTGCATGTTTTGGCTGAGCTAAGATTTTCTCTTGAAAGACCCTGCAAGTTTCAGGGTATGTGTGTATTATACAGAGTTTGCTTTCATTAAGTTGTGAGTTATTACAGCTTTGTTTGTGCTTGGGCTGTTGAGAATCACGGAGGCCAGTTCCTTTTAAACACTGAAGTGTACAAATAGCCCAGGAATATGTGTCTTGATTGATGTAGCTGCTGCTGCAGCTCACATGTGGTGTAACTCTACATGTTGTGTTTCCTAAACAGTGGGTTTCATACACTGTGTCATCTCATGGTGGCACTTGGTAAAAGGTCAAGAAACAGTAATAAGGAAGAGAGCCATTTGAACACTTCAAAATAATAAAGAATATTTTTCTAAATCCTCACCTGCTGTCATTATTCAGCCATAGTCCAGCCTGATTATTTTCCACTACTCACCCAGAAATGACCTGAAAAGGTGTTTTATTTATATGAATATATTGGGAGGATTCATTCTTCACATAAATGTTAATAGTCAACATACACAAGGCAATTTTTCTGTGAAAACTGCTTTTGGAAAATGACTTGCAGCTTCTCTAACTTGTGCCTCCAATCTCAGCTGGAGGAAGCAGAAATGTGAACTTTCTTCACAAATACTGGGTGGGAAAAAAATCAGCTATTCCATCCCCTATCTATACAATATTACTCTTTCCAGTAATATTAGTCTAAACTCATTTTAACATCCTCATGAGATGAAGCCTAAACAGCAACCTTAGTCAATTTATGTTAGGGCTTGATCAATGTACCTTTTATTATTTTTCTCATTGCCTAACCTACATTTTCCTTGACTGGCTATAACTGTTTTTCCTACACGTAAGGGGCTTTTCTATGGTACACATTTACACTCTTGAAGCCATTTTACTTTGTTTTCTGCCATCTTCTCTATGCAGCTTTATTTTTCCCAGCTTTTCCTGCGCTTCACAAACATTGCAGAGTTGTCCTCTGCGCTCTCGCTGACATCTTCCTCAAAGCATCATGCTCAAAAAAAAGGACAAAATACTTCATCTGAACCTTATCAGGGCAGAGCGGGTTTGAGGGATTACTTCATGTGTCCCATCTTTGGCAGTCCTTTCGGACATCCCCCGAGGGTGTCCGTCTCCCAGCAGTGAGGCACCGTTGACTCATGTTCAGCTGTGGTCCAGGACAATCCACAGCTCCTGTCTACAAAACTTATCTCCAGCCAGTCACTCCCTATCTTCTGTTTACACAATTGATTGGTTTTTATCTATGTCTGATACTTTTACTCTTTATTTACATTGTCTTCTACTTATTTCAGACAATTGTTGTGGTTGTAGAGACCCTCTAAAATTTGAGTCCTTTCTTACAAACTGGTCCAGTTACAGTCTGATAAAATCTGCAAATGAAACTGAGATACCTTCTTCCACTAATTAACACACATGATAATGCTAGATATTGCCAAACCCCACACAGACTCTTCTGCAGCTGATTGTGCGCAGGTTTGTTCATGAGCTGTAAAGCCTTTGTAATACTTGGAATGAAACATACACGTGGCATATCATGATTTACTACTGAGTTTGCATAATATATTTATGTTTAATTTATCAATATAATTTATTTACCAAACTGGTCTTTCTCCAAAACATCCACATATGTTTTTGCTTTCATTTAATTGATTTCTCTTTCCCTGTCCTGGTGTGGAGCAGCAATTTTTTTTTTCTTTGCATGTTTTGTAGTACTGTGAAGACAATGGAGATTTTTTTTTCCTTAGCTTTTTGGGCTGAATGGATTATAGAGGGGGAGGTTTCCAGCCTCTTAAAATGGGGAGAAACTGCACAGACTGCAGATAGGTGTTTTTTCAATACAGAAAATATTGTATGCTAGAATAGATGATTACTTCTTGAATTTCACTCCTTCCCAAGCTCCCAGATCGGACTGTAAACCCAGTAGCTCCTCTTCCTTCCCTGGCCCCTGTTTCATGGGTGAACTAGGACCTTATGGGACCCACCTCACGGACCGCGTGCTCAGGAAAACGGAAGCCACCCGAGGTTTCTGGAGCACAGCTGCATGAATAACCCCATCTGCACATAAATACACGCAGAGACAGTTCAAGGCTTCTCAGCACCGCAGGCAAAAATGAACTTTCCTGACCTAAGGCTGTGAAGCGGGGGGCTAGCAGAGGCTGGGGGAGAGCAGGGGAACGGACCACGCTGGAGTAGGAACAGAGCACTCTGCTCCACAGAGGCAAGCCTGCTGCTTTTGCAGCTGCCGAAGCTGGGCTGGCTGCAGCTAGATGGGCTCTCCTTTCCTCCAGCACAGCTCTTTGCACCTCATGCTTGGCTCTTCCCTCGATGGCGGCAGCCAGCTTGTGACATTGACCTTTAACATGGCGGAGCCACAAGCATTTTGCATCTTCACAGCAGTCTGCTGTGCTAAGCTTGTTTCGCTCATGCTTCAAATTTAGCCCTGAATGTGCACGGAGGACCTGATGTGAAATGCAGAATTCTTCAAATCAATACTTAAGATCAAATAGTTTGAGAGTTTATAATATTTTGCCTGGTTACAGTTTACAGGCTGGTCAATATTATTGAGTGCTTCCTTATTATCTGAGTTTTATATTTCCACATTTGTGCTGCTTTGCTGAATATATCTGCTCACAGTGATCTGCACTGTTAAAAGAGTACTCACTTTGAGTTGCTCTGGGTTTTATTGGCTTAGCTGAAATCAGCTTCACTGGATTTGGCCAAAATCACTTGCACGTAGATATTTTTAATGTGATTAACCCTATGGGCAACTTCTGTGAAACCACATGGACTATTGAAGGCACAGCTATGGGTGTTCATTACCCTTGTAGAGACATGGGAGTGGAAAAATTTAGTGAGGACAACTGCTTATTCTTCTTGCAAAACATCTGGTCCTTTTCAGGTAGGAAGAGCTCCAGTGGTTAGTAAGGGTGTAATGTGTGTGTACATACCACGAGGTTTTAACAGATACTTGAATTTCAGTAAGAGCACCAATAATTTTGGGGGATGATTTATTTAATTCTTATTGTGAGAAAAGAACCAGGCTGTAGTCATGTTCACATTATCTAAAAGTTACAGTAATAATATGCCTTCATGGATTAAACGCGGGTTTGGACTGAAGATGACGATCATTGCCTTTTGTCATATGGAGAACCAGACTAAGAAAGAAAGAGCAGTCTGAAAAACTTTATTAAAAAACTTCTACAGTACAAGAAACCATGCATCATATTTATATGGTGACAGAGCAAATACATAGCAAGATGTATGCTTTTTGGAGAGCTTATTTAATGACTTCAGTGATTTCCTTCTCAGACAGAATATGTTTTAATGATGAAGCTGAAATCTGTTCTCGGTTACCAGAATTACTCCAGATTTAACATGTCTGAGAGAGAGTATTTTTGAACCAATCTTTTTTAGGCAATGGATGACTTCCATTATTTCTTGTGAAGACTATGTGGCCTTATCATTGAACATGTAATTAAAAACACTCTAGAGATGAGATAAGCGAAGCACATTTCAATATGGATCTGCAGTCATTTAGCAATCTCCTAAGGACTAGCAGTGATCAGTAGACAGCAGTTTGGAAATGTCTTAATCTGTTTACTGTATTGCATACTTGTATCATTACTTGGTGTTGTTTTGTCTGCTGTACAATGCCTTTTTTCTCAAGTATCTCAAAACTTCCGGTTGCTTGAGTGCTAGGAAGATCTCTGTTCAGATCCCACTTCTGCAGAATTTTTGGTCTATCAAAAGTGACTAATACAGCCATTAAATAGACAAATGGCATATAAATTTGAAATTTCCAAAGATATTTCACTTTGGGAAAGGTGTTTTTGCCTGTCAGTGAAAAAAAAAATCAATATTTTAAAATATATTTAACTTTATTGAAGAAAAAAAATGTTTGGTTTTTTTTTTATTATAACTTTTGCTTCCTGACTGAAGACTCCTGATGAAATGGGTCTGTAATTATATAAGAGTGGAATAAGAAGACAGGAAAAAAGAGGAGGAATAAATAATCACTTTTCACAATGTCTCTCAAAGTCTATGCTGGGATCCAGGCTCCTCACTATATTCATAAATGGTATGAAAAAGAAACAAGAAGTGACATAATTAAGATTGCTGATATGTAAATGGTTCATGACAGCTGAATCTAAAGCCGTTTGCAAAGATTTTTGGAAAGATTTTGCAAGACTGACTAGGACGTGACCTGATGAAATTCAGCCTATAGAAACAGAGGACATACCAGGAAAGAGAATACTCAGAGACTGAAAAGGTTTTCTATATGTTGCTGTTCTCCACATTTCTTGTATGCATGTGTTCCTGAGACATCCGCAGCCCACGAGCCTGACAAGATGACTTCTGTAGATGGAGAAAGGCCATTTTCTGCTTTTGTGGGCATTATCTGGGATATTCTTTTGTCACATGTTTCCGAAGTGCAGTGTCCCTGCCAAGCAGTTACAGCCACAGCTGGAAGAGGTCTAGCAGGGAGCACGTTGTGCAATCTGATAATTTCCAGTTTGGGTCTGCCTCAGGAAATGTGACCCAAAGTGGAAGTCTGTCAAGTTTCAAACCCACTTGAATAAGAATCATCACTAAATAGGCAAATTCTAAAATTACTTTGAAAGCCGTCTGAGATAATACATAAATATCTTGCATTGTCTTCCTTTCCAGCTGAATTATGTAGTTGCAATCTGGGGAAACAGAAGTCAGTGCAAATTCAAGCTCTACTGACTTTGGACGATTTTTTTTGTTTGGGGTTTTTTTTTTTGTTTGTTTGTTTGTTTTTGTTGCTGATGATCAAGAAAATTCTGGATTTACTCACTTCATAAACACTATACCCTTTGAGATACTTTGAATAGCTTCTGTTTGCAGTGTGTTTGAAACGGAATTGGATTAGCTGCTATGTATAAATGTGAACAAAATGGAATCCCTTCCAGCCTAAAAATTAATGATATATTTAACCACAAAAATGCTGAATTGCTTCATACGGAAACAATATTTCTTCAGTTATGGGTAGTCAAACATTTTTACCTGCCAAATGTAATAAGATGTATTATAACATGACTATTACTGAGAAGAAATACATTGTTTTTCATAAAAAGAATTATCTTCACAAAATCTGGATTTTTTTCTTCCCATTCTTCTCTGCTTCTTCTCCTGTTCCACCCATTAGTGTGACTTGGGAAAAGTAAGGGAAAGGGAAAATTATAATTCAGAACTTTAGGAAACCTAAACATTGGCGAAAGAAAGAAAGAAAGAAAGAAAGAAAGAAAGAAAGAAAGAAAGGAAGAAAAGAAAGAAAGAAAATTCTGGCACAACATTTGTTCTTATTAATGGCTGTTTTGTTGAGAAACTATTGTTCACCTCTAAAAAGGAAACAGTTAAACAAACTGCAGATGGTTTAGTCTTAACATCCTCACTTAGTTCCAACTGTGCCTCGGAGAATTGCAAATGAAGCGACTGTTTACACAGGCTTTTCACTCCTGCAAAGAAACAGCACCAGGGCAGTCATGGCAGCATTTCCCAATCCTTCCTTACGCAGGACTCTTCCAAGAGCAGTTTTAGGTTGATTGGGAGCCTGAGACCGGAAAGGGACACAGTTAGCAGTCTGTGGGGCTATCCCTCATTTCACATTGCCCTCTTGAGCTCAAGTTACCAGGAACATAACTTGGTGTATGGCCACGGATTCCACTTTCCTCTGGGACATCCTCCTTCTTTGGTGGAGAACCTGGTGGCACAGTTAGGTCCTGTGGTGGGTCTCCCACTCGTTGACTGATTCAGGAAGAAAAATCTCAGTAAGGGAAACTGAATGCAAATTTTCCTCACTTTGAAGGAGACAAAAAATTGTTCCTGGGATTTTACTCAAGACTGAGTCAAGAAAACTTTCTATTAAGAAAACATGGAGAACATCAGAAATGTGACAGTTTTGCCTCCATGCACAAGTGGCACCAAAGCCTTGGATGGTGGGTCGAGCAGCAGTCAGCAGTGTGTGTGTGTAGGCATATGGATCCAGTTTACCTGCCCTAGGACTCAGGTGATGGTGGGATTACAGAATTGTTCTCAGGAGTCAGGTGTTGGGCAGAGGCTGGAAAGTGTTGGTTCCTCCCCTCTAATCCCTTTGTAGTGCGCCAACACAACCCCCCATGTGTTTCTAACCTCTCCCCTGAGGACAGAGCCAGGAAATTTCCCAGATGAAATTGTGCATTGGGTTGGAGTTTTGTCTTTACAGCAGTTTAAAATAATGGACTCTTTTTAGAAGTAATAATTCCTTAACAAACCCTAAGAAAAGCTTCTTTTTTAAAAAAAAAATTTTTTTTAAGCTTCATTATATAGCTGTAGATCTTTCAGGTAAGATGAAATGTAGGGTTTTCTTTATAGGGACTGTGTTCTGAAATTAATTCCCATTAGTGTATGTAAGAATGACCTTTAGCTTTGGTTTTCATCCAATAGCTTGTGAAGATACAGCTGCTTTTGGTCATTTTTATGAGTTTAAATCTAAATAATGTTTTACATCTATTAGACTAAATAGAAAAGAAATTTGGAAGCAATTCAGTGATGCCAAAAAATAGAAGGATATATGCAGGAATGTAAATTATATGCAGAGATGCTATGGTTGTAAGAATAAGTGAGAGCAGCTGTTAAAGTACTGGGAAACTAGTGCTGTGCTTTATTTGGCATTGAAGACTTAGGCCAGGTTTCCTTGGGCATGACAGTACCACTTGGAGGGAATCTGAGCTGATAGGTCCGCAATGGCGACACTCTGTGGCAGCACCATCAGATCTGTAGCACGCTGCACCAGGACAACCAAGTAGCAGGGCTTGTTGGCTCAGGGGCAGAACTGTGCAAAAGCGGCTGTCCCCCTTTGGGGCTCCAGCCGGTGTTCTTGTGCCTCACCTCAGAGATGTGTGGGTCCCAGACACTGCGTACTGTGGATCAGTACAACCTTCTTCTCCTGATCCATGCAGGAGCACTGAGCACAACTGGGTCTTTGGGATCTAGAATCCCCAGGGACCATGTTGTCAGCATTGCCCAACTTCTCTTGATGGATACAGTGGAGACAAAAGGGCTTCTGCCCAGGGCTGGGGGCTGTTTGTGTTGGCTGTCATCTGTAAGCAACCACATGTTGATGCTGCATAAGCAGATTGCGGTGTTGTTTGGCCTCTCATCCTCCTGAGCCCAAGCATGTGTGCTGGAGCTGGACCTGCGGTGGTCCTGGGCAAAGCAGGAGCTCATGGCAGTGTCTCGTTCATGTTAGATGATAGACTCTTGTGAATCGTTTCCATCCTGCACATGAGTACAGGGACTTATTACAGCAACCTGTCAGAAAGACAACAAATGCAAAATAAAGTAGTCTAAACCCTTCTTAAGTCTAGCTTCTGCTTTGTAACAGCAAGAACTTTTTCTGGGGGCTATTATGTGGCTTTAAGTGACTTATCCAGTTTTTAACCTTTAGTAGAATTATTTGGGAGGGATGGGAGTAAGGATGCTCATTTATTAATTCACAGTTCATTGGATTAACTTTTTTTATTTTAATGGACAAAAAAAAATCCTACTTGAAATCTGCAAGTCAAAACCATGTACTGCTTCTGCCAAAAATCTGTCTTGACTGCTTTGCCTATGGCAAACTAAGAAGTATAAAATACTTTACAGTGAATCGAGACTTTCAAGACAATAGTATAAGAGCCTCGTTTTTCAGTCACATAGTTGCATGCTTGATCTTCTTTCCACTTTTGCTGCTGCAAAATGATCTTAACTCCATTGTTAGCAGAGGAGCTGGAAAACTGTGACTCTGGCCAGAAATGGGCCAGAATGTCCAGCTCTGTTTGTCTGAAATGATCATTAAATTAAATGTATTGTTTATTACTTGTTTATTGCTGATGCTGTTTAACCATCAATACTTGGGAGGGAATGACCAGAGAGCTCACTGGTCATTTAATTGGACATTAGCACATCAGTTGAAACGGTTCTAGCACTGCAATCCCATACCCAATGCATGAGGGAATGCTAGACTAAAGGTCTATTTCCTCCTTTTCAGGCACATGCACTATTCTCAGTAACCCAATTATACGGCTTTCTTCACACTTTATCCATAAAATGCTACTAACACATCAAAAACAAGTGAATCCTTACATCCTGCTGTTTTATAGCTCATAAAGCCAACTTCACCCATTTTACCCAAAGGAGTGCACAGCCAAAACCATGACAAAGCCAATGAGAAAAAGAAGTGTGTGTGTGTGTGTCTGGCTCTGTATATGAATTATGACTATTCAAGGGAAAAAGAAATTGGAATGATTGCCAAAAAGCCAAGTGTGTAAAGGGACAGCTGGAGTTTTATGCTGGAGTTTACAATGCATTACTGTTCAATAAAAAAAAAAAAGTCCTTTATAACAGCAGCTCATGCATCATGATACATAAGCTACCTCTGAATACAGAGCACCTTCTTCAAAGGAAATGTCATTTTCTATTGAATTTTCTGTTAAATGAACAGTAGGTGATCCAGCTAGAGATGTGTCATGGTGTGTAAAAGATCTGATTCCAATGCTTATAATGGTTTGGTAGTGGACCTACTAGCTGCAATGAACCTTTCCTTCCCATCGCACTGCTCATATCTCAACACTTAACCTTTTTCTCTTTTCAAGGGTAACAGGCTTTAAAACCCAGGCCAAGGTTTTCAGATTTGGCAAGAGCTCCCAATGGGTGCTTACAATGAGGGAGGTGATAGGAAGGAAGAAAAGGTGGGAGGCAAGCTGAATCTTTGCCCAAAAGAAAGCTGGCACTGATCATGTCCAAATTGCCTGAGTGCCTTGAAGTTTCAGAGAAGGTTTGACACCTAACCAGTTTTTTTCAATAAAGGCCAATCAAGCTCTGTTGGATGCTCATAAAGTATTCCCTGCTTTGCTTGTTTCGTATTCTGCCTGCCAGCACAAATGGCAATTATGGGTGTAAAAACTTCACGCTTCTTCCCTGTGACTGCTTGTTGAAACATGGGAACAGTGACAGATATCCTGGAATAGGAGAGAAAAGAGTGGGAGCCTGGCAAGCAAGAGAGTAACAATGTTTAAAACAAAATAGTGTAAGGAAGGAGGAGAGTCAGGACAAAAAATGTTAGGGGATAATAAAGACTACTGGGAACACAGGTGCTGGGTGTTCAAAATAGTGTGAGGTCTTGGGGACAGTGGCAAAGAGAAGTATGTGTTTGGTCAGGCCATTAATGGTTTAGCCATGAGAGATCTCTGCCCCTCCATGTGGAGAAGGCAAATGACCCCTGCAGACACCCTCTAAAGCTCGTGCTGCTGACCCATCCACGCTGCTACCTCCCTCTGTTGGTCCTGAACTTCATCCAGGTAAACCCCCCTACTGCAGGCGCGGGTGGATGTTGGCTGAGGTCGGTCAACTCATCTGAGCTGCCTCCTTGAATTTGGTATCTCTCCACATTTCTGCTACCTTCAAGGACACCCTGCTTGGGTTCAATGCAAAGCAAAACCATGAGCCCAATGCTAACCTGTGTACCGCTTCTAGAAACAGCAGCATTTATGCTGTCACTGTACTTCTATTTCGCTGTTACTCTACATCCTCACATACTTTAATTTCTCATTCTCTCTAAACCCTGGGATTTTGCGATGCTAAGCACAGTGGGTTAAAGCTTGTGATATTAGAAGCATTAATTACTTTTTTGTATTATTAATGATATTTAATTTTCTTTGAATAGTTTCATGAATGCTTGAATAATGTGATTATAAGGACTGCTCATCTTTGGTACTTGCAAAAAGTACCAAATGATGGAGAAACTCTGAACATGTGGATTGTAGATTCTGAAATGAGGAATATGAAATCTCCTATATGATAGATATCACAGCAAAACATGATGGAGGAGCCTAGATGCAAAATGTAATGGCTTTCTGTAACCAGCCAGCCAGCTGAGAAGTACCAATTTTGCTATATTTCTGAGCAGTGCACAAGACATGGAGCTGTTGGAGTGAGTCCAGAGGAGGCCACAAAGCTGATCAGAGGGCTGGAGCACCTCTCCTATGAGGACAGGCTGAGAGAGTTGGGATTGTTCAGCCTGGAGAAGAGAAGGCTCCGGGGAGATCTAATTGTGGCCTTCCAGTACCTGAAGGGGCCTACAGGAAAGATGGAGAGGGACTGTTTATCAGGGAGTGTAGTGACAGGAAAGGGGGAATGGGTTTCAGCTGAAGGAGGGTCGATTTAGATTAGATGTTAGGAAGAAATTCTTCCCTGTGAGGGTGCTGAGGCCCTGGCACAGGTTGCCCAGAGAAGCTGTGGCTGTCCCTGGCTCCCTGGCAGTGTTCAAGGCCAGGTTGGATGGGGCTTTGGGCAACGTGGTCTAGTGGAGGGTGTCCCTGCCCATGGCAGGGGGTTGGAACCGGATGGGCTTTGAGGTCCCTGCCAACCCCAGCCATTACAGTATTCTGTGATTCTATGATCTGGCTAAAAAGGTGGCTGTTGAACAGCCATGTTTAATAGTAATCACAAAGTACTTCACTGGGTTTTGGTGCTGGATTTTTTTTTTTGGTTGGGTTTTTTGGGGGGTTTTTTGTTGGTTTTTTTTTTAAGGAAAAACATGGTAGTGTTAACTAATAGAAAATAAGTTGAATTAAAACGAGACAGCTTCTTAAAAACAAATAGAAATGAACAGCCAAAAGATAAAATAAAATACTTGTGGGTGGCATGGAGATTTTTTCAAGAGACCCAGTGTACACATAACTGCCTATCAACAAATAAAACAACTTTGAAAGGAAACTCAAAGGAAAAAGCCAATTCAATAGTGGTGAAAATGAGGCTGTTTGGTAAGGGAGGCTATCAGAAATAAAAAGAAACTCTCTTCAAGGAGTGGGGGCTGTGCCCAAACAGGAAAACCAGAAAGGATTATAAGAAAGGGAGGTTAAGATCAAAAAAGAAGAACAAAAAGGTCTTGAGGTCTTAAATGAAAAAAATTAATAATAACCCATTTTTACAAACACATATATCTTCCAAATGGAAGTCTGCAAGTCCAATGGAAGATGAAAGGATAATGGAAGCGCTTGGGGAAGATAAGGACCGACACCAAGTTAAATTAATTGTTTGTATCAGTGCTCACAGAGGTAAAGCTTAGGGAGTTTCTCACGGCAGAAGAGTCACAGCAGCTCCCTGCAGTTGTGGTTTTGTGATAGGCTTGAGAGGATCTAAATCCATACTGCTTCCAAAAGGGGCAATCCTGGTCTCAGAGCCTAACTGACGCTGGCCATGCCATCCGGCTACCTCCATTGTGCCAGGATTAGCATCCTTGTAGCCATACGGCTGGCTAGATCAAGAAGTTAATCTCATTATTTATCAAGCTTTGGGTTTAAGACAGAAGAAATCAAGTTTTTTGGTGGGGTTCGGGTTTTGGTTTTTTTTTCATGTAGTGCATAGTTAAATGGTGCTATGGGATGCTATGGGGATCTGAAGGTCAATCAGTTCTGCAAAAGTAGCTGGTGAATTTGTGAAAAGACTCATCCAGAGAGAAAAACATTTCTAATCAAGGAACAACCATGTCAATAAACGTCAGTATGGTGGGAAGGTATAAGGGAGAAGTGCTTGCTCTGATCTTATGCCCTTCCTGAAGTATTTCCTATTGGCGTCTGTCTGGGTAGTAGGCTAAATGGACTTCTGCCCTGAAGATGTGCCATTCTATTCTTTATGACACCAGAAGGAAACTTGCAGGAGCCAAAGGGCACCTCTCTTAAATTTTTATGATTTTAGGCCAATCTCAGGAGAGTTGGAGATGTAGCACTTTCTCTGGTATCATGTATTTGAATGCATCTTGTATACAGAGTAAGTATGGTGGTGATTACATATGTCAGTTGATTTTTCCAATGTAAATAGTTAACAATAAGATGTTTTGATAGCACTTTCATAGAATAAAGAAGAAAGAAACAAGTTTTTCTTTTTTAACGCACTCTTCTGTTCCCGTGTAAAAAGAAATTAAAAAGCATGAAGCATTTACTCTGTACAAGAAGACAGGAGGGTGTCACTGCACTCCCAGGGACTACAATTAACAAGACCTGTCCTTTTTCCCTCCAAAATAGATCTTTTGATCCACACTGAGACTAAACAAAGATTTCTCTGTTTACTTTTGGAAGCACTAAACATCAAGACACTAACACTAAGGGATAATCTATTAAAGAAGCTTTCTTTGTGTTGAAGTCCAGCCTTTGGAGAAGACTTTGTCAAGAAATCTTACTAAAATATTGCTGTATTACCTTAGTTTACTCGTGGCAAAAGTACATTTGTAAATGTTCATTGATGCTTAAAACAGAAGAGAATGAAAGGCATAAAAAGTGTGCATCTGGAAGCATTTTGTTTTTATCACCAGCCCCCCCCGCCCCCGCCCCAGTTAGGGACATTGAATTTCTGCATCTCTTGAGCTTGTTACTTCATGTTGCAAAAGCTTCCTTACAGGGTACAAACACCCCTAGTCTAGGTAATTTTTTTTCATGACTCACAGCTTCCACAACCAATGAAAACTTTCTGTTAAGCTGAAAAATGAAGCCTTCTACACACTTCCAGGCCTAAGGCTGCAGAAGGTATCAGCTTTAACCACTGGGCTAAATAGTTGCATGGAAAGGAGAACACAATTGATTTCAGCTACTGGATCTCTGCAAAAGACTGAGACTTATTAGAGTGCAGAAGAATGAAAGCAGATGGGAGATTTAAACTGCATCAAGAAATTTAAAGATGCATGGATGAGCCTTTTATTACATGGGATGACTGATGATGCACCAGCAACTAATGCTGACCACACTTGCAAGAATTAATTTGGAGGCCCAATTAGAGCTAAACTGGCACTTAGTCCCAGGCTGTGAAAGAAAATCTAGCCGTTTGTCCAAGGGCATCTGAAGGTTTCGGATAGTTATCCGAAGAATGAAACATGGTTATGTCTGGCTTAACTGTGTTGTTTTTAGCATGTCTGCCTCTCATTTAGTCTTACATGTTTACTTTTCCTCCTTTTTAATGTAAACTGCACCACCTGCCTCAGCATGAGAGTCAGCATGCGAGGCTCAATAAGAGGCTGTATCAATGTCGACTGCAACTTTAATACTCGAACCATTTTATGAATATTATCTGTCTGGGCTGTAATGTGCCTCCAGACAGACAAGATAGCGGTGTGTTGGTGCTGTGTGCTCCTGCTTATTGTCAGCAGTCTTGACAAATATGTTTTATTTTCCTTTGAGCATACACCAAGAAGCCAGAAGGTGCCGGCAGTGTCGGCATTCAGGTCTTTCATTCTTATCTGCATCAAGTCCTGGGGGCAAGGAATTTACTGCATGTAAATGTGTTGGCTTGTTTTCATTAAACATGTGGTGGAAAAATCCAAATTCAACACCTATACAGCCACAGGCAAATGGCAACAGTATTTCCACCATGAGTAGTATAATTTGTTGAAGAACTT
This sequence comes from Grus americana, assembly GCF_028858705.1. Classification (NCBI taxonomy): domain Eukaryota; kingdom Metazoa; phylum Chordata; class Aves; order Gruiformes; family Gruidae; genus Grus; species Grus americana. The sequence goes on from NC_072891.1 coordinate 80,476,989, forward strand.
TTTATTAACCATACATGTGCCCGTTGTGGACTGGGTGAAAATAAAATGTAATGCTAATGTGCTCAATAAAAAAACCCAATCAAGACTGGTTTTCATTCACAACCTATGCCTGTGTCAAAGACCTAGTGGTCAGCTAATGAGAGTACTGGACTTTTTTATCCCATTGCTAAGTTAGAGTGTTGAGCTGAGGTTTTGAAATCCCATCAAATTGTGGTTAAAACTGTCATCCAGTGAATCTGACACTGATGTCTTCAAAGATTGCTCCAAGCATTTTGGTCTGATTTTTCCTTCTGCTTTGCCTCTGAAAACTCATAAGTATTTACCACAGAAAGTGGGTGATGCCTAGGGACACATTTTTGGACACCAAATCCTGATAAACCGCTCCAGCAAAGTGCTCTTGAGCTTTTGTGAGGCGAGTACCCAGCGATCTCCTCCTCTAACGACGACAGTTTGGGTTTGCAGTTTTGACGGTGTTGATCTCCCTGAGGATGCTCCCAGCTGAGGCTTAGTTCATGATTCAGTCTCAAATTTATTCCAAATGTGTGACAGTCAAATGACGGTGATGTTTAATTTGTTGTTGTGGTTGTTCTAAGGGCTGTGGCTGGATAAGCCACCCTGTACATATGTCTCTGCAATATTTCACAGACCAAACCTCCCAGTCATCCAAAAACCATGGGGCTCCTGCCACCCCCAGAGACTTATGTTCAAAATCATCCTTGAAAATGAGTTAAGAGTTTTGCAGATGTGTATGGTCCCTGAGAGGCAGAAAAAGAAACGCATGGAGGATGCAGAGCACAGCAACATCGGGGGTAACTTCTCTGAACACCTATTTGGACAGACTATAATCACTGTTGCTCTACCTATGTCAATCAACTAGCTTTGCATCCAGGCATCCAGGTCTTCCACCTCAGTTTCTTGTCCTGAACTATACTCTGGATTCATGCTACTTGTAGCAGATAGTCATCGGGTTTTTTTAGTGCAGTGGTAAGGTCAGCTCTTCACATCTACATGGGATAGCATAAAGGAAAATGTAGGTTTAGGAGGACAGAGGACACACTAGATACGAAGTTTGCTGTGCCAGCTCTTCACTGATTTCTTAAAGAGGCTACACTGCTGGCACAGGTACCTGGAAACAGGTCTAAGCACCATTTGGGCAGCTTGCTATAACCAGCTTCTTGGTGCTTCCCCCACATCCACTTCATCTATACTTAGCTCCTGGATCAGAGTCAACCCAGCCAAGGCTACTTCATCGACAGATTGAGACCAAGTTTCTCATGTAGGCTGACTCTTGCTTTTTGTCAGGCTTTTTATTGGCAGAGTGATAAACTAGGGTTTGCTTCCTTTTTGTTTGTTTTTTTCCCTTTTACAGAGAGGCTACCCAACAAGACTTTGGAATTGACTCAAGAGAGTGTTTTGTTGCAGGAGACTTAATATACTTAAGAGCCAGGATGAAGGCATTTGAACTCATAAATTGTGAGAGTGTGCCATAATCTCTACAAACTCTAATGATGTTTAGGAACTATGTAACCAGTGTTAAACACAGAGGTAAACTTTTGGATGTCTCCCACTTGCACTGTATGACTACATCTAATAATAGCAGAGGTTTCTTGTGAGATGCATTCTCCATCCATAAAGTTTATCTGTAGAGCAACACAATGAGGTATATGCACTGAACCAACTTTAGAAGCTTTGCATAATATCCATAATGCCCTTATCAGAAATCTTGCAAACTTTCAGTATTTACCAAAAGCATTTGCTGGCATGAAACAACTGTGCATTTTGTTTTCACAGAACTGGAAAATACTTTTCTTTCAAAGCTTCTTGTGTTCTTCAGAGCATTTTCCTGCAACATCTATTTTTCTGTACCTGCCCTTGTAGTCAAACCTTGATTAAATGACATGACCACCTAAAACTCTATGCTCCTTTTCTGCTTAAGGAGACAAGTGAGGGATGAGAAGCAGGAGGAAGATTAAGACCTGTACACATTTCAGTATAGGGAAACCAACATTTAAAGCCACTGCTGTAAATTTGGTGGAATTGAGACTAACTGCTCCGTGTCCCATTCCAGGTGAGTGTCCTAACTGCTACAGGCATTGCCTGTGTTGAGGTTTCTCTCTCCCATCATGTTCCTACCTTAAAAGCTCAGAGGTACTCCTTCTCATCCCTGCATATCTTTTTTGCATATCATAAGATTTGGCATATCTTCTTGGTCATTGTTACCCTTTTCTTGGACCTGGGGCATGTTCAGTCCTGAACAATAGCAATTTCTTAGCCCGCTTCATTGGCCTTATAGCCCAAAGAGATGAAAGTAGTTTCATTTCAGTTTTGACATTTGAGAATGCTAAGACTGATGCGAAATGATCAGCAAAGCTGTGTGAAAATTATTTATCTCATTTCATTTAATTGTTCTTATGAACATTTCACTTATATTGGCATTAGAGGGACAGAATCCATTGGATCTATGCTGAGAGTTGTAGCAGTTCATTAAACTTATTTTACTATCGAGACAGCTAAGCCTATACAATGGTGTTTGCCACATTTCTACTTTCCCTACACTTCCACACTGAATTTCATGGAAGAAGTCAAATGAGTAAGTTTTCTGCTTGTGTTATTGTTAAATTATTTGTTAGTTCAAACAGGAGGCACCAATCACTCCTCTTGCTGTCTTTGGAGGAAGTTCAGACTATTGCATTTGTCACGCTGCTCAGATGAACTTACTGCCATACACAAACACAACAGAGCAGATGCTGAACAGCATTCACAGTTCCTGAAGAAGCTTGTTATGTACTGGAATCAGCGTGAACCTGAAAATGGATATGGACGTTTATTTATTCTTCCTTCTCTTCTTGGATTGCGGGGGGAAGACATTTCTTTCTTTTTCTCTTTTTTTTTTTTTTGAGCAGTACACAAAACAAGATATTCACGTTCACCTTAGTAAATGGACGGATGTTTCTCTTGTAAAAATAAGCACCAGTCGATAGCTGAATGTGTGGCCGTAATAAGATACATCTATATATCACATGTGTTTTCAGACAAAAGAAGAGAGAATAAAGGCCTGACTCTAAGTCAGGAGGAGCTCCGTGGAAGTCAGCAGCACCAGCTCTGGTAGGTTATTTATTGTGCTGTTTGCTACTCATGTTTCATTGCATGGTCCAAATCCCAGCAATCTGTATTACCCATTTCTAAAGTTCTCAGAACATCCTTCTACTTTTTGTCCCCAACATCTCATGTTCACGTGGTCCTCCACTTGCCAGAAGACCACCACCACCTTTTCACTGCAACATGCCAAATTCTAAACAATAATTATGTTCTGTGCCTGATTTTTGTTGTGGCAATCATTTTGTCATTATTTCCTTGCATCTTCCCTTTTGGTACCTCTTTTGGGGCAGAGATTCTGTGCTTTGTGGGCATAAAACACACAGGGCGTTGAGCTTTGTATTCCCTGATGCTGCAGTAATGCTAGCAGTCATGATGATAGAAATTCTCTATTTCAAGTCTCATGTTAGGTCAGAATCCAAGGACTGTATTGCCAACACACATAGGGAAACACATGGGCACAGGGGAGAGATGAAATATTTTCTTTATAGAAGGAGAGTTTCATTATATGCACGTGCTAGGGTCATAATTTGATGGTTTTGGTGGAATTGATCTCAGTGAGTTTCAGTTGTCCAAAAAGTAAGTATCTAATGTAAACTTGGACTCTTTGTTTTTGGTGGAGAATATTATGGTCTTTCAGGGAGAGTTTCAACTTACATATCTTAAAATCGAATATATTAGACATCTGCCTCTCTGGTGACTGCTGACTATTGACTCAAGATAAGTAGTTTAGACTAGAAGCTGAGCTTGTAAGTAACAAAATTGTGCTAAACAAATCCCAGCCTAAATCCCTGGTGGTTGGATTGCTGGGATGCTTATCAGACTGGAGAATTCTGTGGTCAGGGACAGAGATATTAAGTCTGAAATGAGAAATTTGTGTGAATATGGGGGAAAAAATGCAAGGCAACTTCCTTTGAGATTATAATTCTTTAACCAGGTAGAGGAAAAGTTGGAGTTAGGACCTTTCTTTCAAGCAACACTTATAATCTGCAATAAAAAAATTGTAAAATTAAGATTGGTTTTTCTATTGTAAGGGTTGATATTGCTAAAGAAACCAGAAAGAGAGTTAAACAATGCTTTTTATAAGCTGGCAAAACCCCCCATATTATTTTATGTCCAGGGCACTGTTGCTCTGTCTTTTTCTGGCAAACAGGTATTCAACAATTTCACTTAATAATCTGAAATTTCTTGAAACATTACCTAATGTGTGCAGGATTGTTAGCTTTACTCCCAGTACTGCAACCTTCCTTTCTGTGCCATGCCTAGGTGGAGATGCAAACACCTGTATCCCACCTCCTGATTTCCATACACAGGCAAAAGACATACAGGCTTCAGAATGTCTGGCGGGGTCTCTCTGTGGATAGTTGAGGTGTTTGATCTGCAGCATGCCACACCAGCTGGCTGTGAGCTGCAGTGCTTCCAGACCAGACTTGCTCTCCAGTTGGGCAGCTAGAAATGCAGGTGGAGCAGATGCATGCTGTCTACATCTGGCTCTTCCTATGTTCCTATGAGCTCTCATCTGTGTTGACAGTATCCATTGCCCTTCGAGCGTCCTTTTGAAGACCACAGCCTTCTTTTATTTTTGCTGTATTTGTTTATAACATGGCCTTAAAGGATAAAAGGATACATGAAATTTTGTTTCAGGACACAATGCAGTGAAATGGAAAGGCTTTGCTGAGTGTTTAGCCTCCTTGCTCTCTGAGTTGCACAGTCTTCATGGTTATGGGTTCAAAGCTGTGGAGCTAAACAAACTGGTTGTATCCCATGGTTACATCCCCTTGCTTGCATGGAGTTCATCTGACCCAGATCACAAGGTCTTTGGGAAGACAGGCCAAGGTTTGTTCTGATCCAGTGGAACTGGGTTTAATCTGGTGACTTTTGCGTCAGGATCTCAGCAGCATCACCCTCTCCTGGCTGCAGGAAGAGTATCCATGACTAATGTCACTGTAAGCATCTGCAGAATGTGGCCTTGCAAGTTCTGCCCTTTTCTTTAGTAGGTATCCCTTCTATTTTTAAAATAATGCACATTTTTTGTGCTTTGTTTATCTGTTGAAGAACAAAAATAAAATAAATAAAATCTTTCTTATTTTATCTAGTGCTCTGTCATTAATTTCTAAGGTCTGTTCAGGTTCTTTGGCCCATCAAGAAAATAACCTAAACTCTACTTTGAATTCCAGGATACATATGTCCATCACCCATGCTGTCCTCATAATGCTTATGCTGCTGTAGATAATACTCTTTTCCATAAGAAATAATATTATATGACAATTAAGCCACTCAGATGCCTAATTACAGTTATTGATCTAATTTGTTATTAATGTCTTTAGGATCTTGACTTCATCCAAGGTCACAGTTATGGAGTTTTCCAGTAGCTGTTCTTTATTCCTTCCTTACAGTGTGTGACAACTTTCTGTATTTCATAATTTTCCATATTCCCGAGGTACCTCATATTTGGAAAACTATTAGCATATTTTATTTACCAGAGAAACAGATTATTAAGGAGACTAAGCAGATAATTAATTGCTTGGGGAAAAGTCTTGACAAAAGAAACTGAGTTTGAGGAAAGGAAAGGTACATGGGAAAGGCGTTATTAATCCCCTACATATATTTTGCACAATGAAAGCTTTAACGAAAACACTCCACAGAGGGTACCTGTCTCCAGCTATGATAAAACATATTTTCTAATCAGGAAGCTTTATATTTAGCACTTGTTGGAGAGAGAGAACCTAGTTTTTGCACATATGGTTATTGTGTCTAGAAAGCTACATATTCTTGGTGGATGTGATCAGAAAAATAATCACAGTAGCAGGTAGCAGTACCTTCAGATACTTGGTTTGCCTTCTGAATACTTCTCTTAAAGAGGCTTACTGAGACTTCAGTGAGAAAAAACCAGCAATTTCTTCTTGTTGTGCTCTAAATTATAATTTGAAGAAATGTGGAAGAGTCACAGCCTTCCAGTTACCTCTTGTAAGTGTGAAATTCTAGTGCCAGAGACAGCTTGGTGATGCAGAAAATATCTCAACCCCTCAAGAAAAGAGGCAAAAGAAGAAGAGCCATTTATAAAAAGAGATTTTGCTACTGAGTTAAGCAGAAAGGGAAAATGCTCTTCATCTTATCAATTTAACACCTTTGTCTAATCATTTGAATATAAATAATATTGAGAATTTGCATATGTAAGTCAATATAATTATAGTAGATGTAATACTTTCTTTGTAAGACTTCCCTCGTAAGATTCAACCATGTAAAGTATCTGTTTGTGTTCCTCCAGGTATTTGGAGCTTTTCTGAAGGAGACAAAAGAAGCTGCAGGTAACTGTCATCTTAGTAAAAAAACCCAGAGATTTTGCTTTTTTTTTCTTTTTCAGGTGACACTAAGGTCTTGAGCAATACATTTTCAGGACTTCAGACTGCTGAGTGTCTAAGCTTAGGATTACGAGTATATTTTGGTCTATATGGAATTTGTCATGTTGTGATACTATCACCTTTTTCCATGTATTCTCCGATAAGGCAGCCTTCCATTTCTGGTATTTGCTGTCTTGTTGCCTTTGTGACCATGACTGAAAATACATTTCTCACAATGTCTGTGGGTCCCTGAGTCAGTTGTTCTTGATGGACAGAGTAATGGCAAATCCCCCATTGCTTATCAACATCTTTTTGTATGTTTTGCAAGATATATAGATTTTCTTTATGGACAATATTTTGTTTCTGATCAGTTCTAGCTTATTTAGGTCTGTGCCATTTACAATATATTGGACATTTCCAAGAGCTGCTATTTTGAGCAATTAGTAAATGAGCTATATATTTTGAAGTTGGATGGATTGTCCCTTTCCCTTCAGTTGTGAAAACAGTGTAAGTGTGATGTACGGCTGAGGGAGGCCCTCCTGTTGAGCCACGAGGTTCAGAAAGGACCCCTTGGCTTTCTAAACTCCCCCCTCAGAGAGGAGCCTAGGTGCGGCTAGGTCCAGTCTTATTCCCAGACTTGGTCAATGGTTTATGGCTAAAGGATTATATGTAGCCACATATCAGAGTCAACGTTTGTCTGTCAGGGCCCCCAAAGGACTTTCACTGAGACAGTTTCACAAAGTTGGTGAAGAGTTTATGAAAGCGACAGATGTAAATAGTTCAGAATTGCCATTGATCAATGAATGCACTTCCTGCAATAGCACTAACGTATGATTGTAATGCCAGCAAAACGCTATTCCGGGTATTCTTCAAAAAGTGAAGGCACAATGCTTACCAAGAAGGTGTCCCTACCTCGTGTGGAGAAAGAGCACAGCCCGTCAACTGCCTCTTTCGGGTCTTCAATTTCTTCTCTCCCTCTGGGGTAACTTCCTCACTATCCTTTATACCCCAGCCTTAGCTGTCCCCTCCCTGGGGTGACATTTAACGTGATTTGGATGAAGAGTCGAGTACTATAGTCATATATGTTTAGCATGTACTTCTTTTAGCTCATTAGCATATTCAGGGGTGTCAACTTTAATATTCATTTCACAGCTAATCAAGCAAAAGGTCTCACTCTGGGTACCGTGGCCTTCAAGATTCTGTGTAGAAACTGTTTATTTATTCTTCATTCTTTAGCTGAAACAGGACCATCCTGCCACCGTAAGACTCCCTCCTTTGGCTGCCTCTCATGTCAGCCTTGCAGATCTCCATGTACAATGTTTGCATAAGAGATAAGTGGACACCAATGTTTTTGACCTCTCATGTGAAATTCTCACACCTTCCTGATCTCAGGAAAGACCACATCCCATGAACTGCCATTTTGAGGTAAGCATGGTTGCATGCAAAAAGCTCTGGATAATGGCGATGAGCAACTGCATAGATGTGGGTCCTGGAGAGTGGCGTGCACAGAGAGTAGGGAAGAAGACAGACGTTGACGAGTGAAAACATTAAAAAGACTCACGAGTAATACAAAACAGTGTATTAATGAGTTATATGACCTTCATGATTCTGGGGACTTTGTTCAGCAGGCTGCTTTCTTACATGCTTTGTCTTCAGTGTTTCTAAATATAAAGTCTTCAAGGAAGGGACTCTGTCAGTGCTTGGGCAGCACCCTGTCTGTTTGGGAAGCCACCGTAGTCCAAATTCCCCTGAAGATAAAGGCAGAAACTGGACTAGAATGAAGGAAATTACATTTCACGCTCCAGCTCTAAATCATGTCAGACATGATAGCTGAGTATTCCCCAGTCTGAGCCCCATATAATGACTGCAACCCTGAAATAAAAGAGGCTGATATTTAATCATATTTTTCTTTGAAACTTTAATCTAATAAAAAGTATTGTTCTATTTGTTTTGGGTTGTTTAAGGGATAACTACTACCACACCAGGCTGAAGGTATTAAATCTTTCCTGTTCTTCCTGCTTACCTCTGTGGCTGCATCCAAATGCCCAGGAAAATTTATCAAGCTGGAGGCATTTTGCTGTCAGTTTCACATCCAGGCTTAATGCAGCTGTTTTCTGGGTACTTAACTATGTAGTCTGATGGTGGTAGAACAGTTGCAGATGCGTGGTGTAATTATGTCTGTATGATCCTAATTATTTTACCAGCTGCCATTGCTTTAGATTTTTCCAAGAATGAGTAGTTTGTAAGCAAGTTGTGGAATGAGCTATTTTGCCTTTGTAAGATGGTGAATTTATAACCCAACTAGGGACTGCTTTGGATTCTTATCAATTCTTTCAAGATTTATAGCATATTATTTCCTCTGCAAATGGATTTCTAACATACAATTTGTTTATGTTGTAATCCCACCAGTTTTTGTGGAAGAAACCTTTCAAAGGAAAAACTGTCTTTGAAGTAGAAATTGGAAGAAGACTGTTCAGCAGTTTAAGGAGCTGGAACTGATGAAACTTTCTATAATTTATTATTTGAGGAATGCCATACTTGTATCTGTGTCACTTGGGTCACCTAATGAAACTCACATGGGAGAAAGGACATTATCACTATGGCAGCCACAGTGGAGGTGTTCCAGATCTGGATAGGGATGTTCCTAAACAGAGAGTCTACATGGGGCAAAGCAGCCATAACTGCTCCTGGAAGATGGGCCTTAACAAGTGGAAAATTTTGGTTAATATGTGTAAGATCAAGGTTTTGGCTAGTACACAGGCTGATATACCACAGGAGCATAGGGGCATCTGGCTACTAACTCTACATGCCGTAACTGCTCACGTAGTTATCACTTATTATCAGTATTCGTGCTGCTGGCTGCTCATTAAGTGTGGGGAGAAGAAGCACGTGGCTTGTGATGTCAGGGAATTGGTGCAGGGACAAATATTTATGAGGTATAAATCAGTGTAATCTTATGAGTTCAATTAAGTTAAGGGATTTACTTATACTATGTCCTATTTCAGGAAAGCCCAAAGACTGGTGTTTAAATCCACCCCTATTCTGAGGAGCAGCTACATCCAGGAAGTATAGGTTTTGAAAATTAAAGTCACCTGAGAACCTTGTAATCTTTATATGATTGCAACTGTGAAAAAATGGACTATAGGAGTTCACCAGACACAAACTCCACCTGCAGTACTGTGTCCACCTGGAGTACTGCATCCAGCTCTGGGATCTCCAGTAGAAGAAAGACATGGAGCTGTTGGAGTGAGTCCAGAAGAGGCCACAAAGATGATCAGAGGGCTGGGGCACCTTTCCTATGAGGACAGGCTGAGAGAGTTGGGATTGTTCAGCCTGGAGAAAAGGCGGCTCCGGGGAGATCTAATTGCGGCCTTCCAGTACCTGAAGGGGCCTACAGGAAAGCTGGAGAGGGACTGTTTATCAGGGAGTGTAGTGACAGGACAAGGGGGAATGGGTTTAAGCTGAAGGAGGGGAGATTTAGATTAGAGATTAGGAAGAAATTCTTTACTGTTGGAGTGGTAAGGCCCTGGCAAAGGTTGCCCAGAGAGGTTGCGGCTGCCCCTGGCTCCCTGGAAGTGTTCAAGGCCAGGTTGGATGGGGCTTTGGGCAACATGGTCTAGTGGAGGGTGTCCTTGCACGTGGTAGGGGGGCTGGAACTAGATGCTCTTTGAGGCTCCTTCCAACCCAAACCATTCTATGATTCTATGAAACATTCAAAGAACATTTATCAAAACCCTAATAATCATAAAATGGGGCAAAAAAACCCCAAACCTGAAACTGAAAGCAAATGTATAAGTGCCAACAGCAAGGACCAGATTATTTTCTTTTATTTTTTTCTTTCCTCTGGTACATGAATCTTTCTTTCTTAGTCTCCATGGTTGTAGAGCAAAGGTAGAAAATGTGACCAAAATACATCCAAACCAGGACATCTAAAAGCTGAGAAAGTAAACAAACTGAAAATAAAATTTATTTTAAGCCCAATGTCATGTTGGTAGTCTAATTCCTATGTATTAATTTTGATTTAACAGGGAGGACAGTGTTTCTCTTTTCTCAGAGCCACTGTTCCCAAGAGAAATATCTCAGTTTCCAGCTAAAGTATTTCCTGGGGAGATGCCATTTTATAACAATCAATCAATGGATCAATCAATCAATCAATCAATCGCCCAATGTTTTTGGACCAGTCTGTTTTTTGTGCGATTAATATTCTTAAGTCAAAGCTTCAGCTTTCTGTTGGAAAATCAGTATCACTTGAAAAATTTCACCTGGACAGTTTGGAAGAATATAGAGAAATGTCAAGAGACCATCAAAAGAAAGTGCCAGAAGTTTGAGCTCGAAGTCTGAGATGTAACACACGGGAATCAGACACTTCAAGGAACTGTCAAGGGGAACAGTCTGTTAGCACTTAATTCTAGTAACAAAATATCCCAACTAGAAGAAACTACAATCATGAGAACAGGAAATAAAGATTTTGTGCTAGGAAAGAAGATTTTAGAGGGGTGGAGAAAGAAACTGACAAGGTCAGTTAATATTTATTCTTCTATGAGAATGGAAGATGGGAAACCATCATTTCCCTCCAAAATATTATCTTAAAATACTGTGCAAAGGGGGACAGTGCTGTGCTTTGGATGTGTTTGCAATCCACAGGCAGCTCTCCCTTCAGTTTTCTGAAGAAAGCAAACCAATAAACAAGAACAACTTTCAAGTGCGGAGCTTTCACAAGCATTTTCCTTGTCCACCGATGATAGGTTAAACCAACTTGGTACTACAAAGTCGACGTTTCACTTTCAGATGGTCAGTTGCAGCACTGATAGCTTCAGCAACAAAATGTTGTCAAAACCACGAGTCCAAAAAGATGAAGATACTGCCTGTGCTGTCTGTTCTGTGGGCCCTGATATATTGGATAGTGAATGTTGCAAAACCAAATCTGGAGGTATGCAGCACCTACAACTAAGAAAGAGCTGTGTGCAGGATGGTGCTTCATAACTTTTAGTTTCTGACATACATCATGTTGAAACAGTTTCTCAGAACATTGCTCATTCCTGTTCCCAAAAATGCTGTTTACTGAGAGGAAAATTCTAATCCCAAAGTTCAGGAAATAAAGCCTGAATTATTTCTGCCTGCTTTAGCATCCACTGTTCTTCGTTTTCATTTCCCCTCCCTTCTATCCTGCTTCCATTGCTCCTGTTGTTTCAGCTGCTGCTCCATTTCCCTTTCATCTAGTTGATCTCTGCCAGCAGCAAGGGTTTGAGTTCCCATTCCCCTGCGGCTGGGGAGCAGCTTTCCCGTGCTTTGCCTGCGCTGCTGAGATGAAAAGACCCTTGCATTGTTTATCTCCTGTGATACCACTTTCTTTTTGGTACTTCACTCATATGTGCAGTGCCCCTCTCTCCTTCTGAGAGCATACAGCGTTTCCCAGCTTCAGGGGCAGCGGCTGAACGTTAGCTTCAGCAAGGTATCTACCTGTTGGACTTTTGTTGTGTCCAGGAAGGCTGCCCAGGAGGCTTTCATCTTCCTAGAGCTAGAGCTGGGTATGTCCAGAGGGAGAAGATGAGCAGGACTGAGGCTGATTATTTGTAAGGATGCTATTGCAGAGCAAGTCATCTCTGAGGGACTCTGCAGGTGGAGGCCAGTTGCACTCTGAGACCCTTGCTCAAACCAATGTCTCTTCAGGCAGAGGCTCATTCCTTGCCAAGCTGTCACCCCGCCATCTCTTTGACCAAATGAATAAGCAAACTGCTTGAGTTCATGGTTCATATATGTTCATCTAGACATAAGCTCCACAGGATTTCCATCCACCTTTTCAGCCGACAGCAGCAACTAATATTGGCAGCTCACCACCACTTGCTCTGGCTCAGGGGACCCCACAGAACAGCAGAAAGTGGAAAAATTTTTCTCTGCTTTGGAGAACCAAGGAGAAGGACCAGGTGTGAAGTCCCCAGAACAGTATTGAAGAATGCCGATTATCCAGATGATTTTCACATATAGAGTAAAATGGAAAACATATGTTGGTACATGTATATTATTGCTCACTACAAGTGTTGGAAATTATTGTCTCTGATTCTCCTCTTATTTATTTTATTATTATCAATCTGATAAAACCAACAGAATTATCTGTGGTATTAGGACAAAGCACTCCTCCTTTCTCTCTCTCTTTTTCCCTCTGTTTTTAAAACCACCAATGTGCCTATTAGCACATTTTTATTATATGATCAAACAGGTAAACATAGAAATATCAGCTGACAATTTCAGAGCTTTTTATTAAAACTGGGGACTATGGTTTCAGACACAAGAAAATTCTCAGTGGTAAACAACGATGCACAGAGCCCGTACTTGTTATCACATGTAGTCTCTATGGTTAGGAGAGATGGACACTTATTTCATGCTGAAGAAACTGTTTAGAAACTATGGTAAAAAACCCGACACAAATAAGTGTCAAGGCATGGACTATTTTTTTCTAAAAGAAGGGATCTGCCTAACATGAGCAAATCCAAGTCTTGTTCATTGGTATACTCATTAAATGAGTAAAAATATAATAATGTATTAAAAAATATTGACAATGTCGTGAATGCATTAGTGGAAAATGTGACACTGAAAAATAAAGTCAAAATCAAACCCATAAATTCCCTTTTTGCTCAAGGTAGCTAGCAATTACACACACAAGTGTGGGCCTTGCTTAGTGTTTTAATGTAAATGGAAAAAGAACATTTTTGCTAGGCTTTTTGGCAGAGGTATGAGAGACGACTGTGTGGGAAATCAAATACAGAAATTGACCAAATTGAAAGTAAGGAGAAATAAATATTAGCAAAAAAATAAAATGAAAGGCCAAGTAAAAGCTGGCTGTGAATGTGAAATAGCACCTTGAATGAAGTTCCAATTCTCATCTGTGATTTATTGATACAGTCTCTGGGCACTTGTGGTTTATTTAAACAGGAAAAGTAGTTGCTATGTACAACTACCATTGCTACTCAGCAACCTGTGGAGTTACCGAGAGCTGCGATGAACTTCTGAAAGCAGATTTACTGCTATGCAATTAGTGGCTTCTGGTTGTGGCAATATCTACTGTTGACAATTCTTACCTCTGATTCTCCTCCTGATATGCTTCATTGCTATAAATCAAATTGCATTATTTGCTGAAGGACCTTGAAGAATGATTTGTGGCATGAGGGTGAAAGGTTTCTTTGCTGATCTCTCTCAGGGATCAGATGTGCAGAGCCTGAATAGCAGAGTAATCTGACCTGCAATTTTAGAGGATATTGTAGAACTTCTGCACTCTTAAAATCAACAGCTATTATTCAATCAAGATAATGAACCATGGGAATTAAATCAGTGATTGTCAACTGGAAAGACTAAACTGAAGAGCAGATATTTACAACCCATCCTACAAAGAACCAGAGGATGCTTGTATGTTCTTGAGAACATAACACTGAGCCTCGGGGTCTTAGCTTTGTGTATACGATTGTGAGGGCTACCAACCTTATAACATAAAGGAATATAACATTAAGATAAATTAAAGTTGTTAAATGAGTGTTTGGATGTCTATGTAACCTATAATTCTACAAGAGAAAGGAAAGGTCAATGAATTGAGGGCCTTTTATTCCAGGATCACAGCTCTCACAAAGAGTAGAGCACAGAGAGCACTTACATGTCATCGGAGGAAGATGTGAATTGCTTCAAAGGTGTCCTCATTGCAGACCCTTGGAAAATATCACTTTGAATGATCACTTTATTTAGTGTCCCCGTCTGGACATGACTTAGGTATGTGCGTGTCCTTTTTAAAATCCTTAAAACACAGATCACTCTTGCTGACTTCAGCCAAACAGTTATTTATGGTAATGTCCTCTGTGCCATAGAGTGTTGATTTTTGCATTGAACAGAACCAAGGAGAAGAAAACCTAGAGCAGTCCACAGCTTTCTGCATCTGCACTAATTCTTCAGTGCCGTCTCATGTGTCCACCCAACCTTGTTCTGTGCCACTCAAGTGTTGCAGACTGGAGGAAAATGAACAGCTGGTGAAATGTGTCTCTTGCATGACAATGACTTTCATGAAAGGTGTTAAGTGTGATTTTGCTCTGTACTATTATGACATCTTTATTATAAATAATGATGTGTATAATTGAGACTTCATAAAATGATCATGGATTTGTTTTTATTATGTGTAAATATAATTATGAGACTTGAATAAACTAATTTTTTTACTAAAAATGTGTGGCAAGCACGTGGAATAGGAGACACTAGGAGTGATTCAGGTGCCTAATCCTATCACTCCAACACTATTTTAGACATCTCTGAGTGTCAGATGCCTTTGTTTGAGGCTGTCAAATATATAAGAGGACCTACGGGAGACCTGCCTTCTTCGGAGCATAACTGGAGGACAACTGGGATATTTGTGGATGTACATATACTTTTGAGAACCTTTAGGTGTTGGATGTCTATGTGTGGGCACCTGAATCTACCCACTCAATCACAGAGGCTGGAAACATGAAAATGAAACCAAGGTGTTGTTCCATGAAATGAAAGATTGCAGAGGCATATCGGTATGAGTATTCTAAACTTGTAGTCTTTGTTGGGACAGGTCTGCTAAATGGTTAACTGTCTGATATTATGCTGCCTGACTACCTCTGCTTAGGTTTGGGCTAACGAGTTGCTCTGAGTATAATGTACCTAAGGGGAGAATATGCCAAGGAAGAAAGAATGCAAGTTCCACAGCAGAATGCTAAGAAGAGGAACTGAAAAAAAAGGAGAAAAAAAAAAGGAAAAGATATAGTTATAGATGGTTATATACATCTATTCCATATAAGTTTTTTCTAATTCATTCCATGATATGGAATTGTGAGAATATGTTCATGTCCATTGGTGAATAGATATCAATGTTCCTATTATTAAAAAATTTTGTAATGTGAAATAATAATTACAAGCCAGAGTGGTAGGCATGTGATGACATGAAAAACTCTGAAGTGACTGGTTCCTATCTAAAAGGCAAGCATCCAGTGCATACCCACAATAAAAAATATATAACTTTTCCTTTGAATGTAGCACCACGTGGAGATTGTGATCTTGACCTTTCACTTCTTCTGTGATGAGCTCAAAAGCAAATTCATGGTTTTCATCTCCAGACCTTCCTGAGTCTTGGCCTTTCCCAAGATATTATGTCAAAGAAATATTTCAAAGAAATTCTTCAGAATTTCAGTTGTTCCTTGCAAGTTATATTTTCTAGAACGTTGATCTTTTTTCTCTCCTCATTTCTCTTCAAGTGAGCCACTTCTTGAATTTCTATTCAAAAACCTGGGTGCAAAATTCCAATTAAGGGCATACCAGTAGAGCAGCAGGACTATTTCACTTGTTTTTCAGGATGCAAATCTTTTTTAGGTGTCCCAGGATAGTATTAACTCTTTTTTTGTAACAGTGTGTTAAACTTGTGAGCCACTATCCATTGCCAGACTCTTTTCTCTCCAATGACATGCTGTATTTGTGCAGCTGATCATTCCTGCCAAAGGAAAGTGCAGTGCTCAGTCCTATTTATTCTTTCAAAATATCATTTTCAGTCTACTCCTTTTCACCAACAGGTATTGTGTGCAAATTTAATATGCATACTTTATTCCTTCCACCATTTTGTTAAGGAAATTACTTGCAACCAAATGAAAATAATTATAATCAAATTAATAAAATATTGAAAAACACATGTAAAATCTTGAGAGATTCTTTCAGTTTAACAGGAGGAAGCAATAAATACCCTCCAGGATCAATGCCTCTAACAATTTTCAAGCAGTTCATAGTATTTTATTCTAGAGTTTGCTTATAAGAATGTTGTATGAAGTTGTGTCAAATGCTATAACGAAGTCATGATACAGTTATTTTTTCTACGAGTAACAAGGTTCATGGAATCATGACAAAAGCTAGTTTGTTTGATTCGTCTTGGTTTCTTCTAGACAAATCTGTTGCCTGTTTATTAACATACTTTTTTTTCTGGCATCCAGGTGGTACAAGTATTATGACTATTTATTCTGGTATATTTCCAGAAACTACAGTCAAGATGACCACCCTCTCTTTTCCTGTCACCCTCTTCCCTATTAAAGAATCACATTTGCCCTTTTTACCTCTTCAGTGCTCTACCCACAGACTGTGGATTTTTTGAGAAATAAAGATTCAGAAGGTTCCTCATCCAATTCACTCAATCCCCTAGAAGAAATGTAATCAGACTCAGCCTGCTGGAAAGAATTAAATTACCTGTATGCCCTCTTACCCTAAGGTAATGTTTTGCCTTGCTGTAATATGTGTTAATCAGTCTGTCATGATGCTGATTGGTCCCTAATGAATGTAAACTACATTCAAGTGAGAGTGGTTTAAGGTTAGCCATGAATCCACTTCATATTGGAGTGCAAATACTGTAGCACAAATAACTGTGTTCATATGAGAAAAACTTAGTTCCATCACACGGCTTCGTTCTTGAAAGAAGGTTGTAAAAGGAGCTTGAAAGACATTCACATCTTATGTTAATATTAAACACACTTTGATCAATATGGTGCTAACTAAAGAGGGAACTAAAAAGAGGAAAGTTTAACCTAAAGATTTAGGCTCCCATTGCCAGACCAGCTATTGGGAAGACAATCTTGGCAGTAAGCACATAAAAACCATGACACAGGAAGACAAGTCAAGACGTGTAGGGTCTCATTTTGCTGTAATAAGGAGGTTTTACCTGCAGATGAAGAAATTGGTGACGGACATTAACAGCAGTAGATCCTTCGCCAGTGTTGGCAGCAGGATGGGACAGCGGAAGCTGGAGGTGTGGGACAGGGCTCTTGCTGAAATCTCTTTTACATGGGTCTTAGGACACGGAGAGATTGTATTGTAAGAGGGGATGAATTTGCACGGCTCCAAAAATTCTTGCAAAGGCAATAAAGAAAGATCACTGTAAAGAGAGCACCATATCTCACCAACAGTAAATGACATAATTCCTACACTGAATGGTACCATTGTGTTTCTGAAGCTTGATCTCATCAAAGGATATCACCAGCTGTAACAAGTTTCTGCTTTCCATCTGCCAAATGTTTCAGCACATACTGGTCTGAGATGGTATGAAAAGCTAACATCTGGAGTTTATTCAGCCACAGAAATTTTTCAAGATATGCTTCCATGTATTATTTTAGTACACCTCCAATATCTTCAATTGCACTGATGACTTCATAGAACATGACATAATCCATAAAACCATGTTTCACTGTCTTATTGTATAAAAATTCCCCTCAGAGTAAATAGCAATACTTCTTAAATAAAGTCATCCTTTAATTTTTGGTCATATTTCTTTACCCAAGTGAACAGTTTTTAACCTGAAGAAGGTAACAGCAACTGACACAGCAATAGCTCCCAGAGATGTTAGGGAAGGTTAGGTTTTTCTCATGGATATTCCACAGATACCCATGATATTTCAACATTACATCCTCTTTTTATGGCAACTGAATATTCATGCATCTTTCTACTGTTTGCCTTGTTCATGAAAGACAAGTTTTGTGAACAAGTTTTTTTAATATGCCAGCTTATAAACAAAAAATGTGATAACAAGTACACTGAAAGAGGGATGCTTCTGAGGAAAAAAAAAAAAAAAGAAATTTTGTAAGACAACATTTGCCATTAAGGATTTGCCTGCTTTTCACTCAGAGGTATACCCAAGCAAGCTTTAATTAATTTATTTACTGCTTGGGGAGTGGCTAAGCGAGCACAGACTAATAGCCAAAGCATTTCCCCAGTGTGCATTTTGCAACCTGTGTTAACTAAGAACTGTACTAATAGGCTAAAAGCTCAGGTTACATCGTTATGCTGTTAGCTGTAGTCAAGCTAAGAGGAAAGCAATACAAACGTTTTCTGATCTCTTCAGTCTGGGTGGATAACAGCATTTTTTGATCCAGATTTGTTTGTGAAACTAGCCACTGTCAGTGCCACAAAGAAGTTTAACTCGGCAGAAGCAAGGAACTGATACTTTAAAGTAGGTGGGCTATGCAGATTATGTACAAGATGAGTAGAATAAAAGGATTTTTTTTTTAAAAAAATGGAATATTTAAAAAAGGAGTGTTGAGAGAAGGGCATAATCATGAAAATTATTTGAGGTCCTTAAAAAAAAATCTTACACTGAGAAATTTAAGGAATTCACCCATTTATCTCATCAAAGAGAAATTTAGACGGCAGTTTGCCTGCGGCCTGTAATTAGGGTCTTTAAGTCCTTTTGTAAGCATTCAAGTCCGTAACAATATCCCATAGTTAAAAGTGGAAGATAGAAAAAAATTAAATGAAAAGGATACTTATCTAGTCTTTTTGAGAGAGAGCTTTTTGTGATGACTGATTTTCACCACTGAAGGAGCTTGCCATGGCTTTTGGAAGATTCTCTCTCATTTGGGATGTTAAGCTTAGCATGGATGTTGTCCAAATGATATTCTTTTAGTCTAACCACATGTCATGTACTCTGTGTCTTAATCGCTGAGGTTAGTGTTCAGTCACAAAGGCTTTGTTTGTATGCCTTGTTGGTTGCATGAGAGAGGAAGAATGCTGGTGAAGTGCCTCCTGCTGAACAGTTTTTCATTTAAAAGCTTAAAATATGTAGGATGGCACTGTGACCTTGAAAACTTGGAAAAAATCATTGAGCATCCACCACTATCTGTGGTAATGCATGAGCTAAATAGAGGATATGCAGAAATCTTGTATTTCAAAGGCTTCAGCTGACACATACACACCTAGGATTGCCAGGGGCTATTATCTGGACTACTTATCTTGTCACTTAATGTTCTTTTGATCATGTCATTGTATTGAAGCTGCAAACATCTGTGTCTTGCACAAGCATCAAGAGGCATTCAAGGACCATGAGAAGCCTGACACCAAAGATTTAGAGTTGTCAGAATCAGTCACTTGTTGGAGACAGCAATGGTGTATAGCTATTTAATTAAGGGGAAGATTCTCCAGAGATGGTACTGTCTTAACTGTAGTATCATACATGACTGCAGTGGAAATTTTCTCAGGCTTACTTGCCTTGTCTCTATTAATGTGGCTGTCTGATCTTCACATTATTTCTTTTCAGCTCCAAGGGTCTGACCTAACAACTTGCCAAATATTCTCATTCTTTCCAAACTGGGAATTACAGGAAGACATCATTGTTAGAGCTTGCTAAAAAGTCTGTGATGCTCAAGATGGTCAGTGTTTGCCAGGCCATGTCAGGATGGGGTCTGGCTGACAGCATGAGAAGGACAAAGTAGCAGTTCAGAAATATTACTTCTAGGTACCTCTTTTTTGTTGTCGTTTTTTTACTTTTTCCAGTCCACATCAGGCATAAACTAAAGTGTTGTTTTGTCAACAAATACCTGTCTGTTTCTGTTCTTCCAGTGCTGGCTGTTCAGGGTTTTTGAGGGGACATTGTAGAACCACAGGAAACTCCGGTGGAAGGGCTGCAGGAAGTTCCTACAGGGCTGTTCTCTGTGACTAGTTTAACAAGGGCTCCAGCAAACAGGATCAGTCAGGTAACCTTGAGTTGCAGGGCTGGAAAGACACCTGATATCCATCCTGAATGCTCACAACAGGGCTTTTAGTCCGTTCCCAGAGTAATCCAAGCTGAGAGGCTGTTCCACTCACTGAGCTGCTCTTTGCTTTGACCTTGTAAACAGGGTCTTTTCTTTCCTGTAGCACTTGTGGTTTTTGTGGTCGTCTTCTTTTTATTTGAAAGTGTTAGAACACATTAAAGTCCAACTCTATCTTGACATCTAACTCCCACTGGAAGCAGGATCTTGTACCCTGTTACTGACCTGCCTTGTAGGGAGAATTGCAGAGACAGTGTAATAAACCAGGGAAAGATCACTTGCCAGCCAGGCAATAGACTCTCAAGTTACCAATGCCAAGTAGAGAATGAGGATGTTCTGTGTCATCCAGTTTGTGATTTTTCTCATTTCTTCAAATACAGCAGAGACTGCAGAAAGTGACCATATAACCGCGTTAGTCAATGACCTGTCTTTGTTCCCCGAAGTTTATTAAGGGAACTGAAGAGGTAAAGCTTTTGTGCTCAAAAGCCAAAAAAATTAAATTAAAGCCAGAGATTTGTTTCTAAAAGTTCACCAAGGTCCTCTTCTTTCTGTATGTGTCTCTGTTTCCCATAAATGGGCAGGAGGCTAAGTGGTATATCCTTAAGCTTGTATTCCCAGTTGAAATGGTTATTCATTAAGGGCTCACTCTCTGGTGGGTCTCTGCCATTTTTTTTTTTATTTTTTTTTGGTGGTGGTGGTGGTTTTTTACATTTTCATTTTAATCATCTCAGAGTGATCCCCAGGGTTTGGATGGACTTTCCACTACCTCTGCACATATCACAGAGTATTTGCTTGCCTGATCCATGTGAATGGACTTCTCTCTGAAGCCAGTACAGCTTCAATAGAAATATTCTCTTTTGTTCTCCTGATTCTCCAGGGACTAGGCTCCCTCTGTCCATCTGCCTTGCTGGGGATGTGTTTTTTAACAGGCTCCTTAGTTCGGAAGCGGGTTTTCATGTGCTTTCATCTCAGGTTGCATTCATTAGCAAGAACCTTTCAAATGCAATTTGGTGTAAGCAGCTGAAGCATGCTTTTTCTTCTGTTTCTTGCCTGTGTTTCTACGAATATTTGTAGCCACATTGTTTATATTATACATTGTAAATAATTATAAACATATTTATATCATGTAACATACAATGCAAACATCCGTGTGGCTTTTCCATTAATCTGTCTAAAGTTAACAACTGCTTCAAGATAACTGGTTAACAACAAGTTAACTTCATCCAAAGAATCAGTAAATTACATGATGGGGATAACTGGGATATCTTAATGATTACCAGGGTACCCAGCACTATTCAAATAATGGCAGACTGTGCCCGACTGGGGTGTAGAAAAAAGTCCCTCTCCAACAGGGAAGTTTGCATGGAGCACACCTGAGCACTGAGGGTATTGAGAGGTCTGACATAGCAGAAGAAGAGGATATCCACCCATGTGAAGTTTTCTACTTGCTATTTAGATTTGCTGTCCTGAAATCTGCTGAGTTCCACACCCCTGGGAGTAGTGCACTTCCTGCCTTCCAGTGGGGAGGAGTGGAAAACAGTGATTTGTCCTTGCTTAGGACATTCTAGACACTCTTCTGGGATGGGGATTGTTTTGGCTCTTGGGTTCAAGCTTGTTACATCTTGAATGCTGTGAAAAGTCAGCTCCTGTACTATGGAAATACTGCAGGTGATGTCTTCATTTTCAGAGTTTGCCATTACTGTCACCTCCAAACCTCCTCAGCACTTTCATGATTTCTTGATGTATCTGTGACCCTGGAACTCTTTTAAAGTCTTAAAGTAATAAATCCAAACACCAAAGCTGTATGAGAGGAAAAAGCAGCAGTTGAAAATACATCCTTTGTTCTCCATCATCCCCTTCTACCTTCTTTTATAATAAAGACATATTTTGCTCAGTGAAATATATTCGTATTGGCAGCTTTTAATCTGAATGTAATAGAAACAAAATGTTCTTTGGTTTCACCTCAGTAATTTTTTGCTCATCTCAAACCCTACTCTGGAAAATTTCTGATAGGATATACTGATTGTTTATAAAATGGAAACTCAGTTCCTTAAAAATGTTTCATAAATGTGTAATGCCAGGGAGAGAAATATAAAGAAAGAATAGTATTGATGTTACTTTATAATTACAGGTATATTATTTTTAAGTTTTTAATAATAACACAGTAGTCTAAGCAGGACAGTAATACAGAATTGGCATGGCAGCTTCATTAGTCCTGTAATGATAAGTGGGCTTGTTAAGATTTCTGTACAGACAAATGAAATATATTGTTACTCAGTACCTTTTCCCAAGCACGTTGATGGAGATTTAAAGGATATTGTAGGTAGTATTTATGTATATATGCCAATTTTTAAATGAAATGATACTGTCCAAATAATTCATCATGCCAAGGTGAAACACACGGGTGACTTAATAAGTAATCTAATTGTATTTTGTTCAATATGAATCCAATGCTAATGTTGCCTCACTGGGGACAGAATTTTAATGTAGGTCCTGACCAGAAAGACCTTATATTCTAACTAGACTACATGTAAATGAGAGATGAGAAAATGGAGGTAATAATAGCTCATAAGATTAAACATGGTTTGTTAGACCTGTGATTTTTATTTCTGTAATTGGAGTTTCATCTGTATGAAGTATCATTATCACCGTTGCTGACAAGCAGGATGAAGTCTGCCTTGAAGAGCTCTGGGTAGAGCTGACAGCACCAGATGAATGACTGAGCTGTCAAACGGATGATTGCTGCCACCTTCTTCCTGGTGCTCGTCCTGCTCCTCATTGCACAGCTGCCACACAGCATCTGTGTGCAACTGGTGTTCCTCTGCTGAGCCTGAACTGTATTATTTCTCTCTCTCTTTTTTTTTTTTTTTTAAATCTATCAGAAAAGTGAATATGGTTCACCATACCAATGAGCTTTCAGGCATTTTGGAAGTGAAATTGCCCTGCTCATGTAAGTAATCTTATTGTTTGATACACAAGGAATCAGTTGTGCTTAGCTGATTTAAAAGATAATCTCATAGATTTTGACTAAGCAGAAGTCAGGTGGGTTTCCATGGTGTGGAGCCCATGGGAGGTCCCAAGTTCGCCTGCTCTCACCAGCTGAGCTAACAGGAAACTGCTGAGCTGTGGAAACACTTCTGCTAATTTCCAGTTTGCAAGGAACATATTTATAATCATGGTCTCCTTCCCTTCCTTCACACTTCCCTCATCCAGACAGAAACTAGCCTAACATAGAGTTCAAGATTACTCTGGTCAGGCATTCTTGAGGGGCTTCAACTTAGGATGCCACTTGACTTCCTGGATGGAAGTTCATCCATTAATGTGCATCTCAGATGTGAGCATGCATGCTTTAGCAGACTGATTTACTGTGATGATGTTGTGTCTAGTAAGACAGTTGAAATAAGGCAGCTGTGCTACCTGTGTTAGACCTCCTGCTGCTGTTTGCATGGCAATTCCAAAGTCATGTTGATGAAGAATTTGGAAGGATTCATCTCCAGAACCTGCACCACAAGTTCTAAAAATGAGGTGTACATGTTTATTTTCTAACAGCCATGTATTTTGAAACATGTAGGCAACATTTCATTGTCTTATCACTTTTCCACCTTCTTCTAGTGGCTTTCAGTCCACTTTGCCTATACCCCTACTTGTGCTACCTGCGGTAGGAAAACATTCACACACTTAATGTTCTTAGACTTTTAAACTTATTGCTGTTTGGGTTTTTTTAATGGATAAAATAGCGTTTAATTCCAACATGCATTGCTCATCCAAAAGCAAAGCATGAAAGTGCACAGAAAAGCCTGTTTTCCTGTAGAGACTATTTGACTGAAAATTGCAGTTGAGTGCTGATTAACAGTACCCTATGCTTGTTATCTGTGGAAGGCTATTTGATAGCATGGTTGATGAAGCAATTGAGTACATGGCATACCCCATCACAAAGAATCAATCGTGGCGATCTCCCTGCACAAATGTCAAAAACTGAAAGTCCAGAAGATTGAAATGCCACCCAGCCTACGGTGACCTTGGCTAATGATTTCCGTACTGCTGATGGCGAAGTTGTAGCACTGGCCCTTGCCTCACAGCTCTCAGTTAAAAATTAGAAAACTTTCTGCTTCTGCAGGTCTGGAGAAACTAAATTTCTTGCTGTAGATTTAGAAAAGGCATTGGCATTACATTAATAATCTGCAAACTTTTCATGTGTCTGTTTTAACTGTTCATTATTGCTTCAACTATGACCGAATCAGGTAAAGAACAAGGACAAAAAGCAATGGTTTAAAAGAACAAGAAGCAATGGTTTACTAGAGCATGTGGTGGCAGATGGTACTGATTACAGGTATGTGTTGGATGACCGGGACATGCGTCATAGCTCTGTTTACATGTTTACATGAGTGAAACCAGAGTATCAGGAACAACATTTACAGAAATATCCAGTAGATCTATCAGTGAATTTAGATGATACTAAATATACATTTATAGGCTACAGTTGTTCCATCATTAAAAACTGGAGGGAAGGATATTTTAAGAATAAATGAAGAGTACACATTTATTGTACCACATATGGCCACATTAGACAGGGACTCCAATAGGAGGGAGTCAAAAAATAATGTGCATTTTATTTTGAGATTAAAAGGTCAGTTCTGCATCAAAACTGAGTAATTTGTTTAGGCAGAAGGAGAGGTTGGACACAGAACAGACACTCACATCTCCATCCAGCACTGCCGAGCAGACTCCCTCCGTTGGAGGGACACAGCTACGGTCTTTGAGGTAAAGTAGTGGCAGCAGTGGAAATCAAGCGTGAAATTAAGTCACAAAAGGTCAAACAGAATTCTCATTTCAATCATCACAGACAAGTTTTATGGTCTAAGAAACAGGACCTTAAAGGCCTTTAGCTACATTTTTAAGAGGCAGACAACTCTCCAAGTGTGTTTCTCCCACCAAATCCCAAACAGTGTAATGAAAACAGTCCTTATTAAAATAAAGCACTTGAAGTATGTTGTCAGAACATATATGAATCAAATGGTAAGGCTTCGTGGAAGAACTTGGAACATAAATGTTAAATTCCCCTCAGCTGAAGTAGAGGAAGAATGTATACAGAAGAAAATTACAAATGGAGAAAAGTGAAGTGTTTTTATGTTACTGGCCAAGGGGAAGCTAACTGGGGGTGATATCCAATATGGGAAAGGATGTATTTTTACAAATAATACCTCAGAGGTTGTTGAATTAATGTGTTCTTTTGCCAAAGGGTGCTTTGTGGAGCATTACAAGAAACATATTTGTTGGGGTTTTTTTATTTTGTGTTACTGTGCCTTTGAGAGTCACTATAACTTATTCACACATACAGAAAGCCTCTACCTACGCAGATTGAACAACTCCTCAGTGTAAAAACCTTCATCATGTGGAAAAATACCTATCTTGGAAGATATGTGACAAGATATCAGGGAATATATTTACCTGAAAAAAACTGAAGAGTGGGTAGAAGTTTCAGATACTATAATTTGTACTGCTTCTTTGGTGAGTAGGTGACTTTGAGATTGCAGAAATGTCATTGCCCATTCCCTTCTACAGCACCTGAGCTCACCCAGCACCACTTCCCATGCTGGCAACCTCCTAAGGGGCACCAAGACACATATATGTTTGCTTCTCCAGCCATCTTACTGTTGAACTATTTTCTGCCTTTGCATTCTTCCCAGCTCTTGGAAACATCTGATGGGTGTTTACCCATGGAAATAGAGCTTCTGCTTGTTTGTAAAGCAAATCTGGGAATTAAATCCATCCCAAACTTCTCCCATGTGTCTTCTGTCATCCCCTCAGACTTCTGTTCCTAAAAAAGGACTCCTACACCAGTGCCTTTCCATGTGCTTCTTTTAATAATCAGTCACCATGACCCTTTCAATGGGACCTCCTTTTTTACTGGAACTAGCTGACTGTTAAGTGCAAGCACATGTACTGACTGCTCTCTGACCCCAGTTAATTTTCTTTTTCAAGCAGGGTCTGTTGCACATTGATGCTTGTAGGCAGTTTAAAGATTTACCTACCCTCGTTTGAATTACCCCCCAATTTCTAGTGAGACTGGAAAAAAGAGAAGTCTCTGAAAACTGGACGAATGGTTGCCTGAACAAGAGTGCAGCATGACTGTAAATAGGAAGCAGCCACCCTTGTTTAATTGAAATATCCACGGTATTGAAGTTTCATCACTACATAGTTGACATTAACTAATTGGGCGTAACTAAGATATGGCACATCTTTTCACTTCAAATTCTACGGATAGCAAAGGGCTTAGTATCTCTGTCATTTATGGCTGACTTTTTCATACTATTTAATAAATTCCCAATGTATACATACCTTTGCTCAGTTAAGTGTAAATATTCAGCTATGGAACAAATAAGGGAGACAAGATCTGAATAATTATTAAACAATATTTATTCAATAATTCAAGATTTACAATTTTAAATCAAAATGTGCCCTCAACATTTTGATTTTTTATAAAATAATAAGACAAAAAAAAAGTAGGTTTTTAAATCCTGTTTTTATCCTGTGTGTTGACCTGCTTTAGGAATAGTGTTTCTTCTTTAGGTAGCAGATTTAAAAAAAAAATATGTTTGCAATACAATAAAAGTTTGGCTGATTTCACAATAAAAAAAAGCTTAATAATTTCTAACTTCAGCAAAGTAACTGCAATGATCAGTAAAATGCTACACTGCAGGATAAAACAGACCTGGTAAAATTTCCATGAGAATTTGACTGGATTCACTTCTAATTCCCACAGTCTGATTCAAACAAAAATGTGGGCTTTGACAACTAAAACAATGCCGCAGAATAAAAAGAAGCTCTTACTGGAGGAGATGGACTTGACCATGGATATTTTAATGAGGGGTCACGCTTCTGTACCAGAGATAATAATCCCCTTTCATGGGTGAGATATCTTTTATTTCATCATGAAAGCTAAACTTGAGTATTACATTTGTTCACATTCAGTTATGGGATCCGAGTGTGCAATACTGCTTTGTCGTCCCCCGAGCTGTGCTTCGACTCACAATGTGAATGTCACGCTGGGGATGGGTGACTTGACATTGACAAGTGATTTCTTGGCTTTTAGGAAAAAACTTCTCCACATGACAGGTCCATCACACTATAAGGCAATTGTGCTCTTTCACTCTCTCTCTTACATAGCAAGACACACCACAAATAAAATACTGCGCAGGGCAAGGATCGAAAGAATAATGTTTTCCCTGAGACACTAATAATAGTTTTATTTTTCCACTGTGCATTTGTTTAACTTAATCACTTATAAATTTACAGATTTATGAATCACTTAGGGCAGTTTACTTGTTGTACATCACCATATATATTGATAATGCCATGAGAATATTAAATGCAATAATTCATAATGCTATGTTGCATAACCCTTCTCAAGTAATTAAGTCCCTGATTCAAATCCCACTGAAATCAGTAATATAAACAGTGGATTTTGTGAGTTTTATACCAGTCCTGGTTTACAGTACTCCTGGTATTCCAGTCCCAGACTTAGCTTCTTGGTGAGTATAGGTGCTCCAGGTGAAAAATATGCACTGTGAGCAAGTAATTTCACCCAAGAGTTTACCCAGATGTGCACACTATTTTCATAAGTCCACAGTGTAAGTTTATTGGGCAACAGAATTTATTAATTTTTATCCAGTCAGAGCATATCAGAACTTGAAGTCCACCATGTGATCAGCTGGCCTATAAACTAGAAATCATGAGCAGAGAGGAATGTGCGCTGATTGCAATGCTTCAGACAGAAATAATGAAATCAGAAGTGAATGCAATTATCAGTTCTTTTTTCTTTTTTCATTTCAGAAAAAAATAATGGCACACAGTGGTTGGAAATGCATGCAGATGTGATCCACAGCTTTTCCATTAATTCTCCTCACATTTGTTGGCACCACTGATGCTAGGGAATTTATTATTGATTTGAATTGGTGAATCAGATATAAATTATAATCTCTGCTTATTATATTAAACCTATCTGAATACAATCAGCCAAAGACGTAAAATGAGTTCTCTGGAAGTATTCTAGTTTCATAAATGTGGAAATGGGAGAACTTCCTCATTTAGTGTACTGGTATGAATTCAAAATTTTGAGAGTTAGTAATTCCAGATACAGGATTGCAGAGATCTATCAGAGGAATGGAGAAAGTACAGAAAGAAATTTGAATGGAAAGGAAATATCCATTGTACAATTTGGCCATTTTAAAATTTGTCTTTTCAGTTTGTAATTTCAACAGTATCATTATTGCAGAATCACATCACTATAACAATAAACAAACCTAGTATAAAATAAATACTACTTACAAGACATTAATTCACACCTCCGGTTCTGGACAGCTCTGGACAACTCATTTTCTTTTGATCAGGAATATCTCAACCAAATTTTAGGGAACAAAAGGGTGAGTAAAAGACATCACAGTAATTAGAATGGAAGTTAAAAGACTTATTCCTCACAATATCCTTGCAAGTTACATCTAGGGTATTTCTTGTAAAATTAAAAATCCAGCAACGACCATTACTGAAGATTGGACAAGGTGGAGGTCTTCTTCTTAGCTCTGACATGTGCAAAAGAGCTTCCTTGTGCTGTTTTTTGTTGGGGTTTTTTCCCAAAGCTTGCATTTTCTGTTAGGTTTTAATTCTACTCTGAATCCCACTTCAATGTGAAAATTTCTGTTCATTTTCCTTACCAACTTGAAATCTTTGTAGCATTCTGACACCAAATGCATTGTAATTTTCTAGGTCGAATGATGGGTACTGCCTAAATTGCCTCTGTTATCCAAGCCAGGGTAAGCCCTGGGCCAACCACCTATAAAACTCCCCTGTAGTGTATGTCCCAGTTTTATTGCCCTGGGAAGGAACTGGTTAATTGCAGACTGGGTGTCAGGAGTGAGCTAATGCGTATATGGCATGGACAACCAGAAGACTAGGGATAAAAGTGAGACAATGTAGAGATCTCCCTAGAGCGCAGGAAGGCTGGTTAATAAAATGTTTTGGCCTTCCAATCATACCCATAACAGAATGTCAATAAAATAATGCATAGGGTCAGGTCCTATCACTGCATTTTTAAATGAATATCTATGCATAGTGCAAAGTAGAGAAATACAGCACCAGACAGTTATTACAGATTTTACTTTAGGTGAAAGTTTCCTTAGAAATTCCTTGCAAGAAATCAAGCACATTCTGAATTAATCTTGCCTAGAAGTGTGAATTTTATTAGCAGTCAAAATACCTCCTAGTATGTTTGCAATACTTGCATGCAGTATGGACATACACATATAAAACATACCAGGAGCCAAGGCTTGCATTATCACATCCAAAGCCAGAAACGTCTCTGTTATGTGTGACATATTATTGCAGGTAGTGGCAAAAAACATTTGTTAGCACAAAATGTCTTCTTTCCAGATAAAAAAGGTGTTGCAATTGCATGTCGTCTTTGTAGTGTTCTCATGTGTGACCTTTGGCACCTCCCAAATATGAGATGGCTTCTCATAATCCTGGAATCATGTTGAAGATGCATAGGCACATTAACTATTCATTCTAGATACGGTCAAAAAAGTGCTAAGCAGGGGCTCTGTACCACATACGGGTGGTTTACACGAACAGCAGCTGCTGCACAGTCATGACTACATTGTGCAGCCTATCTCCTTGCCAGCACCGAGAGCACCATTATCTGCCCTAAGTCTGGCCACTGCTGAGGAAGTAATAAATTTCTTTTATTAGATTTATTACTATTGTATGAGGGCCTTTAATCTGAAAGCACAGGCTCTTGTTGTTTCCAATTAGGGTCAGATGGGGTCCTTAGGAAGGCATATTCTGTTTAAAACAATGGATATCACGTAACAGTATTTTACATGCTGATAAGTGGGGAGTTGTCCTGCTAAATCCTGGCTATGCAGTGG
This sequence comes from Grus americana, assembly GCF_028858705.1. Lineage (NCBI taxonomy): Eukaryota > Metazoa > Chordata > Aves > Gruiformes > Gruidae > Grus > Grus americana. Next base: position 80,506,902 of record NC_072891.1, read on the forward strand.
GGTCTCATGGCCAGAAGGGACCAGCAGGTCAGATCGCACAGTCTGACCTCATGGATTTTAAATTACATCTAGCATCTCCCAAAAGGAGCACATTAACTTCGGCTGGAGTTTTTCAGACTGATTACTAATACAAGGTACTAAACTATTGCCTATCATCGGTGGGGAATGGCAGCCAACCGAGACACCCCCACATCCCAAAGGTCTCTCCAAAGGAAGGAATAGATGGGTGTAGTGGTCCCTTGTGCTGAGGGGGGATATAAAAACATCCAAATGCCACTGGCACTCTGGCTTTGAGGGTATTTCCTCTTAGCCCTCAAATCTAGCACCTCCTTTAGCTCTGTGCATGCAGGCAAAGCAGAAGATGCCAAAAGGATGGCTCACTGCATGCAGGAGCTCTGCTGTCTGCCAGGTACCATCCACCCCATCAGCTGCTGGAGGAGGGAGGAGGAAAATGGCCATAAAGTTGTGCACTGAGAAAAGAATTTTTTTTCCTGGCTACTGAGTGCACCAGGAAGGGAAATGCAGTTACAGTTGTGGGAACAAGACAAAGCAGGCTTGAACACGGACTGACCTGCTGGTCTATGAGAAATGCACTCTTGGCCAATTCGTTTGAAAATGCCAGGAGGGAAATGGAAAAAAATTTACAAATTGCCCTGTAAAGTTATCAAATGTAACTCTTAGTTTGAAAATGACATTTTCGTTTAAACTTGACCGCCAAATAAAAGCATTATAATACTTCTAAAATAAAACAAAATATTTCACTTTATTAGACTCTTCATTTTGACATAGTAACATGTTCCATTTATTCTGAATTGATTTTTTCCCCCTGATTTACGTTACATGGTTTAATTTCAACAGAACCAAAAAATAATTAGTATTTGCTCCATTCTAATTCTTACTCCTTTTGTGCCTTGAAACCTGCCATGAAAAGCCCTGGATGGCAGCTAGATGGCATTGCTATTGTTTCTACTAGTTTTGCTTGCCATTCCTTTTGTTATGCAAAGATTGCACTACCTCTGTTTCCACAGATTAACGCTTAGAGCACATTTCCAGGCAATTATTTATGATGTTCCCTAAATTCTTCTCTGAATCACTGCTTTCTAAGAAAAATGTTCTGTTTTCTAGAAACAGCCTTTCTTCTTTGTTCCCAAAGATGAATATTTTATTATTTGCAGTGTTTGCAAACCTAATCATCAAAACTGTTAAAGAATGGTTTCTAGTAACACTTTCTTAGCTTTCTTCTTTACTGTCGTTTCAGCAGTAAACAAAGTATTTTAGATGCAAGTTATTTTAGTTATCTAATATTTCTGCAATACTGGGGGTTATACATAATTCTTAGTAAGAAATAATCACTATTATTATTTTGCAGATGAACTCAGTGCCCTCATATTTGTAATATTAATTATATCCTCTGCTAAAGGGGAGTGATTATATACAGCCCAATGGCTTCATCCTGGAGCTGAAATGATCAAAATGCATGTGTGCTCCTGCCTTCCTTGCAGACACGTTTCTCTTTGCTAGCGTAGTATTTGTCCCAAGAGCTGACTCTAATTGCAGAGGCACTGGGTCCCCTTGGTGCCTGCTAATGCTCTTCCAGAAGGAACTGTACTGAAAACCAACTGAGCCCATTCCCTTAAGGCAAAAAAATTCCTTGAACACAGTAAATAAGAAATTGGAAAACTGTGCATGCCATCTGGCAGTCTTAGGTGTGAACATATCACAACTTCTAGCAAAGATCTGTTGAAGGACTCAGCCGAAAGTGTGCTCCCTGAGATTCCTCTGGAGAAATCAGAAGGTGATAGAAAGGTAATTCTGGCTGGGGCTAAGGGAAACTTCTATGGAAAGGTGATTCTGGGCTAGGGGAAACCTCCATCAACAAATCTGAAAACACACCCTTATCCTCAAGTAGGATCAAGGATAGATGGAAAAGATGATCAGGAAAATATTGTCAGTGCTACTCTGTGTTGTAAAAGAGAACTGCTGCCTTCCTGCATTAATGCATGATAGATGGATTGGGATGGAGATATTTTGTAGGCATCCTCATGCACACCGAAAAGGCAAAAGCCTTGTTGAACTAGAAGGTGAGCGTTGCCTACAAATGCAAGAGTTACAGTAACATGGCCAGTCTTCCACCGGCATTGAGTGTGCAGAGTGAACACAGCTTGTGTTAAAAAAACCCATGAGGCAAAGCAGGGATGGTCACACTGACATCCTCCGTTCTTCTTCCTGCCCCAGACCAGATGCAAGAGGGGGAGAGACGACAACTCTTTATCACTTTCCAATCTCTTTGGGTTTTTTCGTTTGTTTGTTTGTTGTTTTTTTTCACTGCTGGACATCACCGCTGAGTTTTGCTCAAGCCTTCTGAGAAGGAAACAGTTTGTCCCTCTCAGATCCATTTTCCCTCCCTCTCCCCTCACTCCCGGCTGTGCAGTTGCGTTGTCCCAGGTGCTCACTGCACTGCAGAGACTCACCCAGCCCTCACAGGACGATGCCGCTCTGCAGATTAGAACAATGTGTTTGACAGGGTGCGCTCACCAAACCACGTTTGTAAATGGTGCTCTCATGAGAGGTTTTCTCAGTTGTTACCACTGGATGGTTAAACAGAGAGCAGTGCAAACTGCTGCTTGGTGGGTCACTCTGTTTTTCTCCCTGCAGCTTGCATAAACAGTGAAGAATTGTTTTCAGGCAGCACAGGAAAGTAAAAAGCTATTATCACAATAAACACTGAATAGCAGGCTGCTCTTTTGAAACAGTCATTTGGGTTAGGGACAGTGTGACATGCAGTTAGGACTTACTCTTTTCTGTTAGTAAAAGGACTTCTCTTCCTTTAGCACAAACCGTATGGATCAATATTAGTGGGTTTGTTAAAAATAACATGCATTTATAGTCCAGCATAATTTGCAACTGAAAAGCAATTGCACTGGTTATGAATACAGCAGATATTCAAATGTACACCCACGCTCTTGCCCTTTGGTGGTACAGAGACAGTGCTGGGAATTAATCACAGCCTGCCAGCCAGAGCAAACTACGCCAAGCAGTTTTTTCAAACCTGATGATGGGCTTGGGTGCCCAAAATCTCCTGTTTTCTCCAGCTATATCCTTTTGTTGAATAAAGCCATGCACTCTTTGCAGCCCTCCACAATCCCAGATAAGGGGAAGGGCTTTTAGTGTGGCGCTCTGTTTGGCAGAAGTTAAAGCAGCCATAAAGCTCCTCCGCCTTATATCTAAGCCAAATTAACTCCGTGACTTCCCTGCCAGAAGGGAGGTATATGAAGTCACTCATAAACCTGTCTTCCTTGTCTACTTTGTCCATAACTGACAAATACACCAATTTTACAAATTTGCTCTATGCCTCAGAACATATCGTGGTATTTCTGTGTTGGTTTAATATCTTGTTCTCATTTACATCACTGTGAATCAGTAAAATCAATGAACATATTTACTTACTGTCTGTCACTGAGTGCAGAATTTAGATACGGTTAACAGATATGCTGTTAGAGCAAAACTACTAGTGGTAAACGTTCAGGCCAACAAAGGAATGAAAGAAACTGAATTTAGATCCTGCAACACCTGTGCCTAGAATTACCAGGAAACAAGATTAAACTCTTCTGTATTGCCACAGCGAAAAGATAATGGGTCACCTGAAGGATTTTGACTTATCTAAGTTATAACAAGTAAATAAGCCAGTTTCAGTTTCGTAAGAATTTATCACAGCTGGTTGGACTGTGTGACAGAAGTATCAGACCTGGGGTGCATCCAAGTTACATGTTGCACCCTGGTGCCTGCAGCAGGGGTTTGGTTAACAACCTTGATATCTCTTAACAAGGAGAACCACTGCTAGAAAGCTATGAGGAAGAGAGTTCTTGGAAAAATTGTGTCCTCCGCTGAATTAGGAAAGCTGGTGACCCAAGCAGAAGAACCTGAAGTAAACCTTTGATGTTGTTAGCATCTTTCTTTTTAGTGCATAGAGAATGTTCCTTTGTACCAAAACCAGAAGGTATCGGAGAACCTATCACAGTCCAGAATAACCGCAAAAATTGTGAGATTTAGCAACTAGCTTTACAGAAGGGAACAAGAAAAAGCAAAATAATAAAAAGTTGAGCTTATTTGGATCTGCTCCCGGAAGTAAATTTTGAGCCAAAATGAATGTAGTGTACTAAGTATGCAGCACGTACAATACAAATTCAAGAGCTTACATGTATGTAAAACAATATATGCCCAACAACACAAAAAAAGCCCAAACAAATCTCACCCCAAAACATCCCCAGAAATCTGATCTAATACTGACAAAAGTATCTTCTATATTGTCTATATGGCTTAAAGTCAACAAACGGTTGTATTTCTTGGGTTTTTCTATGCACTTATTTTTTATTTTTTTCCAGAAAAAAACAAGCACATTAACAAAGGTGGATATGTTCAGATTCTAGGCCATGCTTAGCAAAGCACACATACTTTCTTGATAGATAGTGAGTTTTCTACAGGCAAAGATACCAGCTATACTAAAAGAAATCTGACTTCAAACATGAATCCAAGGTTAGAAATAGAAATGACAGAATTTCTGTATCATCTGGAAAGATTTTTTTAAAAATCCTTATGTATTTCTTTTTCCTCCTTGTCTTTTATAGCTTACAATTTCACTGATTTCTTCTACTGGTAGAATTTATTGGCAGTCATTATGAGACTGTCTTCCACAATTTTGTTGTGTACTTGTCCTTTGAAAAATACTTCTCTTTGAAGTGTCACTTTTAAATCTATTATTCGTACAAGACCAGCTCCAATTTGCCATTCAAGCTCTGTTAAGCTAGTCTTCTACAATACAAACAGTACTCTTCTTATTCAGGATTTTTCAGGATTCTGATTAAATTATGGTTTTCACTTGCCGTTAAATTAAAATAAGAAAAAAGCTTGTGGTTTTGTTCCATTTTTTTTACAAAAAATATACTGAAAATATTTTATTTTTCAGCTCAGTTCTCAAGTCATGAAAATATCCACAAATGTAATTAATAGGTTAAAATAAGTCATATTATGGACTCAACCTTACAGAACCACAGTTTAAAATTGTGATATCTCTAAATTTTTTATATCTTTCATAGAGAGGGTAAGGTTATTCAAGGGTATGCCTTTCAGAAAGAACTGAATAGTTTAGGAGAGCAAGTTCCATTGCAAGGAGAAAGTGATCCTAAAGTAAAGACTCTGAAAGCCCATGAGAGAGAATTCATAAAGGTTCAGCTTCTTCTTGCCTGTTACTAGGTTTTGAACTTGAAGTGCTTTGAAATAAAGACAAATGAGCAACCCGAGGAATACCTTCTCCTGACAGTGCCTTTGGGAGTGTGTATTCTCTCAAAATACAGTCTTGGCTTGGCTGCTTGCCTTCATTTGATGGCTGCACTGATAAGATGAGTTCATAACATTTGGGAATGCTCTGACTTGATATAATCAAAGTATCTTCCAGGACTATGACTACAGAAGAGTAGCAAAAGGAAAACTGTTCTTAAGGAGGACAAAAAGTACCAGTAAGAGGGACAGGAACCATGGGAAAGAGGAGAGCTATGGGGAGGTACAAAATGGCAGGAAAAGATGATACAAAAAAGATGAGACATGTAGAAAAGAAGGATGACAGCAAAAGTGGGAAAGGGAAGAAAATCAAAGGTCACGAATGCTTCATGGGAGCAATATGTAATGGGAAAAGACAAGGAAAGCTTCCCCTGTTGAAGATATTGAGGGTCAATTGATGTGCTTTGGCGGGAAGCCAATGAAGGTAATAAAGACAAGGTGTGAGGCACAGTAGCAATAGAGGAATTGCCTTGGTTGAGATCAGCTGAGGAGAAATTGTTGTTGGCCTCAAAGAACCAAGTGTTAATTCTCCCCATGGGATGGAAGATGAAATCTCCTCTGAAAGACTGTCTTCCAGCTGGTACTACCTTCCCAGAATCATAAACTTTGATCTGAATGATGATATTTAAGCTGCAGAGGAAGAATCATTGTCAACGACCTGGAGGAAATGGAGTGCTCTCCTATTAAGTGTGACCTACTGAGGTGACACTAAGCCGGGGTGACCAATGGATGCCCTTGAGGGCAAGGCTGCCACCAAAAGAGTCCAGGCTGGGGGAACTGGCTGATAGGAGTCATACCAAAGTCAACAGGGACAAATGCAAAGCCCTGCCCTGGGCAGGAAGAGCCCCTGCAAAGGAATGAGTGCTCAGTTTTGGGACCTCCAGCTCAGGAAAGACCTGGATAAACCAGACTGAGGTCAGGGGAGGTCCCAATGGTGGTTGGGGCTGAAGTCCCTCCCCTGTGAGGAGAGGCTGTGGGATGGGGCTGATTCAGACTGGACAGAGGGTAATGTTAGCATCCCTGATGTCTGTGGGGAGGGGATCAAGGAGGCAGAGATGGGTCCTTCACAGCAGTGTGAGTAACTGGGATTTTAAGAGTTCAATAAACTAGTAGGAGATCATTATCTTGACTCCTCATGGATTAAAAAAATTTTCCCATGCCAGTGTCATTTGTATTAAGCACCAGGCTACACAGCTTGAAACCCTCATGAAAGTTTTGCAAGAACATTGATGGAAGACTAGCCTGTACCCTCCTTACATCAAATATGTAGTTATAACTACAGTTAAAATTTGACTGGAGTATGCAGTGTGCTGTAATTTCATCAGACACTTCAAAATACATTATAGCAATTAATAGCATACGTACTCATGAATTTGCAGGACATTCAGAACATGATTTCCAGCTGTATGGCCAGCAAACAAAAAGGTCTCACCTCCAAAGAGCTGCCATGTGCATTTCACAGTATAGTCTAGCCAGCAGTAAACAATAGCATGTGGAAATCCTGCCTTTCATTATTTTCCAGGATATGTCATTAAAAAACCAAAGAGTTTGTTAGCCACTCTGGTGAGCAAAGCAACACTGTACATGATGTTTAGCATGAGAAAAAGGCAGTCCTTTATTTGTATATTTGTATATCACATACTACTTATTGGGAACACTATTATTTTCTATCAGTGTTAGGGTTTCTATGTTTGTGCTGATTCACTTCCACTTAAATTAACAGGACAAGGATGAAAAAGTGATCTACCTTACTTTTAATGGTGGATTATGCATTTTTGCAAAGAGCCTTATGCAAGACCCTTTGTCTAATGTGAATTGAAAGACTTACTCACTTTGATGGCAGTTGTATCAGGTCCTGAGAAGAATAAAAGTCATGAAAAACTGCTGCTGCTGTATTTAGAGAAGTAATTAATAGTAAGGTTAGAGGGAGATCAAAGGGCTATGGTGGGTAATTAGAAAACTTGGGGAAATTGCTTCTTATAAAACAAAACCCATACAAAAAAGGAAAAAATAAAGCTGTGTGTTGTTGTCCTCTTAAACGAAAAATATGTTTCTTATTTTGGTTGCAAAACAGGCTCAGAAAATAGACTATAATTTGTTTCTCTCTGCTACTTTAGCCAGTCATGGTAAAATTCAGTTATGCCAATAAGAAGCAATAAGAGCGACCTAGACAGATGACTGCCTACTTGCTTTTTCATTAGGAGAGCAACAGTGAGAGCCCATTTCACTGCAGGCAGAGAATTAGAGGATTAGGTTCATTTGCTGCACTTTTACTTTGGACTCCATGTGGTCCCCATCTGGAGCCGTTGGAAGAGGAGTGCTTGACAACACATGCTCTCCAGCTCGTTTCCACTTTGTTTTCACTAATGTGACTCTCTGTCACAATGGGTCGGTGCTGCAGCCCACCCTGAGCCCCTCCACAAGGCACCCATCCTCGCTTCAGGCATCTTACCCCTTCTCAGGCTTCCTGCTGAAGTTGAAAGGAGAGGTATCTGCCAGCAGTAAGGATCCTTTCTTTTGCAAAATGATCTTTTATTTTGGATTTTGCACAGCAGGTAATTTCTGGTGGGGTGGGGTGGGATTGTCTGCAGTGGAAACCAGGCTTCAAATTGAGATGCTCACTACATCTTCCCCAGGGTCCTGCTCCCTGTCCCCTGTGGCTGCCTCCCCAGCCAGGATATCCGAGAACGGCATTTACAGCTGCCTAGAAATGCCACATGGGGATGCACGACCAAAACACCAGCTGCCATTTAGTGGGGATCCCTGCTACCAGAGGAAGGACTTTTGTCCTGCAGCAGGAAGGGGGATGAACCCAAGACAGTGTGTGAAGACAATGTGAGGTCTAGTTAATAGGCATGGTCTGGGGATGAAGCACAGTCAGTCACATGGGATCAGGCACACGGCATGCAGGAAAGACAACAGATGGCATGAAAACCCACTCTTCTCTCCTCCTTCCTCAAGGAGATCATACTGATGGGAAACATGCCAAAATTTTCCAGAGTCTCAAAGCCTGAGTAAAGTGTTATTATATTTCCATGATTCAGAAATCAAGTATTTTCAGTCTGTTTCAATCACAGTGGCTTCTCCAGCTGCAGAAGACTCCCCACATTTGCTTCATATGGTAACTTCAAACCAAGGAGAGACGTAGCATCCACAGTCAATAGTGTGATTTCTCTGCTCCTACAGCCAAGACAATGAAAATCCTGACAACCACGTGCTATCACTTGTCTATTTCTTATTTCACACTGGTAGGAGGTAGCACATCCCCTAGGGAAGACAAAATCATCAGGCTTCCAGTCTTTTACTCCATGTTAACGTCAGGCACTTGCTTTGTTCTCCCCTTTTAAAAATTTGTTCCGTTTTCTATGTTTATGAATTTTGTGCTTGTATGCCACTGTGTGGTCCCACCTGTTCTCACTACCTACCAAGGCAGGTTCAGACCTCAAAAGACCCAAAGTTCTGCAGGACAAGGACAAGTGCTGTAGGTGGCACTCCTTGATCCAACTCAGCCGGAGCCCAAGGGCTGGCCCCTGTTAGCCATCACACTGCAGTTGGAGGTGCTGTCTTTCCACAGAGACATAAACCAGAGGTTCAGGCAAATTGCCATCATAAAAAATGCAATGGCACTTTCCCTGCAACAGTAGAAGTGTTACCTCCAGTGCTCAAGCCAAATTTTGAGTAATTTACATGCTACTTACCTTGAATTCTCCTGATGATTTCAACTAGATAAGGCAATTTAATCTTTTTCTGGTAGTTGCCATGTTCTGTGGTGCTGCTTTGTGTTGTTACACAGCTGTTGCATTTCACCTCGAGGTGGCTGTACAGCAGCTGTTGACAAAGTGATTCTACATTTACAACATGTGTAAGTGTGTTGGTGAAGTTTGTAAAGCATGTTGAGCGCTTTCTGGATTAAAAGCAAGATGCACATGCAAATGTGTGGTAATTATCGATACGCACATCTTCCTCCAAATATACGTTTGCAGAACTGTTAGCCTTAACGCGAGCTGCAAACACGCTTCTGAAAAAAGACTCTTAATTCTCTCAATAGCTGCATCAGTAAAAGACGTGTTAATAGAAAATGGCTCTATTCATGTGAACTTATCAAAGAAAAGCTTCAACCATTTTGCTCAGTACAGCAACTTCAAAGACGTCTTCATTCATTCATGTACGACAAACCAGCCTCACTGAGGATGAACGCTGAGTAAACACTGAAAGGGAGAAAATAAGATAAGGCGCATGGGAGGTTTTACAAAGAGAGAACACATTTTGCTCTTCCCACTGCCCTACATGGGTTTAAGTGCCTGACCGTGAGCCCCCAATTATGTTATTGTTGAAGTGCCTTTGAAGCACTATGCAAGCTCTTATATTCCAAGAAGTCACAGGAAAGGATGTTGCTGTTGTTTTTATGCAGTTCACCAGTTTTTAATGGACTTCATATGGTCTCTGCTTTTTCAAAGCAGCCTTCCTTATCACAACTACAGCATGTCTCTCTCTTCTCTGCAAAGTCTTCATAACAAATTTATTGTTTCTCCCTCTCCAAACCCATATAGACATAAATTCCCCTCCAATCCTGCAAAGGCATGTGAACAACAACCTCAGTTCACTATTAGTTCAAGCGGCAACAGTATAAGTATAAAAATTAACTTCAGATCAACTACATCACTGTCTGTCCTGGTATATTGCGCCTAGTCCAAGCTCAGAATCCAAACTTGACACTAAGACAAATAGGTACATCTTTGGTGACTTCATGGAAATACCACCAGACTGCAGTATGGTCATGCTTAATGATTATTACTGCTTTGGTACCTCCTGTTTGTGAGGCAGCATCAGGAGCAGAGCCCAGGCCTGATCTTTGGGGTACCATATTTGTGGGGATCCCAGGGTGGCACAGAGCTGCAAGCAGAACAGAGTTGCTGAGCAGCACAGTCTGGTCTCTTGGACTTTTTAAACTTTCTTGGACTCTTGGTTTAAGTCTCTTGGACTCTTGTTGGGTTTTTGTTTATATTTTATATCCTGTGTATGACCTAGAGGATGAATTAGCTGTTAACTTTGACTTCAGTGTGACTTGTAGAACAAAAAATAGCCATGAATAGTTCTTGGCTATTTCAAAACATGATATTATTCATCTAATCCTGTTGTGAGAGCGACAAAGCTACAGCCTCTTTTGAAGCTCTGTGTGTCACACAAGCCAACAAGACTCTTGGCTTCTTGCAGCTAAGCTTAAAAAAAAATTTAAAAAATAAAATAAAAAAATAATGGGCTTGTTATCTTCTTATCAGGCTTTTCCTCTAGAAGTAGCTGCTCACTTTGTTTGACTGAAACCAGCTTCCGCAATTCAAAGACTGAAACCTTCATCTGAACCTGATGCTACAGCTGGGCAGGATTCTCAACTGTGCACGCTGATGGCATTGTGCAGATAAGACAGTATTAGACCGAGCACTGGTTGGGCTTTGAGGTGAATATGTTTAGGAAGAAAATGTGAGTTTTCAGCTTACACCTAAGTAATTCATACAAATGAACAAATGTACAAAAATGGGATTTTTTTTTAAATTTTTTTTATTTTATTTTTTAGGGAGGGGGATTTTTATTGTTCCTATGTCCTGACAGCTGGACATTGTAGTCCACACAATGCCATCAAAACAGTTCACATTCCAACTAACTGTAAAATAACGTAATTAGTATGTACAGATACTTACTGTCTTGTTAAGGAGAACAAAACAGGAATTATAAGGCTAATACAAACTTGGCTTAAGAAGGTAAAAGTCATATTATTCCTAGTTATATCCATTGAATCTAAATATCACCAGCCAGTTTTGTTTTTCAAGGGCACATTTAGAACCAATTAAGTAGTACTTTGTCAAAAAATAGGCAATGTTACCAGACTTTTACAGTGCCAAACAGCCTTCCTCCTGACGCCAGTACTTGAAACATTGAATCCAGGTTGATTACATGGAGCCAGTAGCCACCAAACCCACCAGTCCTTCAGGTGACTCTCAGGCCTCTGCATGCTGGGGCATGCTGGATGTCATCAACATGGATTCTCTGAGGGGAAATCATGCCTGACCGATCTGATAGCCTTCTGTGATGCCATGACTGGCTGGGTGGATGAGGGGAAATCAATGGATGCTGTCTACCTCAACTTCAGCAAGGCTTTTGACGCTGTCTCCCATAACATCCTCATAAGCAAGCTTAGGAAGTGTGGGTTGGGTGAGTGGACAGTAAGGTGGGTTGAGAACTGGCTGAACGGCAGAGCCCAGAGGGTTGTGGTAAGCGTTGCAGAGTCAAGTTGGAGGCCTGTAGCTAGTGGTGTGCCCCAAGGGTCAGTACTGGGTCTGGTCTTGTTCAATGTATTCATCAATGACCTGAACGAAGGGACAGAGTGTACCCTCAGCAAGTTTGCTGACAATTCAAAACTGGGAGGAGTGGTCAATACACCAGAAGGCTGCGCTGCCATTCAGCGAGATCTGGACAGGCTGGAGAGCTGGGCAAAGAGGAACCTAATGAGATTCAATAAAGGCAAGTGTAGGGTCCTTCACCTAGGGAGGAATAACTCCAGGCACCAGTACAGGTTAGGGGTTGACCTGCTGGGAAGCAGCCCTGAGGAGAAGGACCTGGGAGTCCTGGTGGACAACAAGCTCTCCATGAGCCAGCAATGGGCCCTCGTGCCAAGAAGGCCAATGGTATCCTGGGGTGCATTCAGAAGAGCGTGGCCAGCAGGTCGAAGGAAGTTATCCTCCCCCTCTACTCTGCCCTGGTGAGGCCACATCTGGAGTTCTGTGCCTGGTTCTGGGCTCCCCAGTTCAAGACAGACAGGGAACTACTGGGGAGAGTCCAGCGGAGGGCTACAGAGATGATGAGGGGACTGGAGCATCTCTGGTATGAGGAAAGGCTGAGAGAGCTGGGTCTGTTCAGCCTGGGTAAGAGAAGACTGAGAGGGAATCTCATCAATGCTTGTATGTATCTAAAGGGTGGATGTCAAGATGATGGGGCCAGACTCTTTTCAATGGTGCCCAGTGCCAGGACAAGGGGCAAAGGGGACAAACTGGAACACAGCAAGTTCTATCTAAACCTGAAGAAAAACTTGTTCATTCTGAGGGTGACAGAGCACTGGGACAGGCTGCCCAGAGAGGTTGTGGAGTCTCCTTCTCTGGAGATACTCAAAACCCGCCTGGATGCAATCCTGTGCAACCTGCTCTGGGTGATCCTGCTTTACAGGGGTGTTGGCCTAGATGATCTCCAGAGGTCCCTTCCAACCCCTACCGTTCTGTGATTCCATGACATTTAATGTGGGAAGCTAGGTTAAATTTTGACTGAATTGAAACCCCCAAGCAAGTATCATGTAGACGTGCTGGTGGCCTCAGAACCAATTGCTTTGATTTATTGTGCCAAATGACTTTTTAACTCAGAGCCGCTGGAGAGAAGGTCCTGACTGTCTCCCATGGAACCTAAAAGGAGCACGGGGAAACTCCAAAGGAGTTGGAGCAGGTACGGTGTGAAAGTCTGCTAAGGAAGGTCCATGCTGCAGCAAACCCGGCATGTCTTCAATACAACTCTGAGAAAACACAAGCACTGCTAAGGGGCTACTAAGATCCCCCTGGGAACCTTAACATTTCTCAAGAACCATTTATCAGTTATATATGAAACCCAGACATGGTGCAAACTCACAGGGACTATTGCATGCTGACTACCAGCACCTTCTCCTCATACAGGAGCACTGCGGACATCTTAAATGCTTGAAAGGTACTTTATTTTTTCAGTCTGTTCGGATTTTGTCTGAGCCTGTATTCTTCCACACATAAGAGCACTATTTCACTGAGCAATCCTGCTATGTACATTAATTTAGAAGCATGTTATCTTCTTAATGTCTTTTATTTCACTGCTTGATTTCTGAATACTTGTTGCATGAAATCTGAAATGGTCCTCTCTGGAGCTGTCTGTGCAGAGAAACGCTGATTTCTTGGTCTGCAGCCAGGCTGGCTGACTGCCCTTTTGTAAGTAGGGAGACTAAAGTGGATCTTTCAAACTTAAATTTAAATTTAAATACTCTTTTAGTTGCGTAGGAATGAGATCACTTCCTTAGTTAATAACTACCAGGGATGCTGGTTTACATTGCGCAGTGGAAAAAAGAATAAAAATTGCAGACATTATTAGCTGCACAGATTTCTGAGAATTTTCCATTTTATTCTGATATGATTTTAAAAAAGAAAAAATGTTCCATGACTGGCAAGCATACTATTTTTTCAGGTGGCTGGAATGTACATTAATAACTTACATCATAAGGATAAAGAAGTATAAATGACATTTCGTGTATTGTTAGTCACTTACTGGTTTCTTCTCTTTGTATTAGTTCATATATTAAATTCATATGGCAGTCTTTCAGTTAGCAGAATTAAGAAGGAAGGCACCCTCATCCAAGAAGAGCATCCAGGCAGATCATGAGGTTATTTTGCTTCAGGTATTAAAGTTAGCTTTAAATGAACTGAGCTGCCTGCCTCCATGCAGCATTGTGCCGTATCATTTGGGCATATCCTTCCTTGCACTGTACACACACCTACCCGCTGTACTGCATCTTTTGAAAGCTAGGTCAGAAATATTTGATTTTTCAGCCAGCATGCATGTATTTTGTGATAAATTAATTTTTTTATAAGGAATGCTTGCAAACTCCCTGTTACTGTCACCCACATAAATAATCTGCAAAGCATATCTGTATCTAGGCAGTGTTTCTCAGAGAATAAGACAAACGAATGTTTTAATCAATCTGTTAGATTCTTCTTCCTGATCTCTACAGTCAGATATAGTATAAAGAAAAGGCTGGTTGCACAGAAAGGCAGAATCAACACATAGGAAGAAGCAACATTTCAGAAATTTGATAAAACAAATTAAAAAATCCTCTAATATATGGATTTTACCTATTGGTAAAATGGTCTTCCTTGGTAATATATTAAACCAAACTTTTTTTTTTTTTTTTTTTTTAGTTTTAGTTTTTCACTCCTTAACCCTACAACTACAGTGCAGTTTATTTTATTGTAATTTGGAAGAAAGATGAAATAGCAGCCAAGAATGGAAGTTGAGCCTCTTACCAGCATTTCTCTGTGTCTCACCTTCATTACAGAATAATTTACTCCTGGCTGGGCAAGCCTGTGAAGCTTAGTTTGCCTTTAGAGGGAACTTTGAAGCTACTAACATCCTTGCAAATTGGATAAGTGTTGCATTACAGTGGCTCGCAGCCCCAGATAGAGCCCTTATCTGCTTTGAACTTCAATAACAACCTCAGAAAAATTCAAATGCCCTTAGCAGGCAAGAACTCACTTTCCACACACAGGTTCAGATTTCCAAAGCATAAAAAGACTCTTCCCACACACCCCCCTTTTTTCTCCTTCCCTGAAAGCAGGGCTAACACAACCATAGCAAAATAAGAGCTCCATCCTTCCAGTTCAAGTTCCCCTGAGGAGGGGGGCCCTACGAACATGGATATACTCCTGATATAGAAGAAATTGCCTCTGTGAGTATGGATTGCTCGCTGGAGCCGCATTTTCACAGCCAGGCCCTACAGCATCATTTCACTTGGGCTGAAACAGCTAAAATCCTTTGAAATTGTTTGGATTGTGCATGCCAGCAACTTAAATCAAAGGGGTTTTCTTTTACACAGTCGCAGTGGTTTGTGTTTTGGTTTTGCATTTTTTTACTCTCTTGGAGTGATAACTACAAACGTAGTTGATCCAGCTTGGACTGTATCAGAAGATAGCTGTAATTCATCTGGGCAAGGTGGTCTCTCCAGTCACTTATAAACACTGTGAGAAGGGACTCGGCTCTGCTCTGCTCTCTTCCTCTGAGAAACACCACTGAGACTTCAAGCCACCGCAACACGGACCCATCGATACCGTACTCGCTGTTTGCAGCTTAGAGGAAACGACTGCTTTTAAAACTCTAGCAAACTGGTCCTCAGCACTGAGATATCCTATTATTCCTTCCATCACAGCAAAAAACCATTTTTTATCTTAACTCTGATTTGTTTGCAGTTGCTCGTCATCCCAGTATGATACCCCTCTGGAGCGTGGGGCTCTTTGAAGCTTGTGCAAGTCTCCTGGATCAGGGGAAGGGAATCTCTGGACATCTCTGCCTTTCTGAAACTGCTTTTCAGGAAAAACATCCTAAACAATAGCTCATTATCTTCATTCAGAGTGACTTCTGAGTCCCCTACAAACATCACTGCTGTAAATGGCCCTGCAGAAGTCATTAGGTGCTCCCTGCGAAAAGCAGCTGGGAGGTTCAGTCCTTGGATGAAATCTTGACTCTGACGAAGTCAGGGGGAGCTTTGCCATTGAATTCCTGGGGGAAAGGCTGTATCCCTATTGTTTAGCATTGGCTTTATCTGAAGCCAGCATGTGTCAAGTGAGTCCAAATGGATTTTCGCTGCTTGCATTTCTACTAATTACCTATTTAGTTTTGTTTGGAGGATGCAATAGCCGCTCTTGGTTATTGCTTGCACCAAGCAAAGCTACGTGTCACACAGACCGTTACGAACCCTTTCACCTCTGCTGTGATGCAGACACTTTGTATGACTACACTATTCAAAGGGTCCTTGAAAGTTCAGAAGTTCTATTTTTATTAGCTGTTAAAGTTCCAGTACGTGAGAAATGTATCCGCTCTGAGATAACACAAATATAGCACAGTAGTGAGTGTTTAACAGGATTTTTACAATACTTGAAAAATGTCACAGCAAAACTTTTTTTGGTGCTTACTAAATTCTCTAATAATTTACCCTCGGAGAATTTGGGACCGATCCTGCAAACACAGGTCACCCACTGCAGCCCTGGAGTGTGTGCTCAGTGCGAGCCCAAGGAGTCTGCTGAGCGCACGAGTATCGTTCCCAGGCTTAAAACTCAACCAGCAGCCTGAGTGCTTTGCTGGAGAAAGGCCAGAGTGAACAGTGTCTCGGAGATTTAAGCTCTCAAGCTCAGTAGTAAGATTTTGAAGGGAGAGGCCTATAATTCCTAAAACTAAACCCAGTTCTGATCCTGAAAGCAGTCTAAACAAATCTTCTGCAGCCATTTTGTGTCCCTTTTAAACAAATTCCTGCATAAACAACCAGAGAGTATAACTCGATAGGGTGAAATCAGCAACTGCTGTGTTCACAGATGAATATTTAATTCACACAAGTACCTTTGCTGAAGCTGAAGAGTCTATTTGAGCGAGTAGAGATTTACTAAATTGACTAAAGAGTTCCTGCATCTTCTCTTCAGTGAAGGGTAAACACTTAACAGCTTAGGTCTGAGAGGGTCTTCTTGAACCAGTAGCTGCATCATACATCAGTGTGCCAGCTCAGTTGGGGAGTGCTCTTTTGAAGAGAAATTCCCAGCCATCTCCTGATCCTGCGTTTTGGTTTGCTCCAAGGAAGAAAGCACACACATCAATGTGTGCCTGAGTGGGATTACTTTTGGATGGAAATAAATGGACGGATGCATCCCAGGAGAACCTTTACTGCACCTCAGTCACAAACAAGCAGGTGGCAACCAGTCCACAAGACCACACGGGAGCATGTCTGAAATAATGGTAATTTAAAACCTCAGAAATGTGTAGAGCAGAGATATTGGACCTTCAGCACCACCTGTTTCACCCTGCAGATGCACTTCCATTGCTCCTCACAACTTGCTGATGTGAACATAGCCACAGACTCCAGCATCCTGCTAGTGGAGGTAATTTTGGCACCTAAGCCCTTTCACAGAAGTCGATGTATCACAGCACTTAGGAATGTCATTACCTGCCTGAGATCTCATGGCTTGCCTCATTCTCAGATGTCCTGCTGCAGTTTGATGTATTTTTCTCAAATTCATTTCAGTTCCTTCAGATCCCCTCTGTCATAATCTTCCGCTGTTCTTGGCCCCACCTTGCCCCATCATTAATTTTTAATTAAAATATTTTCATGAATTATTACTTCAGGGCCTCTGTTGTTTCCTGAAGTTAATCCTTTTACCTGAAATTTTTATTATGATATGGCAGAATCATTTCCTTTTGTTAGTATAGGTTCTTTCGTGGAGTACTTATTGCTGTAGAAAGTGGGAGTAGCTGACCCTGTTACTCTGTGTAAAACAATATTATACCAGTTGTTGCCCTCTAATTCTACAGGATGGAAATACAATGCTGAGGGTCGATCCTTTTGGACCTGGTGCTCATGCCTTTCTGTTGATACTTATTTGAGTCTACTGTCACCAGCTGTGTCTCCATTGCAGTTGGTCTTTGTCTCTCGCAGCATCTTTCACCAAACTGCATGCTAAAATGGGCTGAGACACACTGGGACCCCGGCCAAAATAAAACAAACTCGGCCTTGCCTTTAGAGCCTACTTTAGAGCTTGCTTTTTCTAGAAAGGACAGGCACCTACAGCTGGGTATTGTCTAAAGGGAAACTAGGGCACAGGGTGATACCACCAGAGAAAGACTGTGGTCTTGCATAACGTACATGCATTACAGCCTTATGTATGGAAGAAGGATGGTCAGAGAAAATTGAAGCTGGCATGTTTCAGCTACAAATGCAGATTTGGAACTGGTCCTCACGAGCAAGAAATGCTGGAATTTTTTTCCAAATGTAGGCTTTTATGAGCAAAAAAAGTAAATTGCAACCACTGTCTGCACTGGCACCATCTGGTGGTCCCCACGTCAGGCTTCACGCCCCTTCTGAAGTCCCCTGCTTGCCTGGAGCAGAAGCGCTGCTGAGCCATCGGTCCTTCAGCTCGCCCTTGAAACTCAATGCCTTGGTACAGCACGAGCAGCTCTCACACATGCCCCCACAGCTACGCGCTCGGTCTGCATCTATTACAGACAAGGAGGGACAGAACAACGATATGATTGTGCATGCACGTAATTGCTGTCCCTGTCCCTGGCAAGGACTGCTGGGGCAAGCAGCAAACAAATCGCTCTCCCAGGCATACAGAGGGAAGGGTACCAAAAAGCACCATCTAAACAGTTAAATAAAAATAAAGGCTATAAGTACAGCTTCTGGCAATTTATAATTGCCATTTCCACATGGCACTAAATGCTAATGTAAAAAATACTGAGGACTTCTTTCTAATACGTTTTAAAGTGAAATTGGGAACATATTTCTGTGTAACAAGTCACTAGGCACAACTTCTTGGGGAATAATGGTCAATGTTTTATGGGATTGCTTGTTAAAGTTGTTTCTAAATGGGAAGGACCCCAGGGAAGCTGGCACGAACAGTAAACATTCAAAGGAATAATTTGTGGTGACAAGTGATTCCTTCAGTATTTATTTAACATTTAAAATTTGTCTGAATGAAAAAGGAGGCCAAAGACTGACTAGGTCTGTGATTTGCTCCTGACTGTCTGCCTCTGTTCATCACGGGTTTCTCCAGGTTAAGGAAGCCCTTGGGATGCTGGCAGGCGATAGCCCAGCTGATTCCTGGAAGCCATAAAGGCGATGTGATTTGCTCATTGTCCTGTGTGGTTAACTCTGCTCACGCGGAGCTCATAACACATGCCACAGTTTGGGTTGTTTCCCTTCCCCTAGTGAAAAATATAGGAACAAAGTTTGTTTCTTAAATGCTTCATGAACTGCATTTTCCAAAGTGCAACAGCACCATAAAGACTCCGGACACTGTGTTGCACTCAGGAGGCTATTTCTGTGAAAAACAGAAATATGAGGAATAAAAGGTCATGGTCCTGCCTTCCCTGATATCCTCCACAGCCACATCAATGCTCACCCCCATGTGTCGGACCGTACAGGTACGGTGCTGAGACCTCTGCGGAGGAGTACGCCAGCAGACCGGGCTGTGACCAGCATAAGGAGCCTGCAGCAAAACAAGCTGTTAATCAAAGATGAAAACTAGTTTAACCCGGATTTTTGTACTGAACCCATCAATTAATTTTAATACGAGGGGCTTCGGCATGTTTATGAGTTTCGTAGTTTCTCTTTCCCTTCTGAAATCTGTGCAGGATCGCCCCGTCTCCCCCAGGCCAGCCTTGTGTCTGCCACCTCGCAGCTGTTCAGGGAGGGAGGATTTTAGTGCAGCCTTTCAAATATACGATATTTCTTCCACCAGTGCCAAACAGGATTTGACGTAAAGAGAAAATATACATGACAAATATTATTTCTTCAGTGAATATACCCCCAGACTGATTAATGGTGACAATCTTTACAGAAACTCTGAGTTTTGAATGGCTACATTTTAATCAAATTAAGACAAATAAAAAACAGACGTAGAATGGAAGGGTTTCTGCAAGGCCAGATAAGATTCATTTTGAATTTGTATTTAATAGTTAAAGAAGAGATTTATCAGTGTTACCCCCAGATATATTTCCCCCCAGGAAAATAAACCTGAATAAATTGTCATATTCTAAAAACACTGACAGATCCAGGGTTTTAACTAGCACAGGTTTTTTTCATGTGACTGGTGCTTTCCAAAAGTTTTTTGGTTCCAGATAACTTAAGCAAAATTTGAACTTCAAGTCTATTTGGCTACCTCTCTCTCTCTCTCTTCCAGATTATTCACCTATTTTAACACTATTCAGTCATCATAAACACAATTAGTGTTTAGTGTTTGTAAGGGTCTGTGTTTGGGGAGTTTTTACGAGTAAGGATATCACAGTGAGTCTTTTTGCATTTACTGCTTTCTGCCATCAGGATTAGAAGGGTAACTGGTATTTGCATCTTCTCGATGTTCAAATTGTTATGCTTTCTGGCTACTTGCGCTAGCTTCTGAGCATCTCATTGCATGCTTTCTTTTGTTAGAAAAAACAGTAATCTAGATGTAAAGATGGCTTCTCCTATAGTAACAACAGACATTTTACCCTTACTCCTATTGTTTGACAATTATTCTTGACTTCTGAAGGAGCAAAATCCTAAGTCATGGTTGAAAGGTATGTTCAGATAACCTACATTCGCCCTCTGAGTTGAGGCCAACACATCTGCTCCATGTGCGTGTTGTCGAGGCACTTGGGGGAAAGCTTTGACCCCACGTAGAGTTTACCACTTGTTTACTGAAGTATGCCAACATATGGCTGGTGTTGTACAGACAGGCTGGCACAAGCTCCTCCCCAAGTGTTTACCAATCTGTAGAGGTATAACATACTCTGAACTCTCAATATGACTGTCAGTAATGGGGATATTTCTACTCACAGTTCAGTCTTCCTTTTCCCTTGATTAAAACGGAGCTCATTAAGCTCATGTTCAAACTGGGCATCATGGAAGTTGGAATTTATTAAAGATTAAGGTAGAAAAGTTGCTCCACTCTAGCTCAAAGACAACAGTCTCCTTGATTGTCATAGGACGAAATTCCTTTCAAAGGCAGCTTAACCTTGTCAGCAGATAAATGCTGTGAATATGTGATGTATAGATGTACCTGGGTTTCATTGATGCTGTGTGTGTAGAAACACATGAAGTTCTAGTATAATTACCATTAAAGGATATTTATTGTTATGTCTATAACATCAAAGGAATGGTAAAGATAACCTCAGCCCTTGGCTAGAAGGAGAAAATGGACAAATAAAAAAATGAGAGAAGAAAATATTCAGGAGTGTGGTAATATCTATTTCACTGTTAATGCTGTTATTTTGTGGACGCTGCGGGAAGTCTCTAGGAGGTATCTGAACATGGAGGGGGCAGACAGGCAAATGGGAAGACAACCCTTGGTCTCTCAAATCAGGCTCTTTCCAGGTGGTTGAAGGTCCAAATCCTTCACATCACCATTGCAAGCCATGCAGGTATCCATTATAACCACACACATTGTCATATGTTTTTGCTTCCCCTCAGCCCAGGGTCCGTGGCAGCTCTCCAACATCCTCTTCGAGTGTTATTGTACTGCTGCCGTCCCCCGTAGCAGAGTGTGAGGTTCTTTCTCCTTTGAAATGATTTCCCATGCCATTCCCAGACCTTGGTCGTCTTCCAAGTCCTCCCTAATCAATCTAGCATTGTAGGATGTCAGCTCTCATTTTCTTTCCTATGAGCTTATGTGACTATACATTTTATATTTGTGGCATAACAGTCTTGTTTCTGTTCCCGACTTTTGTTCATTAGTTCCTTTCTTCCCCAAGAGATTTTCTTCTCTTACTCTTTGGCCTCCCACTGAATCATCACCACCTCCTTCTTCCTCTGTGTAGCATAGCTGTGAGAACATTTTCAGGCAAAGGCAAATCAGCAAAATGTGTATTTCCTGAATGTTATTGCACTTATCCAAGGTCCTGCGCTCTGTCTTGGGAAAAGGTACATAACAAAAGGAGCAGACTACAATTTTACCTCAGGGCTACACTGAAACCAAAAAAAAGACATAAATTGAGAATAATGCAAAACTTGTCAGGCTTCCTCTGATGAAAGGTTGACATGACTTCAGGGCCAGACTGTGCCCTAGATAAGCGAGTTCCGCGAAAGCTTAAGAAAAGGCTTTGGTTTATCTTTACTTACCCTTTTCCCCCCTAGTTTCCTTCTGTCTGTCTTTATGCAAGGGACTTTATTACTTGGAGGGTAATGGTGAGACAAGTCACCTCATCCAAATATGCCGGTGATAGTGCCCTGCATTGTCTGCCCTGCCACATCCGAGCCCCTGAGGGACAAAAGAGGACCAGCGGCAAGGAGCTGCTGCCTTTCTGCTCTCCACCACAACCTTGGGATAGGCTCTGACCCCACGCCCAGGGTTTACTGCAGGGAGAAGCTGTCCTGCTGAGCACCCAACGGGAGCATATTCCGTGCTGGGTGGGGTAGGGGTTAAAGAAAAGGGGAAAAGGTAAAGCAGGACTGAGAAGGGCGTTATTGTTCTCCCCTCCTGTGCTCCTTCTGCGGGGATCGCATGCTGTAATGCACAAAGAAGGGATCTCTTTTTTCTGCATGTCTCGCTGTGCTGCTGAGTGATGGAGTTAATTGGCTTTATACCGGGACCGTTTCTGTTTCCAGGCCGATGTCGTAGGGCTGAGGCAGAGCATTAGGTCAGATGGGTTAATTTTATAGTAGGGAATCATCAGCCAGCAAGAGCTGGGTACAGCATGTTCTGGCTGTGATCCTTTTCTGCTTCTTTCTTGGCCGAGTAGGACTGGCAAAACCAAATATTTTTATTATTTTGTTTGTGGCCCCCCCCACCCCCCAAATGTGTGTAAATAGCAGTTCTCAGGCTGATGTCTCAGATGCAAAACTTGATTTTTCCAAGGGAAAGAAAGGCTAATTTTTTAGGATTCAAACAGCATAATGGAATAATGCTCTGCTTTTCTGGAACAAATTTTATTAACAAACGTTTTCACTTATCACAGGAGAGAAATAATTGCACCATCATGAATACATTCATCCCAGAGCATATGATTTTTTTTTTTAACTATTGCATTTCTTTTGATTTTGAGCCAATGTATACTTGCAGGGAATTAAGGGGAGGAAATGAGTACAAAGGGGGATGACTGGTCAATAAACACCATGGTGATAAGGTTTCATGTTCTTCTTCCTTGCTTGGCATACTGCATCACTGAACCCTGTATGATAAATTGTACCAAGGAGGACACAGCTTTCATTGTAGTCACAAGAGGACACGTATCCTAAGCAAAGCTGACATTTTGGCAGAGGGAGAGGTGAGGGGAGACATATGCCAATACATGACACTGTTTTGAAATAGACAGGAGTTTCCTGCTGTAATGCAAAAATAATAGCCATGAATTTTGTCCAAGAGAAAGGTAAGTCTCAGGAAACAATGCAAGGCTTTTTTCACCCCAATTCAGATTACGTACATCTTTCATGAGCAAATGTTGTAGCGAAATAGTGAAAGCCATGGCAACAGCAAGCACTGTTGCTGGCGTTGCTAGTGGAAGCAGGCGGCGTGCTCCCAGCATGACTCACTGTCTTCTGCGAACAAACCAAACGAAAGCATCACTCATGCATGGAGATGTGTACCTGGGTGGGACAGACCCCACCCCGGAGCCGGCTGCATCACCCTGGCAGTTTTCTGTGCTGTGCAGGTCCTGGATGGCCTCCCTGTTCGCCGGTGAAACCCATCAGCCGAATGCCGTCTGCACGTGGCGCAACGTGGCTGTGCCCCTTCCCTCTGCCTGCCTGCCCCGTTGGCTCATGTGGCCCCTGTGTTTGGGCCAAGGCCGTTGTAACAGGCTGCCACACCAAAAAGAAAATACCCCTTTAATTATTTTGCTCTTATTTTCTGGCACAGTCAAAATTGGGGGTGGTTTTTTTGCACAAAATAATCTGTTTCTCCTTCTAGATAATTCCCCTTGTTTGTCCTGCTGGCAGCTGGCAGCTCGCTCCCTTTATTGTCACTCTGCTTTTTAACATCAGCCGCAACGCAGGGAAAGACAGCAGAGGCAGCCCCATGCTTGCGCGAAATGACCTGCTAGATCCCGTCGTCAAAGGAAGATGGAGCTGGAAGAATCTGAGGCACCCGTGGGAGCAGCAAGAAGGTCTGAGGGACTGCCTGGTCTGCTGAGAACAGATAGCCTCAGGGTGGTCAGGGAGTGCAGAGAGCTTGTTCTGGCGCACCCTTGGCCCTGGGGAAAGGGATTGAGGGCGGCAGCAGTTCCTGACCGCGCTCCAGGGTAAAACACGACTCTCAAAGAGGGGTGGCATTGCACTCAAGAGTGTCCAGCCAAAAGCTAAGAGATTGGCACTTGCTATTTCCTATTAGTATATGTCCATGGATATCACATACGCACACATTTATATACAAACACATAGTGGGTGTGTCCTTTTTCACCCTTGTTACCCTCTTCCACAGCTGATGTTTGTCCCTAACGCCACTTCTTGCAGTCTTGTGAGTGGATGTGTCTGCTTCTTAAGGAGATCTCTGACAAAATGGGGCACTAAGATCAGACTTTCTTTTACATCTATTTCCAGGGAAACCTGGTCCCAGCACTTTTTTTGCGGGAGATGTGGTGTTTCAGGTAGCGTGAAAGCAATACCACTAGGCCGTTTAGATCTATTTAGGCTTCTTGAAGCTGGGGTTGCAGAATAGTCCAAGAAATTATCTGTAAGAATAAAGGGTTTGCCAGTTTCTTGCAAGTGGAAAAATCATCCAAAAGTGTAACCCTTTCCTGGCATATCCAATGTTCATGCTACTGTCATTTTTCTTAAAAAATCAACTCATTCTTTGCAAATAGTTGAGCATATGCATCACTGTCTGGAAATCTGTCTGAAAGCATTATATGATCTCTTCAAGTGAATCCATTCTTTTTTTTTTTTTTTTTTTTTTAAGTTGCTGCCCTCCCATCTGCTTCCTTAAGTAAAACTGTCAGAAGTTTCATTTTTGTTCACAAGTGAGGTCATGGTTCCTTGCAGACTCACATGTCTGACAGTGTTTTCTGGGAATGGCCCCTTTTTACACAGCATGTCTTTTTGTCCAGGGAAACAAGTTAGAAGTGTTGCTTGAAAAAGGATGATATATCCCAATGTGGCACAGACTGTCATATGAAAAAGTAAGTTTATAAGCTAAAGGTGCAATGAAGTAATTTTTTTGCCATATCTCCATATCCTTCATCTTCATGTGATAACGTATCAACTGTTCTAGGAACTTTGCTCCTAATAGTAAGTTTTTTGACACTTCTTTTACTGAGTAGCTCTTGATTACGGTCATAGGGATCTTGGTCTTTGTCATCAGGAATTTATTTTTTTTCATTTGTTCAGTTTCTTGTGGGAGGTTCATGTCTTTAATGAATTGCAGGATTCTTCTGCATTTATGTATATCTCGGTGTCTCAGCTTGTTGTGGAACTGGGATCTATGTGATCCACTGGCATGATGCATGATGGAGAAATCCTGTGGCTGCAGTCCATTTATTTTGTCATGAATACTGGAGTCTAATATATTAAGTATTATATTTCACAAGGTTAAGTAACCTTCTAAAATAGCCAGCCTCAAAAATCCAAAATCTATCAAAGTTGTGTAATGGAAAGGATACAAGCACAAGCCCATATTTCTCACTTGCTTTCTTATCCATGTGGAATAATGTATTAATAGTTGTACTGTGAAGATATCTGGTTCAGCAGATTTTGATCACAAGACCTTGAATTTCAATTAGGATGTTATGCCTCAACAAGCGTCAGGTCTGAGGCATTCAGAATATTAATAACTACTCCCCAAATATGCTATTGGAAAAACTCCACATTTATCACAATAAAAATGAGAAATGCCGTAAGGAAAAAAAAAATTAAAAAAAAAGAAATTTGCAAGTGAAGCCTAATTTTGTGTGTAATTTATTCCTCTTTCATTATGTGATCGTTATCTAACAACTGTATCTGCAGGCTTGATATTATTAATACAAACAGTAGCATTTTAATAAAACCTTTCCATTGACCCTAGTCTTGGTGAGTAAATAGGCTAGTTGCTCAACTCTATCTGTTGCATCCTGCACGTTGGAAATCTCACAGACAGCACAGTTGTAGGAATGATCTAGCTTTAATAAAATTTTTATTTGTGTTCAGTATGGCCTGAGTGGTAGGGCCAGTTGTACGTATTCTCAAACTAAATTGAATGCAACTCCTATGTGCCTTTGCTGGGACTGTTTCAATACAACTCTGTTGTTTGCAAACAAAATCTCTTAGAAACAACGGTCTTTGTTCCTTCTCTTATTTTCTAGACCAGTAAATGTTAACACATATGGTGAAGGAAGTAAGTTTATGAAGTAATATAGAACTGTGCATGCCAGTATCCTGGACTGTTATGTTCCCAAAGATAACTGCAGTTGAAAATATAACCGAGTTCTCCCTCTGTGACGGGCACTCAAGGAAATGAGAATAATCTTAAATACCATCATTTTTTGTATGGTTAGGACATTTTTAGAGAAAATATTATTGCAGTAGTATCAGCAGTTTCTATTCATCTCATTATCAGACTAGAAACACTTGTATCCATGGGTCCCTAGACTTACATCCACAGCAGGGACCCCTGGAATATCCTGGAATGGGAGCCTGGCATTTCAGCAGGTGGTTCTTCAGGTGCTAGAATGAAGTAGGAGCAACTGTTGCAGTATAACTATGTATATGTATATATATGTATATTTTTTTTTTTTTGCTTGTTAAAAATCAAGCACAACAGATAACAGGTAAAAAATTGAAATAACGATTATGGCATCTTATAAAAATGATATTTTAAAGGAAAGTGAAGCTCAGGATTTATTAAATTTACCTTAAGGACTTACTTGAAGGACCATAACCAAGTCTGTTTATCATGGAGATTTTGGCGCTTTTTTTTGAGGAGAAAGGGCAGCTGCTGCTAAAAGGCTATTCCTAGTGCTAAGCAGACCCCTTTGTGCTAAGGGACAATGATCTATATACCTAGAACTTAAAATGAACTGGTTTGATGATAGTGAAAATGTACTTTTCTGTTGGCTGATATATATGTAGAGGGTAAAGGGATGCATTTATAAAGGTTGCATTTCTATAACCCTAGTAATTACCACAATTTTTAGCATAGAAATAATTTAGGACCTGCTAGATCATTATTTCAGCAGACCTTAGGACTGCATACTATGATGTCTGTAGACTTCCAGTGATATCTCAACAAATTTAGCTCAAGTGTATTACCAAGAAGTGAAAAAAGAATTTTATTCACAAGATCCCACCACTAATTTGTGGAAGTAATCAGGGGAAAAAGGCATAGCATAATTAAATTGTCAGTTGGGCACACTATGTTTGCCATTTGGATCACTTAGCTTATTGCAAGCTGCATATTGTGGCAGAAATTTTGAAATTTCTATTTCCATATGATTTTGAATATTGAAAATGACAGTGAGGTCTGTACAGCTTCTCCTGGTATGTGTAGCCCCGACTTAAGTGACGTATCTTGCGTTGATATCTTATATCAATGTTCACACAGGTATATTACATGCTCTGAGCAGCAGAATTTGGGCCATGGTGAAAATTGATATAACTCTCATTTTCTGTTTCATCTGACAGTTTGGCCTATTGCTTTTCTAAAACTTTTAAAAGAGCAAAATAAGATTTATTTATTTTTATCTTAGTTACAAAAATTAGGGTTTCTGCCAGGGCACAGCATGGAGTAGATTGAGTGCCACTGGTTTCTGTACCAAAAGATTGAAAATAAAGACAAAGAAAGCTGAAGGGGGTGGGGGTCTCTGAGCAATGCTTTCCCTCTAGGCAACCACAGTCTCTAACTGGAACTAAACCAGCTAATTGGAATCCTCTCTTTGAAACATCAGTTGATTCCCAGATAGTCTAATGAACTGTTAAAACATCACAGGCTGGAATAAATTGTTATTAAAATCTTGCTGTTCCTTAATCAGGAAAAAGAGAACAATTGAAAATATAAGACAGGTAAATCTCATATAAAGCCCAGTAATTTGTATCCTAAAAAGTATTACTACTCAATAAGAAATATTTTAATTGTAATTTGACTTGAAGACCAGCAAAAATATTATGGTGTTGTGGCCATATGTCTTCAGAGTCTGTACAGCGTTCATTAATTTTTGTTCTAGAGTTTGTAACTCCATACTGGAAAAAAAACCCAAAACCAAAGCCCCTGCTGATTCATCTTATGATATTTATTTTATTAATGCTTAAATATTCCCTTTCTGTTTCCATCATATTATAATAATATGGCAGTAATTCAAAGGAACATGAAATTACCAGTTATGTTGCGAAAAATAAAATAAAATAATAAAATTAAAAAAATAAAATAAAATAAAATATCAGCTAGTTTTACGTACAGCCTGTTCTGATTGAATTTGGTTTTGGGAGGCTTGATGCCACAAAATACAGCTGAGAAAGGAAAAAACCTAACAGGAGATGAGTTAAGGGAAGAGTTTGAATATTTGTAGAAGAGAATGATTTCTGAAAGTTACAGTTCATACTAACAGTGATAGGGAAGAACAGGAATTCACTGGTGGGAGGTTGTGTTGCTACTTGGTGAGACGATTGCATGGAAAGATGTTCAGCTGGTGTGTACCCTCTAGGGTACAAATGTTAGTCCCTTGGAAATGAGCTATACTGGGGAAAAAAAAAAAGAAAATATACTTAGAAAAAAGTAAGTAATCTGCCCTTTCCTCTTGAAGGCAGTGCTTGTGATAGCTGTGAATCTCTAATAAGTTGAGGGCAGTGCATCATTCACGTATTCGTGCTGTGTTTCTCTTGGTGTCTGCCAGAGAACCCCCTTATCTCTTCATACTCCCAACCAAGAGAGCAGCGATGCAGCTACCAGTGTTGTTTTTTAGCAATGTTTATAGTAATTTACTTGTTTGATGGATAGCTAGAAGTACTTTCCTGTCCATCAGAAGACATTCAGATAGTTTCTCTGGGGGCTGATATAATCTGTGTTTACTGAGTGTTCACTCAGTTAGAGTGCTTGCTCAAAAGAAAGGACTCTGCCAGGCAGAAATCAGAATGAGTTCATCACAGGTTGGGTAAGGCATGAATGTGCCCCAGAAGAGGATGAAGAAGAGATTTTGTCTCAACCAGATCAATCTATGCACTGAAAACAGGAGAATGGATGTGATTCCAAAGTTTATCAGAATTTATTTAAAGCTTTAATTTGGGTTAGAAAGTAACATGATGTTTGCCACCCAGTTTGCAGCCTGCTGCCAATCGTTGAAAGAATGGCAGTGTGAAAAGTATGAAGGATTCATGACCCCAGATACATGAACACTGATGGTGAGATCCATGCTGTTATGTTGTCAGAGAAAAAAAATCCTTATTATATTTTGTGGGGTTAGTTCTTTTCAGACTTGAATTTTGCATTTCTCACTCCCTCTTCTTCACAGACAGAGCAGAGAGGTGCATTTTCCCCAAATGCATGTGGTACCTCCAGGATGAGGACTATGACAGAGCGCCAAATATTTTTGGTCTAGTAAAACTCTCCTGGAAGCGGAAAGCTCATCTGTGTGGGGACGGGCTGCAGTCTGCCACCACACAGCAACGGGAGAGATGGAGAGGGCTGGAAATTAGAGAATATCCTCACTCCTTTTCCACTGAATAAAAAAACCCCAGAAAATCAGAGACCATTGCTTCACTTGTTCCCAAGTAACTCAGGAGTATGCTGCCTTCAGGACATCTTTTCTGGGTGACTAGCACCTGGGATCAGTCAAAGACTAGGGACCTTCTAGCCTCTGCCCTTCTGCTGCAACAGCAAGGGACATTGCTTTGAAGTGGCTTTCTTGACAAGAGAAAAAGAAGACTGCAGATGCTGCCTGGATGAAAGATATGGTTACTTCCATGAAAGAAGCTGATCGTGTCCCTCTAGAGATGTGCCCTGCCTGGAATCCTAATTTTTTGCAACGAAGCTACAATACCAAGTTTGATGTTTTAAAAATCAGTTGAAAACAATAGTGCAAAATCTCAAATGACCAGCAAGTAAGAACTTCTTTGGTCAGTATGAGCTGCCTCACCTGAATTTGGGAGGCTTCCTGTGACACATAGAAACACAGTGCAGAACAAAGCTGCAGAGTGGTCTGGGACATGCTGCACTTTGCTTGTGGACCAGCCCCGGTTTCCCAATAGACAATATAGCACGCCTTTTCTGGTCCACAGTCAAACTTCTGGAATAGGATGGGCATGTCTTCATAAGTCTTCCCAAATAATTTATTAAAACTAAAGATAGATACATTGTTCTGTAACAAATGTCACTGACAAAATTCCTCAGAAATGGAAAGTAGTAGTTTTATGAAATTCTACTGCTAATCAGAGAAAAAACGTGCATCAAAATAGCTACCCTAACCCAAGCAATCTTTTTTTTTTTTTTCCATGCAGAGCAGATGAATATTACCCTGTGAAAGAACTAAAAATATTTCCTCAACTCCTGGTCTTCAAATGCTATCTTAAAAATAAACTTCACATCTCCAGCTTGCACAGAAATAGCCTCCACAGAAGAGTCCAGTTCTGTCTGTCCTGCTCTGGTGTCAGCAAGACCGTTGTGTCAAAAGCAAACAATTGTGTGCTAAGTCTGAGCTCAGATGCAGACCTGATGGCATCCTGAATCTGTCAGAAGAGAGAGATAACAGGTGTATTTTATTTAGACATTAATTTTTCCAACTCTTCCTTTTTTTTTCCCATTCACAAAATTATGCTAGCCTGTTTACAACAATAGTGTACAACCACCCGCATTTCTATATTTCTCACTGTAAGATGTCAAAGGTTTTCAGTGCTGACTATCACACAGCCATAGCCAGACGGTGTCAGGGTTAGGCTACAAGGGTGCCCAAATGTCCAAAGTAGAGATCAAATGCAAAGACTTTATATGCTTGTTACTCATGCCAATACCCTTATACTACAGCATGTGTTGCTCCAAGGAGGAGGCAGATGGATGTAAAAAATGATGACAATAACCTAAATGACCATGTGGCCTGCGAACTAATGCTGCTTGTATTTCTGCCAGTTCTCCTTAGGTCTACCCAGTACTCACTGGATCCTAAGTCAGCTGAAAAGCAGTTGAGTTGGCTGCTAACTATCCCCATGTTTTCAAGCACCCCTGACTACCCTCCAGGTTTATTACTGATTTTCCTGTGTGTTCCAGCTCCACGCTGTCTACTCTGATTTATTCCATATGTCTTAAATTGAAATATGTCATGGTATGGAGGAAGTCTGTAATCCCTCTCAAGTTTCTGTTGAATACTGCTTGAATCTATGTGTTGTCTGTTGCTTTATACCACCCCCTGATAAAGGCTGTATTGACATGGTCTAAAAACCCAGCTGCTTCTTTCTTTTCAGCTCTTGTTTTATCTTCTAATAGTCTACATTTCGGTACTAAACATTATACACCCACACTCTGGCTTGTATATAGAATGCAAAAGAGACAAGGAACATCATGAAATGGTTGTGTTTCCTCTAAAGCTGTGTTTACTGTAGTGCTAACACCAGTGTTGCAATTACCTAACTGTGATCTCAGCTGTGCACGTGAAGTGGCGCGACTACCCTGCTGCCCTGCTCTGTGCCACTCCAGATGCACTCCTGGGACAGCAACGGGACAAGGACCGTGACATCTCTACTGTCTACAAGGACCGTAGACACCTCTACTGTTTCTGGACTGTATGACTTCATTGTTTTGCTGGTAGAAAAATAATTCTTTCTGTACTCCCTTGTTTGAAAAAAGAAAAATATCCCTCCCTACATTACTGCAATGTTGAATCGACTGAGCTATTTTTAAAACTAACTTAAAAACCAGTCTTGCTAATGTAGTAATCTATTGTATGCCCTGTTAAATGGGCACATAACAATGTATTTTTCCATCCTCGATATGACCTACAGGGAACATTAAGGTTTCTCTAACTTTGACTGCCCTTAAATGCTTTGTAAAGGACCTTTAATTTCTTTTTTTTTTTTTTAAAGGTGAGAAGGCCTATGGCTCTTGCATTAAAAAAAAATGCTTGTAGGACTGCACTCCTCTATTTGCATTCTCATTTATTCAAGGCTATGTGTCCAGACTGACAGCTGGCAAGGGCAAAATGCAAGACACAGCACTTTCTCAGGGACTGGCCCGCAAACGTGGAATGAATCAAAGCCCTTAATAAGACCCGATGCTTTCTCACTAAGTGTTAGAGCTGCAACTTTGATTTTCCCTTTTCTAACAGAAACACTACACATCACACACTCTTTCCTAGGGACAGAATGAGGAAAATTAGAACAGGAGGGATGCTGCACCTGTTGTTTAAAGCATATCCAAGCTTGGTCCAGGTGCCCTAGTAATGAGATCAGGAAGGTAATGTTTTTAGAATAGACTAGAACAGAAACCACAAATATACCTGTTCAAACTGTCCAACATTAGAAGAAGAAACATCTCATTTACACATTATTAAATGCAGTTAATAACAAATCTCATCAATCATCTCACTGAAAGCTATACTAAACTAGGCTTTATTGTAGTAGTTTTCCAAATTTGTCTAAATAAATAGTTAATATAGATTGCAATATTATCTAGGAATATCCTGTATTTAATTTTCTTTTGAGTTATTTTGTGTCTTCTATGTATTTATAAATTTTGTTTCCTGTTTGAGGATGAATTCTAGGCTGTTGAAATCTATTATTGTCATACTTTTTAAATTTTTCTACTGAAATCCTTAAGAAACATATCAATAATAAAGATGAGAATCAAAGTCATCAGTTGGTGGGAAAGGTCTTTTAATCTGGCATTGAATTTCAGATGGTCATGACACTTCTCTTAGCGTTCCATATTACATCTATTTTAAATGCAGTGCACATGCAGAAGCAATGAATGAAACACTGTTTTAAATGGATTCATGAAAAACAAATGACTTTGGGGGAAAGCAAGAAACCTCTCAGTAACTTACCATGCATCATCAGAAATAAATCCAGACAAAATCTTCCTGCTACGGTTATTATAGTCTTTATGTATTTTTTTATTTCAAGAAATCATAAATGATTATCAGTTTATAGCAATTTAGGAGTAGGTCAAACAAATGAAAAATGTGAGCCACAGACTGATGCATGCTAGTGAGTGTTGGTATTTGCTTAGAGACCATTGCCCATTTATCAACCCTGATCAATTTGCAGATCCTAGAATACATCTCTATTTCCCGTTGTTTCCTCTCAGTGTGTGTGGAAAACTGAGCAGAAACCCACATGCAATTGCACTCACAGTGAAACTCGGTGTTATAGGTTATTGAATTGGATGCAGAGGTCGGTCTGTTAGAGAGGGTCAAACTACAGTCATTTTCAGCACACAGTAGCAAGCTGTGCTCACTAAAGAGGGAAAATTTTGGAATTGGTGGTCTTCTCTACTGGAAATTAGGAATGGAATTTTAAACAATAAGTGCAAAATGGCCATACTACGTCAGATGAAAAATCCATCTGCTTTAGGACCCTGTCTCTGAGTTTAGCCAGTGAGTAAAGAGAGGTGTTAAAAAAAGCATGAAACTTTTGCAAGTACTCAGTAACCTAATGATGGATTCTTCTTGATTCTCTGTTCCTTTCCTAACAGCACCTGATGCTCTATTTGCCTTCTGACTTCTGCTAGATACAGAATTGATGTCCTGTAAAAAGCATTCTCAGCAACTCCACAATCAATTATTTCAGTCCTGTTAGTAATGTGCATTATTTCATAGTTATTCACAATGAATTTCTCTGCTCGTTTATCACCCAGTTTCTCAGTATCTTGAGAATCACTTGTGAGTCCTTTGAGGTTAAGTTTTAATCAACTTGACTACTTTGGTATCAGCTGACAGCTGCTTTGTTCAATGCTTTCCCTTTCTCCACATTAATGACGCATATTGGTAACAAAAACATCAAATATTTCCGTCTATTTTATGTAATGTGTATGCACCACCTTAATTTCAGTAGAACTTCTGGTAAGGTTATATTCTCCTCCTTGTGTGCAAGGATTTCACAATCCAGCCCTCATTTTGACTGGTGCTGTTGGGTAGCCTCATACACTTAGCAATTGAGAAAATGTAATACATTTTTCTGATGCGATAAAGACAATCTTGTGCATTTTTCTCAGTCATACTTGTTATTACTAATAAGTATTGTTTAATACTATGACTGAATTAATATCTAGTTTATTTTGACACTGTTACCCCTACTCTGAGAGACTAGACTCCAGAGCAGGCAATTTTAGGATATGGAAACAGACATAGAAATGGTTAAGGCAGAATAGGAGATAAGATTTAGTCAAGTCAGATCATCATCATTTAACAAATAAATCATAAGGCACTGTTAAGATTTTTTCAACATTTTGAGTTATACAGGCTGGAAAATTTGAGGTCTTTCGTCCACATACTTCTGCACTGGGAACTGCGGCTCTGCAAAATGACACTAATTAGCTGAAGAGAGTTAAGGAGCAAAAGCTTCCCATCCACCAGGGAAAGGCATAGCACAGCAGCCTGAGCATTGCCAAGACCCAGCTCACTGCTGCTCAGTAGTACTGATGAGTTTTATTAGTTTACAGTATCTAGCTGTGTTTTTATGGTTTGCGAAATGAATGAATAGTATTTAAACTGCACTTTAACATAACAAGATACCACTGTTCTTCTAGTTTGCTTTCCAGGAAAAAATTCTCAGATGTTCCCCAGTAAGAAGTTTTGTTTGTTTTCTGTGGGCTACATCCCAGTTTCTTGGACAGTGCTTCTTATCACTCCTATAGAAGAAGTGTAATAAATGGGGTCATTCACAGTATTGTTAGTGATGGACAACAGTCAAAACCTCCAGAGGTTTGGATCAGCTCGGACAAGCACTGATAAATCTGGACTTTCTAAACTCCAGGAGGCTCCTTTGACCATCTCTTTAACACTCCACTTTATTGTAAGCTTCTAGCATGGAGCTCTCAAAGTCTGTTTGTTGTTATACTCTTTGCCTCACTGGCCTCAACTTGTTTTCACTCTATGCCAGATAGATTTGGGTTTCAATTGTGGGGCACTGGTGCAAGGCAGGTCTGTTTCAGATTCATGAATCTCAGTATTTGCACAGTTACAAGACCATTACTCAGCCTTAAGGCTCCAAAACATGTCAATGGAAAGGGTAACTACACAATGATGAAAACCTGGCTTTGCTTGCCTAAACCAGTTACTTGGAACAGCATGGGAAAAATTGACTTGTCTTCAGTGTACCAAGGAAGTGTTGTACAGTAAATTACTCTCTGCCTTCATTTGAGTGGCAAAGTGTCGTATGAGCACATTAGGAAGTTACACATTGTTATATTTAAATATTTTTAAATATTGCACATTGTTATTTAAATGCATTGGTAACTAGTTCTGAACTGGTTACTTTTCTGAGTACATTTTTTAGCCTCTCTCATGCATACTTAAGAACTTTTAACAAGTTAGGTCCCTTTTTCTTCAGACTTATGTGAACACTTTTACTTCTGTTTTAACCAACTTTGTGTGACTTAGAACAAAAGATTGTTCTTTCTGATTTGATCTTTCTGACTGAAAAAATCAGTAAACCTATCCTAAAGGCCATTCTAATGAACTTATTTCAGAGTCTGCCTGAAGTAAAAGGTGAGATGCAGATAACCCCGTCACTTGCCATGTTATTTAAGGAGCTTTGGATTTTTCTGAGGACGCAAAATTTCCACTTGTTTATGTATTCAGCAGATTTCGGAGAACCACCCCCACTGATTTTAAGAAGAAATTTCTTGTGGCTTTCAGAAATTTAAGTCATACTATTTCTTCATTTGGAAGGCATAACATACTGTAACTATTAATAATTACCACTCAGATTCCTGACTATATTTTTATCATTGGAATGTTGGACCTGGAAACAGCAACACAGGCACACATACGTACACACCAGGCTCCCAAAGAAAACATTTCCAGAAGAAAGCAGTATCCATAAAATTTGAAGTGGTAATTCATTGAGTTTAGATGCTGAAGTGAATAATTAGCAGCCTTATACTGAATATTCTAGGTTGTGGATTATCAAATTTGTCCTCATTGTTAAAATTTTCCTGTCAACACAGTGGAGAATTTAAGAATCTAAGCCAGACAAAGCAGTTAATATCTCATTAAAAAATACCTACTTTTCCTCTACTTTCCCACTTAGCTTCACTTGTTTGCTAAATCCTTTAGCAGTAGAAAGTTGTTTACATTTAAAATATATATTCCAGGCTAAATATCTGGTAAGTCTTCCTCTCTAAAACCAAAACAAAACAAATAAAAAACCCTCTTACTATATAAAACGTCTCCAGAAAATAAAACTTTTATGAACATATTTCTGTTATCATTCATGGAATAATATCTGATTAACGTCCAAAATAATTTATATTTTCAGAAACAAAAGAGGACTGTTTTCCATACAGACTTTTCCCTGCAGTGTGTTCTTCCTTTTCTTGTTGCAAAGATGTTGACATTTACTGATGCTTAATAAGGCACAGAGAGGATACACTGATTTATTCAGCGTTGTCCTCCAAGACATATACTTTCAAATCACTGGCAAAAAGGAAAATAAAGAAAGTGTAAGTTTTCCATTCCAAAAAAATGCAAAAGCTTTGCAAACCACCAGAAAGCAATTTTAGGTTTGCGCGTAACCTAAGAAACAGGTAGTCCTGAGTAAGACTTCTTTTATTGATAACCTACTGCTTCCTTTTGGAAAACATTTAAACAACTATGTCTAGCGGTAATTCCACCTGTGCATTTGTTTGCAAACAAGTCTTTTGCCATTAAGAGCTAATCCACCCTGCCTGCTTATTGCTCCACCAGGATGTTGATCCTGTAAACCCTCGTAGTGCGTGCAATGGGAAGCACGAGCCTGCCAATCCCAGCTCCTTTCCCCGCAGGGCCAGGAAGGATTGGAGAAGGTCTGCAGGATCCATCATCTGATGGCAGACCAGCCTGACCTCACCTTGACCAGCCTGACCTCACCTTGTAGCCTAACACCTTGGATTTTTATTTCGCACTTTCAGAGCAATGGAGCAGCTGCAGAGTGCCGAGAGTTTTTCTCTTCTCACTGCAGAAAGTCACTTCCACAATTTTATCTTATAAGTGATCACACTTATTTAAGGCTTGAGCTCAGGGCAGCTGGAGATTATTGATGTATGTTTTGATATGAAGGAGACTCTCCGCTGGTTTTGGCTGGGGCAGAGTTAATTTTCATCATAGTAGCTAGTACGGGGCTCTGGTTTGGATCTGTGCTGGACACAGTGTTGATAACACCGGGATGTTTCCGTTCCTGCTGAGCAGTGCTCACACAGAGCCAAGGCCTTTTCTGCTCCTCACACCACCCCACCAGCGAGTGGGCTGGGGGTGCACAAGGAGTTGGGAGGGGACACAGCCGGGACAGCTGACCCCAGTGACCAAAGGGATATTCCACACCATGTGACGTCATGCTCAGCAATAAACTAAAGGGAAGGTTGGTTGGGGGAGCCACTGCTTGGGGACCAGCTGGGCATCGGTCGGTTGGTGGTGAGCAATTGTTTTCATTTGCATCACTTGTCTTTCTTGGGTTTTATTTCTCTCTGATATTTTCCTTTTCATTACATTTATTATTATTGTTGTTGTTGTTATAATATTATTTGTTGTAATATTTTATTTCAATTATTAAACTGTTCTTATGTCAACCTATGAGTTTTCACCCTTCTAATTCTCTTCCCCCCATCCTGCTGGGATGGGGAGGAGTGAGCGGCTCTGTAGTACTTATTTATGACACATCTTGGGTTTTTATTCTGTATTCTCAGAGCAATGAAGCAGCTGTTGAGTGCCAAGAGTTTCTCTCTTCTCACTGCAGAAAGTCACTTCCATAATTTAATCTTATATGTGCGTACACTTATCTAAGGCTTGAGCTCAGGGCAGTTGGAGATTATTGATGATATTGATATGAAGGAGAGTCTCTGGCCCCAGGACAAGACTCCCACGCGTGCACATGCCACACTCCACACCTGCACGTCAGGGGTCTCGGCTCTCTCATTATCTCATCAACACTGCAGCAACCGGCGGCACTGTTGCAAACACTGCATAATGATGAGTCCCTCATGGGGGCTGAGCAGCTGGAGGAGATGAAATCGTAACAAAGATCACCTCAAATTGCCATAAAAATGCAGGAAGAGAAGCAGAGAACACCTAAGATAGATAGTCTATGAGACATGTTCCTTACCACTGTAATTTCTCGAGCTGTCACATCCTATTTTTGTGATGCATTGGGGAGAAGCAACTAATTAGGCATAGGCATAGGCTGGATTGCGTTTACTAGTCACAAGTTTATACAAGCCTTCTGGGGAGGCAGCTGCTCACTGTTTTAGGGTGCTCTCATTTGGCTCTGCCGGCTGATTTCTGTGGGAAAAGCATGAGACAGAGGGCAGAATCTCATCATCTTGTTTTTCTGGGATCACTTTAATTGCAAGCACTCCTGAGTTCAGAAGCAGAGACTAGGAACAGGAAATTGTAGCCGGACTGGCAGAATGAGACACAGCCACAATCTGGCACCTTGTCTATACATATATGCTGGAGAAATGCATACCTTTGAAGATGAACTCCATGTGCTATTTTAGAATGTTTATACATGAAAAACCAGTTTCAACACTGGCTTTGGTACCTCTCAAATAAATGAGATGAGAATGTAAAACACTACTTTTTCACAAGCTAACTAATCTGATCCTGATTCTAGGCACTGCATTATATTTATAATACTTCACAACATATGGTGTCTAGAGGAAACGCTACCTTCTTTCAACAGACTTGCAAATGTGTTTTGAGATAGTCTAATGACAGGAATGATTCAAAGGGTTTCACTGGTTTGCTCTGGCACACGGGTAATCTGGACACAAGTGCTTTTTAATGGCATTTTCAAAACTTTCCATGAGATAATGGTGGTTCTTATGGGATTTACTTCAAAGTAAAACAGATATCTCAGTCCTCTCTTACACATCTAAAGGCACCACACCTTTGTGTCAGACGTTATATTCTTCACTGTGCGCTCCATGCATCAGAGTTAGGTGGAATAATTTATCTTTCTAATGAAAAGCAATGATGGGCATTGTAAGGGTTTTGAACAAATGTGTCATGCTTGTATCCTAAATAGATGTAATATTTCCTTTTATTGATAGCTCATTTGTCGGCTGCCATGGGAAGGGACGGTATATCAGCACACGAGAACAATCATCAGACATAGCTGGGTTAAATGCTGGTGTCATCTCACTTAGCTGAATTCATATAAAGGCATTTTGCCTGGTAGCTTCTAACAGCTGGACCTATTATAATTAGAATTTGTTAGCACTGCTGGTGGTGTATTGTCTATTTTTATGCCCCTGGTTTTCTTGCTGGAATGTCTGAAAAGGTGTTAGCATGTTGTACTGCTCCGTCACCGCCTTGTGAAGGTGAGGCGTTGATGGATCGTAAGCTGGGTGCCAGTCTTATAATAGGAATCATATGGTTTGGGATGTCTGAGACCACTGCTGGGAAACATAGGCAGAGATGAGATGATCATGGACCATTTGAGATAGGAAAAGTAAAGAAAGGAACATTTACAGGAAATACTTTAAGCCTGCTAATTGCTTGGCAATCTGCAGCAGACTTCCATTTGATTACACATTTGGACTGCTTCAAGGCACATACTGTTTCGGTATCTTTGGCTCTCAGTAGAGCTTCATTGATGATCTAATGTGCAAAGCGTTGGTTTATTAATTCACACGCTTTACTTTTTCACCAAAACCGAAATAAACTGGGAATCGCGAAGGTGGGATTTGAGCTCCTATGAAGCTGAGCTCATCTGCAGAGGCAACAGAGACACGCAGCATCAGCCAAGAAGGCCAGATATGCTGTACTTTTGAAAGGCACGCTGGGTGCCAGGGAGAACAGACTTGGAATCGTCTCTATTGGTACGTTCCTTAAAAGTAGAGTAACATCTATATGTCTTTCTTTTAGAATTACAGCAAAAGTTGCTTTAGTTTGAAAGCAAAACAGTAGATGAATCCAGGTTTTTCCCTGTTTATGACTTTTGGGAAGTGCCTTGGGAGTTTCTTAGCCTGAGTTCCAAATTAAGCGTTGCTGTAGCACATGGCACACGTAGCTGTGGAACAGAACTACTTAAAAGCACTGAACAATGCTCATTCTCCTGGTTACTGATGCCCTGGTATCACAGACATTGTGTCATATCATGCCTTGCATAAACTCAGAATTATATGGAGCATTGGCCTTCAATATTCCTGTCTTAAATTTCTTCTAGAAACTCACTCTGAAGGAAAGTGTTTCCAACTCACTATATATTTTAGACAAACTTCCACAGGAAAAAAAAAAAAACAAAACAGACAGACTTTGTTCAGATTTGTTCAAATTGGCTATAAAAGACTTGAAATTAATTCTGTAGACTGAGTACTAAAGTATGGAGTGCTTAGACTACTACATACTAATGCTTTGTATGTACTAGAAAAGGGAAAAGTAAAGAAACAGTAAAATTAAGGAGCTTTTATAAATCAGAAAGCTATCCTGAAGCTCAGATATTAAATATTCATCAAAAATCATTGGAAAGGTCACAACATGCATGAAATGTTCTTTTTTATAAAAGAATCAGCCATCCTCACTGTACTAAATAATTATGAAGCACAATACTGTAGCATCATAAAGAGACTTTCTTTAAGATGTCAATGGATAATTCAATATGCAATCTCTCTTTTTCTGTGTTTATGCATTACCTTGCCAAGATGTTAGTGGAAAAGTGCCTGCTATTGTTTCTTAACATCAGTTATTAAAGACATTGCATGGATTTTTCTTTGTTTGAAGATAAAGTTCACTTACTACAAATGCAATTTTGCTTTGAAACTCAGAAGAGGTAAGATACAAAGAATTGGTTGCTGAGGCACAGAATGCATTATTTCCCTTTCCTATTTGCTCTTGTATTTGTTAATAAAGCAAACAAATCCATCAAATCCAAAACAAAGCTAATTAATTTGCAGAGAACAAGTTCATTGAAAGATGTTGACCACTCATGCCTCCCCACTGCCTCCCCTTGGCCAGTAATATAGCATGTGGTAGATCCTTTATCATCACAGTTAATTGTTTATACTAGAAAGTCAGCTTTCTTTGCTGGCATGGATAATCTTGCCAAGTGGAATTATTAGATCTGGTCTCCTGCCAGAGTTTACTCCCAGACTTCATTATTTAACCATTTCTTTGTACAGGGCTAGGTTGTCATTGAAGTTGGCACAAATTGCTATGCTACTTTTGTGCATACATTCACCAGAGCTGTGGGAACAAAATGAAGGATCTTGCATACACACAGAGATATTAGAATAAGAGGCCTCATTTCCTCTCCCAATAGGTTAACAGCATGTGGAAAGAGAAGCATGGAAAACCATGTGTGAAGAGCACAAAGGACTCAGAACTAATTTTAAGAAAATGTGGATTTTACATTAATTTTCTTATTTGTCTGCAAATGCTTCCTGACAAGGTAGCTCTCTGTCACTTGAAACCTTGCTGCCAGACTGGTCCCCATTGCCTACACAGTGTGATGTATATCGACAGACAAAACAATTTCTTGCTGTCTCGATTGCATAAAACAAGTTGCCTTTTGAAGAACTCAGGGGTGTATGGCACACAGGCAAAACATTATCCTAGTAATGTTGGTGCACTGCAGAAATCTCATGAAACTGCCATGTTGAGCCATGCTCTGTTTTGTGGTCTTCACTGTAAAGGTTATGCAAGTGCTGGAGGGCACATGGTTTATCACAATATTGAGTAAATGTGAGCTGCTATAATCTCAGAGGAATACTTTAAATTGACAGAAAGGATGAAAATTCTGATAGAAGGAACATATCAGTCACCAGATGAATTTGAGCAAATGATTGCTCATTAAAAAAAAAAAAAAGACCTACCAGATATGTCGTAAAGGTAGATATGCAGACTACAGCAACAGCATGATTTCTCCTTCCTTTCCCAAACTTCAGTGGCATTTCAGAAACTCAGAGCACAAAGGTCCACTTGAAAAACAAAAAGAAAAGAATAACCTTTTCTGCACTCCCTGCGTCCTTATGTCATCTTCTTCTCTTTTATTTTATCACTTTTCTTTAAATAACGCTTATAAAACAAAATCTTCCATTGCTCAACGGAAAGTTTACTAAAAGCAGTCCTGTGAACTCAGAGTACGTCCCACAGCTGCTGCTGCTGCTGAGCTCCTCTTCTTGGGCTTTCAAAGCCTCATTGTGGTCTTCATGTTTCTGAAGAGCTTATTTCAGTGACACGAGGACAATAACATCTTTAAATTCAGTTCTGTCTCTCAAGGAAATAAGGGAGCCATTTTAACCACTTTCTTGTACTGGAGTTTCTACATATAAAAGGAACATTTTTAATTTTTATGAAAACAAGAAGGAATGGATGAGAAAGACAGGCAGAGACTGAATGCAGCAACGGGAGCCAGGAATTCCTGTGCTCTCTGTCTAGCTCTGATCTCTGGGGTCTTTAGCGCATGACTTGGTTCTCATCCCTTGGTGCTCCTCCCTTTAAAACAGCAATTTTAAATTGAAGTAAAAGCCATGCATGGCAAATTATTAGCTGATGAGGAACAATTCATTAGCAGATTCTTGGAAGGTGGTGTTATAATCACATTGCAGGACGGTTGATTTACCTCACCACAAGAAAGGCTGTTACAGATCATAACTTCTGCATTTTGCTTGCCAGGATTGCAAGCCTCTGGGTCTGCGAAAAGCTGTGCGGTGATCTGAAGGCTGGTAAGACAAGCACAAGAACTTGTGCAAGCATCAAGGCTTCATAAGTATGACAGAAGAATAAAGAAGTGAGTCCCTACTGCTGAATCCCCCTTTGTGAATCACTAAAGCTACTCAGGAGAGGAACAATTGGAGGCTGAAGATTTCCTCAGACATCATTGTTTGGGGTCATTCACAGTGGGGAAAAAGCAAATCCCTTATGAATGCTGACTCTATTTAAATCCAGTAGGTGCTCTGGGGCAGCTATTTAAATTGTAAACAAGGATTTTGACCACAAAATACACATTTTAAAAATACATGATAACTTATGACAGACTGTTTTCCTACAGCATAATGTAACATTGTAGTTGGAGCCCTTGGGACTGTGGAGCAATTCAACCTCAGGTTGTGTGGAAAGGGTGAAGGAGATGGAAGCTGAAAGACATTGCTTTTCTTATGTAGGCAGCAAACTGAACTGTAACTTTTCCATTTCTCTGAACCACTACTTACCCTTGAAGCAATTGGACCTACCACAGTCTTGCTTCACAGCCATCTGCCCCATCACCCTTTCAGTGAGTGATAAACATTATTATGTGCTGCTGTTCAATTTCTACAGAAAGCTCCTTCTGAGAAAGAGTTTATTTAAAAAAGATTCTTAAGATATCCAATCTTGCTTCATCTATTCTTCTCATAACACCTCTTTGCCTTCCCTCTGCCTCCTTCTTTCCCTTTCTAACTTTGATCTAACTTAGAAAACTCTGAATTTCCCAATATCAGGGTTTTCTAAAACTTTTCTTCTTTCCTTTCTATTCTTCCCACTACACCTCATATCTTTTATGCCCTGTCTCTGCTGATGTAAGACATCCCCAAGTGTTTAGGATCAGACAGGAACAAG
This sequence comes from Grus americana, assembly GCF_028858705.1. Taxonomy (NCBI): domain Eukaryota; kingdom Metazoa; phylum Chordata; class Aves; order Gruiformes; family Gruidae; genus Grus; species Grus americana. The sequence continues at coordinate 80,550,144 of NC_072891.1, forward strand.
ACAGCAAAGGACCACGTCCGGTGGTTCATCATCCTCATCTCGCCCATGAAGAGGAGTGAGCATGCAATCACAGCTCCATGCCATTCCCAGTAAGGTTTGGCATGTTCCAAAACACAGAAAATTCGACAGGTCCAAAGGCAGACACCGTATCTCATCTTTGCAAGTCTTATCCAGGATTCTTACTTGTGAATAGAGCCAGGAGCCAGGAGCCAGGAGCCTGGAGAAGGCAGCTCCTGTCCCTCATGTCTTGCCACCAGATGGCAGCCACTGTTGGTGGAGGAGAAGATGATTTCCTCCTTTCTCCCTTGCCATTAATCTCTTCTGGAAGTTGCGGTTACAGCTTGCTGTTGTTGCTGCTGCTATCTCACTTGTGATCTTTGGTGAACTCAGGAAAAATGACAGCTGTTTCTTCAATGAGTTTTTGTACCATCAAAGGAGACTGGGAATCTGTTCCTAATTGTGGACTGGAAGAGGCTGTGCTCAACAACTTTGCCACTCCCAGTTTTTTTCTCCCTTTTAGAAGAGGGAGGTATCAAATAACTTTCCATTTTAAACCATCAGGAAAATTACATATCCTCTACTTCAAGCATATGACCTTGAAAATCATAGGGCAGGAGGCCTCAGGAACTGCTCTTGTGGCTGCCTAAATGTGATTACTCCCTGCCTGATTTGATGGTGCTGTCACGGTTTTGGAGCTGTTGTGTGTGGCACACATCATCACAGCACCCCAACAGCCCTGCAACCAAAGACCTTCAACTAAAACCCCCTGGGCCCCTAAATTCCAGTTTGGGTGAAGTTGTACTGGAGTGCAGCCAGGCAAACACAGGCACACACTAAATAAAGCAAATTTGAATTTGGAACATTTCAGTGTTTCTGTGTGTCCGTATTTAGGCAAGGCAGGGCCTTTCTTTGATGCTGACTCCCCAGTAAACTCCTGCTAACTTCAGCTTAGCTGCTACAACTGTGTTATGCAAGGTTGTGTGCGCCAGGAAATCTGAGCTTGTAGTTCATTTCTTTGGTCATGGAAATAATTGACTTTTATATACATCAGCTTCTCTTATTTACCCATGCTAAAGGCTAGTTTCCAGTTGTGTGGGTTTTTTTGTTTGCTTTCCGTATGTTGTCCCACCATGGTGTATTCACTGAGTGAGGGAAGCCAACAAAGGCATACGGGCATTATCTCTTCACTGAAAACAAAAGGAACCGCTCTGTTTCAAAAGTATGACAGACATGGCTGTGGTCCTACCATAGTTTATTCCATTAACATTTTGAGTAAGATTTTTTGAATTATCACATTCACATAGTTCAATGCAAATGAAATATCACATATTGCATTCAGCAGCGTCATAATGTAATAACTCACTAAAGCAATCAAATGCATCTATAAAGGTTCAAGGCCTGATCCTTGAGCTCTTTAACATGCAGTGACACTCTCTGTCCTTATATACGGCTTCAATACTCTGCAGAAGGAATACACTATTTTTTTTCCTAAGAATATTGAGTGGAAATTTTTTTCTTATGTTGAGGAAGTCATAGCTACAACCCCAAACTTGTTTAGGCAAGCCATAGAAAAATGGGGTTTGAACTACAGACAGAATAAATAGAACAAAAGTAAAATGACAGACAATCCATTTCAGTGGATTTCCTATAGTATTTGTTTACTTTTTTTTCCAGTTATATGCTTTTGCTGATTTAAATATTCGTGGAAGTGGAGCAAAGCACTTATAGCTGTGGCCTAAGTCAAATACACCGTGTGATGCAGAAGGCTTCAGGCTGTAAAATGACATTTGGCTCTGTGGTTATGTTTGACAATGGAACAGGCTGTTTAGTCAGTTAACTTCAGATCTGACGTTAAAGACATTTAATTGTTCACCTTGCTTTTTGTATCACCATTTGGAAGACACTTCTTGGCTTGGATTTCCTAAAGAAGATATTAAGAGATATTCCAAATGCTCTTCTCAGGATGTGCCATCATTTCCTTCCTAATCCATGCATTGAAGAAGGGCTACTTTGAATGAGTTTGATCTCTTATATTTTTGTTATACATTTCTTGCCAGAGGCTGGATGTAGCATTTTATATGTGTCTGCAAGCCAACACCTGAGCTGTAGCTATCCTGGTGACACTGAAACAGAGGCCCAAGATCTAGTAATATAACAACCATATTTGAAGCAGAACTAAGCTCAAATTGGCAGAAAAATTAGCTCAAGGATATTTCACAGGTTAGGAAGTTTGGGAAACTGTTTCTTGCACAAGAACAGAATTTTTACTCATGTCGAATTCAAATTCCACTTTTACCAAACATGGATCTCTTTCAAATTTGTTCTCCTTGCCATTTTGGAACTGCAGATGAGTTTGTTATATGAACACATGTCAATGTTATGTGAGTGAAGGGGATCTTTGTTTCTCCCTTTAAGGAGCAACACAGAATTTCTGAGAGATTGTTTTATTTTTCCCAACTGTTTGATTTTTTAAAAATATAAATGTAGGTCTCAGCTAAAAGGAGGTTAATGAAGGTTCATGGTATCTAAAACTACCATGAGCCTCAATAGCGAGACTGAGATAACAACTCAGATACACTTTTTTTTTTTCAGATTTTTTAATTCCTTAGGGTGTTTTGCTTCCTTCTGTTATGGTTTATTGACACAGATTTCTCTCTAATCATTGCTCTTCAGGCAGCATCCTGTTTCTGAAATTTTACTTCAACCATTCACCCTGAAAACCAGCTTAAATGCAATATCTTTACAGAACATGTCTTTTGTACCTCCTTACACAAGAGAGGTTATTTCTGAATATTTTTTTCCCCTCTGGGAAGATACTGTGATCTGCAAAGAAAGTAGGGTTACAGGCATAAACAGGATTGTCTTCTTCCTAGCTCTGCTATTTGTATGGTATAGTAGGTGCATGTATTTAGGGCTCACCATTCTTTCCTGATGTTTCTACACCATAACAGTGAAAATGCATGCACTCTTTCTCTTTCTTCCTCTTCCTCTTCCTTTCTTTCTTTCTTTCTTTCTTTCTTTCTTTCTTTCTTTCTTTCTTTCTTTCTTTCTTTCTTTCTTTCTTTCTTTCTTTCTTTCTTTCTTTCTTTCTTTCTTTCTTTCTTTCTTTCTTTCTTTCTTTCTTTCTTTCTTTCTTTCTTTCTTTCTTTCTTTCTTTCTTTCTTTCTTTCTTTCCTCTTTCCTTTCCCTTTTTTCCTTTTCCTTTTCCTTTTCCTTTTCCTTTTCCTTTTCCTTTTCCTTTTCCTTTTTTTCCTTCTCTGTTCTTCCCTTCCCTTCCCTTCCCTTCCCTTCCCTTCCCTTCCCTTCCCTTCCCTTCCCTTCCCTTCCCTTCCCTTCCCTTCCCTTCCCTTCCCTTCCCTTCCCTTCCCTTCCCTTCCCTTTCTTCTCTCTGTCTCTGCTTTTCTCTTTCCTCTTTCTCCTTCTCTATCTTGTTCTTTTTCTTTTTCTCTTTCTTTCATCTACCCATTAAAAGGAATAAAAGGTCACTGGGAAAAAAAAAAAAAAAGTGAAACTCAAAGCATACTTCCCCCCGCCCCGAATTACAGTACAACACAGTTGAAACTTGAATCTGGTTAAGGAGAATATATAAACTTTGCAAGTCTAATAAGAAACAGATTTTGAGGGCTTTGTACTTAACAATTATTAGGAAATTGAATGTAAGAAATATTTAAACACAACATAGAGATTTCAGAAGCAATGTTGACTTTCCCACATTTAAAAACTATTATGTGATATACTATGATTAAAGTTCTATTTATTAGTCAAAATTGAAGTTTAATATGCATTTCAAGTATGAGAGCACAATATCTTTACTCACCACACCTACATTATAGACCTTCATGACTATTTCCATAGATTTCATTTGGCTACCAATCATAATTTAAAAAGTGTTAAGAGATTGTTTATCTATTTCTAATGTGATAAACTGAGATAAAAAATGCATGAGGCTGAAAGAAGGCCAAGTGAATTATAGAGCGAGAACACTAACTTTTAAATTTTCTTTTTAATTTAGAACTTACGTTTTCTTATGAGTTTTACCACACGGTCTTACTTTCATGTTTGCACAATTCTTCATTTTTACCAGTAGCACAGGAAAACAATTCTGGTATAGATCATTTTTTAAACAAAGGAATCAGGTGATTAGATACACTCTGAATCTGGAAGACCAAGGCAAGCTTATCGTCCATTTCAGGCTGCACAACAGAGAATCAGGAAGACAAGCCATTCTCAGATTTATGAATAATGATCTTTACAAGTACAGACAGAAATACACTTGAAATTCTGCTATGTGTTCAGATATATTTTGCAATTAACCATACCAATAAAAAGTTAGGATCACTTCTTTCGTGTGTATACTGAAAACAAATGTATCTTAGTAAATGTATTGACTCCAACAGAAAACCAAAGGAATAAAATGGAGAATGAAGTTTATGTGCTGTACTTTGGTGAGCTACTCCCTCTTTCAGAATACACAATGTGAGAATATCCGAATATCCAAATATTACCTCCCTCATATCCCCAAACTTACAGGGATCCCTTTCCCTGTGGTCGGTCTCTGATGACATTTGTGATCACAAAATCAGCATCAAGAACCTTGTCTTGTACAAGTCTTTCCTCCTTCCCCTCAGTTGTACACTCCTGGTTGCAATACCCTTATGGTTATAGGGTAGATGAGGAGGACCTTACTCAAGTCCCCTTGCATCTCTGCTGGATTGCAAAACCAAGGCAGAGATAACTGAGCATTTGTGACTCTGCAGAGAGAAATCAGAAGATGTTCTCTCACTGTTCCTGGAAAGTGAAATGAGACCCCATGAAAGGCTGAAGAGAATCAAAAGCAGCACCTTTCAAACTGGAAATCCCCACCTGCCTGGGCAATATATAACAAATATAACAGTTGCTCATTTTATGACTGTACCAAGCTGAGGGCAACTGCAAAACCCTCAAAGACCATAAAAATAAGCAGATATTGGGAATCAACAAAAAGCAAGAAAAGAATGTCTAATTTTCAGTGTGTTGTGAATGGTATTTCATTTTATTTACTCAGACTGCCTCCTCCTAAGAGTTACTTTACTATAAGCTGACCAAACTTGTCTTTCCTTAATCAGTGTAATCCTTTCTGATCCAATCCTGCAAGGCGATAAGCAACGGACAATGATGCTCAGCAGTTCTCTGTAGGATGGGAAGTCCTGTATAAAGTTCAATAGTTAGTCTGTCCATTTAAACCTGTGCTGATTTAGTAGGGTAAGCTTGTGCTGGAGGCAATTTTTAAGCTTTTTAATCTTAAAATGCTTGATTTCTTAGACACAGGAAGAACTGTTGTTTGAAGCTGATCCAAGGGGGGGAGGAGGAGAGACCTGGCAGATGTCAGTTTGAGCCCTAGTAATAACAACCTCCTCCAAGCAGTCTAACTCATCAAGCTAATAGTTTCTCAGTCTGATCCTGCAGTGCCTTAAGTTTTATTTCTGTTCAGGTCTTCCCGAGATAAGGCTCTAAAAGAAAAAAGAAAAAAACCCCAACGAAACAGCAGAAAGCAAAACACAGATAATCTACTGTCTGCAACTTTCTGGCACAATCAATCCTGGAGTAAAAAGTCTCTAATATAAATGATCCACTGACATATATCAGTATATTTGAGAATATTCGGTGCCACAAAAACCATTGCGATATGTGTCTGATAGTAAGCTATTAGACAAGACTCCACATACCTCAGAAAGTCTAGGTTGGCACAGTAGGTCAATGGTTGCAGTTGGAGCAGTAACTTGTGGGCCAGGGACCAGCAACAGGTACAAAGAATACTTCAATAAAATACATTAGTCAAGAGAAATAGAACCAACATCACAGAATACTGTAGAGCACATACTTCCAAACTGGAACTGTCTAACAACACTTTTATTAGGTACACAGGGCTTAAGCAGAAGTTTCCTATGGAAGAGCCAACTGGTCAATGGTTTATTCCCATTGACACAGACACAATCCCAGATCGACATGAATTCAGCATCATTGTAACCTGTGCTGCTGAGACTAGCACTTGGCTCCCTCACGTGACATCATAACTGATTTTTGTTCCATTAGGTGGAACACAGTCTTTTAATGTTTGGTGCCATTAAATACTCCAGTCTCAGAATGCACTGGAGGGGGGGAAGAGATGGTGCCAGGAACAATAGCTAACATCCAAATGTGAAATCTTAACTCCACTAAACTAAATGGGAATTATGCCCCTTAGCATTGTGTCCAGAAATTTGGTGTAGCTTAGAGCCCAGGGTGTTATCAGGTCCTTATACAGGGAGGGAACAAAGAATAACATTAAAAAAATCCCATTAAAATATTGCCTTTCTCTTGCAGGTACAAGATGGGCAAGTTCATATTTTCTCTCTTTATGGTAAAGCAGCTGTGATTCTCTTGACCACATCAAGCACAAAGCCTCTGGGAGTTTGTGTCTGGGGGATGGCATAACGCAGCTGAAGAGCTATTCCCCATTTAACCATTTATGGAAGAGATGCCCTAAAGAATTTGCTCAGTTTTTATGCCTTTAAGAATGAAAACTGAGAGTGACATATGGGTCCAGCAGTTGGTACTTTACTGCTTGCCTGTTGCTATGAAATAACTTTCAAATAATCATTACAGCTATTTTGTGTAAGTGCTTTCATTGGCTTTTCAATGCCTACAAAACATGAGGTAGGATGTAAAGATTAAAACCTGTAAGTGTAACTTGGCAGCATGTAACTCAGTTTTGTGGTGAATTCAGATAGTGAATGTGTTTGCAGCTTCACACAAGGTTTTCCAGTCCCAGATTTGACATGTTCTGGAGGGAACAGACATTTGGATTCTTCCAAACACTCATTTTTTTAATTATTACTTTTGGCATAATATTGAGAAATGGAACTTGTGGCTATGGAATTACGGAGTTCTTTCAGATGGAGGTCAAAACTGACATAAGTGTGATTGTCTTGAATGTGTCCTGAGAAGCCACAGCAAAACCCATTAAAATCATCAGACAGTGCAAAAGGACTGGAAGAGCAAAGGCTGAGCCAGTGGCAGGGGTGGGGTGGGGGGGACGATGAGCTAATTCACAGTGCCTACGTGCACGGATCCTAGTTTGTACCAAGAACATTTATGTTGTGGATTTGGAAAGAAAGCATTCTCTGTTTTGTAGCATAATAAATCGGATGGCACAGAACCACTTGACAAACTTGACAGTTCAGTTACTGCTCCTTTACAGCAAGATCCATTTCATGCACAATTCAAATTTTGGACACAGAAAGTACCATTGAAAGAGAAAAAAAAAAAAAAAAAAGTCTGACTCTACCATCCTGGTTTTAAAGCTGGGCACCCCTCAGGCACACCATTCACTGTCCTTCTTTGGTGTAAGAGGATGGAGGAGGGAAGGCAAACACTGTGGTAAAAGCGGTTTATGCAGTGTGTTTTTCTCCTGTCTTCTTCATAAAGGCAGCACCATTTATAACCAAAAGTCTTTATTATGGTTTTGGCCCCAAGTGTTGGTCCACCAGCAAAGTTGTCCATGTCAAAAATAACAGTGGCAGTAACGAGACAAAAAAACACATAAGAAAAACAAGGCAATAAAGCTAGAGCCTAGTACTGCAGATGTGTAGATAAAAGCCTCATAAAGTAGACCTTGTATGGTCTGTCAGACCCACCACAGGACCTGAATTTTAACTCACTAAACCTGGAAACATATAACAGTGCTGTAATTCTTTTACACTGGGAGGAAAGCTGCTTGAGATATTACTTCCACCCACTGGCAGGAAATGCAATTTAATTGTGTTTTTGATCTTATACATTAAAACAAAACAAAACTGTCCTGATTTCTGGCCAAGCAGAACTGGTGTTAAGGTTAAGCTAATGGTGTAGCTCTTCAGTCCAGGAATGCATTTCTTATTTCTACTCAAGACAAGTTCATTCACTTATATTTTCGCTAAAGCCACAATCTTTTGAAGATGTTGCACTTGGACTTCTTTCCTGCCAAGTTTCTAAATTACAACATGCTCTGTCCATGAGAAAACTGAAGAAGATTTATTAGAACAAGGTGCCAGAACATTTCGCCCTCCCCTGCATCAGGCTGGGGTAGCAGTAAACATGAAAGACACTGTCAATACATTTTGTCCATCCAATTTATAAAGAAAGATTTTTTTTTTCCCCTCCTTTCCCAACACTCTTTGTACAAACATTGAAAATAACTTGAAAGAAAATGTTTACTGATCTCTCAGATCTCCTTGTGCACTTCCACTCAAAGAGAACAGCTGTCTGCATCTCCTGCCACTCTTTTGTTATCACAGTAGGCTACAGACAGCAGAAAGACCCATTACATCAGTGAAATATAAACTATAATTTATAGCTTTATTGATGAGAAATGTATTAATTGGGGATTCGCTAGATGGGTTAAACAAAACAGCAAATATAACCAAGCTTTATTTTAGTTGGATTTAAGAAGAAAGATAATCTGGTATATGAAGCTTATCAAAAAGTTTCTGTTTTGGAGTTATCTGAGGGGGAACGTGTCCATTTAGACATCTGCTGCTTTCTTGTTGAAATTGCTGCGCCAGACCTCCCAGCCTTCAGACGCAAGCACAATCCTCCCACTACACTGTTTGATTTTGGTCCCTTGGACCAAATGCCACCTTGGGTGGCAGTTCTGCACTTCAAATCATCATGGTGTTATACGATGTAATAAATCTTCAGAATTCGGGGGAAGGCAGCTTTTTCATTTCCCCCTTTTGATTTACTTTTGTTGATGATTAAGCTTTTGTAAAGTTTTTAAAATAGTCCATAAAATACCGAGACAGCACAATTCTTAGATGCATACCATGACTTATATTAAGAAATTAATAACTGGCAATAATTGCCATTTCACAGCATGACTTGAGACAGCATATTTTCCCCTGTATGTGATGTAGGAAATAACTGTTGTACAGTCAGCATTACTGTGTGGTAATGTTGGATTTATTATGGAAACCATGGTTCATTAGGGAGCCTGATCACTTCTTTAACAGAAACACTTTGCCTTTGTACTGGGCTGATTTAAACTTACAAATGTGAGAAGCTCCACAGTGAAAGGAGAAACCTTGAGAGCAGAGCACAGAGTACAAAAGAGCACTTGGGTTTACGAGTGGGACATAGGTCAGGAATAGTATAGTATTGTATATGATACACACAGTTTTCCCTTAAGGCACGGTGGCAGCACAAACAGAAACCCTCCTAGAGAGAATACAGAAGAGTCTTTGAAAAGCTTGAATTGTTAAACATTTGTTACTAATAACCCAAATGACTTTACCAATTTTCATAAACATGGCTTGTGATTATCCTCTTCTAGTCAGAATAGGACTTCATGATTTAATGCATATTGGTCATGTCCCACAGGCACAGTTGGATTTTAAAGTATGAGGATTGAGTTGCTTCTCAGAATGTCAACAGGTAAAATAAATCTGTCCAGGAAATTTATTAACAATTGCCACTTTCTCCCTCCTGCTATTTGTGAAAGGCAGTTCTGATGCTGAGTGTGGTAAGCACAGTGTGAGTATGTATGGTTCATGTGAATAGTTCCTTATTACCCTATCAGCATTATGTCAATAGAGAAGCTAGGAAAATCGATTTTCCTTTGAAACATTAGAACACAAGTGGAGGGAGTGTAGCAGAGGGAGATTTGTCACCAATTTCAGAGAGGTCAGTATTTCACCCTGGGTTTTTTTCAAGACTGAGTTCTGTTCTCAAACTCTGAAATAGATTCCTCTCCTTTTTAGTGTTTTCTTTTAGCACATTTTTATGCTCTGCTTTGATTGTTTAGAGAAAGTCCACAAGGTGATATCTGAACTGGCTGGAAAGTATTCACCAGAGTCTTATCTCAAAGGTGAATTTGTCTCAGCAGTATTAACATATCAAACAAGGCAAATGATAAAATTTCTGTTTGCTGAAGTGCAAATCATTGTGTATCAACCCTCTGTTCACTAAAAGGGGAGTGGGGAAGATCCCGTTTCAGAATGTCGTTACCACGAAATGCAAAATAACAGACACTGCTTAACTGGCAATTAATAGCTCATGAAATGATCTCGAAGATCTCCTTTAGGCTAGGTAAGCCCTGCTGGGCAAACTGGACTTGTGGATTTACTAGAACGCTGGGAAATCAGAAGACTCGAGGCCACACTGAAAGAGTGGTGGAACCCATCAGTAAGGTGCCATTAGTCTACCAATGTAACCACTGCTTCATGCTTCATCCCAACTTCTTTTTCTACATGCAAGGTGCCTCTTGCTCCTTCTGAACATGTTTTTGGAGTTCAGTTCCTGACGTCCACCAGTTCAAAACAAATGACCCACAGCTCTCCCCTTGTAGGAACCGCAGGAGCAGCTTGCCTGAAGAGGTTGGGTTGTCTTTCAGTGTGCACATAAAATATCCCTTCAAGTGTCTGTTCAGACTATCCAGGTATGTAAGAAAACAATCCTAGTGGAGGAACACATGTGAAATACATACACAAGAGTACGTCTCCAGGAGATTCATTCTGACCAATTTAAACTGCAAGTTCCGGACTTGCCTGGATCAGTGATGCATTTAATTGCAACTCACATCAAATATCCAGTTGCCAGAGAATCCTGCCAAGGATCAAGAGGACACCTCACAAACTGGCTGGTAAACGAAGGTCCTAGGACGATGAAGGATTTTTCAGACAGTACTAAGATACCAGTGGCTAGGTTAGTTGTTCCAAATCTCTAAGGAAGGATTTGGGAGGGAAAGCTCAGAGTGGCAGACATAAGGAAAAAAAAAAATCAACCTCCATCTATCATTCACATTTCCTTAGTGTTATCTGGCAACACTGATGTCAGTTAGAAGTGTATTAAGTAAAATATCATGCTTGGAATTCAGCAAAATAACACTCAAAGGTATTTCAAAGTAGACAATTATTTTTATCTTTGTTATATCTAATTAATATTTTTCCTAAAATATCTGCTGAAAGTGAGAAAAAAATGAAGAAAATCTTGTACAGATAGCCAGAAACTAGCACCAATATCTTGAAAAGCTATGATATGAACTGGGAATACATTTTAATAAAATTACCTATTGAAAAATACAAAAGAAATGCATCTAAATTTATCTCCTGATGTAGCTATAATTCAAGTCAGGATTTCTGATCTGAGGGAAAATACTCAGAAGATATTTACATTTGTTTTTGTTATTCATATATTTATTTTTTCAGAAGAGTAATATATGACAAAATAAAACACATTCTCAATGCATCAATATCTTAGTTGTCCAAGATTTCCGAATACTCCCAGGGTTGGTTCAGATTACCAGTAAAGCAGCTTTCCCACCAGCTGGGTCACTTTGCAGGAGTCAATGCTGTATTTGTTGTTCATGAACTCTGAGGCCAGGCTTGCTGCAGAATTCACTTCTGGTTTTAAACCCCACCGAAACATGCAGGTGGCTTTGTTTAGAGCCAAGCAAAAACAAGCAAGCACAGTGTGCCTTTCTGCTAAGTGGCAAGAGATGTTGCTCTCTTAATGACTGTGAGAGAGCTAAAGTATTTATTTAACTGGATGCCAACGTTACATTACTGCTCAGGAACTGGTTTTGCCTGCAGCTTGCTCTCACAGGTAGGTGACCCCTGGTGTGGTGGTGGGCAGTGCTAGCTACAAGGAGCTGGAAGGAGAACACCAAAGGATCTAACTACAGCCTGGTGGTGCTGGCATTAGGCAGGAGGAAAAGGAGATATCTCAGGTGCTAGTCCTTGCTTTCACACGTATTCTTTTGTTGGTAATAAAATTCATGCATTGATATGGGCACTGAAGTTCATAGAAATAGATGCAAGACTGTTGATCTGGACCAAATGATGTGCTAAGGATCATGTAGAAAATCTGGGATGGAGCAGGAATCTAAGTGTTGATTTTCAAAAGCCTAGAACAAAGTTTAATTACCAGACACTTTTTTCCCCAAAGTTTCAGTTCTGTCCTAATATTAAAGACATGTACTTTCCTCTGTTTGGCTATGATGGTTTCCTTGTCCATCAGACCACGTCTTACTAAAGGGCAGGAAAAAGATTTCAACTTCATTTTATGCCCATAAGTAATTCAGTCACAAAGGAATTCTTAGTGGTATTCCCCTTGGCCTCAGAAACACTGCGCTGAGTGTGCTGTACCATTCATGCCATGGGATGCAAAAGATAAATGCTAATTTAAGCTACAGTCATGCATTTCCACTTTTCTCTTGCTCATCAAATGGTAGCTCACTTCTTGCTTGTCTGTGAAATCTTACATGACTGGACCACCAATCAGATATTCATGTAACTGCACATCTTAATACAGATTGTTGGAGGGAAGCCTGAACAGGCTCTTCAGGCTGGAAAGCAGATAACCGTATAAATGAGAGAAAAAAAATGAGTCACCAAGGCAAGCAGGTCCTGTGCCGGCACAATTCATGGCAGAGTGTTCTAGCATGGTGCACAGGGGGGTTTCCCAAACCAAGGGAACCTCAGGGGGAGCCAAGAGAGCTGTCGGGAACCCACAGCTTGCACAACAGCAGCTGACGAGACCTCAGTGCGGCCAGGAGCAATGGCAGCCAGGGCGCATGATACGGAGGATTCTCTATCCTCTCTCCACCTGGCTGAACACAGTGACTTAAGAGATAGGGGACAAAGGTCTCCTTGCATAGTAGGTACGATGCTCTGCAAGTGGAACTGAACATTGTCAAGGACAATGGTTCCTCTAGCTTGGAGGTGTCACCAAGATCAAGTTGGCCTACACCCTGCGTCAAAACTGTTTCCATAAAGGAAAAAAAGACACATCATTGTCGTAGGAAACTCCCTTCTGAAGGAAACAGAAGGCCCAACATGCGGACCAGACCCAGTTCTTAGGAAATTCTTCTGCCTCCCGGGGGCCTAGGTTAAAGATGTGGAGACAAAGCTTCCTACCCTGGTATGGCCCTCAGATTACCATCCATTATTGATTTTTCAGGTAGGTAGCAATGAAGTTGCTCCAGAGGAGGGCCACAAAGATGATCAGAGGGCTGGAGCACCTCTCCTATGAGGACAGGCTGAGAGAGTTGGGGTTGTTCAGCCTGGAGAAGAGAAGGCTCTGGGGAGACCTTAGAGTAGCCTTCCAGTACCTGAAGAGGCCTACAGGAAAGCTGGAGAGGGACTGTTTATCAGGGAGTGTAGAGACAGCACAAGGAGTAATGGGTTTAAGCTGAAGGAGGGTCGATTTAGATTAGATGTTAGGAAGAAATTCTTCCCCGTGAGGGTGGTGAGGCACTGGCACAGGCTGTCTGGAGGGGTTGTGGCAGCCCTATCCCTGGAAGTGTTTAAGGCCAGGCTGGATGGGGCTTTGGGCAACGTGGTCTAGTGGAGGGTGTCCCTGCCCATGGCAGGGGATTGGAACTAGATGGTCTTTAAGATCCTTTCCAACAAAAAACATTCTATGATTCTATGATTCTATGAAGTTGCAACAGGAAGTCCAATGGCAATCAAGAGAGACTTCAGGGCCTTGGGACAATTGGTCAACAGATCAGGAGCACAAGTAGTGTTGTCCTCTATCCCTCCCATTCCAGTGAATGATAAGAGGAGAAACAGGAAGAGCCAGCAGATCAATGACTGGCTCCAAACCTGGTGTCAATGGCAGAATTTGGGTTTTTTTGATTATGGGTCAGTCTACACAACACCAGATAGACAGAGTGCACCTGTCTCAAAGGGAGAAAAGGATCTTTGCACAGGAGTTAGCAGGACTCATTGAAAGAGCTTTAAACTAGATTTGAACGGGGAAAGGGATAAAACCAGGCTCACTAGAGATAAGCCCAGGCGGTGAAACACCAATGTTTGAGGGACGATGTGCTAGTAAGGTCCTTCAGTCTGCCATCTCAGTGAAGGCAGAAGATGGAGATCCATGTGGCAGCAAAGGCAAAGGGTTATTGATGTGTTAGAAACCACGGAAGCACCTGAGAATGGTCATGTAGGAATTAGGGCTTCTCCCCCCAAAAGGTAGTGGGATCAATAGCCCAACTGAAGTGCATCCATACCAATAAACACAGCATGGGCAACAAACAGGAGGAGCTGGAAGCCATTGTGCAGTAGGAAAACTATGATGCAGTTGCCATCAAGGAAATGTGATGGGATAAGTCACACAACTGGAGTGCTGCAATGGATGGCCGTAAACTCTTCAGAAGGGATAGGCAAGGAAAGAGAGGTGGTGGGGTAGTCCTGTATGTTAGGGGGTGTTTTGATTGTCTAGAGCTTACTGATGGTGATGATAGGGTTGAGTGTTTATGGGTAAGAATCAGGGGGAAGGCCAACAAGGCAGATACCATGGTGGGATGCTGTTACAGAGTACCCAACCAGGATGAAGAGGCAGAATAAAATTCTATAAGCAGCTGGGAGAAGTCTCATGATCGGTAGTCCTTTTTCTCAAGGAGAACTTCAACTTACCAGACATCTGCTGGAAATACAGTACAGCAGAGAGAAAACAGTCCAGAAGGTTCATGGAGTGTGTGGAAGATAACTTCCTGACACAGCTGGTGAGTGAGCCAATGAGGGAACGTGTCCACTGGACCTATTGTTTCTGAACAGAGAAGGACTTGTGGGTGATGTCATGGTTGGAGGCCACCTTGGGCATAGTGATCATGAAATGATAGTTTTTGATTCTTGGAGAGGTAAGGAGGGAGGGCAGCAGAACTGCCACCTTGGACTTCAGGAGGGCAGACTTTGACCTGTTTAGGAGGCTGGTTGGCAGAGTCCTTGGGAGGCAGTCCTGAAGGGCAAAGGAGTCCAGGGAGGCTGGACATTCTTCAAGAAGCAAATCTTAAAGGAGCAGGAGCAGGCCATCCCCATGTGCCAAAAGATGAGCCGGCAAGGAAGAAGACCAGTCTGGCTAAACAGAGAGCTTTGGCTGGAACTCAGGGAAAAAAAGGGAGTTATGATCTTTGGAAGAAGGGACAAGCAATTCATGTCGTGAGAATATGCAGGGAGAAAATTAGAAGAGTCAAAGCCCAGATAGAACTTAATCTGGCTCTGCCATAAAAGACAATTAAAAAATGTTTCTATAAATGCATTAGCAACAAAAGGTGAAGGAGAATCTCCATCCCTTATTGGATGCAGGGGGAAAAGTAGTGACAAAGGCTGAGGAAAAAGCTGAGGTACTTAATGCCTTTTTTGCCTCAGTCTTTAATAGTAAGACCAGTTGTTTGGGTACACAGCCCTCTGAGCTGGAAGACAGGGACAGGGAGCAGAATGAAGACCCCATAACACAGGAGGAAATGGTTAGTGACCTGCTACACCACTTAGACATGCACAAGTCTATGGGGCCAGATGGCATGCTCCCCAGGGTACTGAGGGAGCTGGTGGAAGTGCTCACCAAGACACTTTCCATCATTTATCAGCAGTTCTGGCTAAGTGGGGAGGTCCCAGTTGACTGGAGGTTAGCAAATGTGACGTCCATCTACAAGAAGGGCAGGAAGGAGGATCTGGGGAACTACAGGCCTGTCAGTCTGACCTCAGTACTGGGGAAGGTTATAGAGCAGATCATCTTGAGTGCCGTCATGTGGCATGTACAGGGCAACCAGGTGATCAGCATGGGTTTATGAAAGGCAGGTCCTGCTTGACTAACCTGATCTATGACAAGGTGACCCACTTAGTGGATGAGGGAAAGGCCGTGGATATTGTCTACCTGGACTTTAGTAAAGCCTTTGACACAATTTCCCACAGCATTCTCCTGGAGAAACTGGCTGCTCATGGCTTGGACAGGTGTATGCTTCACTGGGTGAAAAACTGGCTGGCTGGCTGGGCCCAGAGAGTTGTGGTGAATGGAGTTACATCCAGTTGGCAGCCGGCCACAAGTGGTGTTCCCCAGGGCTCCATACTGGGGCCAGTTCTCTTTGTTATCTTTATCAATGATCTGGACGAGGGGATTGAATGCACCCTCTGTAAGTTTGCAGATGACACCAAGTTGGGTGAGAGTGTTGATCTGCTTAAGGGCAGGAAGGCTCTATAGATAGATCTGGACAGGCTGGATCGATGGCCCAAGGCCAACTGTATGAGGTTCAACAAGACTCAGTCCTGCACTTGGATCACAACAATCTCAGGCAATGCTATGAGCTTGGGGAAGAGTGGCTGGGAAGCTGCCTGGTGGAAAAGGACCTGGGGTTGTTGGTCAACAGTTGGCTGAATATGAGCCAGCAGTGTGTCCAGGTGCAACAGCAATAAGCCAGGAGGCTCGTATCAGAAACAGTGTGGTCAGTAGGACCAGGGCACTGATCATTCCTCTGTGCTCGGCACTGGTGAGGCGGCACCTCGAGCGCTGTGTTCAGTTTTGGGCCCCTCACTACAAGAAAGACATTGAGGTGCTGGAGCGTGTCCAGAGAAGGGCAACGAAGCTGGTGAAGGGTCTGGAGCACCAGTCTGCTGAGGAGCAGCTGAAGTAACTGGGGTTGTTTAGCCTGGAGAAAAGGAGGCTGAGGGGAGACCTGATCGCTCTCTACAACTACCTGAAAGAAGGTTGTAGCCCGGTGGGGGTTGGTCTCTTCTCTCAAGTAACAAGTGATAGGACAGGAGGAAATGGCCTCAAGTTGCACCAGGGGAGGTTTAGACTGGGTATTAGGAAAAATTTCTTCACCAAAGGGGTTGTCAAGTGCTGGACCAGGCTGCCCAGGGAAGTGGTTGAGTCACCATCACTGGAGGTATTTAAAAGGCCTGTAGATGTGGTTCTTAGGGACATGGTTTAGTGGTGGATTTAGCATTGCTAGGTTAAGAGTTGGACTCAGTGATCTTAAAGGTCTTTTCCAACCAAAATGATTCAAAGGAGCAGAATTATCTCCTTCACCTTGAGATACAGGTGGAACAATGCATAGGCCTGAAGGGTGAATGGGAACATCTGGTTTTAATAGGTTAAAATGTTTTCTCCAAGTCTGTATATTTTCATTGTTGTTTTGGCAGATGTGACCTCTCATACACAGTCTCTAATCCCAGTTCTGCTGCAGGGTTTCTTTAGGATGATGCAACACTGTGAGAGACCTGAAAACTGGCCAGTTCCAGGCTCTCAGCCTTTGTCTGTTTCTTGGAAGCACAGCTCACTCATCAGGCATCACTGAATTTTGCCAGCAACTGTGGCTGTCTGGACCATATGTAAGATAAGCAGATTCACCTTTCAGTGGACTGGACTCTAGAGAAAGAGAACAGACAAATTTCTGGCAAATTGCCCTGTGTGGTTGTAAGCAAATGTAGTATTTCCTGTTCATGTTACAGTTCCAGGAGCTGGAACAGAATAAAATGGCTGTTTTGCCATGGAGAGCACGTTTGAGCAAGGCAACCCAATAAAACACTGGCCGAAACCCATATTTTTTAAATCATAAAGCTATGGTTAAAGTACAGTTAATGCAGTATAACTCTAGCAGCTATACAGATGTTATCATACCCATCTAGTTTATTACGTGAAAACTGTAGTAAATCTGTCATGATTGCAAGAACACTAGATTCAAATTCTAGGTCTCATAGTAATAATGTGGTAAAACATGCTGAAGTGTAGTTTTATTTTGGCATCTACCAAATTTATTAGACTGACTATAGCTTGAGAACACTGCAATCCCTAGAAGAGTGTTATGATGATTGGGCACAATTTTTAATTAGGTATCCTAATTTTCAGAAAGTGTTCCAGTACCACTAGAGATGACGCTTACTGAATTAAAGGTAAAGTGTGAAAGAGCTGGAGTCTGAATTTGCCCTGACATGTCATGGTATGCACATAAATTTTATGTCTGTTGTGTCTGCAGATTGACAGTGCATTGCAGAGGTTATAAAAAGTAAAGCAGTAACAAGAAATTAGGAAGGAATTATTTCTTCAGTAACACTGCCTCCAAGCCTGCCTATCAGAAGGTGTGAAGTCTTTCTCTTGTGTAACTTGGACATGCTGTAATACCAAATCAGAAAAAAAGTTTCAAGTGAAAAAATTTGAGACAAATGAACTGACATATGTTTTCATTCATTGCTACTTTAATACCTCGGGTTCATTTGGGTTTTGTCCCCTATTGTCTTTTATACAGGGAAGTAATCACAAAAATCTTGAATTGCTCTCCTTAAAATCTTGGCTATGACCCACTTTCTCCTGTGGGCCAGATGACACAGCATCTGTGACAAGTCCAAGAAATTATCTAAGAAGTCACTGTGATGGAAGGAATAATGAATGAGCGGTGATAACTAAGGCAAAATGGTATGTAAGCGCACAGACATTACTACATGTCTTATTCTTTTCACCTCTGCTTCATAGGTTACTGGCAATATTTAATGCAGCAAGGAAAGTGTCTAAAACTGTATATGAAGATGTACATTTAAACTAATATGAATGATAATACGTACACAAGCATTCACAGTCATCACCTGGTGTCTGCTCAAGGGTTCGTGAGCACATTTGTAGGTACCGTTAAAGTGCTCACATTTGAAACTGGCAGTAAAGTTAATAAATGTGTGTCTGCAACAGAGGCTAAATAAAATAACCAAAACCATTTTAACCTAAATCTTTGGGAGATTGTAGTAATAGCCTGCAGTCATGGGACAGCAACTAGAGTGAGTAGTGGATTTCTTATTGAACTCTGTGTCATAATATTCACTTTATAGCTTGCAATTATCCTTTGGAGATTACAAAGACAGAAAGGGGCTGTAGGGATTAACTACTGAGGCTTTCTGAGCCTGTGAGAAAATCAGCTTGTTGGGAACATCACAAGGTGTCTTTTGTCAGAGGTCCTGGTGATGAGCTAATTAGTGGTGGAGAGGGGGAGAGAGCCTGGCTCAGTGCAGCTCGGATCTTCCCTGCTCATCCCTCCTCTCCTCCCAGGTTGCTGCTTACATCTTTGCTCCTCAAGAAGACAGTGAATCTTTTGTCTGGTTCCTACCATTCCTTGGAGGTTGCTGTTTGGCGTTATCTTGGCAGTGTCAGTGCTTCCTCACTGCAGCTTATTTTTAGTGGTGGAATATCTATGTAGAATTTATATTCAGGGTGACTTCAGACTCTACCTTTGTCTTTCTGTACATCAGAATATGTTGTGCACTGATGAATGAGGGCTCTTTTCTATTTCTTGGAAAGGAACACCCAGGGAAAATCTCCTTCAGTGCTTCTTCCTCCTATATGCCTCTTTATCACTTTCCCTTTGCCAGATGCACAAGGTTGACAGAGGAACAGGTTTGCATTGCTGATTGCATCCCTTCCATAGCAAAGCATGGACTGTAAAGCCCAGACAGGGTCTTTATTTCCTGGCTGCAAATATTCTGATGCATTTTCTCAGTAATATGTTGTAGCAAACTCTTTTTGCCTACTAAATTAAGATTGAGATGGAGGGCTGAGATGTGGGCTGCAGATGTTTTGACTGCAGCCTGTAAAAACAAGGCTATTGCCTGTAAAAGAGTAAACTGTATTCTTTCAAATGTGTGTTCTAGTATTTATCATAAGAAAAGGGCCTTTCTTTCCATAAAATCATGTTTTCTTTTTCTCTAATATAGTTTAGGGTCAACAGTGAAGTGAAATGATAACTTTCGGAAAGTGAAATTAGCAGCAAATTGAGTGGAGAAAAATGCTTTTCTGAATCCTCATTTCAGGGATTTAAGGAGAAGATAACAGCATGCATTAAAGTCCTGTGTCTGTTTGTCTGTCTGGTTCATGGTTGTGCATATGTGCTGATCTCTGTTAGTGACTCAGATTTGTTCTACTGTCTCTTGTGAAATGTGTCCATGTAACAAAAAGTAGGTGGTCTCTCATGCAAATGTAGTACGTTTGCAGTCTAAAATTGACCCATTCTTCCTTAAGGAATATGGAATTATCAAGGATAATCGGCATCTGGAATTATTTTTCCTTCTGTGCCTTTTAATAGACTTGTGTAAATGCACACTGATTCGAAAAAAAATGTAGATTCCTGTGTCAACTTAACTTTCCAGAAGAGGATGAATCTAGGCATGGGTCTGGGGAGAAATTGGGGAGCATAAATTTCAGGCCTCAAAAGGAGCAGTGGTACAGCTGAACCTCACCAAGAGTTTGAACAACTTAAAAGAAATAAGAAACATAATAAAGATTCCTTCTTTAAATACATCAGGATCAGTATGACCAAGACAGCTAGGGAGTTAGTAGGACCAACATTTTATAGAGCCAATAGAAGTTCAAAAGGTGTGCTGAGATGCAAAAGAAAGAGATGGGACTTCCACACAAAACCCCTCTTTATAGAGGATTAATTAAAAGATCTATTCCAAATACGAAGTACTGGTAGAAAGGATGTGGTATGAATAGGTAAAAAGATGTTCATGCAAGATGTCTGTGTTCTAATGTAGCTCAAGGATTAAACTGTTTGAGTTGTTAGAGCCAAAGAACTGAGTTCAGGGAACTGAAAGGTGGCTAATGTAACTCTAGTTTTTAAAAGGATTTCAGGGGATGTCCAAACCAGGAAGCCTGATGTCTTTATTTGCTCAGTAAAGAATAGAATTAATGAGCATGGGATAAATCTGGCATTGAGGAAGATTTGATGTTTTTTCATAATAGGAAAGAATGGAGCACAAATCCACTAGAGTTCACAAACATTTCAACAAAGGAGATCAATCTGCTTGGCCAGCGGCATTTGGTAACCTCACATCACAGGCTTTTAAAGAAAGAATAGCAGAAAACATATAGTATCCTACTCCAGAACACTCCTCCAGCAACCTGTGGTTCAGAGACTTCCTGAAGCAGCTGTGGTCTCTATATTCTATAGCTTTTGCTATTTTTTTTTCTTCCGGGAATATATTGCTTTCTTGTCTCCATGTAAACCTTCAGCTCATGCTGTGTCTTGTGGTTAGGAGTTCCACAGCTTGTCTGCACTTTTTGTAAGGATCCATCTCCTTTGGATTTGTTGAACCTGAGAGCCACGTAGTTTCATTTGATGCCCTCTCACGTTGTACTCAAAAAGACAACTATTTCACTTCAGGCATGATAAAATGGATGTCAGTCACTTTCTTGTTGCCTTATGTTGTTTTCTTCCAGTTTCAAGAATTGTCATGTTTAGTTATTTCTCATGCCAACATTTAACTGACCTTGTTGTTCTCTGTAATTCTTCCTGTTCTGCTATTATTGAAGACAGATGACAAGAAGTACTTGAAGGTTTAAACTTGCAATTACCATGGATTTATACAGTGTCAGAATAAGGTTTTATATTTTGTCCAATATTCTTTCCCTCTAATTTTGAATGCTCTGCTTTTTGTTTGCTGCTGGGTGTAGAACTGATATTTTCAGAGTTCTCTCACCCAAAGATGCCTTTCCAGGACAATAGCAATCAACTCAGAGATTTTCACTGTACAAATGAAAATAAGGTTGCTTTTCCTCATGTGTATCACATTTATCTGCAATGATATTCACCTGCCATTTATCACTTAGTATTTCAATATTGAGGTCTTCCCGGGTGTCATCACAACTGGGTGTGATCCCCACTATTCTCAATAGAGCTGTCAACAAATCTGCGGGCTGGGCTCTAAAACAATGATTAGTTGGATCTGATTGTCAGAAGCCAGGTGGTATTATTTTGGTTCTTAGCTGTTTGTGCATCTAAGCATTGCTGACTTGATGACTGTAAAAATACGTGTTATTAGAGGTTCACAAATGTGATTTTGAAATGTGAACAAGTGTGTACTGTCCACATGCAGCTTCATTGCTCCTCTTGTGTTAAATACTGAAGAGGGCTGGAGTATTGCTGAAGTGACTGCATAAAAAAATATGCAGGTCCATTTGTTATAGCACTTCTACAGAAGATTGGGTATAGTTAGTTTTAAGATTTGCTTTTCTAATGGTTATGTCTTGTCTGGTCATGGAAGACATATCTTTCAACAATGAAGTAAAAAATAGTAAATTTCTAGAAGTTACAGCTTAGCTAATAAAGGATGCAGGCAATGGGTCAGTGCAAAGATCTAACACATAATTCCAAGTTCTTTCTTTCAGGTCTCTGACACTGATGCACTGCATTAAATTATCTAGATTAAAATGAGTTTCAAAGAGGCAAACCTTGAGCATACTGTGGCATATCTAATTAAGTTTTTGCTGACATTTTCTAGAGGAAAAACTAAAATCAGCCATACAATTAGATTATCACTGGGCCAAGTTCATGATTCTATTAGTAAGACGGTGATGACATTTTCATCACAGGACTCTAGCAGCTCAGTCATAGTTTTAAAGATGAGATGAAATTAGCATTTGGGATCTTACTGCAGTAAAAGAGATTAAGTTCTTTTTTTCACTTAAAAAGATATTAGATAGGTCACTTCTGAACTCCTCTGCTTCCACATTCCCCCAGTTGAGATTAACTTTCATACTATGAATTTCAGACTGATCAAAAACCTGTAAATTTTTAAATGTTCAATGAGTTTAAATACATCTGCCTAGAATCAGCTCTTGGTTGCTGAAATAAAAACTGTATAACTTACTGGTTTTATTATTAAAATAGCCTGGGTAAATGCTTATCAAAAGGACACCCCTTGGTGGTCTCAGTACAAGTATGAGAGCCAAGAAATGCGCATAGTGAAATTAATTATCTGTTGGCCAAGTTTTTTTTCTGAGGGAAGAGGGAAAAAGCTGAATGCTGCGATCTAAAAACTTGTTTTGGGCACAGCAATTTATATTGCTGACAGATTTTTAGCATGGATATTTCAGTCCTTGATGCGCATGTTTCCATTAATGGGAATTGTATAGATGGATCCAAGGTAATATTTTAATAGCTAGGTGAAACAGTAACAGAATTAACCACACAACTGTTAAAGCAGGTATAGTTATTTGTTTTGTTTCCAAGGATCTGGGCACTGAGAAAGTTTAATTTCAGACTTAAGTAAGTTGTAGCTCCAGATTCCCTGTGTGAGATTCCACTATGAAAAAGCTACCCTATACAGGTTTTTATACATAAATAATTTTTAGCATACATTTAGGGTTTTTTAAAATAGTTGTTAGTACTCCATGATGAGAAAAGGACAGCACGGACATGCTGTGTTAAAGGTGACCTGTGAATCTTACTACTATGCTATCAGTTTAGAGCAGGAGACTTGAGGAAGAAGATGGTACCTCTGATGAGATGCCAAGCTGACAGTAGAAGCAAGTTCAGTGCTGTATCATTCATACTCCATCATATTCATATATAAGATGGAGGATCCTTTCAGCACTTTACCCCATCAGTTTGTCATCACGAAGCATACACTGAGGACAGCATTTATACCATGTACTTTTGGACACTAGACAGATAGTATCAAGTCCTCCTGAATTCTGATTTCTTCATGGGAGATTTGAAGCAGAAAAAACTTAAGCAACAGTGTGGTCTTTGAACAGAGTCGAATTTTGCTTTAATCACTCTTAAGCAAAGAATAAAGACCAACATTCCAAGATGTAGCTGGTCTCCAGCACACCAGTTAAAATTGCCAAATAAGTTTGGCCGTTTCTGGAATTGGTGGTTTTTTAATCATTTCCTAACATTGGTTTTTTTTTTCCTAATGTCAGTGAGACTTTTAATTTGAAGGATTTAGCTTCTTGTTGCCTAACTGTTGCCTTCCAGTCCCAAGCTGGAGAATATTTCTTCAACCCCTAAGTGAAAGCCAGTACTGAGACCTCCAAGCTATCTTTAACAGCATACTTCTGCATGTCTGATGTATTCTGTCAAGAACTCATTTACATGGGTGGAACAATACCTTTGTTAAACCACATTTGGCAAAACGTGTTTCCAAGCTAATGTTTTTTCTGTAGGCATGCCAAGGTACCTCAGGCTAGTTTGAAGACTCTTGCATTGTGCTTCACATGTGCTGCGTTGTACTTCAGATGTACTACTAGATTTTGTTCTATAGACATAGCCAGTGTCTGTTTAAAACTAACATATGCAACTCCTCCCTTCAAATACAAAGAGCTTTCTCCAAGGAAAACTGAACTTCTTGGGGGGGTTGTTTGTTTGTTTCTGATTCATTGGCAACTGGAACATAGATGTGAGGAGCAGTTCAAACTTTGCGGCTCCCCCTGTTCAACAGTCTCTTTCAGCAGTTTAGACAAAAAAGGAGCATGAGAAAGTTTCAAGGTACTGCCCTATATGTTCATTAACTGAAAGCTGTACCATCAAATGTTTTTAATAGCGGCTTGTATCGTCACTTTAAATTAAAATCAAGCCACATTAAAGTATAAAAGCTGTCCTTTGAAAACTAATGCAGATACAAATTTTGTATTCCCCTTCTGCATGCAGTTCCCCCAGAGTGTCTTTCAGGTATGTGTGATATACTGTCATTCAGTGAAAAATTCTAGCTTGTAGGTAGCATATTAGAGAACAAAACAAGTTAGTGTGACATTATCAGTAAATATATAATTATTTTTCAAATTTCTTCCTCTTTCTTTAACCTCTGATATTTGGGTGGAAAATTTCTCAATTTTAGCACTACGAGTGTGTTAATTATGAACATGAATCCTATGAAGGAGAGAAAGGAGCATGAATCTTTAGACGTTTTACTCTAAACTTGGCAAAAGAAAGTTGAATATTCATTCATTATAGACTTTTTTTTTTCTTTAATAAAAGAAAAGTCTTGTTGCTTATTTACCTTTGCTTGGTTTAATTTCCATAATCCCTAGCTAGATTCTGACCTTTTCGGTGTGGTAGCTCAATTTCATCACTGAGCACAGCATATAATGGGTCATATTCCTTCTCAGTTACACCCATGCAATGCCAAGCACATGAGGTCAGTGGGATTGTAGGGGTGTAACTGAGAAACTTGTTTTGACCCATCATCACATTCTCTTCGGACAACAGATAGAGGCATAAGCGGGTGACATATAGATGGCATACCAGCTAGTCAAAGAAATGTTTGATCACATTATAACTATGCTGGCCTCTATGTGCTTTACAGCTTCAGATCATTTGATGAGCTTTTGACAGATGGCTTACTAAGAAATATTTCTGATTTTGATGCATTTCCAAACTGGCTCTTTTATGATTATTAATTATTAGTAGTTTATCTTTCTATTGTAATTCCTTGAAGCTGTAGATTGCAGATGGTTACTACAGAAGCAATTAGGACATGACCAATTAAATTCATCAGGTTCTATAGTCCCTTTTGTGTACACAGCAGAGCTTACTTTTCCTTTAAGATGCTGGTGTCATAGCAACGTCCTTAGACATAGTTCTCTTAAGATCTGATTTATTTGGTAGTGATCTTCTTTAAGTAGAAATACAGAGCAAGAATACCTGGATTCTTTTTTATTTTCTTTGAGCTATAGAGTATGTTACCCCAGAAGCCACTAATGCAGCACTGGCACAGTACAGGTGTAAACAGGATGTATGTGATGCCTTTGATCTTTTTATCTAAATATGGCATTCAGATTTGCTTTATCTTTCCTGGAAGTAGATGTTTTTGTGATGTAGCTGAAAGCAAATGAGATTCATGAGGATTAGCTTATCATACAGCAGCAACTTTCCAGCGCAAGTAGACTGTGTGGGAACTACATTGTTTATGGCCACTATGCTTTACAGTCATCCTGCTATCTGTAAAATAGTCAGAGGCTCTCACTGTTTCTACATGCATGTACGTCCTTCATCTCACAGATTTGTAATGCTGTGAGCAGAGCAAAGGAGTTCAAACGCACTAAACCCAGCTTGTTGTAAGGAAGTTCAGCACTCCCATCTGTTTTCTTCCACCATGAGTCATCAGATACAGGAATCGACCTTTGGCTTATTCCTAACATAGAGGGCATAGCTTCACTCCTGGCCTTGTCCAGCCATCTCCTCTTCCAGGCAGAGGTCAGCACTTTCCCAGACTGCTCCCCAGGATGTGAGCTAAGTCTGAGAAAGTCAGCATCACCAGCATGCTAGAATGCCCTGAGGCCATACTAGACTTCTAGGGAACAGGCAACTCACTGTAGTGACGTAGTCTGTGTTTCGCCAGAAATAATGAAGCCTGAAAACTCCCTTTGCACCATTTTGCACTTTCATTGTCACCCCAGACCACCGTGCTCTGCTGCTGACTTGTCAGTCCAAGTGTGAAGACATGAGATAAAAATGATTTTGAGACTACTCAACTTATCATGAAATTAGTATGATTGCTTCCAAGTCTCTTTCCTTTGTTTTATGCTTCAGATTGTTTTATGTGAATGAAGAGACAAAAATAATAGACTGGGGGAGAGGAGGAGATATATTTGATTTTGTTCTGAGCAAATTTGTATTCAAAATCAGTGACACTTCCTCCAAGCAAACTGCTCCACTGTCAAATCTGACATAAGATTTCTATGCTGCCAGGGTCCTGACATTTTATCCTGCAAGTAGCCCAGCTACTGGGTTCCCCCCTCCCCCCACCCCCCCAAAAGAGCTCACAGATTTGTTTTGGGATGTTTACATCTGAAAATTTCTCCAGGAAGTTAAGCTATTAATTCAGTTTTTCCTCAGCCAGAGGGGTCCCTCTTTTCGGCATCTGTTGGCTGTGCTTGTGCTTCATCACTCCATGACAGAAAATCACAGATTCACAGATTGGTAGGGGTTGGAAGGGACCTCTGAAGATCATCTAGGCCAACACCCCTGTAAAGCAGGATCACCCAGAGCAGGTTGCACAGGATTGCATCCAGGTGGGTTTTGAATATCTGCAGAGAAGGAGACTCCACAACCTCTCTGGGCAGCCTGTCCCAGTGCTCGGTCACCCTCAGAATGAACAAGTTTTTCCTCATGTTCAGATGGAACTTGCTGTGTTCCAGTTTGTGCCCATTGCCCCTTGTCCTGGCACTGGGCACCACTGAAAAGAGTCTGGCCCCTTCCTCTTGACACCCACCCTTTAGATATTTGTAAGTGTTGATAAGATCCCCTCTCAGTCTTCTCTTCTCCAGGCTGAACAGACCCAGCTCTCTCAGCCTTTCCTCATACCAGAGATGCTCCAGTCCCCTCATCATCTTTGTAGCCCACCACTGGACTCTCCCCAGTAGTTCCCTGTCTGTCTTGAACTGGGGAGCCCAGAACCGGGCACAGAACTCCAAATGTGGCCTCACCAGGGCAGAGTAGAGGGGGAGGATAACCTCCTTCGACCTGCTGGCCACGCTCTTCTGAATGCACCCCAGGATACCATTGGCCTTCTTGGCACGAGGGCCCATTGCTGGCTCATGGAGAGCTTGTTGTCCACCAGGACTCCCAGGTCCTTCTCCTCAGGGCTGCTTCCCAGCAGGTCAACCCCTAACCTGTACTGGTGCCTGGGGTTGTTCTTCCCTAAGTGCAGGACCCCACACTTGCCTTTATTGAATCTCAGGTTCCAACTCTCCATCCTGTCCAGGTCTTGCTGAATGGCAGTGCAGTCTTCTACTGTATCGACCTCTCCTCCTAGTTTTGAATCGTCAGCAAACTTGCTGAGGGTACACTCTGTCCCTTCGTTCAGGTCATTGATGAATATATTGAACAAGACCAGACCCAGTACTGACCCTTGGGGCACACCACTAGCTACAGGCCTCCAACTTGACTCTATGCTGCTTATCACAACCCTCTGGGCTCTGCCATTCAGCCAGTTTTCAACCCACCTCACTGTCCACTCATCATAAGCCACACTTCTTAAACTTACCTATGAGGATGCTATGGGACGCAGTGTCAAAAGCCTTGCCGAAGTTGAGGTAGACAACATCAACTGCTCTCCCTTCATCCACCCAGTCAGTCATGCCATCATAGAAGGCTATCAGATTGGTCAGCCATGATTTCCCCTTGGTGAATCCATGTTGACCACTCCTGAGAATCTTCTTTTCCTCCACATGCTTAGAGATACCTCCAGAATGAGCTGAGCAAGACCAGTGTTTCCCCTGGCTTTCTCTGGATATGTAGCTATACAACCTGATGGTTGGCATGCTCCTGGAAGAACGTTCTTGGTTCTTATCCTGCTCCATCTGTGTTCTCTGTAACCTGATGATTAAAGGCCTTTTTAAGAAGCCAAGGAATGAAGGACTAAAGGCTGTCAGTCTCAAATAAGGTGTTGAGCCCCAGTCTACTTGCTGTCTAAGCTTTCTCATGTGAAGTTTAGATGCTAGTTTCTGTTGTGCTTTATAAAATAAATGAAAGGTTATGAATGTCCTAATCCATTGGGTAAGTCTTATTTGTGTCCCTTCAAAGCCTTCAGATTTGTGGTCTTTTTCTGCATAGCCTTTACAAGTATGAACTAGACTCACGGTCACTCAAAGAGCTGCATGCAAGAATTCTCTTGCCTAGGAAGACAACAGCGAGAGATCAGGTAACATGACCACAGCCAAGGTTAGGCACTGGGCAAGAAGGATTGCTATTTTTTTATTTGCATGTTTTATTTTCAGCTAGGATATGCCAAATTAGGATTTAAATTAATGTGTGCTAAAATGCATCGGAAGAGATATTGTATTTCCTACCTGTGACTGTGGGGTTTTTTATCATATAGTCTGCATGTAGTATTGTCAGTAGAAGTTATTTAGTGGAAACGGCAAGGATTCTAAAGACAGTTTTGGGCTTTGGTGAAGGATGAAATGCACTGGTGTTGCAAATTCTACAAACAGTTTCTTTGACCAAAGTTTTGGTTAATATGTCCTCTTGTGTACTCATGTTCATGACTTCAATGGGAGTCATAGATTACATAATGAAGAGTGGAATTTACTCTATGAGTCACTAAAAAAGTTTAAAAGATAATATTTTTATAATTAGTCTTTTAAAACTTCTCTGTGAGTTTGTTTGTACTGTGGATCATTCCATCCCAGAAACCCTTCACCTGAAGTGATTAGTTCAATAGAACAAGGGAGTTAGCTTGCAATCTGGGAAGATATTTCACATTGAATCAGGATGAAAAGTTGACCTAAAAGCTTTACCAGGATTCCTCCTAAAAGATATTTTTACATGTACGTTGTTGTAAAGTGATAGTATTTTTTTTAAAAAAAGGTGGGAGGAAGGAAGTATATTGTTGATTACACTTACCCAAGGAATTTAATGTTGAAATCAAGACAGACTGAACCAGGGTGATGCAACATGATGCTTTGTTATGATGTGATTGTAATTAATTTCTTAGACCAAGTTTAAAATAAGTTTTTAATCTTGTTGTTATGGGAAAACAAAACAAAACACCCCAAACAAAACCAAACAAACCAACAAAGAAGGACTTAGCTGGTGGGAGATGCCTCCTTGCAGTCTTGAACTAGTTGCTCTTGTTAAACTAGTGAGTCTTAAATGCCAGGAAGTGCTTTTGCTGCTTTACTGCATCTGTTTTGATCCCCCTCCATGACTACAGTCATTTGGATAAATCTGTGTTTATAGAAAGAGATTTCTGAGCATCCAATATATACCACAGTCTCTCTCATGAAGGGACTCAACACAAGGATAATTTTCAAAGAGCAAAGGAAAAGAACTCTATTCTGGTAATTTTCTTTCAGAATATAAAGCAAATAGAGTGAAATCTGTGTAGAAGACTGTCAGCTTAATAAGTGCCTGCAACTCTGGTCTGTGAAGTTGGAAGTGAAAATTAAATTGTGGTTTTTTTGTCTTTATAGTATTTCAGTGCTGTTTATAAATTATTGCTGAATTTGCAAGTAAATGGGGGAAAAAAAGGTGAAGAATTCCTATTTGTGCAACTTGGAAACTCAGCTTGATTCCTGAACATCAAGCTGTTTTGTTCAACTTCATTTATTATTTCTAAACAGTACGGGAAGTTCTGTAAGCAAATCAATCTTATGGTTAAACATAACTTTAAAAGAATGCTTCTAATTTCAGTAGATCTGTGCACCGGTAGTCAATAGAGACCAGTGCGTGAATCCTAGCATGCTAAAAACATTTTCAGCAGTCTATTGATAATACAAAAGAAACACTACAATTTCCCTTACTTTGTCTCCTGCTATCCTTGAGGATCAGAAAATGAGAGAAAATTTATATTTTGTCACATTCCTAAGATACCCTATTTTATAGTACCTAGACAATCTACAACAGTGTTTGATAACTATTGACTTTGCTGAAATAATGCCTCATGACAGAGACGTAAGCCTGACCTCATACCAGGCTCAGGTTTGTTTCATGAGTGGTTCATTCACCTGTCTTTACCCACAAGAATCATTTTCTATAAAAAGGTAAACTGTATCTGGACTTTTTTCTTTAATTCTATCTGGTTAAAAAAAGTTACCTCAGATGAAAAAAATAGTAATACCAATTTTGGCTGGTTCCATATTTAACACTTTTGCAAACAGGATTGATTGAAAATAGGATGAATTTTGTCTCAAGTTGGGCAGCTTATGCAGATATTTTTTGGTTATTGTACATTATTGTAGTTGTAAGGGATGAAAATCCTTGGGAAGGAGAAAGAGAGAAAGAAAGAAAATAAACTTACTCAAACGCTGTACTGTCATAAGGGATCTCTCTGATCACATTTGTTTCAGAGCCATACATGTATACAATACTTTCTGAGCTTAACCTTTTGCTTTCTTTTGTCCAGATGCAGCTGTGCTGGAGTAAGCATAGTAACTTAAAAGACATCAAAAACTGTTGATTAAGTTGACAGTGCATTTAGAAAGTAATTCTTCCCCATGAAGCAACTTGAGGCACCTTTTGGAAAAAATCTACTATATTTTTCTAGTATTTTCTTACTTTTATGGTAGATTTAAATATTTTCGTATTGGTGGCTCAAAAATTCATAGGATATACATTTTCTAGAAAACTGTAGGTGTTCAGAATAGAGTATAGAACATTTTGTGTTTCCTCTCTGCTAAATTCTCCAGCATTATCTTAGAGATGCAACATCTCTAGTGTTGTTAATAGTGCAGAGCCTGACTTCTAAATTGTCTGCAATTGCCACGTCACCTGCAGTGAGTCAGTAGTTCCTTGAGATTTATGGTGTTCAGTAATCCATGAGATTTATGGTGTTCAGTAATCCAAGACATTTAAGTCCATGGGAGTTTTGTATTTTAATTAATCTTTGATAACTGTTCCTTCCAATGAGAATGAATTGAGATGGAACAAATAAGTAACTTGTATTTTGCATGCTTCTAAAAATTTGTTTCTGTTCAGAGAACTATTCTGATAGGTTCTCATTGAGACTACACAGAAGAACAAACTCTAAAGCAGTAACTCAGAAATAATTCTTTTATATGATTCTGGGAAACTACTTGAAACAATTACAAATAAACATATTTGTAATCTGTGGAATACTCCAGACATCAATAGAATTTCACTGATCCAGAAGTTACTTTTTGGAAAGCAATGGATTGTCTTTAATTTATTATGTGCAGCTCTTACATTATCTAATTGTCTAGCCTTGATTTCTTTTGCTTGCTCTTATTTCCACGTTACCAAAGGAGCTCAACTTTTATGTGAACTACTGTTTGATCTTTTCTGAAAATTGGGCTGTCGTGTTATTCACAGTACATTACTTATAATCTCAGGGGAAAACTGTCATTTGGACTTTGATTTTTGCCTAAAACTGAGAGCTCTGATTTTACACATAGCTTGAACATGTGTTTACATTTGGAGTTAATGGGAAAGTTATTTCCTTGATTGGGATCAAAGCATGTAGTACCTTCTTAGATCGAGTCCTTATAAAGGTAGGGAGTCAGATGCTGCAAAATGCAAAAGATTAGAACGGCTAGTGGTGTTTTTCCACTTCTTATGGCTTTGTTTGCTGTAAGTTTTTATGTCAGGGATACTTGGGTAATATGGTATATTTACCATGGAATATAGGAAGGTAGCAGTAAGGGCCTTTTGCTTTTGACAAGCCTTTCTCATAGCAAATTGCCACGATGTATTAGACTTGCCAAGAGGCAGGCGTGATGGCAGGGATTTTAATTTGAGCCTACAGACCTTGATAATACAAAGGACATGTGATAACATCTCTTCCATTAGCAGCTATTATGATAGCTTTTTTCTGCTCTCCATGGTATAAATAGAGTCTTAATATAATAATCCCATTCCATTTCTCTGCTACTGTGGTGCATCCTGTTGCACATGTTGTCAGAGATAAGAAGGAAAGAGACTGGGGAGGTGGGGCTATTTTTTCCCCTTATACTGTTTTTTAAAAATTATGCTATTGTCTTTCTTATATTTTTGTAAGAGAATGACAGAGCTTCAGTTAATCTAAGTAAGGAACCATTTGGCCTCGAGAGTTCACTGACAGCTTCCATTCAAGTGAACAACAGAGGATGTAGCATAAAAGACACAGAGGACACCAGCCTTACATGCTGTCTAAGAAAATTATTTTCAGAAAATCAACATGTTTTCTGGAAAACTGAGCTGCAGCACATTGAGGAGAGTGCAGATGGCATTTCTGCTTGGCTTTTACAACAGGCTCAGATGTTGGTAATTCTGTGACTTGTGTTTTATTTCCAACATACAGAATCTTGCTCTAAAAGTAAAAAGCAAATTACACAGTTAACATTGAAGGTGAGACTAGCTGCATCACCTATAAGGGTGTCTGTATTTTCACTGTTTTCAGTTCGCTGTTCCTTTAAACACTGCTCAACATTAATCATTTGAACTTCAATTTTCCAGGTGAGATGTATGCCTCAGGCTAACTGTAATTATGAGGAAAATACCTGTTTTTTTCAGAAAACAAGAATGAACAAAAGCACGTTATTTTGTTCTTCTTAGAAGGAATTCTGGCAACTTTTCTCTGAGAAGTTCCAGCAACTTGAGTGCTGGCAGCAAAAGCTCCTTTTATGATGCATATTCTTTTGAAAATACTTCATTAATTATAAGCATTTTAAAGAGATTATTACTAGAACTCTGGAAATGGTGAAGATATTTGTCCATTATGAACGTGTCAAAGCCCAGAATTTGGTAGGACTACCGTTACGGTTTCACCTGTAATCTCCTACATGGTTGGATTTGGTTGAACACTAGGTGCAGTAAAGGAGACTATCTCCTGTGCTTCCTTGATGTACTCCAACTGTATGCTTGATATGGATGTGAAAGTGCAAAAGAGTGTTGATAAGGAGCCCAGGGAGGAGGGGACTGAGATGGAAATTGGGCAGAGGATGAAATGGTGAATGGGAAGCAGAAATTGGAAGTTAGTGGGTGAGAACGGATTAGATGATGAGGAGTGGAAAAGGTGACAGAACCTTGAACTGCACAAGAAGAAGACGGGGACCCACTGTGATATGGAAGAAGAGGAACATAGGTGATAAGGATCAGGATATGGAAAGAGCAGGGCATCGCTGAATAAGAAGTCAAACCATTGAGCACAGAGATGTAGAAGAAGACAGTAAATGAGGGCCACTTGTGATGAGTTCAGGTCAGGAAGAGAAAAAGAAGGAAAGAAACTTGTGCTAAACTGAGAGTTGCCAGACAAAATCGAAATAAGGAACAGCTGCATTTGGAAAGGGAGCATGGAAAGTGTGCAGGGACACTGCCAACGGTGAAAAATGGTCATGGGGAAGAGAGTGGAGAGGCAGAGGACAAACTGGAGGGAAGAGAGCAGAAGAGACCGTGAGCGGGTAGGAAGCTGTGTGCTGCATGGAGTGCGCTCTCCTCCGGAACCGGGAGCGGACCTGGGGTGCACCTCTCCTCTCCCTTAGCAAGCCTTTGTAAAATCTGTTTCTGTCCGCATGGCTGCTGACAACACACCGGTGGTTTGCCTGCTTCTGCCAGTTCTGTTCTTCCCTTAAGTGGCAAGGCAGGGTGTTAAGTGGTTCAAAAGTTCTTAATGTGATGACTCATGCCACATGGAGATATGATGTCATATTTTAAGCTTGCTTTTTTCCCCCAGATCTGAACCGTATCAGAAGTGCTTCTTGAGAAGTGGAGAAAGACTGCCATTATTAATTATGATACTATCTTTAATCAGAGGCACAGACTACTTTAAACTTTACCTTTCCTGATTTTTAGCACATGATTTGCTAATCT
Source organism: Grus americana (assembly GCF_028858705.1). Taxonomy (NCBI): domain Eukaryota; kingdom Metazoa; phylum Chordata; class Aves; order Gruiformes; family Gruidae; genus Grus; species Grus americana. The sequence continues at coordinate 80,583,934 of NC_072891.1, forward strand.
TATTTTACTGCAGGCCTGTGTATGTGTTTGTGCAATATGCAGGTGATTTGATACTACCCAGGCTCTGGTTGTGAAATACCCTTTAACAAATTTTATGTAATAATACTAGAATGCCTTCCTAATCATTTTAGGAAGGAAAACATTGGAAAGTCTCTAACAGGACAAGCAAAAGGGTGGGGAACTGGTGATTTCAGTGAGGTCCTAGCAGAAGCTGGCATGGTGGCAATATGCAATCACATACTGGTTATGGATGAAATCTAATCCACTTAAACTAGAATTTAAAATAAATAATAGGGGAGAAGAGAGGAAAGGAATAATGGTGGAAAGAGGCTTGTATAAACAACTTCCTTTATAACCAATTTGTATTATTACATTTCAACCGAACAACAGATATAGTCCAGGTTTTTCTGAATACAGAAACCAGACGGTTTTTAAAACAAAACATTAATCGCGCTTATTTACTTCTACAGTGACAGTGCACATTTAAACAATGCATCTTTGTTTTCTTTTTCAAAGATTTATTGAAGTAGACAACTGTTAGTGACTCTCAGGAGCCATTCAGGGAGTCAGATTCAGAGTCCAAACTTGGTGAGTAAACCAGAGGTCTGTTCTTATAGTCCCCTGAAAACAGGGAATGATCCCACAGAGGCATCGCTGGTGAAGTAAGGAAAGGTAGGGGCAATTCAAGACATAAGTAAATAAGTGGGTGTTGTTTTGGGAGTTCTTTCTGAAATCAAACATGCTTATTTGGTTTGTGACCCACCACAAGATTATTTCATAGTATCTTTAAATGGTTTTAAATCTTTTATATCTGGTTAATTATCTATTAGGTAGCACAGATGCCCATTATATGCATTGTACTCCTGCTAAGACTTTCTTAGTTGTTCGCTCTGGTTTTGTTTTCTTGGTTTTGGAGTGGGTTTTTTTGTTTGTTTTTTTTTGTTTGTTTTTAATTTTGGAGAAAAAGGTTATTACACTCATTCTTGCCATCAAGAACATTTAATAGTTTGATTTAATCCTTTATGTCTAGACTAGAAATCCTGTCATCTGACAGTCTATCTCAAATTCTTGCCTGTGCTTTGAGGACCCAACACTGGCAACAGCTGTGAAGGAATGAGAGGACTGGGAGTGAGGTAGGAGGAAGCATAAATAATCTTTTCAAGTTGGGAAATTGCAAGCAAAGTTTACCCAGGCACATGGGACTAGTCATTCAACAATTCAGCTGTTGCTGAGAATTACCCATCTTTTTCTGACGTCTGTCTTTAGGGATAGACAATTTTCTCTCCCCTTTCTCCCTGCCTTTCCCCTGCTGTTTTGGATGTGGAAGGAATGGGTGTTGTGCTTCCTCTATGTACCTTAGTTTGCTGAGCACCACGTGAAGGATCTAGGTACGAGTAATTTTTCAGGCCAGATAGATATGGATAGCTTTGGTGACATGGGTGCTGTTAAATTCCCAGAGATACTGCTGCAGTTCTATCATCAGCTTGAGAAATATGCAGGGGGAGGAGTAGGTAAAGTGGCAGGACTAGATTCATCTCCATGGCAATACGCTGATATTTTCTGCTTGTGCATGTGCAGTTTTGTCAATTTGTATCTGAATAGCCTACAAAGGCTACTTCATATTTATGAAGAAAAAAAGTCACAATATGAATTAAACTGGGAAGAGTTTTGTTGAGTGATTGAGTGATTGTGCTGTTTTCTTTGTTATTCTGCTTGAAAATCTTGTTCCTAGGTTGTGGAACCTGCAGTAGGGCAAATAATGTTACTGAAAATTTACTATTTAAAATAAGCGTGGTGGGTGGCAAAAGCTAGATGTTAAAACCTGACCGGGAAACTGTAAGCATTTGTTGTGCAAATGGATTTGGCTTTAATTGGGCAAGCATAAGTTTGGCTCTACCAAGTAATTTGCAGAATGAGATGTCTTTAGGGAACAGTAAATTCCACTTTTCTTTCAGCATTACTTTTCTAGGAAGGATGCTTTTATTCTATAGCAGGAGTTCTGCTGAGCACCTCCCATGAAGCTAAGAATTGACTGAAGTAAAATGCATAATGACTATGTGTCAGATAAGACAGTGATGAACTGTGTTTCTTCAAAGAGTGAGAAGGAAACTTGCTTTCCTTCCGTTGACATCAGAAGCAAATCCATAGCCCACAGGGCATTTAAAAGTACATTTTCTATTTTCAAAGGAGGATATTACTGCTAATACAATAATTGCCTCTGGCTAGTTTCCTTTGAATTCCTTTCTAATTTTTTTGTTAGACAAGTTAATTATTTCATCATTTAAATCATAAAGTGGTAGCAATCTGCGCCATAACACGTGAAGCTTTTACTGTAACATATTAATGTATAAATGTGCAAAATGTTTATATCTTTCTTGTCTGATAAAAATAGTCCACTCTGTTGGCTAAAGTTCTGCATCAGATAAATGGCTTGTTTAGAAATCTCCCAGGTCTGATTGTCTGATGCAAGATTATGGTTTTACATATTCTTTAAAAACAAACAAACAAACAAACAAACCAACTAACCAAACTTAAGTTGTATTTCGGATGCCCGTTTACATTAGTACAAAGTACATACAAAATGCCAATAAGAACACCAGTGTCCCTAAGCCAACTTTGCATCATCAAAATACTGCAAAAAATCACAGCAATATATTGTAAAAGAGACCTTATTCAGGGTAACTTTGGTACTCAACATGGGTCCTATTGTACATTACGTGAAAATCATAAAGAAAAATGCTTAGCCTTCAAACAATTTTCTGTAAAAAAAAAACCAAACCACTAAAAGCAAAGTGAAGAATGAAGTATTTAAAATATTGTAAGTTTTAATTTTGTCCTTTTTTAAAAAAAGTGGAAATACAATAAAATAATTGTATTTGAAAAATTATTCAGCATAATCGGTGTTGCTTAAAGAAAGGACTTCAGATACATTCTCTTTTCATCCAGAAGAGTATTTGAAGTCTAGTGTTGACGATGAATTTTATAGCTTTGATATTCTTGCGAGCCATGGTGAAATGAGTGATAGAGCCTACTGCTAAAACTGTAACCCTAGAAATATTTGGCTTTATTTTTCCTTTAATCACATGCAGGGAGGACTTACTTTCACTCCCTTCCACATTAGTCCCAGTAAACTTTTAGAGTTTCCTGTTCTGATACTGTGAATTGTTTGGACTTAGGCCTGGATAATATTTATCTGGTTTAGAGATTTTTTTTGGTGGTTATTAAATGTTACGGCATGGGTCCTATTGCATGTATTTAATTTGAAGAGATTTCCTTTGTCTCAGGAGCCTGCTAGTGGAAAGTTTAGTCACTCTGACAGTAATGAGGAATTGTATCATCAAATTACATTGTTAATGTTTATGGTCCCTATTTTTCGTTCATGAGAATGCTGGCTTGATCACAACCGAGTGGCACCAAATAACTTTCCAGGTTTTATTTTGGTTTGATGGATTGGCATGCAGTACACTTAAAGTCATAAGATCCTGAGAGGGTTTTCAATGGTTTACTATCAGAACAAAATTTCAGCATTTTACCTGGAAAGGAGGAGGGTTGTATTCTGACCCTCTTCTAGGGACTATGCAATTATGCATTGTGCTTTGCTGTATTTTGATTAAACAGACATAGTTCTGTGTGTAACAGCCCAAGTGCCGTACTTAATCTGTGTTGCTCGCATAACACTGCACCCTGCTTGCTCTTTATTTTTCAGGTATTTTTCATCTGATTATATAGATTGATATAGATGTACAGAAGAATGGTGTGAAATACTTCTGGTTTCACTATATTAGCTGGCATATACCTCTTCTGAGGCAGGAGTTTGAACCTCAATCACTGATACCCTGGGAAAAATGCCCAACTGGAAGCAGCACGCAAGCGATCTTTGGGGAAAACTGATCTTCTTGGTGTTAGGTTAGCTCAGGGGCAACTGCCAGAGAACACCCAGTCTGAAGCTGCTCATGGTTAGACATAAAAGATTCTCTGAATGCTCAGCCCTCAAAAGCTTTGGGTACTCCTGCTGCAGCACAAGACGTTTTAGGTGGTTGGGAAGGTTTACTAAGAAAAATGTAATTGTCTGTGGGGTTGGTCATGGATTCTGAGGATTCAGTCTGGATCCTAAAATCCTCCTAACAAAGCCTTTTAATAGGTTTGGCCATAAATATTTGCACAGGGTTGTAGGTGTCTGGCCACAGATGTGCTGAGTTTGCCAGCTCTTTGACTGAAATGCGCAAAGCAGAAAGCCCACAGAATTGTTCCTCTAAGACACTGAGGTTTGTTCTCCTTGTAGGTTGAATGAGGTTAGGAGAGCTGAAATACACTGCTTGTGTCAGGGTTAGTTAGAAGGCAAGGAGTTATGACTCAGATGCTGTCTGAGCAATGGTCTCCTGGGGCCGTATCTCGTATAGTGACAACAGCCACAGTTGTGAGCTGTGCTTCATGTAACGGTTTAGCCTGTTCATGTCTCCTGTTCTGTTTCCCTGAGTGTACAAATTCATGCCAAATGTTGGGCAACACACCCATAGCAGTTCATGCAGGTAAAATGGATAAAGAGTGTGTGATCTGTTGGTGCACAATCTTGATTCAGGTACAGTCATGGGATCAGCAGTGCAGATTTATTAATTCACTCAACCTAATTTATTCTGCTGGATATTTTTACAGTTGCTTGTGGAATTTAGTCTTTATTGTTTCTTAATCTCTGAACAGCAAGTTTTACAACTAATTGTTCTGTGGTTATTCATATAACCAGCATGTGTGGAGAATTAAAATGATCTCAAATCCATATCCAATTCTTTCCCTTGATATGTATGAATGTCTTTCTTAAGTCAATAGGAGTGATCCATGCCTAATACAGTTGTGGAAGTCATTGTCAAAGATTAAGATAGATGCCAAAAGTATAAATGGTTTTAAAAGGATTAGATAAATTTGTAAAGGCTAAGTCTTTTGGTGACTGTTACTGCATGGGATGCTCCAAGCGTTGCTTCCAGTTCAGTGAGACTCAGAAGTGCTGGTGGGTAGGATCTGTGGACATGGGCTGTGTGATGCTCCTCCAGGTTCAAATCTCCACCCTGGCCATGGCCATGTGTTGGGTTTGGTCTCCTTGGATCGTTGACCAGGCTCAGCATGGCTGCTCTTACATTTTGATCCTATCTATGTTTTTTTGTCTCAGGATTTGGATTTTTTCCCCTCTGTTACATTAGTTAAGTCTATTGTCAAATAGCTAGCTTGGGGGGAGGAGGGGGAATAGATTCTGGCAGTCCTATTGACTAGGAAGAACATTACTTTCCAGATGGCTCTACGTACTGCCTATTGATTTATACCTTACTTCTCATTATATCAGTTTTGTAAGCCTTATTTGCATTTATTATTTTATAGACACATGTTTAAGAAGAAGAATCCGTTTTTTCATATGTATCCTTTTGATTCTTTATACGGTCACAATTATTCCCTTCTTCAGTCAGTAATGAACACACAGTAAATCAGAAATTTATTTAAAGATTTTATAATCCCTCTGATTAGTTCGACACAATCCTGTAATTGAAGATTGTGCCTGTGCTGGATGGAATGGTGTAAGTGATAATTTCATAGTGAAATTATTTCTGTCATGGTCCTAAAGGTAGCACAATCATCTAAGTGCCTGACGCCAAAATGAATTCTTTGCATGAGAGACTTCAGGATGACTATTTGCAGAGGGATGAAAGCCAATGATGAATGAAGGCACCTCTTATTACACAAATATCGACAGAATTACCCAATGTCTTGTAGGACTGAACTGCATTTTGTTGATCAGTCTGACTTGCAAGATTCCTGTCTTAGGGATTTAAACTTGTTTTGAGTTTGTCAAGGGGAGCATATCACAGGAGAACATGTGAGTCAGCATCTCAGCTGCTAAGGCCAGAGTGCTAATGGACCCAACAGTGTAATTCCTGCAAAATATTTTCATTTTAAAATGTGTGAAAAGAACAGAACACTTATTCATGTATGTTAAAAAAGGAAAAGAAGAAGGGTGAGAGGTTTCTTGGTTTGTTGTTTTGTTCTGGGGTTTGTGTTTGGGGTTTTGTTTTGGTTTGGTTTTTTTCCCAAAAATTGCATGACAGTACAATTAGTTTAGGAAATGGTAATAATGCTTATTCAAAAAAGCCTCTGTGGAGATTTAGTGCAGACAGGGCATGCAGGAAACCTGTAGGCTGAAGAGGACTGCTCCGTATATGTCTTTACAGGGTGTTTTATATATGGAAGTGACACAGTGCAATGCTGCTTTTTCATGCTGCATGCGAAAAGAAAAATGGAACAAAACAGTAGAAAATGCTGCTGCTGATCTAATGAGTTTCAAAATGCAGAATAATTCTGCTAAGCTTAGAACATCCTCTGGCAAGTCAGAGCTCTCATGCTGTCATCAGTAGGAGGGCTGTTAAAAATTAAAAGGATTAGGCAAAGCTAGCTGGTCCTCACCAGTGGGGCATGTGATGCCTTCTCCTGCTCTATTGTTCAGGGTGAGGAGGCATAGCTGGGGCCAGGGGAAGAGATGTGCAGCAGGAAACTGTGATAAAAATTGAGGAGATTGCTGGTGGTCTCTAGGACTTTCTTTGAACTGTGCTTAACCCTGGGGTCAGTGGGTCAATTATTATGCCCTGGTGCTGAATGGCAGATGAGCGGAGTCGTGGGCGGGTGGTGGGGAAGGATAGACGTGGCACTTTTGGGAAATTTTTTCCAAGGCTTGTTTAGAGTGCATAAGGCAGCGCAAAGTGAAGAGCTGGTTTACCAGAAGCCACCTCATCAAGCAGCGCAGCAGGACCTTTCCTTAAGCAGGGTAAGTTGGCTCACGTGGAGATCGATGTCATACAGCTGGATTGCTTCCAGTTGCAGTTGGGTCAGAGCTCGAGTGCTGCCTTATCATGTGAATGCATGTCAATAGGGACCCACAAAGTAATTGGGAAACTGGAGACGGGTTTTTGGTCTGTGCCAAAAAACTGATGAGGAATCAGTTTACTAAGCTTTAGGATACATACATGCTGGCGGCTTAGGCTTCTCAACCTCCCTTCTGACTTGCAGCAATTTGGGAGCCTGATCAGCTGAAGTGCATGTTCAGTTACAGACAGCCGTGCCTATCCCCGTCAGACGTCAGGCGTCCCGGCACAGTGTATTGATTCATTGGAGCACACTGATTACTAACACGGCTTTTCGCTGGCCGCTTCCAGTGAAGGAAGCCTCCTGGTAGCCACCCCCAGAGAGGGATTAGGAACACAGTGTCCTTAGTTTACCTTTATTTTTGCTAATGTACAAAGGCACAGTGTCAGTAAGAAGTGATGGAGTGCTGCGGTGCTGTGTAGTGATGTCATACCGCTTGAGAGCAGCTGGAGTGCAACCAGCAAGCTCAGGTTCCTGCCCAGGTCGCCTGCTCTGCTGGAGCTGTCTGGAGGTCAGCATTCCCATCCGCATGATATCCATCTGCTGATAAAAGGCTACTGCAGACGAGATATGGATTTACAGTGTATCCGTGACTACAAGCAGATACCCTAACAGCTACTGATGGGCTTACCCCCATGAATCCCTCTAATCCCTTTTAAAACTGCTCATGCTCTTGGTCTCCATGACACCCTGTGGCAGTCAGTACCACAAATAAAATGCACTGTATAACAAAACCGGAACAAACAAAAAATCACAAAATATCTTGCCTTTAGTTGGTTGTGGGGGTTTTGTTTGTTTGTTTTGGTTGGTTGTTTTTTTTGTTTTGTTTTTTTCTGGAAAGCTTTGTGTCCTGACAAATTTACTACATGCTCTCTATTTCTTATGACTTCATAGATTTATGACATGCCCCTCATCAACTACTTATTTCCCAGGAAATTTATAGCAAAAATTTATAGCAATTTGATATAACTTAATCATCATTAAATTAGTATCAATTGCTGGATTAGCAATTCACATCGATAATTTTTGGTTCCTAAGAAAGTTTTTTGCATTGTAATTGTTTCTGCAAGCTCTCCACGTAGTTGTCAAGTTAAGTAATTTCTTAAGGACTGAAGAACACACTTTTAAAGAATCAGTTTTGAGTTATTCCAGAGTTCATTCTGTAGCTTATAAATATTTTATCTCAATTCCAGCTTCTGCTTTCCCTGGAAGTTTAACAAAAAAAGAGTAAGAAAGACATGCCAAGTAACATTACAAAGTTAGTACTAAAAATGCTGGATGTTCATTGTAGTAAATGATGAAAGGAAAACACCTTTTTGGTTTTATTTCACTTTGCAATACTTTGAAGATACTGCTTTTCCGAAAATGAATGAGACGACTGGATTAATTAGTACAATTCTAGGTCATGGAAAGGTGAGAATATCTACCCTGTGATTGCGTTTCATTTCAAAAGTGGAGAGGATTCGAAGCCCGAGGAGAGGCAGAGGCTGGCCAGCAGTCCCAGCCAGGTGTTCTTGTTCATGCTGGTTCTTAGCTGCGGAGGCCCTTTCTTATACAACAGCCTGTGCTTAGGTAAAGCAAAGCAGGGTGGCAGCAGAGAAACTGGGAGTTTTACGTCATGGCACCTTATTTTCAGACTTACATGCATATGTGCCACGGGGGGAGATGTCTGAAAAACGAGTGCAATTCATGTTTAGCAAAAAGGAGGAGATAAGAGATTCTCTTTTTTCCCATGCACTGGGTGGGGGGAAGTGAAAAATATTCTACTATTTTTCCCATAATCTTAATAAAAAAAATAAATATTGCACACAAACTTAGAAAACCAGTGTTTGCTGTCTTTGTTTAAAAGTGCCTGATGAAAACTATTTCAAAGTGTAAAATTCCACAACTTTACATAGGTAGATACAAGGAGAACCTGAGGTCAGTACACCAGCAGCAAAAACTGCTGTAAAAAGGGCTTTATCACTGCCTAAATTAGTTCAGCCACTTAGTCAGTGACTCTATACTAATAGGTACAGAAAATAACTCTTTTATAATTCAAGGGGAAACAGGCTTTCTCTAATGAAGAAGACAAGAAATACCATCATTTGGCATTAGAACTTGATGCATTTTCCCTGGGTTCCAAAGAATATTTCTTCCTGTCATTCTCTTTGACAATTTTTCCTTGGGCTGATGTTTCATAATTACATCACCAGGAAAGAAAAACAGACTCATAAGCCTTTTTTCTTCCTGTTTTTTTTTTTTTTGTTTGTTTGGTTGGTTGTTTTGTTTTGATTTTTTAGCAAGAACATCCTTTAAGGGATCATCTAATGAATATAGATTATATTTTTAAGAAAAAGTGGCATAAAGTGTTTAAAAAGTAAACATAAGAAACCATAGATTGTTATCTTCCTAATATATGCATTTGAACACTTACTGTGCTGTTTTGGAGAAAAAAAATCAATTTTTCTGTAATTAGTAAGGCAGGTGGTGAATTGGGAGTTCAAGAAAGCTGCCCTCTGTTTGCCCTGTTCTGGTTTCAGTTTGGTTAAATATACTGTCATTCCTCCTGTGCATGAAAACAACCCACTTCAGTAGCCTGGGACCTCTCCCATGCTGTTCCCTGAGCTGTTCCAGGAGATTTAAGAGCAGACCCAGAGTGGTTGTGTTGTACACTCATTGGGTCTTCCATGTTAGTGGGGGGGGGGTTGGACCCTTTAACTTCATAGTGTTGCGGATGAAGGTGTTCGACACGGTTATGATTTAGTCAATTCAGAATTTATTAATAGTATGAGGTAGATCAGAGGTTAAATTTTAGCAGTGCTTAATGATTGACCAATTTACAGTAATTCAGTAAAATATATTATGATCTAAACAGCGACAATTACAGATTTGAAGATGACAAGATTCACATTAACTTACTATAAGGTGTCTTAAATCACAGTGTATACATACATATATATATATACACATAAACATAAAACACGAGACAAACAGGTACAAACAGACGAACAGAAATCTTTGGGCCCAATGATATATGCCACCCACACTCGTAAAGGCAAATGTATGTGTTTGAAGACGTGTATAGGTAGAGAGGTGGATGAAGGAAGCTAGTTTATAGCTAAAGTTTCCCTCTTTGAATTCAGAGTAAATTCTCCCAATGCACCGGCATTACTCAACGGGCGACAGTTCAGACTGGAGAAGGCCGGCTTCACCCTGGCAGATGATTCTCATGAAGTTTGTGTCAGAGAGGTGTCTCAGCTCAGGGGAGGTGGTGGTGGTACTGGTCCCAGCCCGCTGCCGTCCAGGAGAGCTCCAAAAGGTCTCACGTAGAACCGCTGTTCATAGGGTCCGAGATAATTGGCTTTTGTCAGGTACTTTTCCACTTCCTCCCAGCTCAGATGATGAAATATTCTGGTATGTTCCACCGGCTGTGCAGAGTCAGAACTTTCCTGGTATCCCCCCTGTTTTGGGCCGTGGCTCAGGCACAGGTGCACCAGGTTGTCAGGAGGTGATCGATGATCACTGTTGTTCCCAAGTAATGAGGGAACAAGAATGTTAAGGTTCAAGCACAGATGTGCCAGGCCGTTACCCTTCCCGTTATGAGGAAGCCAGAACCAGGCACATCAAAGGGGTGTCTCAACGCTCTGGTCTGCTGCTCAGGTATGCGGCCTGGAAAAGGGGGGGAGAGATTGCACCAAGAGCAGCTCAAGAGAAGTGGGGGTTGCACCACCACACATAGTGACTGCCGCCTTGTGCAATGTGTGGCAAACAGGTGCCATGCTCTTTGGATTGTTGTGGCCTGCTCTATTCTCTCTATTCCCATGAAACAATGTGACTAGTGATGCACATGTTCAAATGTAGGGGCACTTTTGGATTTTCTTTTTGGAGCATCTCAGGGGGATAGCGTTGAACTGGAAGTCTGAGAAAGACCTGGATATGCATATCTGACCTGAAAAGGTGGTGCGTGAATTAACATTAAGTACATCAGCAAAAGAATGATAGAAAACACACATGAGACTTCGTGCCTGGATCTCACCACTACCTCCAAGAAATGAGCTCAAGCTGTGACTTTGATGTGGATCCATATTTCAACCCCTTAATAGTCTAGAGGTCTTTAGCTCTAGGGATGTGATTTTGGCTATGTGAAAGACAGAAGTCAACTGAAAAACTTTAAGTCTGGGATAAAGTTTAAATCTAAACAGTCCCAGAGTTGAATAGAGTTTGAATTTGTAGTTATGGTTGGAGCCATTGTTCACCTATAAATACAAATTCACTCATAATATGACACAAGAAAGTAAGATATAGATGAGAAAGAAGCTGCCATTAAATGAGAAACAGATTTGTTGCTCTAATGAAATTAAAAGAATAGGGGTGCAAGCCAGCAAATGTATTGTATTGTATTGTGAGAAAAAATGTTTAATTTCCCATTTGTGATAACACTGAGAAACTAAATAGGGCCATGGTATGAATGTTCCTTCATGCAGCACTTATTGCTGAGAGCTGGCAACATATGAAACCTTCCTACTCTAGGCTGCTTGCCTAAAACCTCCTACCCCTGCCTTCCCTCTGACTTGACACTGCAATAGCCCTTTTGAAGACTGTTAGATATGCCTTAAAAAAAAGAAAGTCTTCAAGAAAACTGCCAGGATTCTTGTACTTATATGTATTTAAGATGCCAGCCACATACGTGGACGTTTTGCAATAAAAAGCACGTATCCATTTTAGCAGTGGGTGCCTTGTAGTATTAGCTCTTGAAAGCCAGATGTAGAAATCTTTGTTCTAAATATAAATATTGTTGGACTTGTAAATCAGTAATATTTAAGTAGTAGAGAGATACTTAGCCTACATGGAGAAGATAATACATTTTCAAGCCATAAAAGAGAATGAAGGGTGATCTTTACCCCATTTTCTTTCTTCTATTCTCCCCCTCCCTCCACATAATTTATTCCCCTCCTTTTTTTTTCTTTCTTCTTTTTACCACTGATTATGAACTACTGGATTTCGTGCTTAAACTGTGCAGGGTTAAAAGTATAGCTTTCCTCATATTTCTGAACTTTCTTCCATAAAAAGCTTAGGAAGATGATCTCTAATTTCACTTCCTCAGCATGAAAAGTAAAACATCTGGTTGTCTTAGTTTCCCACCCCAGCAGCAGACTTTCAAGAGAGCAAATAAGCAATGATATGCTTAAGATTAAAAAACAAAAATCTGCTATGTACATGTTGGCATGGGAGAACAGCAGTGTGATGGAGAAAAGCATACAAGTTTCTATAGCACTCATAATTACAGAGCATAGATAACAGCCCGCAGTTAACACTTTAATATGTCCTGGCCCCTGCTCTATTTTTTCTGGCCGTTGTCAATGGAAAGTTGATGGTAACAGCTGGTTGGGGATTCCCCTGAAATGAATATAACCAGCTGCTGCGTGCTGGTTCTTGCTTCCCCCTTCCTCACATACATGTACTTTGAACACGTGTCTGGGGCAAGAGCAGGTTCTGCAGCGGGGATGGTTATGACAAGCAGAGTAATCAGGAGGGGCTTTCGGCAGGACTTAGGTTAGAGCACTCTGGAAATAACTCTTTCAGTGTCACCTCGCTTCGATACTGTCCACAGTGGCCTCAAGAACAGCAAAGCTGGGGAAGGAGACTCTGTGTGCTTCCATTCCTTATCATCAGGTAATGCCTGGACCCAGTAGAGGATATGACTTTTAATTTAGCCCCTTCATCTGTTCCACTTACTTGCACCTTGAAATTGAGCATTTTCCTTTTTATATTAATTTTCCAGGTTCCCTTCAACGGCCAATATTATTATGATGACAGCTATAAGGGGATATTCTGCTTACTTCAACTTATTTATTCCTAATAGTGCTCAGGCAGGACAACCCATTCTTCACCTGTGTGCAATACCTTTAAGACAGAAGTTAAGGGTAGTGGTGGAAGAGAGGTATAACTGTCTTCCAGTTTTTGTGCAATGGCTGTAATTTTAAAAACATTGAACTAGGATCCTCTCAGTAATCTCTTGTGATATATTTCTCATTGACAAATGTCTTCAAATATACTTAAGGTGAGATTCTACCATAGCTGGGTCTCCACAGAAAGCCTGGCTGCTTCAGGACCTTACATTGTGCTTCTGTGTGGAAGTCAATCTCCTGGAGAGGGCCAAAGAATTCATAGGATCAAAGGCTAATCATTCAGGCTGGAAGGGATCTCTGGGCCATCCTCCTCCCAAAGCAGGGCCAGCTCTGAGATCAGACCAGCTTGCTCAGGGTTTTTTTCCAGACAGGTGTTGAAAACTCCCAAGGCTGGAGATGGCATTGATGCTTCAGGCAGCCTGTTCCAATGCTTGACTGCCTTCACAGGGAAGATTTTTCTTCCTGTTTCAGGCTGAACCTCTCCTGTTTGAATCTGAGTCTGTTGTCTCTCATGCAGCTAGCACTGTGAAAAAGCCAGATGAGTCTTCTGGATAACCTTCTTGTAGGTGTTGAGGAGCTGCTTTTTAGTTCCATGGAAGTTGTCCCTTCCCCAGGCTGAACAAGCCCAGCTCCTTCAGTCTCAGCAAGTGCTGCAGCCACTGACCATCTTGGTGGCCATCTGCTGGATTTATTCCAGCTGATCAGTGTCTTGTGCTGGGGGAGCCAAAACTACATGGAGTATTCTAAGTAAAAGACATTCAACTGCTCTCTCCTTGTCCACAAAGCCATTAATTTTGCTGCAAGCAGCCAGTCAATCAGGCTAGTCTGGCATGATTTGCTCACGGTAAGTCCATGCTGGCTGCTCCAAATGTCGACGTTCTCCTTCCTGTGACCAGAAATGTGCACTGTGGTTTACTCATGGACCAAAGGCTGACCATCTTATAGCTTCCCAGATAGTCCTTCTGGTCTCCTTTGAAGATGGGTGCAAGTGTTCCCATTCTCCACTCAAGAGGAACCTCTCTCAATTTCCATGAGCATTTGAATAAGATAGAGAATGGCCTTACAAGGGTATTCATGTACATGAACGTGCCTGTTATTACCCACCCTTTCTCTAGTTTTCCCCTTAATTGCTAATGTGATAACACAAGAATTAATAAAGGGGAGGGGTTGGTCTTTCTGTTCCACAATACAGGCAGAACAGCATGCATTTATCCTTCATGAAACTCTTTATTTCAAGAGTGTTGAGTGACATTAGGAATAAATTTGTCTACCCTGCTCTGGCTTATTTCCTTATCTTCCTTATATGTGTGATAATTCAGTCGCTCTGGCATTCTACAGGCTCTATGAAATGCCAAGCAAATAATTTATTCATTGTTTTGCTCTTCCTCCTTTCCTACAAGAATGGATTCTTAATTATTAAAATGTAACTTCAAGGTTTGTCTGCTTTTGCATGGATTTCTGCAGGTTCTTACTACTATGGCTGACAGTGTTAGCAGTGACAATAAGATTATAGTTAACGATTTGGTAGCCTTATCATTACACATCTTCCTGGATTTGCTGATACATATCAGATACCACCTTTGTTCTGCATAACTAACCTAGAATGTAGCCAAAATCTACTTTAATATCGGATCTTTTCTGTTTATTTGTGTATTTCCTTGGTTTTGATCAAAACCACAAGTTACCATCTGTCTGAAAGGGAAACAGCAATTAGCTATGCTAATTACTAGCTGAACTAGAAAGTTTTGTTTTTCTTATCATCCCACCATTTGCAATGTACAGGGTGAGTATGGTGACATAAATATTGTCTCTCTCCAGTTAAATACAAATGCTTGATTTACACAGTCATGCAATAGAATCAATACAATGCTGATACTATAATAAATTTGCAGACTAATTCGTATTTAATGAAAAAGGGATGAGCATATGAAGAATTTTGGGCGACGTGAAGCGAGGACTTACAACATGTTTGATACACTCCGGTAACCACTGTTAAGCATGTTCTTACCTTGAAATAGCATATACTTCATATGAAGTACTTTACTCTGCACTAAAAGTTGGTTTACTGTAGGATGGGAAGATATATTCAGCCCTTTTCTGGCATGCTGAAAAAAGGATTAACCATCTTCTTTGTCCATGTTCCCATGTGTGCCATGCAAGGAATGTCCAGGTATAACAGAGGAGGGTCTGCTACACCATCTCTCATCTGTGCTACATTTGTCGTTACATGAAAAGCAACTGCATACTTTCTCAATGACCTGTACCTTCTATTAGCAGAATGAGAAATTACAGCTTAGATCCTATGAAAGAGCACTGAGAGAGCACACTGACAGCTCTGACAGTTTGTGCTGCCATGGAAATAAAATGGATGCACGTTTCTGAAGGCAGCAAATTCCTAAGGTAAATAAAGTAGCTGTTGACCGAACACAAAGGACATACTAGTTACAGCTGAGTACATGAGATGAAGTGTGACTCTTCTCACATCTCAGACCGTAATGTAAGCTTGCCCAGAGTGGCAAATGTTTGATTCAGATTTTAATTAATTTTTTTGTCATTGCTGTGTACCTCTAGCTTTCTGATTCAGAGTGCAAACGCAGGCTAAGCACAAAAACATGTAAAAAAGGCTGCTCTCTGCATATTTTTTGCAAAACCAGAAGTTAAAAACTCTGGGTTTATTATATTCTGACAGGCTAAAAACCTTTAAATAAGTGAATGTTTTTGCTGAGTTTGCCTAGGCAACAAAACTTTCAGTACTGACCTAAGCCAGCCTTTCACTCTTCTTGTGATTTGCCCTTCTCTAATGATAATGTGAGCAGACAGACTAGGATAAAACAGGTTTAAATCCTCTTAAGCTGTAAAAGTAAAGGAACACAAGGATGTCTGGGCTGGTTTCTTCGTCAGAGGCAGAAGGTACACACCCAACATACAGTAAACATCTGGACTGCATCAAACTATCCGGGTGGAGAGGGCAAATGTCTTTGCTGAAGTCTTTCATGAAAGATTAAATGTCTGCCTGCTTTTTCAAATGTAGTCGTACTAAGGTGCCTTAATTTTGTATTTGCAATTAGTCTGAAAACTTAAGTTACTCATTTTTAGGCATGGCTATAAACCACAGGTTTCATTTGGCAACAACAAAGAAGTTTCAATATTTTATACTCATTTTGAAGCAGAATAAATTCTAAATTTGTTGAACATCCTGTTGCAGAAAAGCAAGTCTCTGCAACAGCCACAAACATGTGCAACCATCATGAACGTTTTACAGGTGGAAAAAATGCAGGTAGAAAGAAATCGAGTGATTTGATTTCCATAAATAAGCAGGGTTTGACCATCTCTCTCTTGCCCTCAAAATTACACTTTTTCACATTTCTGCTCAATGCTGGTCTCTGCTGTGATGTGATAGGAGCTTTCACCTGGTGTGGTCTTAGTTGGAGCCATTTGGGTCAGCAGGTGGTTGTGCAGGAGAAGGGTAGAGCAACCTCTGAGGGTGCACAGTGTGCGAGGGGGGGAGTGATGTCCTGAGACGTATCCTTGGCTGCTCACTTCCCATCTGCGCCAAGGACATTTCAAGGGCACAGCCTGGCCATCCCTACAGATGAAGCGCCTAACGCAGTATGGCTTTCTACTGATGGTGAACAGCATTGCCAAAGTGAGCCAAAACAAAAGAAATGATCCTCCCAAGATTAGTCTCATGAGATCTGATTTTCATTTTTTCTGACCCAAAGATGCCTGTTTCTGTTCCCTGGGTACTGGACGATGCTCTCCCTAATTTTCTCAAATAAATTTAATGCTTACTTTAATACCTCTACAGGTCTGCCTGCTGCTGCATGGACATAAGTACTGACTATCAACCAAAACGAGTTTTTCCCAGCTGCGAGGAGGCATTGTTGGCTCCTTCAGGAGTACCTAGAAACAAGAGAGTAAAAGACCAGCTTGGCTGTGCTTCCTGCGTGACCTTGGGTTGAGATGCTTAATCTCGAAGAGTTTCCGTTCCCCCCCTGCTCCCCCAGTGAAACAGGGATAATAATAGCTGCCCCTATCGTTGGGGTGGTGTGAGGATTAATAAGCTAATGCCTGTGAGGCTGTCTGGCACCCTGCTGACAGGGGCTGCCTGAGTGCCGTGACAGAGCGCAGGAGTGAGGGAGCTCGCAGAGCAAGAGTTGTTCACTCTCTGGTGTTGATTAGGGGGAAAAAACCAACCATGAGAGCAGGGGAGGGGAGGCAACAGCCATAAAAAGCTGAAGCAACTGCAGAAGCCCACCTGCAGGACTGCATCCAGCTTGGGGGGCCCAGCACAAGAAGGACATGGAGCTGTTGGAGCGAATACAGAGGAGGGCCTCAAAGATGATCAGAGGGCTGGAGCACCTCTCCTGTGAAGACAGGCTGAAAGAGTTGGGGTTGTTCAGCCTGGAGACGAGAAGGCTCTGGGGAGACCTTAGAGTAGCCTTCCAGTACCTGAAGGGGCCTACAGGAAAGCTGGAGAGGGACTGTTTACAAGGGCATGGAGTGACAGGACAAGGGGGGAATGGGTTTAAATGAGGGTAGATTTAGATTAGATGTTAGGAAGAAATTCTTCCCCGTGAGGGTGGTGAGGCCCTGGCACAGGTTGCCCAGAGAAGCTTTGGGTGCCCCTGGCTCCCTGGCAGTGTTCAAGGCCAGGTTGGATGGGGCTTTGGGCAACGTGGTCTGGAGGAGGGTGTCCTTGCCCATGGCAGGGGGGGGGGTGGAATTAGATGATCTTTGGGGTCCCATCCAACCAAAATCATTCTATGAATCTATGAAATAACTTGTTTGCCCATGGTGTTAGTCTCACCAAGTGCATGCGTGTGTATGCTATACAAGTTTGTGTTATAAACTTCATCCTATACCCATGAGGAGACCTAGGTGTCTTCTGCATGACAGCATGACATCCCACATAAGACTTGAGCAATTTAAGGCAGTTCATCCATGGTAGTGCAGGAAGAGAGATGGACCAGCAGAAGCCAAAGAAACCAGAACCACGTGCTTAAAGAAGTTTTGCTTGTCTGTGCCCACCTAGTAATAAAGGATAGCATAGGTGGGTTTTGTGGATGCTGAGAAGGTATCAGCATAAGCTTAGGTCAGGCCAGACTTGAATTAGAGGCTGTGATTCCTAGAGGCACGCTCATGTGCTTCTCTTTAATTCTTTTGATGATTAAATTGTTTTGATTTGAGGGGGTTTTTCCTTCTTTCCTCCCCAGTAACTGATCCTAAAGGGAAAACAACCTTTCCACCATGAACTTAATCTATTAGCTATCAGTGACACAGAATAACAGTTTATGTTTTATAAGAAATTATTTATATTAAAAATCTCATACGTCAGAATATTGGTGGGAATTTCTGCTTTTCCAGAAGATTTGCATAGCGCAATTCACAGAGTTACTGAAATGTTATTGTATCTGTGTGAGCATGGTCAGGACCTGATGTGAAATTTCTTGTGATCTAAATCAGGACCACTCAAATGTCAGTCTAGTGAGGATCCAGATGTGAGTAATTTATTTTTCTTCCTTACGCCTCACCATAGCCTAAGGATGAGACACTTCCTGCACTTCTACGATTGCTGCTGTTTGGAGGAGCAGCTGCAATGTGTGATTGCAGTGCCCAGCTGGAAAGGCAGAGCGCCAGGCTGGCCTGGCAGAGCTGGTACACTGCTTGCAGCTGAGCAGAAGGCTTGTAGAGATGACACAAAGAGCAGAGTAGTCCAGTGATGTGCCTTACTTCATGCTTGATGAACCTCTTATTCATGGCTCTGATCACTGGATGAAGCATCATTTGAATGTGGAAGGAGAGACCTGTTATCATATAGGAAAGCGGGTGATGTGTTACATCAGGGAGACTTTTGCAGGTGCTACCACTTATTCTGGAGGGAAATAAACACCTCTCTCCTTTGCTACAGTTCAGATTAAAGTAGAAATGATGGTAGAATAACAGTAGCACTTAGCAGATGGACTAGTGTCAGACATGAGGGTTTTGCAAATCCTTATGCTATTAGTTTCTCATTAATAGCTCTTTAAAGTGCTATTTTTCTGCTTCTTTAAAATGTTTTCTGTAAGCTGTTCAGTAGGATGGTGTCCTACTGCTTTTACTGGGCTTAGTAAAACACAGCCTGACTCAGCTGGGACTTAAGGTTTTTTACTGCAGTGCAATAAAAAAAAAAAAAGGAGAGACAAGTTTAAGCACTTAGCTTTAATGACAAATCACAATTAGT
Organism: Grus americana; assembly: GCF_028858705.1. Taxonomy (NCBI): domain Eukaryota; kingdom Metazoa; phylum Chordata; class Aves; order Gruiformes; family Gruidae; genus Grus; species Grus americana. Next base: position 80,602,948 of record NC_072891.1, read on the forward strand.
ACACTTAATCTCTTTCTAGCACCTATAAAGCCTTTGGTCAGAGGCTGACAAATTTCATGGGAGCACTCGATTTCACTATTTACACGCTTTTGAACAGCAATATCTTTATAGGTATGTCTTATAGCAAGGCAGGAGTGGGCTATGTCCATCCTGTTGCTACAAAAACCCTTTGTGACTGTATATGATATGAGCATCTATAGTTCAGCTATAAATTCTGTTTAGCAAACAAGCTCATTTTATTTTGGAAAGAAGGCAGAATGAGCCTGTGCCTACCTGATTTCATGTAGACCTACTGAATCTCAGTTAAGTCCCCCATTTTTCATGCCTGAGACATTATAACACAGCAGAGATCTTTCAACATAACAGGTATTTGTGCACATATTTGCCCAACAGGATACATGTCTTTGTGGCATGTACCAACAGCATGTATATTTGTTCATTTTTTGCAACTTTCTTCATCTGCTTTACAGACCTGTGATCCAGACTTTGGGGGATATTGGTAAAGTGCTTCTATCACTAAGAAAGGAGCCATATGCATTTCAGCATTGCTCTATTTTTTTTTCTGGAGACTTCATAGTCCAAATAACTCATCAACATTTGGGTTCCTTCCTGTGTAAGATGTGATGAGAAGTGATTAATTTTTATGCCTGATTCTTAACTTACTCAAATCAAGATTTTATATGAATTATTTCTGAAAATCATTTGTTTTGCTGAAGCAGTGCGGGAACTTAAATATATTGTACAGGCTGAAGAGCAGCATTTTCCCTGTTGTGGGGGAAGGTGTGACTAAGCTATAATTTATTCAGTGGGAATCACTACACCATCCTTTCAGATGAAAATATGCTGAGGAAGGTCAATCCTAATTCATGATACAGACTACAGGTGTATGTGAAACAAGAGTAGCAAAAGAAGTCTTCTGCCTATTCACAGAATCACAGATTCACACATTGGTAGGGGTTGGAAGGGACCTCTGAAGATCATCTAGGCCAACACCCCTGTAAAGCAGGATCACCTAGAGCAGGTTGCACAGGATTGCATCCAGGCGGGTTTTGAATATCTCCAGAGAAGGAGACTCCACAACCTCTTGGGGCAGCCTGTCCCAGTGCTCGGTCACCCTCAGAATGAACAAGTTTTTCTTCAGGTTTAGATAGAACTTGCTGTGTTCCAGTTTGTCCCCTTTGCCCCTTGTCCTGGCACTGGGCACCACTGAAAAGAGTCTGGCCCCTTCCTCTTGACACCCACCCTTTAGATATTTGTAAGTATTGATAAGATCCCCTCTCAGACTTCTCTTCTCCAGGCTGAACAGACCCAGCTCTCTCAGCCTTTCCTCATACCAGAGATGCTCCAGTCCCCTCATCATCTCTGTAGCCCTCCGCTGGACTCTCCCCAGTAGTTCCCTGTCTGTCTTGAACTGGGGAGCCCAGAACCGGGCACAGAACTCCAAATGTGGCCTCACCAGGGCAGAGTAGAGGGGGAGGATAACTTCCTTCGACCTGCTGGCCACGCTCTTCTGAATGCACCCCAAGATACCATTGGCCTTCTTGGCACGAGGGCCCATTGCTGGCTCATGGAGAGCTTGTTGTCCACCAGGACTCCCAGGTCCTTCTCCTTAGGGCTGCTTCCCAGCAGGTCAACCCCTAACCTGTACTGGTGCCTGGGGTTGTTCTTCCCTAAGTGCAGGACCCTACACTTGCCTTTATTGAATCTCATTAGGTTCCTCTTTGCCCAACTCTCTGGTCTGTCAAGATGTCGCTGAATGGCAGCACAGCCTTCTGGTGTGAGAAGGCTACTTATAAAACCTTATCTGTACGCTTCTTTAGGGTCTTGACATGATCACCATCACAACATGCAAAAGACACCGGTTTTCTGGCAGGAAAAATCCTGCACTCTCATCCATTTCTATGGGAGGTGAGGTGACACGTTATTTGGGGGGACACAGCCCAAAATGCACAAGGGGGTGCTGGGGCTAGCAGTAAGGCTGATCTCTGCAAGAGTAAGAAAGAAAGGAGGAGAGTCATGGCTGGAGAGGAGAGATGGCACCTCTGGTATGACATGAGGGGAGCTTGCAACAGCCTTTTTTTTTTTTTAATAAAGGAGCTCTGAATGCATGCTCCTTGCTGCTCACACAGGGCTCATGCATAACAGTGAGATCAGTCATCCCTGGTTTGCTGCCCTTGTAAGCCATGCTAGACATGGGGAGGCAGAAGAAAGGAAAACGTAATTCATTCAGCCAGAAGCAGGGACTGGAGGTCTTCTGGGGGCTGTGTCTTCCCCCCCCACAGCTGCCAGCTGCCCAGGGGCACCTGTTGAGACACTGTGGGGAAAGGAGCCATGAAGCCAACTGTCAAGAGCTTTTGGGGATGTGGGGCTGATCCACAGCACAGTGGCTTGCTTGTAATGCTCACATCTTTTGCCCCATCGGTAAGTCCAGCTCCTCCAAATTACTGGGGCTTGGCTGGAGACATGTGTCTCCCACAACCTGATCCGTGTGAGAGTGGCCGGGTGTTGCAGACCGCTGTCTGGAGGGGTGCCAGATCCCGCTATGCCTTCACGGGATGCTCTGGGAGAGGGACCCGCTGACCCTGGGTCAGGCACAGCTGCCCCAGCCCCACTGAGGGCTGAGTTTGCAGCCGCGACTTCAACCCTCCTGTAAATCCTCCCTTGGCCACTGTAGCCGCCTTTGGCAGCATTACAGCTCTCAAATCCCTCTCACCATTCTCTAACAACCATGATGAGGTGCCGAAACATGGAAGCTGAAATCCCTGCATTATTGTTCTCCAGCAAAGCAGACTTGCAAGGGAACATGCCTTGAAAACATCTGGTGCTGGGTTGGGAATTAGGACCAGATATGGCTTTACAATGACCAGATTATTGCATATTACACCACTGCCAGCAACAGGGAAGTCCTTGTTTTAATTTCTCTAAAAACAAAACAAAAAGAACTTTTTTTTTTCCCTTAGCAAATGTATGCCTTTGTCTGAAGACTGTATCTTATCCTGGATAAATTGAGGAAAGAATCAATTTTCTGTGATAAGTCTGAAGTAAAAATAAATAATTATTTCTTATGTCCTGCAGAAATTACATGGTTATGAATGTCAGTGTAACAGCTAACATTTCCGGTTCACTCTCCTCCCAGTGCCGTGCCTCTTTGCATATCAACAGCTGAGAATGGGAAAGATGACACATACTGGTTTTCTGTATTCTGCTTAGTAAGAGAGTCTCTAATGAGAATAAATACTCTAATGAATATCAGTATCAATGCTTCCTGTAAGAAGAAAAAGTACTGATCCATCTTCACTGTATTACAACTTTTCAAAGTAGATAAATAAGAAATCCATGTAATACTGGGGTCTTTTCCCTAAAGAAAGGTAGACATTACTTTTTTTTTTTTTAAATAAAGTCAGTGACACAGTGACACACTGTTGAGTGTTGGCGAATTTGTGAGGGGGATCATTTTTATTTTGCAGACAGTATCAGTCTTGCTCTGTAGGAAAACTGAATCTCCAAGTATTGTCTTTACTGTTCAGAATTGATGTCCTTTGGGTGCCTGGAACTTCTTCATGCCAAGATCTCATCTGATCTTGGTAAAGATTCACTTTCTTCTGACTCTGAACAAGAAGTTTGCCTTGGAATAGAGGATCTGGCTCTTATCCTGGAAGATATTCTATCTTTGCCTTGTGATTAGCTCATTTACCTCAAACTTTCGCATTTCTTCCGTCTCCTTCCTTGACAGCCTCACTTGCCCAGCAAACCTTTCCCACTAACAGCTCTTCCCAGAATCACAGTACTAAGGGAGGTATGGTATTGGGAAACAGAGGCAAGTTGCCAAGGTAGCCTCTTGTCACGCAAACACGTGTGTTGGGTGTTCCCAGAACTGGAAAGTACTTGGTACTGAGGAGTCCAAGAGTGACATGAAGATCTGGAAAGAATTGTCTCCCATTTTAGTAGCCATTTGGACTTGTAAGAAATTAAAGATCAGATTCTCTGTGAATTAAATTAGCAAACACTACTAGATTTGTCCAGAAGCCTGTAGAAGATAGCAGTGTGTGGCTAATGATCTGTAGAGGTAATGCCTGTTCATGCCATGAAGGTTAATGGAGACAGTGGAGTGCTACATAGCCACATTGAGCCTAGTTATATGCATAAATATGAAAAGCTTAGCCCTTATAGTAGAAGAGCCAGTCCAATGCTGCACATTTTTGCTCAATTTTAATGACTTTGTTCCAATTATGCTACTGTCCCATGTATTCTCGGATTACCTAGTCCAAAATTCACCAACGAAATTCACAGAAAATAAAATTCCCATTTCTCACTCACAGTAATGTTTGTGCCAGAAAACGTTTGCATGCTGACTGAATCAGAACAAAATAACTTTTGTATTATCTCATTGATCATAATTAACTCACAGCAGGCATATCCGTACCAAAGACAGTCAGCTGTTGGAAATCCATGTGGGCAGTTGAAAGGGAGGAAGAAATGTCATAGAAAATTCCAAATAATACATACCTTTGAAAAACCGAAACATTGGCAAATATGACACATATTCGGTGAAACTCTGACTCTTTTCCATGAAAATGCCTATCCTTCTCTCATCCAGTATTTTACATTTTAGAAGTAAAGTGGCGGTGTGAACTTCCTACCAGCTTAAAAGGGACTGTTAATGTTTGAAGGGTCAAAATAGTTTCTGATCAGGCTCAGGTAAGATGGTAGAAGAAAAGGGGTGCTGTTGAGGATGAACTGTGGATGAGAAAGAAGTCTGATTTGTTTGTCTTGACTAATGTTTACCATCTACAAATAAGGGCACCTCCCTGTGGAGCTGCCACAGAGCAGAATCTGGGGTTTGCATTGTGGTGCTGGAATGATTCTTCACAATCCATGAATGTAACTTCAAAATCATGGGAGTTTTACTGAGGAACCAAAAAAAGCAATTTGTCTTCTGACACAACTAGGATCAGAGGTCCTCTGGCAAATCAGCAAGAATAGTCCTGCTAGCTCACACATTTGTGAGTCTACTGTATTATAGTAACAGGAAATTGTACAGTATATTTTGATATAAAGTCAGGGATTTTCCAAACCCACAACATATATGTGACTGGGGCTACTTTCTATAAAATTTCTGTTGGAGTCTTCTAATTCCATTACAATCCTTTGAACAATCCCATCGAAGACAAAAAAGTTTATTTTTAACTTTCTAAAACCTAACTTGAAGACATTTTCTAGTACTATGCTGTATTCCAATACAATACACAATCAAGATAAAGAAGCAATAATGCAATTTCAGCCTTATCTCAATATTTCTTGTCCAGCATTAACATACTAAGGAAGAAAAAGAAGACAAAGCAAGAACGACAAACAAAAAACCCAAACAACTCAAGAAGCTGTTGTTACATATTATCTAAAACAGCAAGAAAAGATGAAATAAAGTTTCTGTTCAGGGACTGATTTTTAGAAATTACCATTTAGATATTACGTATATTACAAAATATTAAGAACCTCCCAGTTGAAATATTTCACGCATATTTTGGCTCACATGACAGAACTTTTTTGGCAAAGCTTCCAATGGTTAAAATGGGCAAAATGGTCATCTTTGCTCTGGTTCTTTATGCCAAGAAAGAGTTTGAAGACCCAAGAGGACACGAGGGACTTGTTTTGGGGAAATAATTTTCATAAACACAGGAGGCTTTGACCTCTGATGTGTGGTATAAAGTATAGCCCAGCTTGAAGAGCAGTTGATGAACTTTTCTAGTTTTTAACCCTGTTTCTTTCTGTGGGAAGTATTTAAAAGACCAGCAGATTTCTAGGTCTCTTAGATGCTAACTATTGGATGTCTCTTGTTTTAGGCTTAAATTGCCTTAGGCTACTTTGAGATAAAATAGATGTAGATCTGTTAACATTTTGCAGTGTCTTTTGTCAGAAGTGCCTAGAAATGAAATCCTGAAGCCACATGAGCTTTCGTTATCCAGACTTCAATGCACATGTTGTTTAGATGAAAAACTGTCATGCTGCAAGTTTCCCATTTAATTTATGTAGAGTCTTCATTCAACCAGCTGGATTTCTTTTGCTGAACATTATAATACTCACTAAGGGGAGAGCTGGAGCCAAGAACAGGAAAAATAGCTGGCCCAAAAGAGCAAGTTATCTAGACTGACAAAAGGAAAACGTAAATACCTTCTATTGCTGGGTGAGAATCCACTTAGAGCTGCTTGGGATAGCCCAAATATGCCGTGAAAATGACTGCCAAAATGTATCCTTCTTTTACTCTTGTGTGTCCCGTGCATGGTAATGTTCACTATAAGTGAAGGTTTGGTGTCTTTTAAGAGCTCAGGAGTAAGGCAAGGACTGGTGTTGTGGATGCACTTCCTATGTGGAGCAAGGAAGATCTGCAGAGAATTGATCTCTGACCTGTATCTTGAAACTTGCAGGTGAGGTTTATGAGTAGTTCATGTAATGCCTCCCAGCACGCCTTTTATTGCACATGCATTTGGGCCTTCTGAAATCTTTTGCAGGCTTCACTAGCCTTAACTGAGGTAAATCATTGTATTTTATCTTCTACCTGGCTCTTCCAGCACAAGGCTCCTAGGAACTGTGCTGTTAATCTCATCACTTGCGGCTGTGGATGCTCGTGTTACTCCATCTCGCAGGCAGGTCCTGACCTGCGGCTGTACTATGCCTTTCACCTTGTGCCCACGGGGGTTTTATCAGTAGCCTCTTATGACAGGTCCCGTGAGAGAGTTTTTGACAGTCCAAATAAAATCTCAGCTAAATCTCCTTTAGGACTTTTTCTGGAAGCTAGAAAAGCAATTTCCCCTTTAAAGAAGGCATTATGGTTTGCTATTATGTTATGTTTGGAATATTGGAATGTTATGTTTTAAATTCTTTTTAAATTTGTTCATAGTAATAAGGTAAATCATGGCAGTATGATTTAATTTTAGCTATTTTAAGAAATCTAAATTTGATTCACATTTTTAAGTGAAAAAGTCATGCAATTACCTATGCTAGTATGAGTTCATGGGTGTCTGAATTAATGGAGCAAATCATCACATGATACCAATTTTTACCCTTGACAGTTTTACTTAAAAGTGTATATTAGGTCTTGCCTAGGGAAAGGTTAGATCTTGACTCAGATCTAATATGAGCTCTTCTCAACCCCATCTCATAATAGCAGCCCAGTTGACAAAATGGGCACAATAATAATGCATATTGCTGAGATGCCCTTCTCTGATGAGATGGTAAAAAAATGTTATCTATAGCTTGGAAAACATTCAACAAGGAGTTCGGTGCTAACTGTTTCCACTAACACCTTATCATTAATTAATAAGTGCTTAATACATGACTGAGAAAGCTGTGTCATTGCGGAGAAAGCCAAGAACTTCTGTCTTAGCTCATGCCATTAACATTTGACATTAGACTGTAGTAATTTAGGCCAACCAATTTAAAAAGTATATGCATAAATTTTTCAAAATATTTTTTTCCATCTCACATAATCTACAAATGTATTAAAAATTAATTTCTTCACTGACTCACAGGTTTATTGTGCACATACTAAATGCCTGTATTGAAAGAAAACTGTGGAAATGGTGATTAAAGTTTAGTACCTGGTTCTGCTTCCAAATTGTCTTTTAGATAGAGGGGTCATCTGTTTTCTTCAGCAGGAAAATAATATGCTTCATAATAAATAGCCTAAGAAATTCATAAGGCAGCTTCAGACTATAGATACCTTTGTTTACATTTGATTCATTACCCTGTACAGTTTTACTGCTTTATTTTTGAAGCAGCTTGGGGAATACCCGAACAAGATGGATAGGTAGAGGCAGCAAGAAAGTAAAGGTAGGTTGCAATTTTAGTAAGTGCATGGCAAAAAGCACAATCCATCTTCTGTGATTTTAAAGCTGAAGGGGCTGACAAACGAGACATGATGAATAAATACGAGTGAGTTCATGTAACTATCCTACCGGTTAAGAACAACAGTGAAGTTGAGCATATGAATAAGGGTTCATCCACACCGTAAATGGATTTGCAGTGTTGGTACGTGAGACTGATACCTTTGTCATCTGGCGTTACCATTGGCATGAACTTACATTCTTTTGGGAAAACTCCTCCCCAAAATAAATCTGAAAGATATCTCTGAATATACCTCTGGGCATACGTTGTAACGGTGGCATTACACAATTTTCCACTTTAACTTGGATGGTTCTAAAAACAACTCCTCAGATTCTCCCCAGCCAGCAGTTCATTGATGGACCCACCCTGAAGATTCATATCCTGAAGGCTGTTATAGTGATTTACTCTACAGAATGTTTTCCCCTGCATATCATTTGAGATAGGATTTACAGTAAGAAAGGAATTGACAAAATAACCTACTATTATAAAAAATGGCCAGGGAAATACTGGTAATAGAACAGTCTTAAATTCTAGGGTTCAGGATTATCTGCAGGTTTGTTATGCGAGGGTTTTCTTTCCAGTCTTTGCTGTGTGGATATTCATAAACCATTACAACATCCATCTTATCTTGTGCAAGTCCAGCTTTAAAAAAAGAAAAAGAAAAAAAAAAAGGAGGTATGCTGGAATTTTCTTCAAATACAGTGTGATCCCAGTCTTACTGCATATCCTTACATCAGGAATGCCTCTGCTAGATTTATGGTACAATAGATATGAAATCAGAATCAAACCTATGGTTTCACACCAAAAATATTGATATGTTTAGATTTAACATAATATGTCAGAAACCCGGGTATGAGCTTTGGTTGTCCTATGCCAAAATCCCATCAAGGTAAACCTGAAAGATTTAATGATGCACATATTGCTTAGATGTGAAACTTCAGTGCTGTTTCCTTGCACAACTTTTACTGAACGGTAGCTTTCATTTCAGGAGTTCAACTTCTAGGGTAGCTGGAATTTCCTGCCAGTTTTGTGCTGCAGGGAGGAAGGGGGCTGTTAGGCACTCTTAGGTGGGGAGTCTTTTATGTCAGCAGTACTTATGGGAGGGAGTCAGCAGCATAAATCAGCGCAGCTTTATTTGTGCTCAGATACAGATTTGCTGTTCAAGAAAACCTGGCATTTTAGCTGTCATTTTCATTCTTCTTGTTTTCCTTCTGAAAACGCAGGCCTGTAGATTGTAGCTGGGGTGAAAAGTCTAACCTTGATTTTCCAGCAGTCCCCAGACTTCAGGTGCTAGAAATTATGAAAAATTACTTTCAAATGTGTAACAGGTTTCTGGGAGTTCTTCATATAGTTATATTTTCAAAAGTCTTTTTAGGCTGTATTATGTACCAAGATACAGCACATGATGCTGTGCCTTCCTGCTGCTGCTGTCCTTCTGCTCAGGACTTGGACCTTGTTTCTCATCATGTGCTCATTGGTTATCAAGGCACTCTGCCTTGATTAATCAAAGTTAAAATAAGGTTTAATAGCAGTGGGCTTACTTTTCCTGACTGTCAGCTCACCGACACATAAGTGACCTTTCCACTGAAATTTTCTTTCCCATTTGTAACGCTGACTCTGTGAGGCTTCTCCATGCTTATCCACTCTCCATCCTAGACTGCCAGGTATCTTGCCTTCTCTTTCTCTTCAGCTGTTCAAAATGTTTTAGATTATTCTGCTATAAAGAAGTATTTTTTAATCTTTATTCTTCCCCTTCCCCCCGCCCCCCCCCCCCCCCCCCGGTGTGTTGTTCTACTTCAGAACAAAATCCACTTCAGAAATTCAACTTTTTCCATGGGGAAGAGGAAGAAGTCTAGCTCCTGTCACCTCTAGTCATAAATGGTGTTTCATCAGAACCTGTCCTGGCTTCAGACACCTTTTATGGTTTCCATTGACTAAATGTCCATGTCTTGTCCTGGCCACAGCGACTCTATCTCTTCTGGCTGTTGCTCTGTGAAGGCACAGGTCCTGTGTCATACTCATCAGTCCAGTGCAGATAACTCAGCCCAGGATTGTAAAGTGGCAGTAGTTGTCTCTGGTTGGCAATTAATTGCTCTCCTTACATTTAATCCGTGATGACCTCTACTGCTAACGACCTTCATAATGTCTACTGCAGGTTATATTGATCTATCTGTTCTAGCTGGTCTTAGGTAGTTAGCAGTTTCCAAAATATTGAATCAAATGAATTTGCAAAAATGGCAGTAATCTTTAAACACTTTTTTTTTTTTTCTTAAGAAGAAGAAAGAAACCAAGCAGAAGGGATTAAAAACACCAAAGAAGCTCAGATTTTAAAATTAACTCAGGGTTTGCTTCATAAGGAGCAAACAAGTAAAAGTCTGCTGCATATGGGGCAACACATGCTATTGATAGCTCCTGTAGGACTACATCACTGGGTCTGTACAGCTATAGTAAGTGTTTTGCAGCTGGTCCATACTCAACAGAAAAAAGTGAACATTTATCAGTACCACTGGGCTATGGTAGTGGTCAGAGAAAAGTTTGAAAGTGGTTGTGTTGGTCCAAAATTTTGGCTAACCAGCCACTGTAGTATCTACTAGATTCTTTTTTCAAATGATCCACAATGTGCATACAGATTGGAATTTTCACAAGTGCTGTGGCACATGGAAATGTGACTGTGATGCTAACGACTCTCTTCACAAAATTATCATAATGCTGAGAAATACACCCTGAATTTGTGGTGCTAAACACAATGCTGATGCAACTTAAACTACAAAAGCAATATGTTCCTCTGTATCTTCCACAGCTGGAAAAAATTCCTTTCACGACCAGTCAGCAGGAGACATGCAGCATTAGTACACTTGGGAGAGGTATTTCCTTATACCATGGACTGATCACTGAGAAAGAGGGCAACAAGACTTTAGAGTCCTCTCTTTGGAGCTTGTTCCCTGGATCCAGAAGAGAAGCCTGGAGCAGAAATCTAATTACATTCCTTCTGTAGCAAGAATTATGTGTTTGACCAGATAGTCTATGTTTTTTTAGAGAACAAGCACTAATGACGAGGCTTCAAAGTCTTAACTCTATCTTCCTCAATGACAAGTGCAGTTGGCCTTATTCTAGTATCCTAGACAACCATGTAGGTGACTAACCCAGATAAGAAACATTATTCAAGTTTATTGGCAGCATTGACATTTCTGGTGGCAATGTGTCAAAATATTTCCTACATATATCACTTAAGGAAGAGCTATGCCAGTTTTACACTGCTGAGAAATCCTAATGAAGGGTTGAGTCCTGCTCCTCATGGGGTCCACGGTAGTTTGGTGAAGACTGCTGGTTTATATGGTTCGTAATCTACAATGACATTTAATTCAAAGAGCAGTTTCTGTATAGTTTTAATCAATGAAGACCTAATGGTTTAACAACTCTGTAGTCTGGAAATCTGTATGCACTCTTATTACTGAAATTGTTTGTTTTAATGCCCATATCACCAGATAGAAGTCCATTATAAGTAAATGTTATATGACAAAAGACATTCCTTGACATAATTTTCTTATTTCATCTTGCAACAGCGATTTGGCATAGCTACCATCCGGTCCTGACAAAATTAAAATCTAACCATGAGGCTGGGCATCGTTCAAATAGCCTTATCACAGTCACATTGTTCTTTTGCCACATTGTTAACAGATGTTTTAATTTAAATATGTGAGAATTTAGGCATCTCTACAGAATCTCTAAAACGATAATTCATATCCTTCTCTGCATGCATTTCTCTGGGAGACAGCTGGGGACTTGACTTTTGAGCTCTTCTTGAGAATAGATCAGTAAGGTTACACTGTAGTTTGCATGTCCTTCATTATTGCAGTGCAAGTGATGAAAGCTTTTAGTAACAAAAGGATGTTTGGTAAACAAAGGCCGTCTGACTTTTGTATGAAGAGCAGATCTGCCTTTTTGTCCTAGTTATGCACAATGTGGTAGCCAACTTGCTATTTGCAAAGAGCCTAGGGCTGGACAACCAGAGTCATGCACTTTCTCAAGATGATGTTTAAAAGCACAGAGCAGCAGAAATGAGATTTTTTTTTTTAGCCAGGACAGTGGCCTTTCCCTTTAGGTTTTGCTGTCTTACCTGATCGCTGCTGCTGTACAGCAACGGGGATTTCTTCTGTCCCATGTACAGGTGAAGAAGGGGTCATGGTTCACAAATTCACTCACAGAGAAGCTGGTCATTTTAGCCAGACGAGTGTTATTCTGTCATCCGCTAACTACCGCAGACCCTGATTAGAGACAAGCAGCCGTGTATTTGTTCTCCTACTTGATTGAATTTTGACAATTAGCCATAACATTTGTGCAGGTTGGCAGGAAATTTTTCTGGTTTGATTTATTCCCTATCCTCTCCCTAATCACAATGAAGTCTCTTTTTTAGTAGATAATTCCTCTTTCATCTCCATTTTCATGCTTGCCTAGAAAAATGTACTCTTTTTCAACCAGATGTAATAGGCAAGAGAAATATTCTCCCATTTCTAGTCTCTTTAATTTTCTTACAGTTAAGAAGGTGAAAAAACAAAGATCTACTTAACTTCTGCAGAATTCACTGGTGTTACATTTAATTAATCCCAGCATTTCAGTCACCTGAGCCTTTAGAAATGTAAAGAATCTGAGGAAGGAAAGATTTTAATTTACTGTTTGTGTCATTTGTAATTATGGCATTTTATTTCCCTTGTGGCCTCACAGTTTTCCTTGACTGTCTCTTGCAGGCTGCTTGTGGAAAGGAGCCCACCAAGGAGGAAACAAAAGAGGAAGAAACAATGCTCAATGAAAATGAAGTCCTGAGAAAAGAAAACCAGTATTCTTTCTTCAGTGTTACAGCTAGAAAGGCAACGACATTGAATATCTACCTTGTACACTTCAATAGCTGTTGGTTTTCCCTCAAAAAGAGAGGAAAATACTGGGCAAATAACCGGGCAGGTGTGACAATTTCAGGTGAGATGCTATTTCTATTAGCAGAAATAGTGTTGTATGAGTTATCCAGCAGGAATAAATTGGTGATAATCTAACATGTGAGGAGCATCAAGAGTTGCACATGACAATGAAACTGGGAGAGAAGAGAGGCTTTTGAGTATAAACATGATGGAGCATTACTATCACAAAACAGAGAATTTTTATCACGCAATAGCAGAAATGGGACTAAGTCGATTCAGGAGGTTATATTTGCACCTTTCACATGAATGATGTTGGAACAATTTCATATCAGTTGGAGACCCAAGATATGACTTAAACCCATTTGGGTCCGGTTTGGATCTTGGTATTTCAAATATCAACAATTGTTAGATTAATTCTCAGCAGAAGTGAATCTAATTTATATACTCGCTAATGGAAAACCAGAAACACAGAGGAAAACCAAGGGACCAGGCTGTTTTAATTCTACATGTGTGTGTTTTAGGATTACTTGCTTCTTCCCCCCAGCAAATGTATACTTTTCCTCTACCGTAGGTTGTTTATCCCTTCCCGTAGTACACATGCTCTTGCTTGCCAGAGCATGTTGCCGAACTACTTCCACTAGAACTGTTGTAAATCCCAAGGACAGCTAAGATTAGTTAGCACTTTTGGAAGAGGGATAGTATCCAGTTTGACATACTTTTATTGTCATTTTCTGTGAGTATCATCTGGTAACACCATACACATTTGTGAACTGTAAATTTTGTAGACATTAATGTTGTATGAGAAACATCATTCTTTATGTTTATATTGAAGGGAAAAGTTTTACTTTCCCTCCAAAACAAGCATATTTTATTTTGAAACAGGGAGTATTAATGCCTTTCCCAAGATAAAAAGTGTCAATAAGGGTCTTGTTTCTAAGAAGAAAGCTTTCCAAGAGAATAAAAGAACAGTCTGTTGGAACAGAAGGTTTTGGAAGTAAAGCTGATTTCGGCATCTCCTTGTTCCAGGTGGGCATGCAATAGAGAAATAATGTCTTGGAAGGTGGAAATGGCCAACCTCTGCAGCAGCAGCATAGCAGAATAGCATAGTACCTGACAATTATATGATAAAGTGATAAAATGTCTTCCTAAAGGTATCCAACTTTGAGTTATTATTGTTTAAATGACTAAGGTATGGAGTACAGTCTAAAAGTCACCTAGTACTTGGCTAGAAGACCTCTGAGTAAATCCCTCTCCGTCAGCAAATATACCTCTCTTTCTACATAAATACAATTTAGTGAACATTCATCACACCACGTAGTGCTAACTAATGGTCTATCAATAACCTTGGCTCTCCTAGAATTGGAGCTGGATAAGGTGTTCCTTTCCTGTCCTGAGCTGCTAGCTCTTTTTTTTTTTTGGTGTGTGTGCTTAATGCTGAATGTTACTCCCTGTAAAACTAATGGGTGTTCTGACATGGTGGAATGAGAAAAGGTCTATGCCCTCCTCTAAAAAAGGTCTAAAGCTTGATTAATGGGTAGCTGAATTGCTCCACATATCTGCAGGCATGAGACTACACAGATGAAGAGGATGCTGGGGGCTTCTAGTACCACAGCCTTCCAGGTTCCCTGGTTCCTGCTCCAGGGTGAGACTAGCAGGTGCTGACAATTAGAGCAGCACAAGGGCTTCTGTCTGCTGGCTAAAGAAGTGCCCTAGTGCTGGTTTGCATGAGGAGTGCTCTCTGTTTGGATCACATCCTTGTCACCCTCTCTGCTGGAGGTACTCCCTGACCCTATTGGGCAGATAATGGGGGAAAGGGATGACCCAGGGATTTGGGGGGACTTCTTTTTCTTTTTGGCACCACTCCGTCTCCTTTGCGCCATCAGAGTGATGAACAGACAATGCATCAACTGTAGAGAAACTGATGAGGAGTTTGCAACAAAAGAGTAGGCTGGGTCTTGTGTTTAACTGTATGAATTCAGTGCTGGAAGAGATCTCAGGAGATCATTGCAGATGACCTCCTAAATTAAAGCAAGATCATGCATAATGTGGTGAACTGTTTTTTTGCTGACTCCTAAAAGCTTCATGTGAAGGTGCCTCAATATTTCTAATGGGACTGTGGAATTGCTTAACAGGATATCCATCTGTTGAAAACTCAATTGATTTGCTTTGATGCTCTCTAATTGTCTCTGTGCCATTTTCCCCATCAACAGAATGGTATGCTATAACCAGGAGTACTTCTAGACTGAATTATTCTATCTTCAAAATGCTTGGGATTGCATGTTAAAAAAATATAATCCAGAATCTGTTTAAATATCATATTAGGAGGAAAGACAATAGAAATCATTCAGTTACTTCCAAGGACCAAATGCTGCAATGCAGCTTCTAGAATTGGATTTAGAGGGATAAAAAGAAAGTCCAAGCATGATTGCCGCTAAGCTTTGGAGCTTGCTATGGTAAATCTTTGCCAGTTTAATACTGTCTAAGCAGATTCCACTTAACCTTGTCCAATTCCTGAGCCTCAAGTGGCCTCACCAGTACTGGCAGACCAAATGATGTTCTGCTACCTGGCTCAGGCACACAGTGTTGACACAGGAATTTTCTCAGAGGTGCTGAGTCTCTTTCAGTGTTAGGGGTGAAACTGTTCCAGGAGGGAATTTGGCTTAAATAGGAGTGGGACCTTGCCGCTTTCACTGAGGAGGCTGAAAGATGTATAGTGAATATGTTATGGGCTAAGAGAAGATAAATAGCTTGATGCTCACTGCAGCTATAGGAAAAACATGGAAATGAATTTTCTCCTTCTGTGCTGGGTGGCATTACATTACCCCATCTCATTTTTCCTTATGTGGTCACTAATGTTGCTTTCCAACATTGATTTTGTTTTTTTTTTAAAGTGTTACTTAACTTCAGGTATAGCTATAAACAATGGGAGTTGTGCTTTAAACATATGAAACATTATGCAGTGCTGAAAGTATTCTGAAAAGCTGTCTCCCAGGTCACGCAAACTGGCTATTAAAAAAAAGCGCCTGCTACGGATATAAAATCTCTCTGCGAGTAATCCAGAGTTTACTGTCCTGGGTATGGCAGGGCTTAGGTGAAAGGCATACGTCTAAATGTAAACAAGCAATTGGGAAAGCCTGGGACGTGGGGTTTGGGACATAACGTGCCCTGACTGCTGAAGTCAGCCCAACGTGGCTCTTCTGTGGTTTGGAGAATGGGGTAGTGAGCTCTGGTTGAAGTCTATCTGTGCTGATCACTTTCACTCAGAAATGTTGTTGGCATGCTGACTGACTGCTTTGAGTGTTTACCCAGAAGAGAGGCATGGGTTCTTCATTTTCCTCAGCCTTGGGTGCTCACCTCCTCTCCAGGGACTGCTCCCACCCTTTGGCCAGGCAGAGCCAGTGTGGGGGCACCTTGCAGTGCTTCCCTGAAGCTGGGTAAGTCCAAGGTAAACCACGAAATGCTTTGGATGACTGAAGCAGCACAAAAGGGTCATCTAGTCCATGTCACTTGTTTTTTCCTGCTTGCTCTCACATCTTCTCCTCACATAGATTTTCACTGGGTATTTTGGTTTTCTCTATCATCTGGCTCTTTCTCTCTGCTCTGTGAATGCTACGCATGCTTCGCACTGTTCATCTTAAATTGATGGGGTGGTTTTAAAATGAGTTTGTCAGCGATGTGGTTCAGCCCCAGCCGGCAGCTGAGCACCATGCACCACTCACTCACCCCTCCCCCGGCGGGCTGGGGAGGAGAACGGAAAAACAACGGCAAAGCCTCGAGGGTTGGGGTAAGGGCAGATTACTGGGACAGCAAGGGAGAGGGAAACAATCAACAACAGCACTGATAACAGATATTCACAATGCCTGATAACAGAGAACAATTTACCAATCCGACGACCAACCAACCGGATGCTCAGCCTGTCCTGGAACCGCGCCAAACCTGCCCCTGCCCGACTAGCCCCCTTCTATGGTGAGCATGACGTCACAGGGTATGCAATAGCCCCCGGCCAGCTTGGCTCACCTGTCCTGGCTCTTTGTGAAATTAACTCTGTCCTTGCCAGAACCAGGACAGTCAGTTCCTAACTGAGCACAGACTTTCTTCAGGGAAAAATGCTAAAGTTAGGGAGGTCTGGAGAATAACCAAAGAACTAGCTAGGTCAACGTTTGCAAGACACGGGCCATGGTAAACATATGCACTGTATGGTCATATATTGCTTATGATGGTGCTAAAGTGGGTCTTAAAAGGCCCTTTGTTTTCCTACTTGTCCATATGGAGTCTGAACCCCGAGACTGATAAAGGTGGTGGTTTTGGGCTTGTTAGGACACAATCTGCTGGCTCAGCAAGGAGTTGATAAAAGACTCCCCAAGAACAGTGAATTATTTGGTAATGGAAGTGAAGATGACCAAGCTTCCATTCCTGTGCTCAGGTCATGGCACTGGAGCACTTCTCTGTGTATGATATTGTACTTTATTATGACAAGGAGTGATGAGGGCTGTTTGTGTATGCACAGTTCAGAGCTCCTCACCAAGGCATACTAAATAAATATAATAACTTTGTCATAGGGAGTACTTTTGTGGTTTGTGACCTGTTTTTCCTTTAAAACGTATTTTCCAACTGTGAGATGAGTGGTCTGAATGAGTTTAGGGAATAGCCTACAGTGATTCTTGTGGGCACATATTGAATCATTGCATCAAGTTTGCAAGCCAGCAAGATCATCACCTCAAACGCGCAAAAGAGGAAAACGGAAAAGCATGAAGTGCCTTGCTCTCCATGGTTGTAGTGTGTTGTGCTAGGAAGAGGCTGCACTAATGTGTCAGTCTTAAAATCTAATAGATAAAAACAGGAGTGGAAAAGAGATGATAAATGGGAAGAAACAATAATGGCAGCTTAACCAGTTGAGCCTTCCTCCCTTTTTGATCAGATTCTGTACTTCTGCTCTCAGAGAGGCAGCAATCTTCTTTGGCAGAGCTGGACTGAGCAGCCCAGGTGTGGCTGGGTAACTGTCTGTGTTAAGGTTCCCCCAACATTTTGGGGCTTACCAGCTGAGTTGTTCTTTTTTTGGGCAGGAAAAATTTAGACACAAGACCGGAGCTTCCAGTGCCAAAAGACACAGAAGAAGACTTCAGCATGTGCCTTAAGTTTTCTTACAGAGATTGTTGCACTGTAATGAACCTCATTCTGCACAGCCTGGTTAACAAAGCTTTTATGGCTCAGGTATGCATACTTTGGCGCAGCTACATAGTACCTTGTACCAAAAAAATGTGTTCTGGTTTCATGTCTTCTGCAAACAAACTGTGACAGGTGCTGTCAAGTCGTGATGAGCTGGTGAAGTGGCTTTCTGTAGGTGCAATTTCAAAAGTAGTTATTTATGAATGGATTTGAAATGAAGAATAGGATGCTGTCTTACAGACCAAAGTTATCCACTTTACATGGATAAAGGCCATGTAAACACAAGAGAAAAGAGTTGTTTAGGAGAACTTTGCTTTCAAACCTGGTGTTACTGGGTTTGGTACTGGACAAAGTAAGGAGAAAAAGCCTTCTGTGTGTCAGTGGGTAAGGAAAGAGTTTAAATGGCTGTAAAAGCAAAAGTGAAAATCTGGACAGGAGGGATATGAAGAAGTCGGTGGTGTCGGCAAACCAACAGATCAGGTTATGACCTGAAGCAGCTGGATTTCAAAGGATTTGTTCTTCCTCGTGAGGAGAAGGGGAGGAGACAATTCTTATTACTTCCAGAAGTCACCGTGAATCCAGAGATGAAAATCTTTTCAATGCCTCTGGTCTCTTAAGGAGGGGTATCATTAAACTATCAGACTGATGTCAAAACTTGTTTCTTGGCAGGCAGATGCACATTCTGTGCAGGGAAGCGGTATGGGGAAGAACACGCTGACTATTGCATGCTCATAAACTCCTCTTGAATGAGGAACTCAGTTCAAGCCCTCTAGCCCCAGGCACATTGCTAGTGATGATGATGATAATTTTAAGTGCCATCTTCGGTATCAGGTTTTTATGTCTGTAGTAAATAACAAACAATTCAAATGTCAAGAATGGTTTATTATTAGGAAGGGATTTTTTTTCTCTCTCCTGAAGTTTTACCGGTCTGTGAGAATCAGTCATGAGAATCTGGAGTTAACATTTGTTCCAAATAGACGAAGACCAGTGCGTTCCCTTGGCTTCCTTTATTAGCTGAAAAGGGTGGGGGAAGGAAAATAATAATGTAGCTTAATAGGAAATCAAAATTCGTTTGTGAATGTGTGTCTGGTCTGGCTTATTCATGACTGTGATACAGATGTAAAATATGCTGGTGGTGCTACATAGTCAAAAAAGCAGCTTGCCAACACTGTTAAATTACTATTTATTTCCTTTTAATTCCACTGGGTGTGACATTTATGTCCAAATACATCTATCATTTTTTTGGACTTTTCATTAGCCCTACTACAGCCCTGAAAGGTTATTTAAGTTTTTGCATGTGGGAATGACCAGCTGTGAAGACTTTAGAATTGAAAAGGGTACTTTTCTATTTTGACCTGACTTGACTTTGCTTTAAAACAAGAAGTCTTTTGTGTTTCAAAACAAATCTTTTTGCAGAATAAATGAAACCATATATAATTTTACCCTTTTAAAGCTTCTTGTCTTCCTTTAGGGGAAGATACAGCATTTTATTCACTGAGTTTGCCAACAGTAAATGCTGTCATGTGGTATAAGTGCTGTGATAGGCTCCTCTGACTAGTTTATGTATGATGTCGATAGATGATGCAGAGGATGTCGAGGAGTGTGGTGCAGCATGTTTGGATGACGTGCACTTACATCATGTTGAAAAAAAGATCAGTGGCATGCCATAGAGTTTGAATCAGGCCTACGAGAATTGGTGAATTGGTCTACAACTAACTGATCTACACAAATATAACAATTTACTGAAATGATGTCGCAGCTGGATATGCTTATGGTTGTGCTGGAGATAAATGCTGACTGCTTCCCACTCACTTAGCTGAGCTGGAGGGAAAACCTCTTTTCTGGCGGTACAGCTTCCAAAGAGCCCCTTCAAGTAACGGAAATGATGTGATGAGACGCTCTTGTAGAAAGTTTTGGATTTGACCGAGGAGCCCATTAAGTAATTATCTTCTCTACTGACATACCAGGAGCTGGCAGGAGTGCTTGTGTCACTGGAAATGTTTATACCCAGATCTTTTGAGAAAATGTTGGCGTTTCACTCCCACGCCAGCGGCAATTGCGTGAGTTAGTAACATATTCCTTTTGGAAGGTCTTTCTGATTTAGATTAACGAAGCATTTGACAATCTTCCTACAGCTACTGGTTCTTGTGCAGTAGGAAGTGATGGGTGAGGTGCAGTGCCAAAGGCTATTTTATTTCTGAAGTCTCTGAAGCCTGAGCGAAGACTCAGCCCAACTGACGTTTCATCAGAGAAGCTTGGGCTGCAGCTGTCAAACAGCCAAACAGAAGGGTGAGGTGAAGTGAGAGGTTACTTACTGAGAACTACCTGTGGTCTATTAGCCAGTGAACAGGTTGTGAAAGTGGGCAAAAGTTGTCTGGAGACACATTATATCTTGTCAGATGTTGATTGACTGAAAAAAGTAATGTGCCTTTGGGCACACAAGCCCTTCAGGTTTGAAACAGTTGACAAACTGAAAGGTGAGTATAGGTTAGTCCTTTGTGCAAGATTTGTCATATTGGACCTGAAGAAGATCCTCCCTGTCCAAAAGCATGTGTTTTTTTCCCAAATGTCAGCAGGTCTTGCAGAATGACTATATTTCTCCATGCATTTTGCCTTGCTTATGACCTCAAGGCATCATGAAAAAAGGTATTATTCATGAAATACAAGAACTGTAGTCAAGCAAACAATTCAGGTCACATGTTCAAACCCTTTTTTTTCAATCTGTAGATGCACCTTCCACACCCACCATGCAGATTACATGAGCTAAAGGAAAACTACTTTTCTAGCTAGCCAAGTGTCATCAAATACATGTGGAACCTATACGAGCCGTGTAATGTATGTTGAAAGCATTCATCAACTGTGCCCGGAATGACTAACAATGCTCAAGTTAAACAAGAGAAAAGGCAGGAAAAAAAACGGGTTGGAAAACCTTGCTTAACCATGAATGTTTTGACTAGATAATGTAAAGTTGCTGCATGAGTATGAGACGCAGCCTTAGATCACACTTCCCTGGCTTCTGGTGGTTTTTACCAAAGTTAGCATTTTAAACTATTAGGAAGATGGTGGTTTTCTTTTCTTTTTGCTCTCTTTTCTCCAGAGAGTAGTTATGGCATGAAAGGGAGAAGGGGGGAAGGAATGAGTAGATCAGGGTGAGCCTTTCTAAGCATTAGATTGTGGGCTCTCCCACTGATGTCAATGGGGTAGAACTGGAGGCATCGTGCCTCTGTCACCCTTACCAATTTATTGGGGAGACACTGGGGTGAAAAGGGTGGCTTTAACTGCAAGCAGTAATCAGAGATCCAGGAGTGTTTTTAGCAGTGGAAAAAGACCAGCCCTAACACTGAAAGTGACAGTAATCCTCACTGTATTTCTAATTGTCCATTGCAAAATGGTACATTTAATGCTTTGCTTTGCTTCTAGGGATTGTAGAGAATGGCTGCAGGTTGCTTTATCTGTGAATAATGTGTTGTCTTCATAGGCAACATGAATTGTTTCAGCTGGTGAACAAACTGAAAGAAAAAAAGCCTCAGAGCACTAAGAGAATAATTGTTTACCACATTGCAACTTCACCTCTTGCTGACAGTGTATTTGCACTGCTCATTGACTGCGGTTCATGAGCTAGAAAAGGCATTCGTCAAACAATAACATTGCTTCAAGAACATGAAATCTTCAAGTCATCCTTGGACTCTACTTTTTGTTTCCTCCTCCACTAGCTATGTCTGCCCATTTGCTTATCAGTCTCTCCAGAACATCAGACCTTTACGGTGATCCCATCTCTTACTCATGCTTTACTCATTTCCCAACATGGTTATTACTGCTGTTCAATTCAGTCTTTCTAAATCCCTGCTTTCAATTTGAGGTCATTTAGAATGCAGAAGTGGATGAAAGTTAAAATACCATTAATCCATAGCAAGTACATGCAAGGGTATAAAATATTCTGTGTAATCAAAAAACAACATCATGTTTCAGCTTTTATTGCGTTCATTTATTTTTAGTTGCATGGTTAAGCAGTAAATTATTTGGATTTGCATACAGCAAATAGTTTGCCATGTTTTTGTTCCAAGATTGCAAATTTGTGCCATTTGAGCAAATTTTTGAAGCAACAGCAATACAGCTGTGGCAGCACACAGCTCAGTTTAGTCAGTGCCTGAGAAGGGAAGGGCTTGCAGTTGGCTCCTACTCTTGCCTGCAACTCTGTCAATCCGCAAGACGGCTCAGGTACGTCTCTCTGAATTGCAATCACAAACACAAAATGCTGCAGAGTGTGCGCCTTCGTCACGAGCCAAACACAAGGTGTAGAGTCCATACCTGTTCCTTCTGCACGTGCAGCTCTTAGAAGGGAGAACACCTGGTATTTTTCAAGTTGCATAATCTTGGCCCAAAGTAAACCGTTACTGGAAAATGCTCTTCTATCATCCTGCATTCTCGTTGTTCTCTCATCAGTAGGGAAAAACAGATGGGATCCCTCCTCTGATCTGCAGTTAAAACCACAGCCTACACCACCCTCACCTTTCATGCAATGTGTGCAACTAGTACACTTGGGGAAAACTTACCAGATGTTAGAGCCACCATCCACGACACTGTTTAGTTAAAAGGATGATGTCCCAACGTGGAAATACTTTTCTCCAGCAGAAGGCACAACTCTAGCATTAGTCATATTAAATCTCTATTCCATGAGCTCCCTGTGCACCTTCCAGCACCTCTACATAGGAGAAGGTGTACAGACTTGCTGTGGTCATAAGCTCCTGTATTTTAGCCAGAAATTCCTGCTGCTGTCTCCTCAGCCACCTCTGATAGCCATTATCTACTCTGTCAACTTAAGCCAATTGTACAACTGTGTATCTGCCATTTTAGGCTACTTTAGCACATAAATCCTTTGGTAGTAAGCATTTCACTTCCCTACTCAGTCTAGGACTCAGAGCAGACTGAGAGCAAGAAAAGACTCTTTTCCCTGACACCTCTTCTGATAGAGCTCTACTAGAACTTATTTAAAATGACACAGTTCAGGCTGAGAATTTACAGATGACTTCTGGTAAAGCTTTACCAAGCGTGCCCAAAGTTATACTCTCCCCTTCCTTCTGACAGCATTGATACCTTAGTCAAATGTCAAGATATTCTTGATTTCTCATGTCTCTTCCGCATGACAAAAAGAACATGGAAAAACAGTATTTTCTTCCTATCTTAGTAAAAGAGATGAGGTATCAATCTCTTCAAAGCCAAAATTTTGAAAAACAACTCATCCTGAGGCAAACACCTGCCTAAAGCAGTCATTTCAAAACAACTGGTTTGTCACAATTTAAAGATCCTGTTTCCAGATATTTTTACTAGAGGCAAGTGTTGAGCAGCCCCACCATAGATGACACTTATCTCTGCCCATGATTATTTCTAATGCTTGCATACAACCTTGTGTTGCTGAAATTATGTATTTCCAGCAGCTGCTGAGAAATGTGTTACTTACTTTGCAGCTAAAGTAACACTGCTGAGCAATCATGCAGCTACTAAGCCATGAATATTCTGTAAACAAAGTGGAAAATAAAAAGAAATCCGAAACTAGGATGTATCCATCAACAACCTGCATTTACGACAAAACGAAGAACTGCTGCGTAAGAAATAATTTTAAAGTTTGAACAATGAATGACCAACAGGCAGAGGCCTGTTTGTCTGAACTTCTTCAATGACAAAATCCTGTGAATAGGAAAAGCTTTTGCTGTACAATACTTTCAAATCCATATTTTTGCATTCTGAGAACCAAAAAATTCCTTTGGTTGTTTCACTGGTACTCCTAGTCACAGCTAAACATAAGAGGTTATTAAGAATTAATCTGATAACTAGAACAGCTCTGGATGAATTGGAAATGTGTGAATATCATGCAAACACCATTATTTATAATAAAGTCCTATAAATATTAAAAACTACAATATAATTGCTTAATGTTAAAAGTTATCAGATGAGTCTTTGCATATTTTGAACATGTATACACCCGACAGTCAAAAACCAAGACTCCTTAGGAATTTCCCTCCCCCCAGTCTAGGAATGGCACCTTTGAAATCCAGAAATGAGTTGCTTTGATGCTATGTTTGGAGCACTATCCACACTTAAAAGTTACAGAAACAGATTTTGCCTCTCCCCAAATCTCCTACGTGGTTTAAGGCTTGTAAGTGTGCACAGTGTGGTCACCATCATACAGCTCCATACTCCTCTGAACCTGCCTGGTTTACAGCCAGGAGTATTTATCTGGCCTAAATTGGAGAAATCTACTTCTCCTGGCTCCAGATCAGAAAAGATTTTGGATAAGTACTTCTGATGGTGATTTAGATATGCAGCTATATGTGAGATAATACAAAGGTAATAACTAATAATCACTTTCTTTCTAAATGCAGAGTAATTTGGATCTACGAAACAAGTTTTCAAACAAGAATGACAACAGTTATGCACTTTTCAGTGTGTTTTATTGCCAGCTTAGCTAATTCTCATCACACACCTTTTCAGTACAACAAATCCTGCTAACAGACAACTCTCTGAAATGCTGTCAATACGAAGTCATAGAGTTGTCTGATGTAAACACACCTGTCAGGCACTATTAAAATAAGTTGCTAGATTAATGAAAGTTTGCAAAATTACAGAATAAATGCTAATGGCAAGTACTGATAAAGGTAATCTAATGAATCTAATGTTTATTAATAGTGACTGTAATATAATTTAGTTGTTTTCTTTAAGAATATTGGGACATGCAAATCCTTATCTGCAGACTCCTAAGAAGGTAACTAACTGTTCACTGAGATGATTTAGCAACCTCATATTACATGCAACAACAGCAGCGAGCCTTTAGAATCTTTTTGTCACAATATTGAAAAAAGTTGGGAAATTATTTACCTGAGACCTAGATCTCTAAAAACGAATATATATGATATTTTACACAGAGCAGTCCAGGTTCTCAAATCGCACATCTGTGCCT
This sequence comes from Grus americana, assembly GCF_028858705.1. Taxonomy (NCBI): domain Eukaryota; kingdom Metazoa; phylum Chordata; class Aves; order Gruiformes; family Gruidae; genus Grus; species Grus americana. The sequence goes on from NC_072891.1 coordinate 80,627,860, forward strand.
TCTCAGCAGCTAGTCAGACATCACTACAATTATGGTCCCTGCCTTAATTCATATCTTCTTAACAATAAAAATGTTGATTGATTGAGCAATTACAAGTTTACAAAATGAAAGATGAATGTAACTTAGGCCAAAAGTCTTATTTTTGGTATGTCAGTATAGCTATCATAAAATGACAGGAATTGTTTAGACAGTAAGAACCGAAAATACTTTTGTAAACATATCTTAGAGTCGCAACATTCTTTATTCTTTTAAGAGTGGTTTTATTGCTATTGTTAGACTTATAATTTTTAAGTTTCATTAAATAGGTCTATCAAACAAAAATTAAAAGCCTTTTCAACTGCATGGTGTAAAAAAAGCTCCCCTTAAACTGATATACACGACAGACACCCTTTCAAGAGTTACATCAGGAGTGTCAGTACTGACTTGACATTACTAAGTACATGATGAACACTAATACTGTACATGACGGTCTGTTTGCAGGAAAGGGGGTGTCCACTAAGAGACAGGCTATCCAATGTGTGAGGGGAGACTTGATGACATTTTTCCATCTTTTCCTGCCAGAAGTTCTTCCATGCTGTGCTGCTTGGTGGTAGGGTGTAGGGGACACTCTCCGGTTGCTACTGTACAAACAGAATGCTGAAGGCCATCACGACACAGCACACAGCCACATAGGGGCTCTTCCGTTCACCTGAGGGGAGGGAAAAAACCCAAACCAAACAAAAATTCAGGCATGACTAAACAGATCTAGGCTTCTCCTAGCCTAACACGGTAATTATCCCATTTCACATACAAATTAACATTCAACATTTCTAGCTGGAGAAGTGCTATTACAACTACAGTTGTGCACTGAGGAAGAATGTGCATGGGAGTGGGAAAATCAAGATATAGGATAGGATATATTGCTACAGAAAAACAGTGTTGAAGCTGTTTGCTTTAAGCAAAGGTCAATGCAAGGACTTCTACCTTACTAAAAACCAACTTTTCTGAGATGCAGTTTCCAGGAAACCATTTAAAAAAAAAAAAAAATATATATATCTATCTATCTCACTGCTATCTCTTAGTACCAAAAAGAGTGAGGAGGCTGGCATCACAAAGCTGATCAAGACACCAAATCTTTTACCGGCTTTGTTCCCAGTTCTGCCTAAGGGCTATTGCTGCTCAAAAGCTGTTCCGTGTCAGCTGAGAAGAGGTGTACCTCGATGCTGTCTGGCCATGACAGCTGCTATGTGCATCTGCTATGCATGGTATCATGTAGGAGCCAGCTAAATGGCTGGGGAGCTCACAGTGGCCCAGATGTGGCCAGATGCCTCTTTTTTCTTTGCTAGAGACGCACAACATTGTTAGCATGTGGAGAGGGTCTGGTCCACAGGTTTTCAGGTTAGTGATAAAAATGGTCAACAGATTACAGAAGTTGCACAGACATGTCTGTTTATCTTTCAAATTAGTGTTACAGTTTTCCAGGGCAGATCATGGATGAAAGTTAAGTTTACTCTGTTAACAGACTTATAGTTGGTAGAAAAGACAATCGAGAAAGATCTATTCCTACCCATTTGGTCCAGAACAAAGTGTTACAGAGGTCTCTTGTTCACCAAATAAACTATGAAAAAAAATTAATCTTAGGTAGAGAACTGTAACACAATCAGAGAAATATTTGTAATGTTAATCAGCCTGCTACCTATTAACATGGACACTTCCTCCATTTAATTAGCCAGTGTTTTTACCCGTCTACTTTAAGCATTACTCTTCATGAATCCACTGACTTCTCTCTGGAGAGCAGAGAGTCCCCTGCACTGGATGATACTTCCAGCCTACAAAACATTGTGTTAACACAGCAATGACTCTTTAAAGTGAGAAGGTTCCTGTTTTTAAGCATTCAGCAGCATAAAGACAGAGCTGGAGCTCTTTGCTTTAAACAAAGTTCAATTTCCTTTTGCTGTGCAGGGTCTTTTGTCTTACCATAAATCATCTTTTCTGAGATACATTTTTCAGAGAAACATTAAAGAAAAAAACCTGCCAAGTCTCTCAAGTCTAGCATTAATGTGTAATCCTCAGAAAAAAAGTCTCTTTTACCAGCAGGACCTTCAAATACAGGAGGAACAAACTTTTCATAGCAAAAGAAAAAAAAATACTTGTAGTGACACCTCCCATAAGCAGGAGTGCCTGCTACAGTGACATTACAAGATGTTGCCATGATCTGGCATATATTTAATTAAACTTCAAATAACTGAATGAATTAATGTCTGCAGTTTCACATCTGTTTAAAATAAATTTTTGAGGAAGTCCACCTCCTACAATTTAGAGTATTACAATTTTCATATGGGTTACACTTTCCTGCTCTTAATTTTCTTAAAAGAGAAATCACCATGTGGCAGGATTAAACATTATTTTGCACAGCTTTGTAAATATGTAACCACTTGCTGGTTATTAAAATCTTATGCACATGTGAAAAGGTTGTTTAAACATACCAGGCAAGTTAAATGTAAAGGAAGCCAGCAGGCATTTTCATTTCTAAAAGCCTACACCTTCTACATGCCTTTTGTGATTAACACAAACAAAATGATAGGAAGCATCTTCAAACCCAATTTCCCATACTGAGGATATGGTACTGTTACGTAAGGAAACATGCAGGAGGAATGTTAACATGCTACCTCATCATTTGTCAGTCTGAAAGAAAGTAAAATTGGACCACTCCAGATGTAAGTTGAAAGGAAATTAGTGTTTTACATTAAAAACATAAAAAGAAGCAATTGAGTATGGCGCACAAGAATGCATGCATTGCCTTGGATGCAGCAAATGCAAACATGTTAATGTCACTATGTGATGGGGAAACAAGGCTATATTCCAGATGAACTGCAGTTCTTAACTTTATCAAGTTGACAGGGACCTCATGAAACCTCCTGTGTACTCTTAAATAATTTATTAAACTGTTTGCTGTGCATAGCTAACAGAAAAAAAAATATGCTTGCACTTAATTGACTAAAAAGAAGATGTTAAGGTAAGGTGTTCTCCTCAACACTGAACAAACCTTAATGCAGCTGAATTTTTATGTTTGTTTTTGCTGGTATAGCTCAGAATTAATTTCTGACAGCTGCCACCTTGCCAGTATTGTTCAATTGCGATACCAAAATTGGTTCTGCTACGTCTAATATCTAAAGAGGACACTATTGGCAATCATTTTAACAACAAGTCTTCACAGAAAACTGGTTTTTGCATCAATGCTTTTTGACATACTGAAAAATGTATGTCATGTCCCTTTCAAAGCCTGAGAGTGCAGAAAAGGGAACCATACATTTTTCCTTTAGGTTCAATGACAAGTAGGAAGATCTGGAATTACAAGTTCAATGTTTCTACTCTGCATTAACAATACAATTTGAAGAATACTGTTTTGAGGATGGATATGTAATTTTAAAAAATTTTTGGATATACCTTAACGCTAAAACTGAACTTCTGTTGCATATTCCCATTTCCTTCTCAAAATAAATTCAGAATAAGGATTGAAATAAATATAAATATCAATGTTATGGGAAAATGTCTAAAATCAGATAAAGCTGACCAGCCTGCATAAAAATGCCACTTAACACCAACAGCTTTGTGTAATTCAAAAGTGCACAGAAGCTAAATAAAGAAAGAAGAGAAAAAAGACATTTGTGATTCAAGAGAACCTTACTGCATTATGAATTCCAGGTTGTTTTATTACTATAACGTAAATATCTGGCTTTTGTCTGTAGTCCACTACAATTTCAAATAGACAGCAGTTTATACAGAATCATTGATTTCTTTGTATATTAATAAGTATGTCCTTGGTTATTTCATGTAGTAAGAAGTGCAAAAGATTTCTGCAAATATAACACCACATATATGAATTAACATTAGAAAATGCAGGCTTCCGTGACACTAAGTAAGATAGTCGTACCCCATCCCCTCCCCTCTTCACTACATTTCATGGAGGTAAAACCTGATTTTTTAAGATGACGTATTAATATGGGTTTCATTGCTGCATAGAAACATTATCCTAATAAATAATGCATACTCTAGAAAAAGCACTGGTCTTAAAGATTTCAAAGAAAAAAAAATTACCAATCCTGGCGCATTTCCAGAATATTCCCAACAGTCTGTAAAGACAAAATAAATTAATTAGGCTCTTGGTTTAATAAAATAATTTAAGTCAACTGATTTTCTTTCTCTTATGCTAAAACAATCTAAATAAACAAAGTAGTTTGTCAACTTCACACTATTCTCAACATCAGAAAGTATCAGATGCCTGCACAAAGTACAGGCTATGAACGAAACAAGTGGCAAAGTTCTTTCTAAGTCTAACAACGTTTTTTGCATGAACGAAAGAAAAAGATGCATTTACTCACTCGTGTTCCAAATCAAATGTCTTCAAGAGAATTCTACATTCTACATTAAAGTACCCTAGACAGAAAATTATGTAAAGAAAAAAAAACAGAACTAGGAAAATGCTGGAGTAGGAAATACCAACAAGCTTCCATATTACTGCATATAGGAAAATTTTTATGCTAAGATTTCGAAGCAAGTTTTCCTGCAGGTATGAGAAATGATAAACCAAAGAACTTTAAATTTAATGCTTTGTAGTCTCTCTTTTGTATTTCCCTTAGCGATAGTAGATAAAAATGTTTTTTCTAGCAGAGCACACTCATAGATTTAATCTGATATAGAATACTTGCATTGATATAAATAACAAAACAATTCTTCAGGTTTGTTTTTACTCTTTTACCAAGATTTACCTTGCTCACGTGACTCTAATGCTGGTTGCCCAGGATGTTAATTCTCACAAGTGAAGTAACAAAGCAGAAAAGCAGGATTCAACTATTGAGAGCACATCCAAATGGATGCACAAGCATGCACGCCACATATTTATAATTTCTCTGTGTAACGAAAAAGACCCATGCTGACTACTAAGAGGAACAAGAGCAGGCACTGCTTTAGAATCTGAGGAGGAAGAGGGGAAGAATACTAAAGCAACCTGAACTAGAAGCTAGCTTTCAGCCTTTCAAACGTTGGTCAAAACTGTGTTGAAAGCTTGTCTACAGGAAGGTTTCCTTCATAGTATGACTGGCTGCAATGCAGTAAAAACATCTGGATTCAACTATATTGTCTATTTATAGATTTATGGACTTAAAAAAACCCAATTATTTTTCCTCCTTCTCCTGATACGTTTATCAGCAGTAACTTCAGCCTACATTATTTGTGGGGCTCTATCTACTACCTGCTGTGATGGCATTTCTCCAAGTGCTTTCCCACAGTGCTCTGAACCCACAATGGTTTGATTATCTGCCTTCCCCCTTTCTTGGGCTCTGGCAATTGTCTATTTTTTTCCTGCTTGAATGCAGACAGGTAGTTTTGGGCCACTTGCTCCGGCATACTTCAGCAGTCAACATATCCTGCAGTTTTAAAAAAAGAATTTCCATGCTACTTCATATATTATGGTCCTAGTTTACTTCAGCATCTCTCCCTCTTTCCATTTAGCAGCCTCCCCTTTATTTCTGAAACAAAGGTCTGGTGTTGGGCTGGTAAGAACCAAGTGTTCAAAAAGGCAGCAAATGACTGAGGTTTTCAAAGTTAAAGTGAAATGATTTTGACTGATGTACCTCTTTGCTGACCAATTTATTGTGAACAGTATTCTAGCATTTTCATTTTTAGAAAACAGGGTTTTTAATTGTGCTTTAGATAATTTTACCTCAAGCCAGAAGTATTTCTGTATAGTCAAAGCTCATTTTTCTGCTTTTATATAGCTCCACAGGCAGAAGTAATAATCCCTGCATGTAGACAATCACACTTTTCCAGGCTAAGAGGTCACACAGGAAAATAACCTGAAGACATCTATGCACTTTTTGAAGATGCATGCAGGTAAAAAGGCGTGACGTGTAAATCTTACAGAGTAAAACAGACAGCTCCATAGTACTGTGTGGATGGTGCTTAAGACTCTGAAAACTGTTGTTACTCTGTAAAATTAAGATTTACAGATTGCATGCTGCAAAACCAACACAAAAACTTCCACAGCCCAGCATTTCATGTTGCCATCGCTGAAAAACTTGTCCAGGAACTCAAAGAAATAAAACCTTACTGTCTTTTTCATATGCATATTTGAAGAATCTTACCGGGGAAAAAGAACATTAACTCCTTTAGGCAGTCTATAAATCTGTTGGATTTGCCTCACAATCTCAGCAAGGGTATTTCTTTACTTTCTCAGGGTTTTTTGACCATGTGAAACAATGCAAAGTTATAATTGAAGTTTTGCACAGCGTTCCTAGCCCTAGAAAACCCCCTTCTTGGTGAAAACATTAATTTTCCTTTCTGATGTGGGAGGTACAAAACAGTTGGAATATGGCTTTCATCAGCTACCCTTACTGCAGTTAACGATTTATGAACTTAAAAGTCACCATTGACATGAGGACTGACAATCCTTCCAACAGATGACAACAGTACCTTTTTAAGAGGCTTCTGCTGGTGTTGGAACAGCTCAAGTACATCTGTTTGTCCACACAGTTTGCTGCTGAGCAAAAGCAAATTGAAATCTGGACCTTCTAAACAGGTATAATAATCACAGCCTCTGGATGAACTGGGGAGCTCACATTGGAAGAAAAGCCTGTGCAGGCCTTCTGCTCTCCTGAATTTTTCCATCACTGTTCATCTCAGGTCCGCAATGTGCACCGCTTCAAGTTAAAACCTGTTTGATTATTACAGAAATGATGCTGCCTTAAATGAAACTGCTCCAAAATAATTCCTCCTCAAGCAACTACTCAAAGTAATTGCACTGTTCCTTATTCTCCCCTTCATGTTCATCTTCATCCTTGTTTTGATGCAGGTGAAACGTGTCAGTCTGGCTTGCATACCTGCTCTTTTCTGGCAACCACAAGTCAAATGTGCACGAGCTGCTGCATATTCCTGGCTTTCAGTGTTAATGTTAAAAGCACCGATCACGAAAGCGGTGTTGGTTATCTGGAGAAAAAAATTGCAAAGAAATGGAACCCAGTAAGACGACAAAGGGTTAGTGGGGCTTTAGACTTTGGCTGCTAGACTGGGAAAGCTGCAAAATGCAGCTGCCATGTGTTTACCAGGACAACCCCACTGCCACTGCAGGAGGGAGTGTGAGAGATACTCCACTGCAATCCTTATGGCAAGTCAAAGGAAATCTCCGCTGCGTATAAGCTAACACATCTTTCTGGTTAGCAGGGAGGAGAGAATTATGTCGTGGTACGCATTGTCCTCTAGTTAGCATGAAACAGTAAATCTCCACGTGCTTTCCCAACCTTAAACGCTATTGCTCAGGATAAAGCACATGGAAACACTCAAGACACGTCAGGGAAAATGAAGGTTTAAAATTCTGTTTGGCTTGGTAGGAAAAGACACATTTTGGCAGAAGTCAACAGTATGAAATACAGTGTTATGAGGATGGGTGACATCGCTTTGCAACACAGTCTCTCAACCAACAGAAACATGTTTCTTTACTTACTATCAACAGATTTAAATTTTCACCGAAGTTACCACTCACTTAGAAATATAGTGAATAACTATCAACATTTCTTCTGTCACTTTAATATTTTATTGCTACTTTTTTATGCTATTAAATTGGAGTAGGAATAATGAGGTAAGATCATCTCTGTGGTAAAATGAAATATCACTAGAATTTATTTTATCCAGTATGTCTAGACATTTCCATTTGAGCATGGAATATGTTAGTGAAGAGGGACAGGGGTTTAACAGCATATGAGCTCCATGTAAACATCCACCATTCAGGAAACAAATTTCATTGCTTCCAGGCTAACATTTTATTCTCCAGTACAAAGTAGTCCACATACGTATATGTAAAATAAAAATAAAATAGTATGTCCAACATCTATATAAATACAAACCTACAGATCAAACGTCCAACTCCTCCACTGTGTCAGCACCCTTTGAAAACATTTTATGAAGAGAGTTCTATTGTACTCCAGACAGATTTGCCTCAAGAATAAACAGAGTAGTTCCAGATTAAAGGAAATACTCCTTGCCAAGAACAGCACTAAAATTTTTAATCAGTAAAATAAATATTCCTACTTCTAACTGTGTATACCTCATTGACTATTGTGTTATCTTCCACTAGCAGACACCCAATTCCCCCCGCGCCCCCCTTCATGAAGCCATCCTTTCTTCCATCCTTTCTTTCCATCTTTGCTTTTATCAAAAGAAATCTCTCACGTCAGTGGCAACCTCACAGCCCCATATGAAAGGACACAAGCTGCTTTGGGCAACCTGGTCTAGTGGAGGGTGTCCCTGCCCATGGCGGGGGGGTTGGAACTAGATGGGCTTTGAGGTCCCTTCCAACCCAAACCGTTCTGTGATTCTAGTTTTCATGTTAGAACTCCAAATTGAAAAAAAGGTAGCGTACTCTGGGTATCTTACATTGCTAAAGGAAAACTTGTGTGATAAAATGGCAATTCCAGAGGTTAATTACAACAAAGGTTTTCAGAAGACAGGCACTTAAGGTTCTTGGTGGCAGGAGTCTACTTAAAACTTGACACTTTTTCTCAAAATTAAATGCAGAATTGATAGAAAATACTTAGGGAAAAAACATTTTCTTAAACAGCAAATGATCTAATGGAAAAAGTGGACAAGTGAAACACGCAGTGCCCAAAACCCTGCCTGTTTTTTCCAGCTATAACATTACCAGCTAGAATTACCTCCAACTTCTATAAATATTATCTCCTTTGTATTAACCTTAGGTGACTGTATTATTGAAATACTACAGACAACCTCAGTGGTTTCTAAATCAAAATTGCCAAATCGTTACTTTAACGCCACAACATTTAAATCACAGTTCTGCATACTGCTGATTGCACCCAACGTCCAGTCACAAAGAAAACTGGTAAGCCAAAAGTTGTTGGGTATTGTAAGCGAAAGTGGATCTGTGGCTGCCCCCATTGCCCACCACCCCAAAAATTGTGCTGCTGAGCAGGGTCAGAGAACTGTTTTGCAACAGCACATTCCAGGAGAACGGGAAACACAAAGGAGAAAAACATTGGTCACCTAGGAACATGTGCTTTAGGAATAAAAGTGAGATGAAGTCATAGTGACCAAAGGACCAAAAAGAAAAAAAAAAAGGGTTAGGTTTTGTAGAAGCTTTCAAAAACTTTTCTACAAATTCCAAGCAAAAAAAAATATTTAAAGAGACTGCAGATAAGGGTAGTGTGGTAAAAAAACAGTTTGAAATTTTTTTAGTTACAGACTATTGCTGAAGCTGTGTTTCAAACCCGTACTTTAAAAACGCCTATTTTGAAAACAAACACACAGATTCTGCTGTTAATGTTTTTATCCAGCCTTAAGAATAATAATAAAAAATTATTACAGAAATAGCTGCATGTAGGAAAATGTTTTCTTTCTGTCACTCATGTCTGTATCTTTAATAAGGATCTAATGAGAAAATTGCAAGTCTAGAAAAATAAAGCAATATTAGCTGGCATTGTTAGTTAATAAATTCTTAGTATAAAATTGCAAGTACGTGCTTGTGAATATCTTATTGCCTTCTATTGTAAGGTATAAAATGAAGATTTTTATCTTTAAAGAAGAAATTTTTTAAAATAGGATTTATATTATCACACATCATTAGAAGATACTAAGAGTAAAATATTGCAGCTAAAACCAAAAAGCATGTGTGTTTTTAAAATGATTAGAATACATACCCAGTTTTATTTTTGTCCAGTAAGCTGGGAGCCAAGGATCTGATATAGGCACAGGTACATATGAGCAGCAAGATTACAGTCAGAAGACTCTGAAAGTTGAAGATGGCTGACTATGGAAGGAAATCAGAAAAGAAAAATTACATCTCTGCAGTACAAAGTTCCCTCACTGCATAAGCTGGGGAAAACAGGTGATCCCCTAGACAATACCCATTAAAAACAAAAATGAAACCTAGAACGCCAGTGAATCAGAAACTCTTTTAACAGCCTGTTGTACACAATGGTGGAAGAACGGAGTTTTTCCTTCTCAATCCACCCCAAGAAGTGTAAAGAAGCAGCAGGCAAAACGGTAACCTTACAGTTTTGCTCCCAGGCACCTGTTCCAAAGCCAGTTTGTGGAAACCCATTAGCAGCAGGCTAAGAGTTACAGAAAACAATGTTCCCTCTCAGCCAAGAATACGTGTAACTGTAGTTTGCATCAATAGAATATGGTGGTGGTGAAGGTGGAGGTGAAGAGTATTAAACAAGTAAACCAGTGGCAGCCAAGACAGAGAATAACAAGAAATAGGTAGGAGGACTGTCAATATACAGCTTTATGAAGACTACATCCAAAATTCAATAGATGTGTAGAAATACATACAATTAAGCTGATCTGAACTATGAAAAGATAACTGATTAATTTTATTTTCAAATCATCTTTTGATTTTATATTTAAAACACCTTTACTGTAAATACATTTTTAGAAGTGCTAATTATATGGAAAACGCTGGAAAAATGGAGGAATTGCCTTAGGATGGAGAACTAAAGTTCTATTGTTTGACAGCAAAACTAATCACCTACTGGCAGTAAGAAGAAACAATTCCTGAGAAAACGTTACTTTTCTCTGGCTATTTGCTAAAGTTTAAAATATTAGTAATAAGCAGTAAGTGCATCTCAAATATTTTTTTTAACTAAAGCCTGAGTCTCATATGACCAACATGTCCTTTAATCATCAACTTATAAGCAATTATCACTGCTTACATGAAGCAGTCTTTTCCTGAAGTATAAACATTATACATGAGAAGGTACTCATGTAAGGACTGCTGTAACTCCATAACGAGGTACAAAATCTGGAAGAAAAATGGCTGATGCTGATTCCCAGCAAAAGTTACATCACCATTCCAATAAACGATACACTAGCAACATTTTTTTTTTTCCCAATAGGTTGACTGGAATTTTTAGTAGCAATATTTGCCTACTAGTCCTTGTGATTTGTAGCTTCCAATAATTTGTCCCAAATCTGAGACTTAGATTCTTCTTACAATGTGAAAATAATCCAGCTGCACAAAGCATGGAGCTAGTTTTATTGTTTCAATATTTTTTTTAACTCAGCATCTTTCAGCTGACCTTTTGGTCAATGTAACAGCACCAGATAGTAGACAAGGCAACTGCTTATTTCAAACAGCAAATGAGCTACCCTCATTTGCAAATCCCGTTTAGTTTGAACTTCAAAAAAATGGCAAAGCAAATACAATAAATTCAGTCTTACTTCTGGAGTTCTGATGAAGTTGTGTCTAAATATCTCATATTTTTTCAACCCAGAAGGCTGAGTAGTAGTATTTAATTAAATTTAAATACTTAGCATTTATGAAGGGATAGTACATTGCAGTTTCCTCCTTCAAGCAGAACTTGGTAGGATTTAAAAGCACATCAGAGCTCCAATTTCCACAGCCTGAAGCACATCTCTGTTGATCTATGTGCACTTTCTTCCTATGTCGCAAAATTCTAATGTTTTGAAGCTCTGATAATCAAATTTCTTTAAATAGTTAAGGAGTATTATAAATCAAAATCACAGTATTTAAATTCAGTATTGCACTAACAGCAAATTAAGAGAGAAAAATAAGAAGTGCTAGTAGGAGCAAAGCCATGGGAACATCCACAGCTCTGCTGATGCTGAAATCTAAAATGTTGTATCAAAAAACAAAGCAAAACAAACAAACTTTGCTTATGTAGAAGTCTCCATGAATCACATGAAGCAATACTGGAACATGCACACAACTGCCAGCCTGAAGGCACGATTAGACAAGGCTAGACACACAAACCAATTTAAACGTCCAAGTTAATGGGGTCCAACAGGCACCTGTGGGGGGGAGCCACCCCTTAAGAAGGAAGAGCATAGAAAGGCTCAAAGAACAAGTGAGAGATTGCCAGGGGCATGCCCTCAAAGGCAGCCTTAGCCATTGGAGTGGGTGTGCTACTCTGCTCCTGCCTGAAGCAGGAGCCCTCTCACATCAGCCATCTTTCTGCAGAAGCATAATTCCCAAGCTAGTTCCCTCATTCCTCCTGCCCTTTCCATGACAGTACCCTGAGTGACAAAAATGGGACAGGGTGAAAATGTGATTATTAGGATGCAGAGAGAGGGTAGGCAGTGGAGAAAGGTAAAGAGTAAATGGCAACTACACACAGCAGCTGACATGCAGGAAGGTTTCTGTAGTAAGTGAGAACATGGAGAGGGGACATTACACGAGTGGAGTGGTGATCCAACACCCAAAGCCAGCCCTCAGGTACTCATGGTGAGGCCACCTGTTGTTCTGAGCAACAGCATTTGCTACATCATGTTTAGCTTAGTATCTTAGTTTAGCTAGCTGAGTCATCATTTCTGTTCTACTGTGTCATAAATAACGGACAGATTATTCACAAAGGACAAAACACTTATCAGTAGACTCTTGCCTTTGTACTAGGCACAAGTTTTGCCAAGTTCAGAAACCAGGAAACTCAATTCCCCCTGAGAGACAACCCTTATGGCCTACGAGAGGCCATGTCTCCTGGCTCCTGTGGGTCTAGGAACGCGATGGGGCCGGATCCAGGAGTGGCTGCCTCTCAGCAAAGCCAGATACTCGCTATCAACTGATTAATTCGATCAGTCCTCCGGGAGAGACAGCTGCTCTCGACATCTCACAGTGCAGCGCCTGCCCAGCTTGGTTCCCATGAATTCCTGCAAGCTTTCTCCTGCAGCTGCTTCCCAAGGAGGCTGGTGGTATCGGGTGCTTCAACATATGAAAATGGCAGAAGGGCACATTTGCTTCCTCTTTACATTTCCAGGGACTGTAAATGTATAGTCATGAAATGTGTTATTAGTCAATCAATAGGAGCAGTATATAATTGTTCTTTGTTGGGCTCTTTACGTGGTTCTCCAGATATGCAGCACTGGGCATCACTGAAATTACAGACACCATTCCACTGAAAATCCTCTGAATTACACATTTTTCTGTATAGTCATTTTAAAAGCACAGACATGCCTATTTTAAAATTTGTTTACAATTTTAAACTGGAAATGAAAATTTATTTCTGAATTGGATGGCTTTACATTTCACATCTGAAGTAATTCTTATGGTCCAGCTGAATTTACAAAAAAGGGTGATTTACATCCAGCTGCTTGAACTGATGTCATTAAAAGCTGCTATAAGAGTCATGCATTACTTGGAATACTTTTAAAAAATACTGCATTCACATACGACGCTATTTGGAAAATGCCGTAATCTAGGTAGGTTGCAGTTCATTTGGTTAAGCCGAGTTCCTCTGATCCAAAAGTAATTAATTGCAATTTTTCAAACATTTTGACTGGCTTAATGTAGATCCTGTGAGCCTTGTTCCCATTATAAAGAAATTTCAGCACCTGGAGCAACTGATCCTATCTTTCAGACACGATGTCCACATGCTGGTGAAAAGACAACTAACTTCCTGAGACTCAGACTGCAAACGCAGAAAAGAATCAACACTGGTATTTTATTCTTGTTTTAGATGGTACAAGCTGTGGCTTTAATTATACATACTGAAATTTCCTACATCTCCATTTGGCACATTTCTGACATGGTGGAAACATCTTAGTAGTTACATTCTGTGTTACTTAGATAATTACACCTCCCCCCCTCCTTCTCCTGTGTGCTGTCTCCAGGTAGTTGTGGAGAACTATCACATCGCCGGCAGCACTAAGGTGGTATTGTATTCAGCAGAACTTGCAAGAGCAAGTTTTTTCCATAAGTCTTTAGAAATTTAGGACCATGGATTTTTGCTTTGAGAGCTACATGCCCAAAGGCTCTTTTAAATCCTTCCCAAAATTAGACCTTAAAAAAATGCCTCAATATTATTTCCCCGATCATATCACATCTTAGTAAAAATAATTCCATATCATACACCATAGAAATAAAGAATGAATACTCTTTAAATTTTTCTTATGTCCAGATTAGCAGTGGTGGCATGAAATACTCATGTGAGTATATGGTAGTTAGAAGACAAACTTTATAGCTAGAGACATTTGAATGTACTCCTGCCCGAGTCCTCATCTGAACAGCATAGCTGTCAGCACACAGGATACTGGGGCAAGACAGGAAGTTTTAAGGAGAGAAACGGTCTCCAGTTGCCCCTGGCAGATGCCATCAGTGACTCTGCTACAATACAGGAGAAGTAGTAGTGTGACAGCTCCTTTACTCCTTTTGGAGTAAAAAGAAATCTATGGAATAGTACGTGCTAATTTAAGTGTTTAATATATTTTAGTAAGTGTTGATTTAGAGTGAAAAATTTCCTCTGTGGCTGAGAAAGGGAGCCCTGACAGGCCATAACATTTGCACAGCCCCCTTGATTACAGACAACGTTGTCACTCCTGCAATTTAGTCAGCATTAAATTCACTACACCTGGGGAGAAGGAAAAAAAAATAAAAAAGGCAACTCAGACTTCTGGTTATCAACAAATATTGTACTTTATAAGAGTACTTAATTGAATGTGCTGAAAGGAAGGGCACAGACAGATGAATGCCTAAATTTTTAGTGATCACTGGGAATGTGCATTCAGCCTTGGCAGACGTAGCCATAATAGATGCACTGATCCTAATTTTTTTCTACAGTGAAAATAACAGTCATAGCCAAGTCATCATATGGTATCTATCTTTGTACTTCCTATTTGCTCCACCTCTACTACATTCTCCGATTCAGATACTGTTTTGTTCCGTGTGTTTGAAGACCACACCACAGAATTATGAACCACTTAATGATGCAACCCTTGGGTAGCACTATAATAAAAAATAGTAAATTACATGGCAAGTTTTGATGCAACTATATATGCCATGGAAGGACCCACTGAATTTCCCCTTGCCTTATATACTTTCATTTAAAATAAACCACCTGATGTCACAGTTGTACGGGGAAAAAAAACATGCAGGAGGAGAACATAAACCCCACACTGTTGTCCCCCTGGGTTGGTAGAAAGCCTAAACCAAAAGCTCTCCCAGTTTATCTCAACAGACCTAACACTGAACCCAAAACTTAATCTTCCCTAGACTTTCAGTCTTTACAAAATGATTACTACATCTCTGTTTGTAGTGCGACCATGATGCGTGCGTGCTATAAAAAGAGAGGCCATCATAGTGCCAGCAAGTTATTAAACTTTGCCCCACAATTACTATTATAATAATCAATTTATGTGGGCAAGCACAGATAAATTATTGGAATATTCTAAAGAAATTATAACTGCATTTGTGTAATATGCTGCAGAATATAGTCTTTCTAGAACAGTTTTATTTTCTTTTTTTCCTCGTCAATATAAAATTGATGGATAATTATGTTCTCTGGAACCAAAGAAACAAATGCTGACATCCGATCATTTAGCTGCCTTTCTTATATTAAAATGTGAGCCACAGCTTACACTGTAGTTAAACTGTGGTTAAGCAAGAGCTGATAAAAATGTAAAAGCCTGTATTAAAATAGTAATGTAGGCTTCAAAGCCCATAATAGAAAAGTGAAATCAATCTATATGAAATTTTAATGAAGAGGTCCTTAAAAAGCTGAAAGAGAAAATGCTTACTGTCTAAGGTTTCCATTAGGTATTGCAATTCCCATTTCCCCAGTCTAAATCTCTTTGCAAATAATTTGTTTTCCCACTGCTGCCAAATGTAATCTCATAAAAATGAATGGAAAATAAGTATTTGTAAAACGGGCATACTAATTAGAACTATAAGAAAATATAAAGTTTGCAAATAAGTTTGAAGTGATTATTAGCAAAACTACACTGAAAAACTAAGCAAGAGGTGTTTAGTCAAAACTGGTTTGTGCTTAATAACTATCCAAATACTGTCCAGTTATCAGATACTGTTTGCTCCAATGTGAATAGGGGTCTTTAAGTTTACTGCACATTCACCCCAGTATTTAGTTTCCAAGGAATTTAAGTACAATATTTAATGCTCATTCATATTTCTGTCTAAAATATTCAAAGTTTTGTCTCAAATACGTATTTTCGCATTCATAAAATTTATGTTAAGGCTTGATTAGAATAATAGGGAATCTTTCCCCTAGATATTTGTTGAAGAAGTATGTTGTCTAATTAAAATGGCAAGTACAGCAGATAGGAACTAACACATATACTTTTCAGTCAACTGAAGACTAATACAGCTGTTTAAAACATAACGAATCTCTTTAAACAATTAGACAATGAATTCACAGATGGAAACAGTTGTCCTCTCCTACAAAAGCTCTCTTGACTTTGACATGCTGAGTTATCCACAGACCAACACTGAAATGATACCTCAAGGTGACAATGTTGAAATTCGATGCTCACTTGAATTCCTTCTTCTTTGCCCCAAAACCTAAACAATAGTTTCAAAATCGAACTTTTGGTGCAAGCAGCTAGCAAATGCAGCATTTCACCATAAAAATCTTACAATAAAAAAAAAAGTGAAAGTTACAATATTAAGTTTTTTTATCAGGGTTACTGTAACACATAGGTGTATATATCCACATATTTACTCAAATATAGACTTATGTTAAATATGGCAGTAAAAACTCAAGATATCTTTTCCTCCATATCTTATTTGCAGATTTTATAGTTTGCAATTTTACAGATATTTTTTTTCCCCGCTTTCTTCTCCCATTAGATATTAAGTTCTATAATCTCTCTAGGATGCTGTATGTTCTGCAGAGTAACAGGGAACTTAATGGTACTTTCTGGAACTACAAACAAAGTAGGTGATATTCAGTCATTGCCACAGAGCTCTCTAAAAGGATATACATCTTGATTTGTAGCTCTTTTGCCTCTCCTGCCCTAAAAATCTGTACATTAGAGATTTCTTGGGTGTAGTCAAACAGAAGGAGAAAAACTACCCACGTAAGAAAAAGACATATCCCATAAGTAAGTAAGTTCTGGCTTTTCTTGCTATTCATTGAAGAAGCATGGCTACTTATAAACTTGTACCATTCTTGTGTTTTTGATAACTGAACAGCACAGTTTCTTTCAAATTAGCTAACTCTCCCTTCTGAAGTTGCACACCACACTGCTTAGTTTGTTTACTTCAAAATTACTACACAATCTTAAGAAACACTAAAAACTGTTTGTGTGAATGGAAGAGGTAAGAGTCATTCTAACGTGCCAGTACCTTTTGAATCAGATGACATCCTTACTCTAATAAAAGTAGTGTGCAAAAAGCACGAGTTTGTAACAGAAGGTGCTACAGGAATTTCAAGACAGACATGGAAGAAAGTCAAATTCTCAAAAAAGGAAGATACTGAAATATTTTTGCTTTGTTGTTAATGAATATTTTGACATTTGTGATACAGCTAATGTTATATCCACTGGTGTCTGATAAATTTAAGAAAATAATGTTACAGTGAAAGTTCTACTATCATACCAAACTCACAAGCAAGAATCAAAAAATAACTAGAGATTGGGTCCACAGCACAAAAGGAAAAAAACACACGTCTTCTATGTCTCTGAATGTCTCCTACCCCTATAGAAAGCCTGAGCTATTCAAAGCTGAACTGCATTCCTGAACATCCTTGCAAAAACTGTTAAGAAGTTCCTACACACAGTAAGGGATAGTATGCTCTTTCTGTTCTAAAGGCTGAACAATAAGCTTATCTTTTAATTTACCTAAGAATTAAAAAAACCCAAAACCCAAATCCAAAACATTTCATGTATATCATTTATAAACTTTTTTTTTTCCATTAACAGTATAACTTTCTCTTTAAAACATGAAAAATAAATACTTCTCTATCAGGAAAAGACATACTTAGTTACTCAAGAAATAATGAAAAGCTCTGCTAAGTCTCTGATGTCCCATAGTGCTGGGATCTCCTACTTGGCAGAGTTCAGATGCGTGGTTTGGAACCTTAGCATCTGTAATACAGGTAACATTTTTAGCAAGATGCTAGCTGTTTCCACCTTCTTTCCTTGGTCACAAAGTTGAAAATGAAAACTTTTGGTGATTTTGAACATCAAGCTCTGTGCATTAGCAGAAAAATTTATTCAACACTGTAGCTATTACAGTGGGTGTGCATGGTGTCTAACGCTGCAGCTAATGAAAAATTTAATTGTGACATTGACTATTTTATGATAACTTCCCTTTTTGTTCAACTTAGACTTTGGACCATGAATGGAAAAACTACAATGTATAATCACAGCTCATTATTAATTTCAAATGGCCTGTGTAAAAATGTGATCCCCACTTCTCATGCTATTACTGAATAAAATTAAGATGTTTAATAGTAGACAGAATGACAAAGATGTTTAGTAAGAAATGCTCAGCATGGAAATGGTTTCTCACAACTGGTGTCATTCCTGGATTGTTCAGGTATGTGGTAAAATTTGTAAGTAGACTGATTGCATCCTACACTTCCCAAATCCAAATCAAGAGATGCAATGGCACAAGAAATAGCTTCCTCTGTTCTATAATCACAGAAGGAAATTATTGATAATGTATTTTCACATCTTCTTGGACACTGACAGAGAAGTACCTATACTGAACAGTTCAAGACTTAACTCACAACATGCCTACTCCACAGTAGCGTTACTATTAAACAAGTGCAGTTACAGATGGTACGAGATATACTAAGCACCGATACTAGTGTAGTAAACATACTTCACTGTCCTTACCTCCCCACGCTGCGTCTCGTGTTTCTCCTTTCCTATCCTTTTCAATTTTCTGACAAGCTTGTTATTCTGACAGGAGGACAGGTACATGGAGAGCCGATCCTTCTTGCTTTCTCCTCAATTAGCAGTGTTTGCTCCTACTGGTAGGGGCATGCCAGAGCTGCCACAGGGGTCAACACGTATCCAGTGCAGGGATGCAAGTCAGTTGTTACATGATTGGTGGCTAAGGAGATCCTAGCATCCTACTGCGTTACAACTTTGGTGTAGGACTAAAATCCTCGGATTCCCAGCAAAATCAGATTAGCTGGGTAACAAAGGCTTTATGACATGAAAAATTTGTTACTGCAGCTATAACTCCCTAAAATTCTAATTGCTTCTTATTCAAAAAATGCAATGCCTAATGGTGTTATAATACTGACATGCAAGAAGTTGTGTATCATTATTCCAAAATAAATTCACAACACAAAACCATGGATATTTCTATATATTAATGATACCTGAGGACTGTAAGATGAACTAAGACATATTTTAATCCTATCTACCTTTAGGCCATGATAAAAACAAAGTTATTAACAAATCTGAATCAGGATTGATTCTTCCCTGTAACTTTGAATAAGCCAAACATAAAACTTTGAGGACTCCTGAAAGTTCTTTTGCAGAACAGTGTCTCCAATTCTGGTATGTTTATATCAGACAGCTTGGTTTGGATCAATATTTACTAATGAATATTTTTACAATTGGTTATATGAGCAATTCCCCTTCCTTCTATAAACACCATTCTAAGACAGCAACAAAGATTGTGACAGAAACATTTATCCTCATGGAAAGTTCCCAAATCAGTTTTTTGGCAGTAATGTGGGGCTCGAGGTCAGTCCAAAACCAAAGGGTGAAGGGAAAGAAACCATCTTCGTTAAGTTTTCTGCAATTCTTTATTTTCTTCACCACCAAATTGCCATTACAGACACGAAACATATTTACCAAAATGTTTTTGCTGCAACTGCACATTTTTGCTACAAAGTGAAGACTACCCTTCAGCAGGTGAGAGGCTTATCATTAATTTAATGATACTTTAGCCTTCTTCCCTCTTTCCACCCAACACATCACATGTGTGTGGCAAATTTTTCAACCCTACTAGGAAAAGTTTTCTTGAGTTTTCAGATACACTATTTCAAAAGTTTGACAGGATAAACTGACACAATGATTTGTGAAAGTCAGTAAACAATACATATTATCCTTCCAAATAGATTAAGCAGCTGTGTCATTATATTGCATCTCTTCTGTTTCCAGTAACTTTTTAATCCATTGAGCAGCTTCTACCTGCTTTCAAAGCTGGTTTAAGTTAAAATAGTATTTTTTTCTACCCACTGGCAGTGAACAGGAAAAAAAATAAACATAAGTTTTGCTTTCACATAAAAGAAAAGACAGGAGACAGGTGGAAGCCAGCTTATATATGTTCTGTCTGGCAGCAGCTGGCTGTTCAGCCAGCACAAGTTTTGACTTGTTTAGTAAGGATGTGGCAAGGAAGCCTGGGGGACAATGGGATGTAAAGTTCCAAGCGATAAAGTCCTTTGGAAATTATGCTTCAAAAATTATGCTATTCACAGAATTACTCATTTGCCACAGTTGCAGCTCATTGTCTTTGGAAAAAGAGAACAAACTGGAGGTGTAGCTCCATTCTATTCCATTCGAAAATACACAGACAGCAGCTGCTTCCTATCTCACAGTCAAGTGCGAGCTCAAAACAAAGTGTCATTAACTACGACTCATGATTGCTAATCCCACAAGGCAACAACTTTTTTTGCTAAGGCGCCATGACACCAGAGGTAGCATCACAGACAATCAAAAGTCCTGGATATGCCATGAGGGTTGTTGTTTTCCCTGAGGAGATTCAAACACTAGAGGACTGAGGAATCTTATTTTCACCTCCTTTGACATAAAATCACAAGAAAAATCTCATTTAAAGATTCTACCTTAGTTCAGGTTCCTTGAAGCACACAGAGCAACCTCTTACAAGCAACATGGACAAGCAGAGAAGAAATTCTCACAAGATCCCATACGAGTGCCATAATCTTTCTGCTAGATATAAAAATTAGTGTTTAAGTGCTAAACTGAGCAATGTCTGATTGATCATCAAGGTTCTTGTCTTTTTTTCTACAATCTCCAACCCTTTTAAGTACTATGAAGAAGAGCAGAGTGATGTACTTCTATAACATCTGCCTTTTCAAGACATTGATTGGAGGTGAAAAATTCACTCCTCTTTCTTGTGTTCCGTATGCGCATTTTAGATCTTCTGAGATAATTTATGCCTCTTATAATGAAAACCCTTTGTTCACTGCTTGAAGTCATAGACTAGAACAGGTTCATCTGAAAGATCTGCCAAGGAATGCTCGGGTGAGCAACTTCCAGCAATTTCCTGCTGGTGACAAGATCTGGAGCCTAGGAACTTTTTTTGAACCAAACCATAAGAAAGTTCAAGAGATACTAATCTTTTAATAAATATGTTGGAAGTACAGAGAGATTCAGCGGAAGTTGTACAGCATACAGAACTGGTGATGGATAACCTGTCAAGGTTGGATTAGATGAGGCTTTGTGCAATCTGATCTAGTGAAAGATGTCCCTTGCCATGGCAGGGGGTTGGAACCAGATAATCTTTGAGGTCCCTTCCAAACTGTTCTGTGAGTCTAGGAAAAACTTTGAAAATGCTTATTTTAAAATAAATGCGTTGAATTAAAAGTTATGTACAAATCCTTATTTGTACAGGGAAATCTTTTCTTCTCTTAGCTATTTGTTTTTCCTTTTAATTTTAAAATCATGCATCTGCACCGCTCATACAAAGATCTTCGCTTTAGCTGAGAAAGATTATTTCATGGCACAGCTTTAACTCTAACCCACATACAAATTTTTCATTTATATTCTCTGTACATAGAAAGAAAATAAGGCAGAAATGATAGAAAACATAAATGGCAATGCTAATAAGCCTCTAGGTCAACTCTATATACCCCATTCATACTTTTCATTAGCAAACGGATCAAGGCCTCTGATGCTATTCCTGAAAAACGAGAAGAGCAGTCAACGTCACGATCCAGCTTACTGCTCAGGAAGCAGACGTCAAACAACGGACCCATTAAATCAGAAGAGACAGAAATACTATCCGACAGACAACGCACCGCAGGTCTGAGTAACGACTGCTGCCCCACGGAAAACCCGGGCTAGGCCCGTACAGACGGACAACGTGTCACGCTCGGGGCGGGAAAGGGACCAAGGGGGCGCAGACGTGCCCGGTTTGCGTTACTGCTAGGCCAAGTGCTAAGCAAGGCTTTACGGTGGAACTGGGACGGCTCCGTTCCCGTGGGCTCGCTGCCTCGCGGCGGGGCGAGGGCCTCGGCCTCCGACGGGAGTTTAAAGGCTCAGATGGAATCTGAGGGGGCTCTGGGGGGCTACCAGGCCGGAGAGGCGTCGCTCGGCCGAGACGCGACTGGCCGGGTGACGCGGAAGCCGGCAGTGCCGGCGGGAGGGGGCCGGGGCCGGGGCCGGGGCCGGGGCCGATCCCGCGGCGACCCCGGAGCGGAGGAGGTGCCCCCCGCCCGCCGCCCTTCGCTTACCATGGCGACCCGCTCGCGGCCACATCACACTTCCGGCGGCGGGGGCGGGGCGGAAGCACGCCTACGGGGCGCCGGCTTCAGGGGCATGGGTGGAGTCGCTGCCGGGATTGGCAGCTGGCGATGCGAGGGGCCGCGATTGGCAGGAGCCGACGGAGGAAGGAGGGACGGAAGGGCGAGCGCGATGATCATTGGCTGTCGCGCGACCTCCGGGAGCGCGGCCTTTTCGGGCAGGTGGAAGCGGCGGGCGGCGGCGCGGGAGGAGGAGGAGGAGGTAGGTCGGGGCGCCCCGCCCCCTCCGCCGTGAGGGGAGCAGCCGCCGGTGGGGCTGGGGCGAGCGAGCGAGAGAGGCCGTCAGCTGTCACCGGTGCCCCGGTGCTGTGGGGCCGTAGCGAGCGAGCGAGAGGCTGTCAGCTACCCCCGGTGCTGTGGGGCTAGGGCGAGCGGGCCCGTCCTGTTAGGTGACCCGGTATCAGCCGCAGGCCTCTCGGACCGGGCGGTGGGGCCCGGCCCCGCTCCCCTGGGCACGTAACGGCCACGGTGTCGCAGGTGCCAGGCTCAGGGCAGCGTGGCCGTTCTGCCCTCGCGTGTTCGCGAAAGGTGGTTTTTTTTGTTGTTGGTTTTGGTTTTGGTTTTTGTGTTTTGTTTTGGTTTGTTTTTTTTCTCATTTATGCTGTGGGTTTCCAGCAGGTGATGTGTGGGCTGCTGTGTCCCGCGCCTCCCGCCCGGCCCTGGCCGCGGTCTGCCTGCGGGGCAGGGAGCGGGCCGGTTGGCTGAGGGGGAGGCTGAGTGCTGGGCCCTGTCCGGCCGGCGCTCTGCCCCCTGGTCCCGGCCGGCGCTGAGCCACTTGCTAGTGAAACGTAAAGGACATAAATAGCGCCTTAACGAGGCTGGTTTTGAATAAGTTACTTCTTACTCTAAAGACAAGGTCCTGTTCTTCCTTAGGGGAAGGCTTCCAAACTGGCTTCCCTTCGGAAGGGAGTTGAGGAGAGGGAGTGGAGCGAGCAGAGCTTGTTCTTTCCACTCCAGTCTGGTGTCCTATATTTTTGCTTTCTTCCCTTATTCTCTCCTTGTAGAAGTTTTCATCATATTTCCTTTTCTGTAATTGCACTTAACACATCAAGTCAAGTTGAAAATGCTTGGGGAAAGGTAGTATATTTCCTTGTCATGACCACAGTACGTTTTCCTGTAACTAAAGACACAAAATTACTAAAGGAGCTGAATGTTCTACATGGCTGGCAGCTTACACTCACGTGTAAGAGAAGCCTCTGGAACTAAAATCCATGGTGACTCTTGCATTTGGCAGCTGGTTTTGACAGTGCCTGCTTTACCATCAAGCCGTACGAAAGGGACAGGCCTTCATTTTGGCTTTCTGTGAAAGAGATGTGGCATTTATTTTTTAAACCAGGAGATTTTTTTTTTTTTTAAGGAATTACCTTTGATCCTGTGAGGCACTTCAGTAGAGCGAAGACTACATGAGTTCTGACCAGTTCTGTGGAAGAATGTCAGAGTGATTATTTTGTATTTACAGTAAGATGCCTAGGTGTTGCTGTCATGACAACTTCTGTTCTGAAGTTCTATGAACTATTTGTTTCACCTTTTATAACTACACTTCATCTTACAGAACTTGAAAAGCATTAACCCTTTCAAAGGTAATGGCTTTGTTCTGAGCTCTCTGTCATTCTGTATCTTTACGTACTGAAGCCAAATTGGTTTTGCTTCTCTGTTGAGTGCAGGACAGGTTTTGCTTTTTCCCTTGGTAAGAGGAAACATTTTTTTCATTCTGCCAGAAGAAGTTGGGATAATGTTTGACATACCTCCAGAAGTTGCTGTAGGAGGTTGCAATGCAATGAGAGTGAACATATATATAAAACATGTTTGTATAGTAGAATCAAGGCAGTATTATATTAAAACAAAGTACTTTAAGTCAACTGAAACAGACATACATGATCCAATTATAATGATGTTACTATTGTCTAAACACCACCCTCATTTGCAGTAGTAACTTTATTAACTACAATTTGGAGTTCTCTGTGAAATTGTAGTTTCAGATCTATAATCACCAAAATTACTTGAACGTTTTTCAACATAAGTAGATGTAGAATTTAAGATGGGTTTTCTTGTATAACTGGTTTTTCTGTCCTGTGAATTTCAGACATTATATTGATTTTAGATTTGTTCTTATTTTTCTTGGATTTGTGTAAGTCTAGTAACTATGAAGGTTCATTAATTTGCGTATCTATCCATTGATAGATAGGCAATCAGCAAGATGCATGGTAATTTTGTCGTAACATGTTCATTCTTCTTACTCCTATTTTGTTAGTGAAAATTGATCATCGCATCTATTTTATTCACGTGTTGAGGTTTTGGATGAAAAGTGAAATTCAATTAAAACACAGAAAGACAGTTTTTAAAACAGCCTTATTATCTGTATAACCAGCCTTATTATCTGTATAACCTGATGTTAAAGTGTGTGATTGATGTCACGTTAAGGTAGATTTTTAAAGTGAAAGAAATTATAACTATACCAAGGAACAGTTCAACCCCTAATGGTTACTGTGACCCTAGATGTTAGAGGCAATAATACTTTTGAACTTGTTTATGTGTGTCTGAGATGGAAAAAGAAAACTGGTTTGGTTTTCCTTTTTGGTTTCACTTTTGGTTTCTCATTGTGGATTAGTTACTGAAATTGAAAAATAATTTCTTTAACTGCAGAGGAGATCGCAGCTGTCAGTTCTCGGTCACACTGTAGTCAAGCCTGCTTCCAGGTGGTCAGCTAACTTTCTCTAGTTCAGTAGTTTTGTTTGCAAACATGCCCTATGTTATAATTTTTATATACTGCTATCTACTTTGATAGTTTCTGTTAAGTTTACATATAAAATTGTAAATTTTTGCAAAAATGCTTTTTATTTACCCTAGCAATTTAATTTTCAAGTGAAGTTTCCAACAGTCTCAACTACTTGAAAAAGAATTTTCATTGATTACATGCTGTATTAAAATGCTTTCAGCTGCATATTTTCCTTTTTGTGGGAAAAATGCCATTTGATCATTAATGATCTTGTGGGAGCCTTAGTGGCATTATTTAAAAGATAGTGTACCTAGCATGACAATGTCTTTTGGGATGCAGCCGTGGTACATAGTATATTGATTAAAATGTAAGATTTCAGATGCTGGTACTTTGTTTCCCTTGTATTTTTTTCTCCTAATGAATATATTGTCATGGAAAACCCAACTGCGAGTGGCTGAGATAGCTCAGTTGATAGTGTTTACAGGACCTGGCTGGATATGCATTCTTGTCTATTGAAATCTCAAAATAAATCAGAATTTTAAACAAATATATTGATCTATATAGCATTATTGAAATAGGTAAATAAAACCATATGATGAATACTGGTTTTCTGTGTTGGCGTTTTTTGGTTTTTATTTTTTTGGGTTTTTTTTTTTGTTTTGTTTTGTTTTTTTAAAGGAGGGTTAATGGTATTGGCTGCGCTTCATAGTACGTACATATTAAGAAATGTTAAAGTAGTGTGATTTGCCCGTGAAGAGATTGCCTACTGTTCACTTGAGTGTTTAAGCAGTAGAGCATGCCAAGGAATTTGTGTGCGTAATGAAAGGCAAAAAAGTGCCTTCAGAGATTAAGCTTCTAGGTTGTTTTCAAATGCAGGAAGAAGTACAACAAAACAATGTCAACCTGCATGTGGGAGGCTAGGTATTTTGCTTCTTTCATATCTCTTAGCTTTCATAAGAAGTAGAAGGATTGTAGGAGATAGTTTAAACTATCACAGGCGGGTGACTGACATGACAGGTACATCTGTATAAACAAGTTTTTATGCATAACAAATGTACATGTATATATATGAGGTGAAAAAAACATTTGCAAATAAGATATAAATGCGGGGTTTTTTCTGAGATGTGCTAGTTTGAATGATTGGCAAAAGCTGATAATGCTGGTTTTTTTGCTTTTACGTCATATCCACTTCTGTTGTTCCTAGTATCTTCAACTACAAGCATGAATGCATAAAAACTTATTTGCATAGTTGCTACAGCTACAGATTCATTTAGCTCTCCCACTGGAATAAGGAGGTGGAGGAACATGAGGGATATGCATTATTCAGGCAAACATGTAGTGAGTAGGTAGTGTTCTGTATGCTGGCAATAACATTAGAACGTGGCATTTTGTTTGCTAATACTGTTTTGTAAAAAAGCTATCCACACTTAGGTATGGCTCCTCTTTCAGTTTCTTGCCTCTCTCTGTTACATAGCAAAAATGCACGCTATGTTCACTATAGTAGGAGGAACCACAGTAGCTGTAAAATGCTTGGAGGTTGCAGTTATTCTGAGCAAGAATGAATATTCAGTCTTAATATCAGAGGTGCTTGGGAGGAGTGGATTAAACTAGTATTGTAACCATACATTTTATAGAAACTTACTGTGTCGGCTGATGTATGATAAGGAATGTTCATATAACGAAGAGATTTCCTATACCTTAAAATTTTTGCTTCTTATGGCAGGTTTCATGTGAATTACAGTCCTCTATCAGTATAGTAAAACTCTGTGAATTCTGTAGGCTGTTTTATAGGCGTTCACTAGATTCTTGAAAGACTTTGAGGAATATGCCAGCTATTATGGTATACTAACGTGAGATAAACTGATACTGAGTTTGTAGCCTGGGATGACTTTATTCGTTGGATCAGATGATGGAGGCTATGTCGTCCACATTGTAGAGAGAAAGCACTTGCCTTTTACTTTAGATGCTCAACATTTCTGACTGCTGTTTTGCAGAGTGTTTAGAATGTTTTGCTATATGAAGCTGTGGCATTACAGACACTTCAGGTTTTATTTTGACATCGATAGTGAAATGACTAGAATAGCAGTATCTTGGATCTCCATGATAATTCTAATGTATCTGTTAGTGAAGTACTGAAGAACTAAACCTAACGAGTTAGATTTTAAACACTGTTATGGTATACAAAGGTACATAAAGGATTTTCAAAATTGCCTCAACATTTAAATCCATTGATTTCAAGTGTTTATCTGGACTAAACCTAGTACATCTAAATCATTACTTACAACTCACAAAACAAAGCTTTTCCGTTAAGTATTATTAAAAAAAAAAAAGTCATATACAACTGATGGGCTGATGCCAGGGCTACTGCACAACTTATCAAGGCACTCCAGCTTGTTGTAAAAAAACCCAAAACAACAAACAACCCCCACCTCAGAAAAAAATACAAACCCAAAAACCAAACAATGGTGCCATGGCATTGGTGTGGAAATAGTTGGGCTGTGCACAATGCAGGTGATATTACCTCCTGACACACTCGATCCCAGTGTCTTGTCTTGCCAGCAGGCTTGCAAGAAAGCTTGATAGCTTACAGTGGTCTGTTTTGACCAATAAACTCCCATTTCAGTATGGATGAGATAATTTAAAATGGTTTACTATACTACATGTTGGCTTTACCATATTGTATGTTACGTGCTTATGTTTCTGCAGTGAACCTTAAAAGGTCACTTTCTGTTTTGTCTCAATGCCTATTTCTGACGTCCTTGTTATCTTTCAGTGCCACTTGAAGATGAGAAATTTTAATCCTTACCTCTTGTCATCTAGGGCTTAGCAGTAGGTGGAGAATGTTTTTAAGTGGTTACGTTAGAGCTCTGGAGCCCTGGCTGAAAAAGCATCCTTGAAGAGTAGGTGCAATTGCCAGGAGTTTGGGGTGAGATTTTCAAGATCTCAAACCATTATTTATGTCCTCAAGATTAATAGGGTGCAGTGGTGATTTCTTCACTATTATATTGGGGAAAAAAGTGTGTAGTGCTTGCTGTTATTGTGGGGAAAATGTAAAAAAATGTGCATACACATTTAAGTTATGGTCTGGACTAACTTCACTACATAACAAAGAATCCCATTTAGAAAGCTATTGTGAAATACCGTTAAGCAGTTCATGAAATGAAAATTTTTGCAACAAGAGTAGGGTTTGCTCTACTTCCATCCCTGGTTCCTCTTCTCACTTGAGCTGTGTCCTTTTCCTGGGTTAAGAACAGTGTCTTTCACCTCCTACCAACTGTAATCGCAATGTGTTTGTGGATTTTAGTCTTCCCCACCTCCTTTGTCTCTACATGTGAGATGAAAAAAAGGAAAGATGGCAAAATGTTCCTGTGAATTGGAAGATTACTAGTGGAACCTAGTATCAGATAATGTAGTTATAATGCTGTCCAAGATATGTCAAGATATAAAAGACTGACTGTATTATGTATGGTACCATGTTGACACAAGCTAAGATGAAATTTAGAAGGCAATTGCTAAAGAAATTATTGTTGTTTGCTAATCTAAAACAGTCAAATCTGATCAACATAAAGAATATATCTTACAGGAAATATTCCAAGTTGAAAAAAAAAATCATTATGCATGTGCCTAAGCAAGGGCTTCTTGTGTTACTGTCTTCTGAGGCACACTAGTAATTTCACAAAAAATTATTTGATTAATAGTCCAAATTTCCAAAGTTTTGAAAATGATTGGAATATTTCTGCATCTGCTTTGTGGGCTTCTAGGTGAGTTTTGTGGGAAGGAGTGACCTCCAACTGAGCAGACAGATAGAGCAGGGATTGTAAAATAAATGGTAAAAGAGGGAGACCGATCTTATGTGATTTTAAGAGTGTAGGGACTGAGAACTTCTGTGTTCTTGATGTAGACATCAGCCAAATTGCTTGCTATCTTGGGATGGAAAAATTAATGCAATTAGAGGAAGAGTGAGGCTATATATCTTATCACAGGCTGCATTTGTCTTTAAAAATGATTCAAATGATTATGAAAGGGATTGTTTGTTTTCAGGTCTACAAAAGGATCTTAGAGGACACCCTTTTCAGCACAGTAGCTGGACAGGAAAGAGGGTGCATGGGGCTTTCCAAATGCCATCAGCTGTGTCAAGCTTATGGTGGAAATTTCACAAAAACCGGAGGAGAGATTCATGTTGACTGAGCCAATGAGGGAAGCTTAGACAGTAGTTGGAGGCAGCAAACTGTATTGTGTGGGCTTGTATTAAAGTTCTCCAGCTGTGAAACTTAACATTAATTTACAGCGCAGAGTGGCCATAGGCATAACAGAGATTGGGCAGAAGTATTAATTTCAGTGAAAGGTAGGCATTGCTATCATAGAGAATAATTATTTTTCAAGGTAAGAGGCAAGGAACTAGCTGAAGCATTCTTGTGCGTGTCTTGGTAATAAACCTACTTGACTTACCTTTCATAATGTCCTGAAGGCAATTTTAGAGAGAAGTGGTTTTTCTTTTCTCTGCCTTGGTCAGGGAAGTATATAGATGAAAACTCTGCTTTGTATTTTATGATCTTTCTTTAATGTCATCTATTCCAGGGATTTATTAACCTTGACCATCCTAAAAATAGATCTTTTTCCTCTTCTTTAAATAATAAGAAGAGGAATTTTTTTAGTGTATACTCTTTAATACAAGGTTGATGTTGTGATTTTGGTAGGTACTTGATGATGCAAAAAAATGACTATACTTGTAACATTGAAAGGGATGAAAATGCATTAGGGGTACAGTATCTAAAACTGAAACAGTTTCTTGGAGCTGTGAAGAATTGACTCTGACACAAAGGGCTGTGTTTTGTGGTTGTGGGTTTTTTATGCTGATGTACCTACGTTAATTCAGCTTAATTATATTTGTTCATCGTTTCATTTTTAGATAGTGATGTACAGTAGTGGTTCTGTTTAGCTTCTGCAGTTGGGAACCAGAAAGCCCAGAAACATGAAGGGGAACCACAACCCAACATGCAGTGAAGCCTAAGCTTAACTGAGACTTATAGTAAAAATATGTTCCTCTTTTGTTGTCTCAGTTCCTCCCCCCCCGCCCCCCTCCTAATTTTTTTAGGTCAGCATTCCATAAGAACTGATTTAACTTATCTGGGAAAGCAGTGACTTACAGTTTTAAAACAGCACTTCTGAGACCTCGACACTGATGCTCCACATATTTGCCTTGTAATAATTTACACTTTAAGATCTCAAAACTGTGTCTAACTGGTGCAGTATCAAAGCACTTTTGTGCTATATTTTCCTAATGAGTACCTAATTGCCCTCTCAGTTCAAGTCCCAATGGCATTATTGCACTGGTATGCCCCTGCTGTGTCCTCATATTAGTCTGCAAATTTCTTTTCACTCCAGTGCAAGCTAGCATTCTTTAGTAGTTGTGAGGGAAACCTAATATTGAAAAGCTGGCTTCCTTAAGTAGACCCCCTGCTCAGCATCAAGTGTCTTGGTTAAGGGTTTAATTTTTGAGGGGGGGTGGGGGTGTTGTGTTTTTTTTTGTCTAGCCAGTAGTAAGAAAAAAAAAATCATCACATGAAAGAGTTGGGAAAACTACTTAGAAAAGCAGTGAGCTGATATGCCTTGAAAAGCTTTATATTTTTATGTATAGAACTTAAGATATAAAAAGCACAAGTGATTCTCCTGAAGCTCTATTTGCCCTCTTTCCTTTCTAAATGTGGTTTGTAGACATCGTGCTGACTGCGCACAAGCTAAATAGATCTGTAAGTGATTGCTTAGGGTATAGTCAGTAGCCACTGAATTTGCTCTCTGTTTAGTGGAGCTGTGTCCTTATGTAATCATTTTTAAAATTTTTTTTTTTTTAAACAAAGCTGCTTGTTTGCTTAGAGCTTGGTGAGGTTGTGGGACTTGTACACTGGGCCTCCTCCTTGCTAAAATACTGGCATGTCAGTCATTCTTGGAAATGGACTGGTGCTTCTCTCCTCTTTTGATTTGTACAATGTGCATTATTGCAAAGCCTAAGCTAAACTGGTGCCTTGCTTTTCTGTGGGTTTCTTACCTCACTTGAAGGTGGTATACCTGAAATGTTGAACCTCATGGCTTGGCATTCAAGGTGGATTAAAGAATCAGAGCTTAAGCTGTGCCCACCTGTGGAAACAGTTGAAATCCATGTTCAATATGGATGGATGTCTCTTTGCTTTACCTTCAAACTCTGATTGCTCAGCCTAATCCTTAAAAAAAATTCATTTTCAATGCAAAGTGATAAACACGGCTGAATAAAGAGCTGCACAATTGAAATTTAAATGCACTGAAAATGAATATCGCAGTTCATTGGAAATGTCTTGTGAATTATTTTTCTGTCAGGGCTAGATGAAACTAAATGAATTACAAGTTTAAATTAATACATTAAAATAGTGTAACCTCTTTGTTTTCAGAGAGATCAATTGTTGCCTTTTCCAGTAGAAAAATAGCAAATGGAAAGAAAAACATAATAAAACTTTTGTTAAGTGAAGACAGGGCAATGCAGGAATTTTCTTCAAAGAAAATGCCTTAGGAAACTGTTTAGCAAGATAAAGCAATTTGGAGTCAAAGCCTATTTTTTATTATTAATGTGACAGGGATGTGAAATTAAAATAATCCATCTCTTTGAAAAGTCTTGGATGTAGAGGTGGGAGGAGAGGAGGATATGTAAGCCTTCATAGTTATACCTGCTCTTGTCCCACTGAAGTGGCTACATTTGGTGAAACATGTTTTTCCAGGTTACTGGGCTCCATTTTTCAAAGCTCTCCAGAAATCTTACATATAGAATTACATTCATCCATCCATATCTAGCTGACACTGATTTCTTTGTTTCATTTATCCTTGTTTCAGATTCGTTACTCTTGCCTATGGAGCCATTGTGGATTCAATAATACTGAATTTATTTGACTTCAAATAAAAAAAAAAAGGCAGACTGTTTAGTGGAATCCATTGCTTAGTGATGTTAAGTCAAACGTTTACAGAAACATGTCAAACTGAGTGGGATTATGATAGATCTATATGGGGACTAAAGAACAGAAGACAAAGGAAATCTGTAGGACAGATTTGTTTTGTGTTGAATATCCTGATAATACTTAATTCTAAAGAAGGCAGTATTTTGGAAAACAGATGATACCTCAACCAGACTACTATGTTATCCAAATATACATCAAAAAGACATATGTATCTGAGTATTTTTGGATGGGTGAAGGGTGGTTAAAACATGCTGCCTTTTTTTTTTTTTTTTAATTCCTCAACTTTCTCATACTCGCATGGATAACACAAAGCTACTGAAGACTGCAGAGATGCTTTCGGAAATGTGGCTAAGATACTAGAAATTCCTCAATCTTGGTCCTTACTCATTGTATATGGCAGGCTCAAAAGTTGCATCTGGCAGAATTGATATATATTTATTTTCTTTTTTCTGTTTTTTATTTGCAAAACATGTAATTGTTTTAGCACTGTCTTTTCGGAGAGATTATGTGGAAATTGATACTTATCTTTAGATAGTGTTTTTTGGGGGGGGGTTTGTGGGGGGTTTTGGGGGGGTTTTTGTGGGGTTTTTTGGTTTTTGTGGGGTTTGTTTGTTTGTTTGTTTTTTTGGTGGGGTGTTTTTTTAGAAAGTGAATTATCTTTCCATTAAGTAGTCTAAGACTGCAGTTTTCAAGGGAAGGCAAAACAGGTGTGGCTCCATGCCAGCAGTGGCTTTGGTAAAGCCAGGCTGACCTACTGCCAAAGTAGAGTTATAAAATATTTGTTGGGGCTTGCACTTCCCAGAGGCAACAAAAGTAGTGAGTCTGGGTCTGTTAGGTATGCCTGCTGACTTTGTATCCCAGATCTACCCACTTGAAGCTGGTCTGGTGGTCGTCTTTGATCCTTGCTCAGTTCTATACACACTTTTTACTAACTTCAGTACTAAAATTAACTTTTTCATCAGGAAATATTTCAGTTGTATGACTGAATTTTATTTTTTACATATTTATAACATTCAGTTAGTGTATCCTGATTTATTTAGGGAAACCATAGTATTTTTCTGATACGGATTTTGGAAAGTAGGGATTTGACGGTGTGCACACACTGAACTGTCAGTGTTGGGAAGAATTTGTAGAAAAGGGTGAAAAAGAAAGGTTAGTCCCTTTTGGAAACCTATCCAGATACTCCCTTACTTGCTAGTATATACTAGTATAATTGCCCACTTGGGTGTTTATTTTAATATATGAAGGCTTTTTTTTTTTTTAACCTTGTTATAGCTTAAACTGACTCCTAATATAGATACTTATAAGTAAGCTTGGCAAGCCTGGATGCCTGGAGTTGGTAGTGGTTTAGGTCTGAGACTCCAAGAGGATGAAAGACACCAGGGTGGGCTTTGCCTCCAGGCTACAATTAAGATCAAAGCTTGTTAGTAAGATTCCTACTATAAAGGTTGTTGACTGTCTGCTTCCTTCTGTTTCTCCTCATTTTTCAGCTGGTGACTGTAGTAAATAAGTCTGACAAGAGTTGTTCCTTATCGTAGATTCCAGATCTTTTGTGGCAAATCTTGCATATCCTGTTGGCCTATGGAGTCTGACAAGCTCAAGATTGCGCTTTTTTTTTTTTTTTTTTTTTTACAATTGTACAAAAAGTATGTGCGTGTTTCCAATCCTTTTGTGGCTGCCACAAAACAGTGGGAAGCAAGCAGTGCAAATGTTAGCCATGTGAGTCTTGCTTCTGCAGTTGGGTCTATGAGGACCAAATACTGGTTGCAGCTGTCGAAGTCGATCTCTTGATCAAATATTGTCATGCAGGACTGAATTTTTAAAATGGGCCATTCACCCATCTGCACAAAGTTACCAAGTCAGTCAGTCACTTCCTCATATCCAGTGCCAATTTTTGATTTATTTTCTTTATCTGCAAGACAAAATTGCGTTATTAACAAAATTGTGATCCTTGTGCTTTTAATATTGAACAAAGTTAAAAAAAAAAAGAACAACTAGGTACAATTGTGGTTATATGTAATGTAAAAATGAGTTAGCCTCCTAAATTTCTTTAGGAAACAAAGCTCTTTCAAAATTTTTGTCATGTTTGGGCTTCAGATGTATCTTGAAGTTACAGCTGAAGGTTATTATTGAATCTTTCTTCAGTGTCAAACAAATATTGTGGCCGAGGGAATAAGAGGCTTATTGTGAGATGCAGTAGGAAGGATACTGTATTGTTCTCTTCGTGTTTGTTAGCTCAGTCGTGTTCTTCCAAAAAGACAGGAAAAAAGAGGAAGTCCTTATTAGGGTGATGGTAGTTCTTAGATTAACTAAGTCATAGTTGAATTTTTTGTCAAATATTTTAATGTTCTTCCTCATGAAGTATTGGAGTTAATGGAATTTTAAATTAACATGAGAGAATATCAATTTGTATGAAATATATCTCTAGAAATATTCATAAATATAGATGTTATCTTATTTCCGTCTGTTAGAAAATGTGGTAATAGCTAGTTTTAATCTTTAAAAGCAATCTGAGGGTTTTTTTCAATGCTTTATATCTCCAATAATTTACTTCTAAGTACATATAGCATCTCCTGAATAATACCTGTTCTCTGATTGTAGGTTAACCATTTACTTTCTTCTGATTATTAGATTCTGATTTGCAGTGTATGTTGTGGTAAAGCCAAAGACAGAAGGGGTCACATTATAGACTTTAATAGCAGTGTGCTGGTCTTCTATTCTGAGCTCATTGTAGATAGCTCCCTATTTTTCTCAACAAGAAAGCACTTAAGTTAATTGCTCCATTAAAAAGACATAGTAGCTCTTTCTGATTCGTAAGTAGCCTTCCATGCATAGCTGCTCAAGTTTGGAACACCTGCAGCCGGAACAATTTAAAAAAAAAAAAGCCATTAGTCTGCATGGAAAAAAACAAAGTGCTGAAGTTCAAACTATTATCAATGATGCTGTGTTGGAGCAGCCTAAAAGATTTGGCTTTTGGTCTATGCCTAGTGCTATCCAAAACAACATATAAAATTCTTTGTAAACCAATTTTAAAAGTGTCTTGTTTATTCAGAAGCAACTGTGTACACTGTTTGTTTAGAGACTAGACTCCAGTCAATTGCACACCAGCCAACAGCTGATTTCTCCTTAGAAAGAAACATTGCCTAATATAGATCATAGAAGCCAAAGACCAAAGGGACAAAGTGCTAAAGATAAACAGCTCAATCCTCAACTGTTCGAAGACCTCAATAAAGCCTCTGATTTACAAATTTGGGGTGGGACTCAACTGTTCCCACCTGCAAGCTTGTCTTAGATCCTTGGCTCTAACACGGTGAGGTGCTGATTTGTGCTGTGACCTCCTGTGCCCTTAAGGAGAAAAACACTGGCTTTCTTATGGCCCTAATCAATCAGTTTCTCTGCAGCTTTTCTTTATCATAATTAAGGGGGGAAGAAAGTACTG
Source organism: Grus americana (assembly GCF_028858705.1). NCBI lineage: Eukaryota > Metazoa > Chordata > Aves > Gruiformes > Gruidae > Grus > Grus americana. The sequence continues at coordinate 80,663,239 of NC_072891.1, forward strand.
ACTGCTCTCATTTTATTGAGACAGTGAATGGAAAGAGCCTACAGAGACAGTGTTGCTGAATATTGAATGGCACTTGAAGGTACTTCTCTGGTCTAATAAACTCAGAGATGCTTTTCAGACTGCAATAGTGAGGGTTTGATTTCAGTAATTTAGTTTGTTGGATAGCAATAAAAATAGTCCGGTTTTGTGCAATGATTTTTTTTTTATAAGATTCAGCAGCAGCTGGACTGTTAAATAATGAGAGTGCCAAAATTTAGATGGCTGTTTTAACCATTTTGAGCATTACTACAGTTCTTACCTGTGTCCCTACTTTTCCACCCAAAGATGTGAATATGAAACTAACTCTTAAAGCTTCAACTCTCCCTCATCCTTTCTATTTTTGACTGTTTTTCATAATGAAATTGTGACTTAGTGGAGATGGGGATGTAAAAATCTTAAGTAAAATCTTAAAAAGCAGTATGAGCAAGCTTGTGTGACCAGTTCTGTGGAAGTTCAGGTCCCAGGTTGATGCGTATTTTTCAGACCCCTTTGTCAGTACATCTGTAGTTCTTTTGTTCTAGCTGAGTGTCTGGCCCAGAGTACTCAAAAGAGCTGTGACTCTTTATGCTTCAGTTGTAGGTGTGCCATTAATAGTTTGTTTGAGGCAATAGCCACAACAGAGAAATGGTTTGACATTGTTAGAAATTTACTAATAAAATTTCTAGTGGGACTACTTTTTGAATGTATAAAGGTAGATTCTTAAACAAGAATATGCAGGATGGTTGGCTGAAATTCGCATGTGTGGTAGTTATAACAATGAATTAATCTGTTGAATAATTGGACTTTTAAAGCATTATTTAGATAGTAGATTGAAATATATATAATTTTTTCACTTTTAGAATCTGCATTTAGGGTTTGGGAGATAATGATGGCAACAGTAACAATGGGAAACTTAACTTGTTGCAGCCTTGATACTACAGTACCTCTCTAATTTGTGTATATATGACATCGTCTGTGGAAATGACTAAAGAAGAGAAGATTCAGTCAAATTTCTTGGAGCTGTGTTGTCAGTCATCTGCATTCTTGGAGAGAACACTCATTGGTAGTGAAACTGAAATATTTATAAGGAGGGGTGGGGTGTTTTTGAGTGTTAATTTGGGGAAGGGGAGCTGGCGAATCTGCTTTGTCAAATCTGCTCTTGTGCCCCTCAGACTTTGGCAGTGCATTGCATTTCCCCCACCAACATAAGTGCTGGGGCAGAAAATCCGGTAGGAACACGGTCACCTTTTACAACACAAGTACTTGATCTGTGAAGAGTCACATATGCTTGGCATGTTGAAAGCTGGCAGGGTGATGAGAAAATAAAGTAAGCAGGCAGGTGAATTGAGATATGTTAGTTATAAGGAGGGTGGTTTAGTTTACTTCAGTTCTTGAAGTATAGAGCAATGTATTTTTTTTAAGATCTTGAACAAAGTTACTTGTTAATCCTGTGAATATACAGCTAATGTCTAGTATTTAAGTAGGATGTCCAACTTACTCCCTCTGAAGTTCTTATTTTGGAAATATACTGGTGTACGTATGTTATTAAGTTTTGCCTTTAGAGTGGATGAGATGCATGCACTCACTTTGTGGTAAATGAATAAGCAACATGCTCTGATTTAGTTTCTGTATTTTTTCTGTCATTAGTGGTAATTGCTAGTTGCTAAATAGTTAGGTAACTCCTTTGCTATTATTTGCTGTATTCATGCATTAGCTGTGTGTGATTTATCCGTTAAGTCAACACTACACTAAACTCTGGAAGAGTAGTGTTGTTGGGAGAATTTTGGAAAGGGGGATTTGTGGATTTTATTTTTATATATATAATTTTTTTTTTTTTTTTACAAACAGCTTTTAAAAAAGCAGTGAGGGACGATATTTTGGTTTGCAGTGATTATTGTATATGCTCTGTAGGTCAGACTAATTTTCCTGAAGAAGGTTTGTTCCTCTTGAAGAGAACTAAATAATAGTCATTATATACAGCATAGAATCTTTAAGCTTTTGCTGATGGGTTGCAACCCTTGAGTGCTTGGAGATCCAAGCAAGGCTGAGCTCTGCTTTGTTGAGGCAGTTTCTAAACATGTGGTAATAGCTAGAACTCCTCTCAAAAGGTCAGTGAGCACAATGGATGAGAAAAAAACTGGGAGAAAAAATATTTTCAGTTTATGCTCCTAGTAAAATTGTTTGTTCAAAGATGCACAATAAAATGTGGAAAAGCTTGACCAACTGTATTTTGCATTTTATTTTTTTTCTGCATTGTATCTCATCAGCATGTTTGTTTTTATTGACGTAGTGTTTTACCACAGGTATACAAATCGTATGGATGCTTTCTCAGTTCTGCTAACAGGCTCATCCCTTATGCTGGCAATTGACCTCTTAAGAACAATGTCAAAACAGAATCTCCATTTTTAGCTGTTCCACATTTCCACATCACTCAAATGAAATACTAATGTGTGAAGATGGATGCATAGAAAGCACAGGATTATGATATCATATGATTTTCATCTCAGGTCTTAGAGGCTTTGTTAGTGCATCTTTAAATAAATAAATTTCCTTTGCTGTGTGACTCTTGACATCACTTTTTCTGACTGAGGGCTGACACTTCATTCTCTTTATCTTCATATAAATAGAAAATCCAATTCTCTTGCTTTGCTTTCTGTTATAAACAGTCTACATCAAAAAGAAAGCCTCTGGTGCAGGTGGTTTTCACTGAATGCTGCTCCACTTTATGATAAGAATCAAATGCAACAAGCAAAAACTCCCTTTTGAACTATATATATATGCATCAGTACCTTATATGCTGTCTCTCTGGGTTGTGTGCAGCTGTTTTACAATCTTTAAGTAAAAAAGAATAATAAAAGTATTTTTAAAAACATTGTTTTTCAGAGAGGGAGTTCTGTGAAAATATTTCATAAAAGACTCTATTTTTCCAGAACAAGCAAGAAGCAAAAGGGAATCTGGCAGGCAAAGAATACATGCCTGTGTGCTTAATCATACTACACACATTACTGGTGCTTCCTGTCCTGTGCTCTTTATTGACCCGTGTCCAGGCAGTTGGTACACTACAAATCTTTTAAGTGGCTTTAGTTCTATAACCACTAATTACAAAGGCATTGTTCCAGACCTCCATGCCCCAAATATTTAATTTTCTGCTCTTGCTCACAGGTGCACAGATGTACTGTAGATTTTCAGAAATGGACAGTTGATTGATGATGGAAATAGAAGACTTTTTTTGGACTCTAGTTTTTCAATATTGCTTTTCAGTAACTTTTTAGTTGCTGGTGCATTTTCTGTGAATAGAAATCTGGGGTATGACATCTGTAATTGTGTAAGCAGTGGTGGTTCATGGATGTGAATAGTAAAGTCATCCCTCTTGGTGAAAATTTGTGATGCTTAGCTGTATCTGCATAATTTATCTCTTTCTAGTCCTATGATAACTTTTGAATCCTAAACTCATTGGAAAAATATTGTAAACAGGGAAATGTTATGGTGCTTATATGTACTTAAAGCTTAAGCTGGAAAAGTAAATATAGCACTTTGAGTATTTAGTGATGAAAATGTAATGGGTAGTCAGGAATGCTGGAAGTACCTAATGACGTGTTTTAGCTAAAGTTCAGCCTGGAATTAGTAGCAGTCACTTTGTGATGTACCTTTTATTGTTTAGAAATGCTATTTATTAGTTCAAGGTGATCTGTATTGTGGTTTAATTAGCTATCTGAAGTAGTTAATGTGTTGTTTCATTAACCTTATTGATATATATAATGAATTATTGACAATGCAGCTTTTGTCTAGCTGTTAATGCAGCTTTATGGTTGAAAAACAAGTCTTTATTCATAAGCAGCAAAATATATGAATATATGTGCACTTGTCTGGACAAGGGAAAGGCATTTTCGAATGTCGTTGGGTGCAGAGTTGAGCAAAGGTCGGACACAGTGCAGTCACCTGCAGTTAAAATTGTTCCTCCTAACCTGAAAATGCCAATTTTTTGGGAGGGCAATCGTAGTTAAATCTGTGTGTAGATTTGGCTGACAATGTCCATGAGCAAAGAAAGAGCTTCCCTCTACTATTGCGTGAGTCCTCACGGTCCTGAACTGAGGCTGATCATGATTTCTTTTTGCTACACCTTAGATGGAAAACATGATAGGGCTTTTAATACCTGACCTGTGTAAGCATAATTGTACTCAGTGCATGTAGTTGAAATGCCTCAGTTACGTTTTTCCTGCTTTTATCAATATGTGCTATTTGTGTGAGTAAACCTGTAGTCCTCTTTCATTCATGTCCTTCTTAAAAAAAAAAAAAAAAAAAAAAAAAGCCCGAAACAGCTGAGCACCCGAACACAAACTCTTCAGGTACTAGACAACATGAAGCTTTCTCAATTAAAATACCATATGCCAATGTTAACTTCAGAATTGGCTGTTTCTTCATTATTCTGTGGAGCAACTTGCTGAATGCAGTTTTAAAGTTCTTGAGTACCATGATGATTCATTATTATCAGATTAGACTATGCATAAATATATGGGATTTTTTAGAAGGTCTTATGTCAAGTACAGATTGCCAAGTTGCTTTTATACTGAGCAAAAAATTAACAATAGCATCATAAATTTTGTTCTCTACAGTGTCCGTTTTTTTTTTAAATAATTTCTTTGGTTGCTGGCATCCACCTCAACCTCTGCTTTGCAGTGAAGCTTACTTAGTAGCATGTTTTCACATCATATGGCAGTCTTGCAGATAAATACTGATTATTTTGAATTGTATTGCATGTACTGTATGTTGGGTGATTAGTGGACAGTAAGTTAAAAATATAGCCATGGGGAAGTGCTTGTGTATTGTAATTTTCCTGTTCTCCAGCTTCCTGACACTTAGTTTCTTAATTTGGGACTGTTCAAATATATTTGATTCTTGGCACTGTTCTTTAAACCTTACTTATCATAATCCAGTTTTCTGTTTGGAAATATCATCAGTTCTCTGAAAAACTGAATTTGTGGAAGAAAGTAAAATAAAATTCTAAGTGTGCTTATATTTGTATTTTTTAAGCTGTAAGATGTAAAACTGCTAAGCACCTCTGGAAAATAAGCCATTGGTTATAACAAGATTATCTTACTTCCTAAACAGGTGTCTGGAAAATGGAGAAGACTTTGAACAGGATTCATCCAGTTTCTGATCCAGAAGCAACATATTTTCTACAAGTGTCATGGGAGAAAGATTTAGGCACTGGCTTTGGTATAATGCTTAGTGATGGTCAATGTGCATGGACTGGGACAGGTAATAATGGAGAGAAAAAATGTTTTAAATTATTACTGTTCTTTCTTTTTAAACACTTTCTAAACTGTGAGCCACAACTTGCATCAAAAAGTTTTTATGAGCATTACGTCTCAGTGATGGAGGAGGCAGGGTTCGTGATCTGGGACTCAGAAATCTTTCAAATTTGGAAAGATCATGTCAAACCTAATGCTAATTCAATTAGCATGTGGATATGCAATGTTTTGTTCTTTCTCTAGAATAAAATTTCTTGCAGTGATATTGGGATACCACTTGTGTATCTTCTTCAGATCAATGAACAAATGTGTCACGCAAGTTCCATTTGCAAATTATAGTTCAGGAAGCATTTAATTGCAGATGTTTTTTGAATGATTTGATAAAATCTTAATAAAGGTAGCTGTATTTGGTACTTGTGAATTTTTGAGAAGAAGGGACAAGAAAATATTTTTTTCCTGGGCTTGAGTTATCTGAAGGAAAACCAAAAAAGCCTGTGGGATTTTTTTCCCCTCACTCAGAAACCTGAATAAGAGGAGAGGTCTCTTAAGCATGAATTAGAGGAGTATTCATATTTTAGCAAAGGAAGGAAAGATTTGTGTGGTCCTTTAGAAATGTGTCAAATACTTGATCAAAAGCCCTTCTCTCGGTGGCAAAAATATTTCAAAGGGAGGAAAGAATGATATCTTTTATAGTGTATTGTAGGCAGAAATGTTTTCCTGACACTTTTTCTGAATTATAAGAATAGATGTCCATGTAGTTCCTTCCTTCTTCCTGCCCAGTGGATGTTGTTTCTCCCCAGTTCCTATGTAAGCTAAGCTTTCAAACAGCTTTATATATATATGTACACACACATAAACTATATATATGTGTGTGTACATAGTTCTTGTCTATAAAAAGAAGTTTAGTTGTTCATTAACCTTCTTTTGAATACAATTTTTACCTTTTTTTCTATCAAACCTAGGAAAAAAGACTAACATAAAATATGTCTACAAATGTATTAGGTCTGCTCTTCCATATTTCTTTTAACATTTCAAACACACTATTGATTAGGAGTTCCTGCACAAGACACATACATATTCCAGTGCTGCTTCCCTGTAGTCTTGTATGAAAGGTTTTTCTTTCTTGATTTGACAGTAGGCTAGTCAAATGATACATTTTCAAAATAATAAAAAAAAGATGTTAACATTGATAAATTCTTAACTAATTGAGCATAGTAGTTTTTTCTGTTTAAAAGCTTTTCTTATGTAACTTTTAAAATACTAAGCTTAAAATTCACAAAAGGCTGATTCTTTAAATCTGTTGTTTTTCTAAGTAAAACCTATGTTACTATAACTGGAAGAGTATAGAAAAAAATACGTAAACACAGTTCTCATTTTGTTAACTTCCTGCATCTGGCAGAATGGCTGGATGATCATTTCCCAAAACAGAGGACCAGTGAAAGCAAGATGACCTCACCCTATTGAAAGGAAAGAAAGGAACCCACAACAGTTTAGCATGAGCACTGGATACTCATCCAAAGGAGAGAGCTTCTATTTCTTGTGCAAGAGTCCCACCCGTTTCTAAGGAGTCCCTTATTGAATTTGTAGTCCTTTGAACAATTTCATTAGGAGTTGTAGCTCTTGTGCATGAGGATTTTCTACTGCACAGATCTGTTTTCGTACACTCAACATTGGTTTTGATCACTTTTTCTAAGTTACTACGTCATGTCTGAGACTGCTTAGATTCTAAATTCAAAACCTGGGAGGAGAGAAAGCAGTGGTCAGAAAATTCTTGCTTAGGGAAATCCCTTTTGGGTTTCTCATGCTGTGGATTATTTTGCTTGGCAAGACTTACCAGGAAGTGAATGAGGGTTGCTGATGGAGTTGTCTTTTATGGTTTCTGTATATTCAATGCGATGATGAAAAGTGTTGGGAGTCTTATTTAAGGAGGAAAAAAAGTCAAATGTTGGGGGGGAGGAGAAGCACACAAGTATGCAATGTGATCTAATGTATTCACTTGGTACTGGGTTAAAGAACTGTAGATATATGGATTTGTACATATCATGTTTCTCTAAAGATTGATCAGTTCTGCGAGTTTTGAAAGATAAAGGAACGTGCAGCATGTACAGACACCACAGCAGAAAAAAACCACAGTGCACTATTACAGTATATTGGTATCTTTGGTTTTTTAGCTTTCTTATTTTCATTGAAAGTTTATCTAATTTTCCTGGTTGTGAAATCACTGTTCTAGACAAATACTTATTTTTGCAAGTATTTCTGACTGACTTTTTCTGCCTCTCTTTGTCCCATACTGCAAGGGCTTCCACACTTCTGTCTGTACTGTTGGGGGACATTGAGGGGATTGCTGACATACTGGTGGCCTTTTCTCTCTCAACTGTGTCTAGTGTCCTGTACAAGAAATAAACTAACTAATGAAAAAATGATTGGTGGCTCTAGCTTATAATAAAATAGAAATGCTTTGATGGTAAATTTCTTGCCTTTCTTTCCCACTCAGTTCTTGCTGTTTGTAGTGTATTGTTAGCTCTGCAAGATGAGTGTTGACAAGCACTGTAGCCTCAATTCTTCACTGTCTGGTAGGCTCAGATTTTTTCCTGACAGTAGTTCCACTTGTGTCATTCTTTATACGAACATTAAAAGTGCTGCTTGCAGTTTAAAAAAAAAAAAACAAGATACATCTGGCAATTGTTAAAGTCTTAACCCTTTTTGATAACATCTGTTTCATGCTTAAAGTTTTAAAAATCTTGGAAAATACTTTTACTACTTCATCTAAGATGCTTAGATGTGTTCAGTTAGGTTGGGGCTGAGGGTTGAGCACTTGGCTTACAGTGAGGTAGGGAAGAACTGATAGCATGTGCAGTGGGTAGTGTAAGTTTACAGCCTCCAGCTTTGCAGCACTGTTTGTAACAGTACCAAGTCCTGTTCTGAAATGTATACCTGTCAGTCTTAATGCATGAGGATTAATGCACAACTGACTTTGACTTAGCAGTTGCTTGCAGTGCTGCATGCTGGCTTTGCTCTTGTTCATGTCCCTGTATGCCAGCTGCCAACGTCTGGCGCACGGGGAAGGAGGCAGTGATGCAGCATTGCAGCTAAACAGTGTGGCTTTGCACTCCAAGTCCTCTTTGTAGGACAAGTACTAGCTGGCTCTGTGCGTGGCCCTCTGTCTTGGCCCCTCTCTCTTTGTGTATTACAAAAGGGTTTTACACATGAGAAAAAAGATGGTTGTGATGTCCATGCAGTGAAAAAAGGATTCTGTTATGCCTTTATCCATTTTTTTTCTTTCTCTCTCTCTGTCCTGTGTTCCCTTTCATAAAGATTTTTTTAAACCCCAATTTAGTGAAGAGGGCTGCTGCTTACTTTTGCTCTATTTAAATTTTTCCTGTTGGGTTGTAGGAACAAATTTGAAAAGTGTAACATGTTCTTCAGATTATGATACTAAAATACAAATGTTTTGAATTTTTAGTTTATTAGGTGTCCCATAGTATTTCAGTGCCCTAAAGCTCATCAGTATTAGGCTGCATACAAAAGCATTTATGTACAATTGTCTATTACATCTGCTGTAACAGACAGCAGAATACCATTTCCATTTCGGGACATGTGTTTTTATGAACAGCACACATCTTGAGTTTACAAATCTGTAGGAACATACAGTTGTAATATGCCACACTTCTCCCTGACCTTTTTTTTTTTTAATTCCAATCCCTTCCATCTTTATTTTCATTCTCTGCAATATAGATGATGCAGCTTAAAATGTAAGGACAGAAGCATCTTCTCCAATCTAGAAATACTGATTATGAAGTTACTTTTATTTCTGGTTTATTCTAATGCATACTCCGCAGCACTCCTAATATTATTTTTAATGTATAATGACATTTTTGCAGTTTCTGACATCTGCTGAATGTTTGTGTTGTTGCAGATCTGGTAAAATGCTATGTATTATGCCTTGCTCTTTTACTTTATGTTAAGCTAGTATGAGCGTGACAGGTTTCCTCTTGTACCTTTAAAAGAAACCTCTTCTCTTTAGCAGAGAATACTCAGTTTTAAGCATTGTCTCTTAACAATAATATGAGGAACTTTGTGACAGACTTCAGACTGCCATAGGCCTGACATTTCACATCTTAGTGTGACAAAGACTGACTTGCTTATGTATATTGAGCTTAATTATATTTTTTTTCCTCTTATCATAACTCCAAAGCAGTTCAGTTCCCTTGCATCCCTTTGCTTTCTGGCTTTTGGAGGACCTAACACATTTGAATCTGCCTAGAAAAAAATGCCTTGTGGTAGGGGATAACTAATGTGACTCTGACCCACTAGTTTATCCTTTTACCTGAGTATTTCTGCAGGCTCAGATTTTCCACAGAAGGGGACAGTTTATCCTTGTGTCAACTGTTTGTTTCCTTGCAGTGGTGACCTTAGCATGCTCTCTCTTGTTACCTGCATCTCCTTTTTCACCTAGCTGTTCGTCTGTCTCTTATAAACAGAGTAGTAGAGTGGGGTGTTAGTGACTTACCTGCCTTATCAGATTTTGCAGACATATGGTAATTAGTTAAGGTAATTAGCAAGGTAGTATTTCTGTTTTCTGTGCACAAACAGTATTTGTGAACAGATGACCTGATTATTGCGATCTGTCATTAAAAAAAATAAAGGCACAAAAACCCCAAACCCCCTGTCAGCTGAGTCTAAGATCAGTAAATTCTATGTGTTTTCCATATTTTGAGATATGTAGAGAGGAAAACTTCAAAAGCTGGTACTTATGAACAAGGAAGAGCTGGTTGGGTAAGTCAAAGCTGGGGGCAGCCTTTGCCTGCAGTGACTGTTCAGTTGGTGGAGTTCAGGGTCATGAGAGGAGGGAACAGAGTTAAAAGCAGGATAGCAACCCTACTGATGAAATTACTAGCTTACTGAATGAGAGGAGGGCAGTGAATGTTTATTTTAGCTTTAGCTAGTAAGACTTTCAACACTGTGTCCTCTACCATCCTCATAGATAAACTGGGAGATTATGGACTAGATGAATGAACAGATGAACAGTAACATGTATTGAGCTCAGCCAGTTCAAGCAAATTTCAAAGGGTTGTGATCAGTGGCATGAAGTCTAAGCTGGAGGCCATTTACTAGTGGCCCTGTACCATGGAGGTTGGTACTGATGTACAAGTCCTGGTGGACAAGAAGTTGAATATGGGCCAGCAATGTGGCCTGCTGGCAAAGAAGGCCAACAGCTTCCTGGGCTGCATTAGGAAGAGTATTGCAAGCAGGTCAGTGTAGGTGATTCTGCCCCTCTGCTCAGCCCTGGTGAGACCTGTAATGCGGTGTCCAGTTGTGGGCTCTCCAGTATGAGAAGGGCATGAACTTATGGAATTGAGTCCAGTGACAGTCCATGCAGGTGGCTGAAGGACTTGAGCATCTGTCATGCTAGGAGAAGCTGAGAGAGCTGGGACTGTGCAGTCTGGAGGAGAGAAGGCTCAGAGAGATTTTATCAATGTGTATTAATACATACCTGATGAGACAGAGTAAAGAAGATCCACCCAGGCTTTTTTCAGTGATGTCCAGTGAAAGGACACACGCAATGGGCACAGACTGAAATACAAGGAATTCCATTTAAACACAGGAAAAAAACTTTTTACCATAGAGGTGACCAAGCACCAGAACAAATTGCCCAGAGAGGATGGGGAGCCTCAGTCCTTGGAGATATTCAAAACATGTTCCTGAGCAACCTTTGTAGTTGACCCTTCTTTGATCAGTAGAGTTGGACTAGATAATCTCCAGAGGTCCCTTCCAACCTCAACCACTCTAAGTCTTTGAAAACAAGCTGAAATTACTGAAAGTGCAGAATTAAGTGTGTGAGGATGTAACTATTCATAGTAAATAATTATACATTTACCTCTTTGCTGTATTCTTATATGATGGATTGATTTAATAAGTATGCCTTCTTTGCAATATGAGGTTAGCTACTGTGTCAAGAAGAAGACTGGAGAAAAATGAGGAAATTTGAGCAGGCTCATGTTTGATTGAAACTGTTCTATTTCTATCAGTATGACTTCAATACATGTGCAGTCTTACGTCTCAATACGAAACTAATTTCAAAGGCATTTGTATAGACAAATATAGTTATTAATAGGGGTTTTAAATAGGATACTTTAAGTCACTTGCAGTTCTGTGAAGGATGTGTTTTGGGGATTTTTGTTGGGTTTTTTGAGTTGCGTTTTGATGTGAGTACTTTTATGGGTTTTTTGGTTTGGTTTTTTGTATGTTTTTTTTTTTCAGGCTGTCACAAACTAATGTCCTTTTGTGTATCTTGCTCGCAAATGCTGGGCAAATGCTAGCAAGGTCTAAAAGCAAGCAGAGGTAAATGTCAATCTAGAGCAGTCTTCCTCAGAAGATTGGCTAGAAGAAAAAGAAACACTTTTGTTAATCAAGTAAACAATCTAAAATACTGTGTTGACAGGCTACATAGTAAAGCCTGTATTATATTGGACACATCCTATCTTTAATTTAGAGTCTTTGCTTATATTTGTCTGTGCAAGAAACTCTACACTCCTCATTGAGATCATTATTCTGATTAACATTTGACTTCTAAAAGTACTGGGGAAAAAGGTGTGTAGAATAACATAAAAAGGAAGGAAAATAACCAGGGCCCAGGTAATGAAATAAAGAGCTGTTTCTTGCTATTCCTAGTGAAAGGTGATGAGTCTTGATAAGCTGCCATTTCAGTTTGAGGGTTAGCCAAAAGAAGACTTAGAAAGAAATAAATGATCAGCTGCAGACAGCAAAGGTTCTTAATGACGGTACATCCTTATTGGCCTGTTCTGTACCGTATTCAACCATTCTTCACCTTCAAATTAATGGAATAAAATTTTCTCCATAGACCTGACGTAATGCAAACTGGAGACACACCCCCATGTAGTGGTCCTTGAATGTGAATGGTAAAACATGGATTCTCAAGTCTCTAGGTGTAGCTTCATTTGTAAATTGACAATTTATTTTATTTTAAGGCTCTAAGTTACAGTCTTGGAAAACTGGATCAAGAATGTGTGAGGAGACAGTTGCATCTGTTGTCTTACAGGGTTTAGATTACACACTTTCAAAGACAACTGGGAGGGCACAATAAGTCATAGTTAAAACATTCCACTCTTTGTTGTAAGGTTAGTGTTATTCAGAATAACTTTAGGCAAATAGAATTGTGGACTGCTAGCAATAAGCCATTTCCAGACAGAAAAAAAAGAGACAGAACTTAAATCTTATGAAAAACACAGTATTCTTCTACATTTCCTTTAGCGTGTGGCACACTGATACGTGTCAAGGAAAGAATAGTCTAATATTTGCCTGTCCCTTAAGGTGTGTGAGTGTGTCTGTATATACATATAAATATATATATATACATGTTCACACACGTATGAGTATTTATTTCTCACGTGTTTCTTTCTGATAGTGTCTGAAGCTGAAATTTCTAGGGAGGCAGCTGACATGGAAATGAATAGAGAAAAGTATGTCGAAGAACTGAAGAAAGCATTGATAGCTGGAGAAGAATCAGCTGGCAAATATAACTTTGCTATTTCAAGAGATGAAGAAAATATGGAGTGTCACTTCTCCTATGAAAGAAATCTGAATGATGGCTCTGTAAGTATAGTTAAATGTTTAAATTTAACTGTTAAACTATGTGAAGGATCTTCTTGGTACATTTCTGTATTTTATTAGGTTCTTTAAAATCAAATAGACCTGTGATACTGTTGTGGTTTAACCCCACCTGGCAGCTCAGCCCCCCACAGCTGCTCATTCACTCCTCCCTGGTGGGATGGGGGAGAGAATTGGAAGAGTGAAAGTGAGAAAACTCGTGGGTTGAGATGAAGACAGTTTAACAGGTAAAGCAAAAGCCGCACACACAAGCAAAACAAACCACGGAATTCATTCACCACTGCCCATGGGCAGGCAGGTGTTCAGCCATCTCCAGGAAAGCAGGGCTCCATCATGCGTAAGGGTGACTTGGGAAGACAAACGCTATTACTCCGAATATTCCCCCCTTCCTTCTTCTTCCCCTAGTTCTTTATATGCTGAGCATGACGTCACATGGTGTGGAATATCCCTGTGGTCACTGGGGTCAGCTGTCCCGGCTGTGTCCCCTCCCAACTCCTTGTGCACCCCCAGCCCACTCGCTGGTGGGGTGGTGTGAGGAGCAGAAAAGGCCTTGGCTCTGTGTGAGCACTGCTCAGCAGGAACAGAAACATCCCGGTGTTATCAACACTGTGTCCAGCACAAATCCAAACCAGAGCCCTGTACTAGCTACTGTGAAGAAAGCTAACTATCTCAGCTGAAACCAGCACAGATACATATTTCAGATTGAATGAATGTTGTGAACGCTACCACAAGCCAAACTAGAAGCAAGCATGTTGCTACCTGTCAAAATCTGGTATCAATAGAACTATTTATGTGTTATTTTCTTAAACGCTACTGAATAAGACTATTACTTCGATACTTAAGTTTTTGATTAGTGTAGTGGTAGGACCAGGGCTAACGACCTTAAGCTAGAGGAGGGTAGATTTAGATTAGATGTTAGAAATAAATTCTCTGTAAGGGTGGTGAGGCCCTGGCACAGGTTGCCCAGAGAAGCTGTGGCTGCCCCTGGCTCCCTGGCAGTGTTCAAGGCCAGGTTGGATGGGGCTTTGGGCAACCTGGGCTAGTGGAGGGTGTCCCTGCTCATGGCAGGGGGTTGGAACTAGATGGGCTTTGAGGTCCCTTCCAGCCCAACCATGATGCTATGATTTATGTTATATTCTTTTTAAGCAGGGTATGCCTACATGTTGCAGCTGCAGTTTGGTATTAAGCTGATACATTTCATAAACTGTAATTTGTTTTTTATTCCTAACCTGGCAAGTATGGTTCCTTTTTAAATTCCAGCCCCCCCACCCTGCCCCTGCATTTCTGCATTGCTTGTTTCTTCTTTCTTCTCTCTCTGTACTCACCTAAATGAGGAAAAATATTAAAATATAAGCAATATTATTTTCACATGCTAAAACATACTTTTAAAATGAGCTCTTCTATTACTTTAAATATTTTGGAAGCTAATGCTGAAATTGTTTCGTACTTGGAAATGCATTAAGTCACAACTTGCTATGTGGTTCCATGTTGGTTTCTTGGCTGCAAAGGAAAGGATCCTCTTAAAGCAAGAAAGAAACCAGTATAATCTGTACCTATAGACGCTTTTGGCTATTTGAGTTTGTGATTTGGTGTTAAAGCTTTCCTGGGGAAGAGGCTAGTTTAAGGTAATCATCCTTGCTTCTACTCTTTTTTTTTCTTTCTTTTTTTCTTCCCCCCCCCCTCTAAAAATTAATGATCCACCTTTCCCAAGGTCTGTCACAACTTCAGTTGTGCTAGGATAGCAGTTGGGCTGACTGACCACTCAGCGACATTAGTGAAATAATTTGGATTTAAAAAGCACTGATTTAAAATTGCACTGATCCACAATTGCACTGATCCACTTCAGGGCATAGTCCTGCAATCAGTTTCACTGGCATTATTGAGGGGAAGAAAATTGTGGGGATAGAATGGAGGCAAGATTGCAGATAGAGAAGAGTAGGAATGTCTTTGGCCAGATCTTTTTTTTTTTTTTTTTTTTTTTTGTCCTGGGGAAAGAGTTGTGTCCAGAAGCAAAGTGTCTAGGTATTGTCCTACTTGCTTTGTTTTAAAAGATTTCTATTTCAGACCATTGGGACATGCTTTGCTTCTCATTTGGTTCATTTTGGCAGGCATTACCTTCTAGGAAACTGACGAAGGTATCTGACTTGTAACAAAAAAACAAACCAAAACAAAGAAACTAACTTCTCTGGGATGTGTCAGTTGGAAGTGGAGAGTGGAAATACTTTCTTCCTCTAAATTGGAAATAGGCACAGAACACAGTGTAGGTATTGGTCACATTATGTGTATATTTCATGTATATGTATCTCTTAGGCGAGATGAGGAAAAATTCACTTTAAAGGGGGAAGGGCATTTATATTGCCTAATCAGTAGCAGCTCACTTACGTGCTTATAATTAGAATCTTGGCTTCATTTTAGTAAGCGGAGAAAGAGAGATTCAGTGGAATGAAGTTCAGCTTCTTAAGAGTACTTCATTATAGGCCTTTTTCCTTGTGTAATGTAGGAAATTTCAGCACAGTTTGGCTGAGGGGCCAAAAGGTAGGTGATGTAAGTCTTCCAATCTGCATTATCAGTATTTCTGTGTATTTACCTAAGGCCTTATGGGCTCTATGCTCCCTTCTTGACGCTTCCTGTGACAACACAGGACTGAATGCTGTTCACTAAGGGTCCAGGTCAAACGTACTATATTGCAGCAGGATTATGTGGTTAGGACCAAATTTTACTTAGAAAATAAGAGCAGTAATTTTAAGAATCCTGTTTTTCTTGTCTGTCACACATAATATATTCTAAATACCAGACAGATGAAATACTATTTTTTTTTTTATTAAGAGAAAATATCTTCATATATATGGGCCCACCTACCCACCTAACATAGGTTTCCATCAATTAAGACTTACGAGAAATTTAATTCATGTGAAAACATCTTTATGTCAATTTGGGAAAATAAAAATCTGGCCAAAGAAACTGAGAATAGAAAGTGTCCTGATTGCTATGCATTCTTTTAGCTTTGGGTGTCAAAAGAGTGATTTTAGAAAAGATGTCATTTCTTGGTGAAAATATACCTTTTTTCCTCCTGTACTAAACTAATGCCTAGAAATTAAATTGCCGAAGGCTCTGTCAGAATTACAAATAGCTTTCAGGTGTATAATAGAATATGTTTCAAACATCTTGCACATTCTCTGTGAAAGTATTCATCATGTATATCTTTCACCGTCAGATTAGGAAATTAATCTTCCTGGGCTCTGTACATTCAGAGGGCTGAGATTCAGCTAAATGTACTTTTACCGCAGAGGAAGCCTAGAGAAACAACTCTGCAACTTAAATGTGACTTAAATTCCGTGTTTATCTCTTATCAGTACTTATTTTTCTTACTGGGTATTTGTCTTTACTCTCTTGTTTAGTTGTTATGAATATTTTCTCCTTCTCTTTTCATATTTCAGCAACTGTATATATACACAAATTACAACCTTCCTAGTATTGGGAAGAACATTGCAGGGCTAAGGGGAGCGGGACAATGATGGTGATATGCGTGTAGCAAAAGGGGAGCTTTTGGTTAAACTGTACTGCATTTCTTTTGTTAGATGTGCTACCTGCAGTCAAACTGAGAGATATAGTTAGTGTCCGTGTTTTTGTTTAAAAATGTGGTCATAAAGTAAAAGGAACAATCATTTCCAATTTTGGCAGTAATGCACTGAATACTGCTTAAAAGTTCCCTACTTCTTCTCTCCTACCTGATTATATTATTAATCACCACTGTGAGAAAAGTCCAGTAAATTATCAGGAAAAATTAGAAGTTTACTATTCTTAAACCAATGTTTTTATCATTTGATATATAACAAAAGGAGATATTACAGAAAAGTATGCATGAAGATGTGGTTGGTTGTGTTTGAATAATGAATGTTTTGCTTAGTCTTAAATAACGCAGTTAACAATTTTTAGTTAAAAAAACCCCAGACTTCTGAAATGCAGTTATACTTTGTGAGCTATAAAATGCATATCAATTCACACAGCTATCTATTGTTGCAAATCTTTTTCGGCCAATGACTACACAACTACCTAAGAATAAATTTTGTACTCTTGGAAAATCAATATGCGTTTTGTTAGAGGTATATGCATGCTTGTACACACAAACTTGATTATTTTAATTCATTTTAACGAAACCAACCTACAACATGATGTTGATCATCAACAGTCACCTACACCCATCTCAGCCAGTAATTTCCAGTACAGTGCTCTGCCATAGTTCTCCATCCACTCTGGATAAACCACTAATTCCTATCAGAAATGAAGAGCATAATTTTTTACAAAATACTTTGCCTTTTTTCTTCTGAATACATCATAGATTGAGTTATCATTTGTAAACAAGGTCCCAGGACATATCTGTATGTCACAGTCTGTATACATATTTGTTATACAGTCTGTAAATAGTTGCTAGCTGAAAAGACTGAGGTTTAGGTACATGATGGGTAAACTCCAACTGGAATGAGCATGTTAAAAGCATCTTAAAGAATTCACAGTGGTAAATTCTGGTGGCTTGTAAGACAAGTTGCTTCTTATTTTGTCTCCTTGTTAAGAAAAATAATTTTTTTCATAGATACCATAGTTTAAATGAATAATCTCAAATAACATTCTTGATGCATTTATAATTCACAGTAGTTATTAATAGTATGGTGTTTACTAATTTTTGTTACTTTAATTCACAAAAAAATTGTGTCTGAGAAAGCAGAAAAAAACTATAATTCATTTTTTTATATATCGCATCCATGTGGGAGAAGTATACTGCTACATGTGTACAGATACACCATCTCAGTGTATCTGTTGATCCTTGTTTCTTGCAAATATCTGCACATGTGAAACATATTCTGTACATGATTAGCATGTTTTGTATGTAGACAAGGAGCTTAGTAAACAGATTTAATTTGTCATAAATAACAAAAGCTTTCATATGGTAGTGGATCAGAAGTTAGTGTTTAAAATTTTAAGCCTTGAAAAGCAGTGTTTACAGTGTTACAGATCAGTAATTTAATCATTATTGACTGATGTGAAGTAAAGTTAGCTATGTCACCAGTGTCACTTGATTTTTCTCTTGATGAGCATAACTTTCAGCTTGGTAATTCCGATGTTGGAATACTGTATCTGTGTATATATATAATATAATTTATAGACATGTAATGTCTATAGTCTGAAATACTCTGTTTTCAATAGTCTGTCCTTCTGAGTTTTTTTTTAATTATGTGCTTGTATATTTGTTTTCCAGTCTTCTGGTAGAGAATATCTGTAGGTGATTTTCGACTAGCAACTGGTAATAGTCACTTAATGATGATAAAATGTGTTAGACACTGAACTTTTGTTTCCGTAACTGTACTGTGCTGAACTGTGGTACTTGAAATAATTTTTAGCTTCTTTGGAGCAGCTTGCTAAAGATCTGCTTCCCTAATATATAATTATGTGCCAAAACAGTATTGGGTGGTCTGTAGGAGTGCAAATAAAAATAATAGAGTGATGTTAAGCAAAGGAAAATGTAGGAATATTATTGAGAAATATTTTCTGACATTGAAATTTGTTTTACTGCTGAAGTGTTTGCCAGAGGAAGTGGTAGCAGCCCCATTGCGTCAGTCACTTAAAAACTGACTGGACAAAGGAAAGGAAAATGCACTGTAAGTGACTATCCTGCATTGGCAGTATAGTACATTAGATGACTTAATAGGTGTTCTCCATCCCAAAAACGTGTAAATCTCTGCTTGCCTGCCCAGAATACTGTATCTGTGTCTGTGATGCAATGAATGATATTTCTTTGCTAAGGAATTTGTATTTACAGACAGACACATGCAAGTTGAAGAGCAGTAGAGTGGAGGATGTAGTTTTTGCATGTTACTTCATGAAATCAGGTTTATCATCCCTCCTTAGGTGCCACAGGTTGGTGTTCAAAGTTCATTATGTCTTTTGTAGTCTAGATGGAACATTTGACAGTGGTAAGACTGCGAGATGATTCTCCACTATAGCAATAGAAGTCAGCACTGTAAACATGTCCTCATTGAGGTAAGGTTACAAACAAGCCCTTGAAGATTAGTTTGGTTTTCCTGTCCTAGCTGATAGGGAAGAATAATTATCCCTTATTTACTTATGGAAGTAAATACGTTTAGAGATTAAAAACTTATCTGTGGTTCCTCAAAATTACTTCCCCCTCTTTTATACTGGCTCATTAAGGCTGGAATTATACTTGTTAGCCAGAGCTCTGTTTTGAAGGCCAAGGAGACCTGCAACAACTTAGGGAAGTGTAAGGCGGCAGGCTGCATCCAAATGTGAAATCCCTTTGACAATTTTTTGTATAGCTTTTACCATCAGCATAAGTAAGGATCAGGGGAGTCATTTACAGTGTCTGTGTAACAGTCATTCAGAAGCCTACAATTTACAATCTAATTCACCTGTTGCGTAGTTGATGAACAGGTAGGTTCCTTCCGTGAACTGATGTCTACCACCAGAGCTAGATTCTTAAAAGTAATTGCTTGCAACTACTCCAGCACTATTCTGTTAGGATGAAACCAAACACCTATCTCCAAATCCTTTTAAAAGTGTTTATAATGTCTAATATATAATAATGATGTATATGTAAGATTATGTAATAAATGAGTCTACTTAGGTGCTTATGTTTGGGTTTTGGGTTTTTTTGAATGGATAGAAAACTTCCCCAAGTCACAAATATTTCATATCTGATTTAGAGGAGATATCTACGTAATGTGTTTATTTTTCAGTGTCATAGTTGCATAGAATTTTAAAAGAATCAGAATAAGAATCATAATCTAACTTAAGGGAAATCCATAAGGATTTTAGTACTTTTTTACTTATCTTTTTGAAACGGTGATCAAAAAAGATAAAATGCTGTCTGAGTTTTGTAAATACTTGTTCTAGCTGCATCTCAGCCTGATGTAGCTAAGCCTAAAAAATTACAGCTTTAAAAATTCTGTTGTGTTTTGTGATTTATCTTCCTTATGACAGGTGGCTTAGCCGTAGGATGTTCAGTGAACTGCTTTTTACGGTGGTGAGGGCAAAGCAGACCGTTAAGAGTCACATTAAAATAACAATGGTTTTGGTATACAGTGGGACTTGTATGTCAAGCCAGCTGCAGTGCAAAATGGGCCACACACACAGAGATCTCAGTAAGGGGCCATTGAGGCTGGGCCAGCTAAACGGCTGCCACCTAAACAAACACCATCACAGAGTCAGTGATTTAACGCTTGATCTAAGTAGGTGACCACTTGGAAGTAAATCTTTCCAAGTACTTTAGCGAGTCACTCCACATATAATAAATAATGGAAGTCCGGCAAGATTTTTTTTTTTTGTACTAGCAATGAAATTGATTAAATAGCCTTTGATAAACAATTATTTGAGTGCTAGCAGTCTTCTTTTTTACAGTAATGTGACAGGCTCTGTTCTTTTTCTTGCCTTTTGCATAAATTTGTAGATAGGGAGGATAGGAACTTAAGAAATTCCACCTTAGATACAGTACTGTTGCTAATTAATCTGATGGAAAAGATGCTATTATTTGTCTTTTCCGTTTCCTGTGGCTGCTTTTTCATGGTCAGTTCTGTGAGTTCATTATGAGTTTACTACAAGTTAAATAGTTGGAGAAATTCATGCTAACCAAAACTTTTCACAGCATACTGAACTAGTGAAGTAGAACTGTTAGAGCTCTCTATGCTGTCCAAACTGTCTTGGTTCAAGGTTTGAGTAGTTACTTTGCTCCAAACCACCGAGGATATGTTGTTTGGATAACAAAGGTCACTGAGAGTTCAGATTGTTTCCCAGGCAATTCGACTAACTGCTCAACTGAAAAGACAGAAGGATGAAATGATTAATTTTTAGGTCAGTTAAAGGCGATGACTCTTCTGTATCATTTATATCTATGTACTTCAGGATTTAAGAGCGTACACTTGAATGCGCTTCTCAGAAGCTGGGTTTAGAAATAGCTTACTAATGTGCTTTGTATTATAAACACATAAAGTGTTATCTTTTGTGTAATCTCAGACTTCTATGTGCTACATGATTTTCCCCATCTCACCTGATATGTACTTCTATGAACTCTTCAGGTTTTGTAGGTACACTTTAAATGCAGTGGGTCACCTCTGTAGCCTGGAGGTGAGAAAAGTGCTTTAAAAAAACAATTTCTCTCCCCCCCCCCCCCCCCCCCCCCCCCCCGAGTATGTGTACAATATTTGACAAAAGTCCTGGAGAATTAAGTTATGCAATTTTCCTTGTTTAGCTATTTGATCGTAATATTTTTCTTGGTTTGGAGAAGTGTTGGAGGTTGTACATTTAAAATACCATTTGTATATACCTTTAAAAATGAGAGATTGTTGAAAAAGGAAGACTCAAAGGCTGCAATGAATAAATACTACTCCATTTTCTCCCTACTTGTTAGGATTTGTGGATTTCACCGGAACTATCCAATTGAACCAAAATAGTAGTTTAACTGCATTAAGACCTATTGTGAATGACACAATTTTGTTATTTCATGAGTGCAATGACAGTCTAAATATATTAAAATAGCTGTAAAATGTTCTTAAAATAGCAAAATAACAGATACTGATTTGATTTATAAGAGAAAATTTGTCAGTTGTCCTTTCTCCCTCCTGATGTTATTGTATTGTCTCCCTTGTCTTCCTCTCAATTCCTTCAGATTTTCCCTTTTTGGCATACCTGCTGTGCATTTCAAATCTCTGTGTAGACATCAAGGCTTACTTTTACTTGTACAGCTGAGTAAAAATGCTTTCATTTTAGGAGGAAAGTCTTTAAATCATGGCATATTGACAAGTCTTAGTTTCCCAAGAAAAATATAGAGGATGGTAGATGCTCTGGAAAAGAGATTAGTATGTGTGGGTTTTAAAACTTCACAACAAGACTCTAGTCCCATATTCTTTGTAAGAATGAACAACAGTCAGAGCCTGAAGAACAGCAAGAATCTCCCCTATGTTTCTGTTTATAAATGCTTTTGCACCTCCAAAGGATGCATTTGCCTTTCTACTTGGAAAGGCACAGAAAGACCCTCAAGCTCAGGATAATAACATTTTGTTAAATTTTGCATTCATTAAAACAGAACCTTTACCAGTATAAAATACTGAATCGATATTTTTTTAACCCCTAAAGCTTTGAATAAATGCTTCCAGTTAATTTCAATACATATACTAGTTCTGCTACCGTTACGTACTGAAATTGTCTTAAGATGTAAGAAAAGAAAAAATTTGAGGTGTCTAGTATTTTTAAAAGACTGCAAATACAGAAATATTTTTGTGTAATGTGACACAGAAATAAGGTAGCTGTACTGCTTGCAGTGAGGAAGGTGTTATGCTTCCTCTTGTTTTGTTCCCTTAAGTTTCAGTGATATGAAATACATAATCTTGCTTGTTCACTTATCCTATGAAGTCACTGTATATTAGTAATTCTGACATTAAAAAAAAGTTTGCTCTGAACACTGAAAACAAGTTCCTAATGTCATTGTCTAATAAGCAGAGCAAAGTCAACTGTTTTCTGGTGGTACAGTAGTATTACAGTTTTACTACCTGTAAACTGTTGTGTCTCACCTTAGGATTTTACAGAATGCTAATTACTGCCTGTTAGATGTCAGAGAGCATATGGAATGAGTTTGTTTTTTATCACAGAGGACAAAGTCTAAGGCTCTTTGAGTTGAGATTTAAATTTTGAAGCCAAATTACATATATATTTGAAACTTTTCGCGAGTCAAATATTCATTTAGATTTGTTCTAAAATATATCAGTACCTTTGGAAGGTAGGTTCTCTGTTTTTCAAATCTTGAATGTGGTTCTCTTACAGAAATGTGTTTCCCAGAGAGGCAAATCATACGAGTTCAAGAGTAAGTTTCTGGATAGTATCATTCTGTGAAAAAGCTCTGTTCTTCCATAGAAGATGATTTATCTTATCTTCTTTTTTTTCTTTTTTTTTTTTTTTTAATTAATTCCTTTGAGATAGTCCTGCAAATAGTGTTTGACATTTAGTTTTTATTGGTTTGTTGGATATAAAATGTAACTGGTAGTAGTTTGGGGGTTTTTTGGGTTTTCAGAACACAAATCTTTGTCTTTCTGCATGTATTCTTCTCTGGCAAATCTACATTTGTGTTTAGTTTTTTTTTAAGGCTTTGACATGCATATGTCTGTTCTGTTAATAAAAGCACAGTGTCTTCTCAGTGCATATTGTCTTCATATTGTCTTGTCAATGCATGATTAATACCTGTAGGTTTTTAGTATAACACAAATATGTAAGCATATGCTAAATGGTGGTAACAGAACCTTGCCAAAACTCTTAAAAGCAGCAGAGGTACCAAAAAGTGGAATTTGGAAACAGTTAGGCTTTTTTTTCTTTTTTTTTTTTTTTTACTGCTCCTTCAATCCGAATTATTGCAACATTACATTGTTCTAAATCTTTTAACCTGATTTAAGCATTGGGCAGGGGAAAGGGGGGTAGGGGGCAGGGAGTGGAAAAAAGCCCCTCCAACTCTGATGTATAAGTAGGATAAGAAAAATTACACACGTCTGACCTAATCCTCTCCAATAGTAAACTGAATTCTCCAATCCAGGAATTGCTGTTGTGGCCTTTATTAGCAAATAGCATCTATCACATTGAAATTGGATGTTTAAATCTTATCAGATTTAGTCTCCTACATACTATGTGGGACTTAAAAGGGAACCTTTTAGGTGAGAGAAGGTCCTCTGGTTTGCAAAGTGATGCTTTTCAGTAGTAGATTCTATCAATAAACAGGAATATTTCATTTTAGTTTTGTCTTGCATCTCTACATTCCTATATTTTTCTTAATAGAAGCTGTTTATCAATGATTTGTGTGATTGGGTACAAGCTATAATATAATTTGTGTGTGTGTATACATATAAACTAATAAGTGTGGTTTATTTTGCCCTTGGTCTAAACCTATTTTAAATGGGGTTTTTTTCTTACTAGAAAGTAGTGCTTGAAACACTCTTTATTATTGGATGACGATTAATATATTTGCAGTTTAGCTTGGGATAAAATTCCAACTTAGCTAAAATGACAATGCAGAACGGAATTACTGTCCTCCTTCAGCTGCTTTTTACATTTTTATACTAGTTCTCTGTGCACTTAGCTGATTGCTATATAACTTACAAAGCAGTAGGAGATAGATTTTTATGACTTCACATGGAACTTGTTACCTTGCAGTTGTTTTGTAGCTGTTCAATTTTAACTAGAATAAGAATTTGTTATTCTATGTATAGCTAGTCCATCCCAGAAACATTGTATAGATGAATTTTGCTATTTATTTGGAATAAGCCTGACCATACTCTTTCGCTCTAGCATGAATCTATACTCTTCTCCTCTGAACTGAAATCACTCTCAAGGGAAAAAAAATGTTTATGCATTATCTAGTGTAGCTTTTAGAGACTTACTAAGTTGAGCTACAGTGCAAATAAAAGCTCGAGTCTAGATGAGAGGCCTGTGCTTGAGGTAACGTGGTGAACTTGGAAGTCTGAAGATATATAGATATATAGAAAAATTGTGAGCTTATCTAGCCTTTACAAGTACGGTTTTAGTCACAATTTAAAATACTATTTAAGCTAAACAAAAGTCCTGTTGAACAACCATGCATATTATGAATACATGTTTTCTTTAAAATAACCCAGAGACAGCTGATAATTATATTTTTAGGGGGGTTTTTTGGCTAACAATTGAAAATAGAAAAATTTACTATGATCTTTTACTTTCCTGGGCTCACAAAGGAGTTAAAACAATGTAGTCTTGCTACCTGTTTTGAGAACCTGATTTTCTAAATCAGCCTTTCACCACTTCTAGGTTTTGGTTTTGTCAGTGTTACTGAGATTGTGTGCTGAAATACATTAAGCAATATATTTTTAATCTCATTAAGAAATAACGAGATGTTGTTAGGGATGTAGGTCAAAACTGAGAATGTTACACAAGAATGTAAATACTAGTGAATAGCAAATGGAAGGATAGTTAAATGGATATTTTTAATATAGACATGTGTAATTATAATCAAAGATGAAAATTTTGTCCACTGTCAATGGAAATTATTGGACCCACTGAAATGGTAGCTTGTTTCGTGTTGTCTGTTAAACAATGATGTCTGTAAAGTTGGTCATCTTGGTTATCTGTTACTCTCCAAACATCCCCCTGCCCCCAAACTGTGGGGGCACTGAATTAGTAGTATTGTGTATTAATAAATAATAATAGAATCATTTAGGTTGGGAAAGACCTGGCACTGCCAAGTCCACCACTAACCCATGTCCCTAAGCACCACATCTATGTGTCTTTTCAATACCTCTAGGGATGGTGACTCAGCCACTTCCCTGGGCAGCCTGGTCCAGTGCTTGATAACCCCTTTCCTAATACCCAATCTAAACCTCCCCTGGCACAACTTGAGGCCATTTCCTCTCATCCTATCGCTTGTTACTTGGGAGAAGAGACCAACCCCCACTGGGCTACAACCTTCTTTCAGGTAGTTGTAGAGAGCGAGAAGGTCTCCCCTCAGCCTCCTTTTCTCGAGGCTTAACAACCCCAGTTCCTTCAGCTGCTCCTTGTAAGACTTGTGCTCCAGACCTTTCACCAGCTTCATTGCCCTTCTCTGGACACACTCCAGCACCTCAATGTCTTTCTTGTAGTGAGGGGCCCAAAACTGAACACAGTGCTTGAGGTGCCACCTCCCCAGTGCCCAGTACAGGGGGACAATCACTGCCCTGGTCCTGCTGGCCACACTATTCCTGATACGAGCCAGGATGCTGTTGGCCTTCTTGGCCACCTGGGCACACTGCTGTTGTAATGACAGTTATCTACAAGCTGACAACAGTTTACTAGGAGGCAGTCCTGAAGTTTAGTGCTTATTGTAAAGCAACGGTCCATCTCTGGATCTTGTATTAATCTTCTGGATCTTGCTCCCAGTAAGATAGCATGACTATCTCTGTGATTCACTTCCACTGAGACTTTACCTGTGCTGTTACACTGAGCATGCCAGAATGACATCTGTGAATGAAGGTAGAGAGGTAAGAACCGTCTCTCCGGTCACTCCCATCCCTGCTTCTCCTAGTGTGGAGATGTCCAAAAAACAACTGTTGTATTTGCAAAAGTGGCTTTCATGGTATGTCAGCAAAAAAAAAAAAAAAAAAAATTACTTAGACACATTTGTGGATTTTTCAGGATTACTTATGAAGAAAATTTGTGTACTTTTGAGATCTGTGTTTGTGATCTGTCAGTATTTTATTTTTAAAGAACCGTGTTAAAATATTTAGTATTTATTTTTATACACACTAATTGATATACAGCAAACCAATTATGTTTCTGAGAGACTCAGCTGAAGGTTTTGTTAGCTGTTATGGGGTGCAAAACATATTTTCATTGCCTGTAAATAAATGTGAATTCTGTCTTGTTCAAGGGATCAGAGGAATACTCAGTCTTCTGGTACACTTGTGTGTTAGCCTGAAGAATCGGTAAACTATGTAACTAAAATGTTCTGCTTTCAGGAGTCCTTGCAGGCTATGATTGAATTATTCAAAGTGTTTGGGAAAAGGATATTTTAATGAGACCATTATTTGGACAAGTGGTAATAGAAGTATTGTGCTAACCATTGGAAGGGGGTATGTCATGCATGTTAGCTGCGTGACATACTTACAGTTTGAAATTCCTTATTTCAGTGATATAATCCAGGGATAAACCAGCATGATTGCAAAAAGAACATTTCTCTGGAAAAGCAAGTTCATGTACCAGTCCTTTATCTTAAGAGAAGATGAGTAAAAGAAACAAACCAACCAAAGGTGTTCCACAGTCGCCTCCAAAATTGCTTGAGTAGTAATGAAAGGTTTGTTTCTCTGCTATTTCTCTGCAAGCATACAATAAATCTTGTAACTGCTTTAGTAATTTCCATGGATTTTAATAGTTTATCCTAAAATCTATCACTTTATATTTTGTTGTTAGGAAATGAATGCTCATATCCACCTTTAATAACATCTAACAATACAAAAACCACACAGTGGTCTAACAGCTTAATGATTGAGAGCACCAAAGAGTGCAAATGATTCAAGGTAAAGACATTCTTAATTTGTGATAAAAATAATTCCACCAGATTGTGTATGGGACAGGAGGGTGGACAGGACTTGTCTGTTAACTCTGAGGCAGGCTACACCTTGATTTTTGAATGTCAAAACAGATTCAGGGGGCATTAGAAATGGATGAGTACACTGGTTTTGAGAGCGAGAACAGTGAGGTGAACACGGCCTCAACAGCTTTCACAAGACCTTCATACATGTCACTATGAAAATCCTGATGAAGGCCTGACTGTATATATTGCAAATATGTTTTATTTACTATGCTAATTTAATTTTCCTTTTTGCCTGTGATCTTTGAAAACTTTTGAATCTATTTTTCTAAAGCATCTATTAATTTTGTGGCTAGAATGCCAGGAAGGTGTTAAGTTACATAGTTTTTACCTCAGGGTAAGACTGAGACCATTCACTGTGACTAAGTATCTTGATTTGTGGAAAAAAAATGGGGTAAATACTACTGTTATTTTCTTGCTATTATATTCTTTGATCTGCATAATAGATCTCTGTAGATTCTATGGCACAAACAAAAAGTGGACATTACCCCACCCAAAAACCCAAACAGAAGAGGAAAGATGACAGATACACATCCTTGATGTCTGAATTTCTCATGAGGAAAATAAACCTGCTTCTCTGGTGGAGGAAAGAAATTGCAAGAGGTTGCTACCTTTAATAGTGAAACTAGTGAAGGTCTAGGGAGAGGTTTGAGCTGATGGTGTTGCTTGGTTCACAGACCTTAGTAGGAGGCATGTATTAGCCTAGAGAATAAATGGCAACATCTGGAGGAGGCAGCATCTTGGTACTTTAGCTATGCTGAGCTTGAGCAGACAATGAGGTGTTCAGGAGGAGGGCTGAAGGGGATATGAGATCTTGGAAGAGAAATGGGACTGAGCATCATCAGCTTAGAAAGGAGAGGTGAATTGGAGTGTAAATAACATCATCAAGATTTAATGTACAGGAAAATAAAGAGACCAAGCTAAACAGGAAGCAAGTATTTTAAAGCTGTCCTTGTGAGCTAGCAGTTTAAAATAAATGCTTGATCAGAAATAGAGGTGGGGGGAGGAAAAAAGCCTAAATTATTATAGTTTTAACTTCTGGTGGACAAGCTGATATCTAAAATAGAGACTATAACATTTTTTATCTTTATTACTAACGTTTGAAAGACATGGAGTTGGGAGGTAGTGTGTTCCCAGGTTTTACCCATCCTAATGTAGTTGTGTGGTTTATGTCAAGTTTGTCAAACAGTACTTATATAACTTGAATGCAGTGGTTTCTTTTTGGTGCGCTGCCAGAGCTGCATGTGTTCATCAAATGTTGTTTAGTCATTGCAGCATATTTATGCCATCTGGAAATGCATGTGCTTCCCTTCCTGAACAATGGTCTTTAATCAAGACCACTATTATGGAAAGGCTAGAAAGTGCAGTATACATAATCAGTAAGATGCCAAAATTAGACTTACACATACATTTTTCCTAATCCTATCATGTTGCACTCGGGGTAACAAGCTTCCAGAGGGTACTACATCCCTGGAACTTGTACCTTTATCCATGGTCTCTCTTCTGTATATATTATTCAGAGTCTAAATCGTTTAAAGAGCTTCAGAGTAATAATAACAAATCAAGAGTCATCATGGAGAACTGCAAGCCTGTAGGAATTGCTTGCTATCTTTTATTTGTTAGGAAACTCCATTTTTCCAGGTTTGTTTAAACAGAAACATTCACACAACCATTTCACATCTGTTGTACTCCTTTCTTCGTATTACAAAACCATGAGCTTTTTGTTCCACACATTTTTGGAACAATTTCTTGATTGTATTAAATCTCCACTACTTTTTTGCAGTTGGTACTAAAAGAATATGTAGACAATGCAAATACATTTGAGATGGTGTTAATTCACTTGGTAAGAGCCAGAAACTGAAGTGTGCTGGGTAGCCCTCTGAAAATGTGTGCGTTCACAGGTGATACTCAAGAAGCAGGAGCTGATCCAAAGTTTGTTGAATGACAAAATTACTCATTTATCTTTTTCACTTACAATGCTTAGTGTGTTTCTGTTAATTTCCAGAATTTTTTTAATACCAAATAAAGACATTTTGTTTTAACAATACCTCTAACATTGACAAGTTGATCTTTTGCTGTTTTGTTTCCCCCACCATGGAAATCAGTAGTGTGTGTGAAACTACTTTTTTCAGGTTTTCTGGTAGTGCTGTAGTGCTTGATAAAGCTGTGCTAGTTAATGCTAGTATTCCTAGAGCTGGTTGAGAGAACTGCCCTGACTCTTTCTTCCTTCTTAAAAACAATCTTTTCAGAACCTGATTTTTTAATTTTTTTTTTTAATTTTTTTATCTCTATTTGCAGTTTTAAGGCTTCAGACTGGTTGAAATCTAACTGTCTAATTGTGGATTGATTCAGACACATATTCAGGTTTTATCTTACTGCTCTTTCAGGAGTCTTAAAGTTTCTTTGTTGAAACAGAAGCTTGCAACTGACTCAGTGACAGGTCTGTCTGCCTGTCAGGGAGCTTCTGGACCTTCATAGATAGGCTTATGATGTCATGGTAACACATTTAAGTGAGCGGAACTAATTCAGAGGTTGATGGAAGATACTTGTGCTGTATGCTTCCTGTTAAATTTACCACAGCTGACATACGTGTTTTCAGTTCATCTCTGAACTTTATGAAAATGTGGGTTCTGTCAAGTGTTTATCAGTTTTCTGTCAGTCTAGGATTTTAGTTAATTAGTTTTTAGTTCTCTCCTACTTTGCCAGAAAGAAACACTTGTATTTCATGGCATATGAGTGACTCAACTTGGTAACTTCTGCATGTAATGCTCAGTGACAATTTGACATTGTACATCGCCAGTCTTGGTCCTGGCCTCTGTGCTGTCTTTTTCAAAAGCAGTGGACTTTCCCTTCTCCCTGTGCAGGGAGGCAAGGGCAAATTTCATCATCTGGCAGAGTTTCCTGACACTGGATATGTCAGTCCTTGGAACATATGCTTCAAATTTGATTGCATTTCTTCAGCATAAGATGAGGCTTGAATCCACAATTCCGTCCTTAATATTTTTCTGGATACATTAAGTTTTTCCTGGGTGATAGCTTTTTTTCCCCAGGAGTGGTTTCTGAACTATGACAAGAAGGAGCTTACCCTACAAGTTCATGTGTGGGACTTGAAGTGTAACTGCTATAGACCATTCTGTTGGAGTGGTACTCCCTAAAATGTAACTCTCCAACCAAACAAGAAAGAATACAAAAGAAATTGTAACAAATTACAAAATGAGTAGTTTGTGTACTTGAGCATGGAAAATAACGTGATTTGACAAATGGCAGCTACTTTAATTAAAAAAAAAAAGTCTCTAGATGTCAGGTCACGTGCTTTAGGAAAATAACACATAGATTCTACAACATATAAGCATTTTCCTTTCAGCTGCAACTTTAGACTTAATCTGGACCATGACTTTGGAAAGAAATATATTTCCATGTGGTAAAGAATTTATTAATATTTGTTGAAAAAATCATGTGGGTTTCTCCATAACTAAGGCATAAAACTGTTAATGCTTCAGTAGTCTGGTGGGTGACAGACAACCTCTGTGCTTTATTATTTTCAATACCTTTGAAGATATTGAATGGTGAGTAAGAGAAAGTTCTCTTTATCATATGCACTCTTTCTTTTTGAGAGCTAGTATGGTACAACTTACTGGTATGTGAGAGAAAGCCCAGATATACAAGGCTATATTGAGCATTCTGTAGACTTAGTACAGGATGGTAGCAGTATGCATTGATTTTGAGAAGGAAATACATATTTTGCTGTAAGGAACAATTGAGGAAAAAAAAAAAGTAAGATTCTGAAAATATTTTTTAAGTGTTGAGATACGTTGTGGGAAACAGTTGTACGGACAAGTAGTACTGATGTAGTACTAAGGCTCTGAGTGTAAGTTTTCTATTTCATTAATATGCATGAATCCTTATCCTTTATTACTGATGTAAATTATAAAATTTCAGTAGTATCACTCTGAAATGGAATAAAATTTCTTCCTTCTTAAGACAAACAATTTATGATTCATTGGAGTCATTTTGGCTTAGTTGCATGTTAGTAGTCCTTTGAATTTAGTAGGATTGCTTGCATAAATTTTAAAAAGTTTCAACAAATTGTGGAAATAAGGTAAAGACTATAGAAGTGTTTTTTCTGTTTTTTCAAATTATTTTTCAAATAAATTTATAGGGGAAAACTAACATTTATATGGTGGAGGTCTCTAACGGATGCTTGAATCCTTAATGGATGTTGTTTAATTGTTGCTTTCAAAATACTGTGCAACACAAGATGGAGACCCACATTCTCATATTTATTATTAAAGCTTTTGAGTAGTAACACAAATTGACTGTTGTTAACACCTAAGCTATAGATATTTGCTAGTTTAGAAATTAATCCTGTCTCTTACATTAACACAGCTTGGATTATGCAATGGTTTTATTAGTTGAAATGGTCTGGCATTTCTACAGAAGCTCCACTGGAAGCTTGCACAATTTGTAATTAGTTTTGAAAAGCTATATTTGACCTCTTAAGCAACTTATGTGGCCTTTTTTGAAGGAGCTTACCTTTTAAGAAGTGAACGTGTATTTTTACTTTATAAAACAAGACAGTTGGAGGTGTTACTTTGGTAAGGCCGAAGTAAACCTGATTTGATAAAGAGATACTCAGCTGTGGTATAAATGTCATCTTTAAAAATATTGAGCAGATTCCAATTTTTTTTTAATTTATCTGCTCGTCATCTGGTGGATGATATATTGTCTGGATTCCAGAATATTTCTTACAGGACAGTCAAGGTATAATCTCACCAGGACAGAAAAGTAAGTCTTAAAAAACAATACTGGTAAGATTTCTTACTTTGAAGTATTGCAAGCTCTTCATATACCAAGTATTTTCATAAATGTTTGTTATAAGAGATTGTAAGGGAACACTTGAGGCACTTGTCTCTATATGAAAATCACAAGTATATGATGTTTTTAGAAAAAATTGTGAGAGGCATTGGCTAAGTCTCTATTGCTTTCCAGGGGGAAGCAGGTAGATTAAAAAAAAAAGTTATAGGTTTGGGGGTTTTTTTGGTGTGATATTATCTACCTCTTGAGTGATGAGTATCTTTAATAAATGCTGTTGCAACCTTCTTGCTTTGATTAGATTTCGAAAGCAAATTCTATTACTTTACTTTTTATTTGACTTAACCATGCACAAAACCTTATGTAACTATCCCAAATGCAAATGTTTCTGAGAGAATGTATGTTTTAAAAAGTTACCTTGGATAATCATTTTTTTCATCTAATTTATTGTCCCTCTGTGTAACTGGACAGCTTAAATTATCAGTGGAAGGGTATATAAATGAAGAAGGAGTGAACACTTGATGATAATATCACAATGCACACCTTCTATTCTAAGTTTCCCCTCTTTCTTTTTCTGCAAGAAAGCTTACCCCCTGCCTCAGTGGTATACTGTAGTACCTGCATATGTTAAAATTTAAGATGCATTTTGTGTAGCAGACTAAAGCATAGTTTAAGCAAAATGGTCTCTTCAGCAGATATACCAGGCAAGTTCTTTGTTGATCAGCTCGGTATGCTCTAGCAGGGGCCAGGTGTAGGGTAAGAGGGATTCTCCACATGATCTTCCATTCAGCACAATCCTTAAAGTAAGGACAGGAGAGGACTGTCATCCAGCTAGTCCTCTCCACGTCACTAAAATGGGGTTTTTTTATGCATGTGGTGGCCTTTCTCCTCTTCCCCACTTCCTTATAACCTTATTTTAACATACAGAAGATAAAGGTGTCAGTAAAACCTGAAGTTGTAACTAAGACACAGTCGAGCCTATGTAGTTTTTTTGCAACAACTGAGAATTTACCAAGTGCTGTCTGTAACGAATGAGCTCTTGGTTTCCACTGAAGTTGGGCATTTAAGTTGGGAGATCATTCTGTTACAGATCCCAGCTGCTCTCTTCAGTGAAGAAAAGTAAGTATTCATAGCCATGGCCTGAGGAGGGTTGTTTAAGAGATAGGATCTGGTTTCCTTCAGTGTTTGTTTTCAAGGATTATCTTTTGGTCAGAGTAGATGCGCAGCTGTTTCACAGGTCCTAAATTTTCCATTCATTATCAACTTGACACCTATGGAAGATAGGCAAGATCTTGAGTTTCCATCAGTTCTTTCCCATGGGCATGGAAACTAATTTTAGAACACTTGGTAGATAAACAATTGAACTGATTATTTCAGAGCATTTTAAGTGACATGCCAGTATTCTTGTAGTTCATGTGATATTGTAATTGATAAAGGTGGCAACAGTTGCAGGCAATGGCATACCAAGACACAAGATAGTTTTACAGTAGTGCTATTACTTGTAGGCACTTCAGTTTGGACACTTTTGTCTACAAA
Organism: Grus americana; assembly: GCF_028858705.1. NCBI lineage: Eukaryota > Metazoa > Chordata > Aves > Gruiformes > Gruidae > Grus > Grus americana. The sequence goes on from NC_072891.1 coordinate 80,696,629, forward strand.
TAAAATATCTTTTAGCTCAAAGTTCCCCTAGGAATAATGCTAAAAACATGCTGATTTTTTTTCTGAATCAATTTCTCTTAGTCCCCAACATGGTGACTCTTAAAACTGATCTAGCTGCATGCTGTCTTCCTCCTCTTCAGGGAGACTTTGTGAACATAGACTCTCTGAAAAATCTCAGTCTGTATTTTTTTTATTTGTTTGCTTATTGCAGACTTTACATGGGAAAGTGCACGTAAGTGAGAGTGAGTGATGTGCAGTAGTTAAGTCAGCAATAGAACAGATAGCCAAGAAAAAAAACCTGGAACTTTTAACTTATTTGTCAAACACAATTACATCTGAGTTTGGGTTTCAGAAATACTATTTATTGTTCAGTCCATTAGTTGGATCCTGTTGAAACAAACAATCAAATTCAGCTGAAGTAGCAGCTTTTCAGTTGCAGCTTTTAAATTTTGATCACTTCAGCTATGTCGTGTCCTCATCAGTTGAAAATTGTCTCAGTTCAGAACTAATGCAACTCAAAAGTTTCATATGTTGAAAAGGGAAGTGCAAGATATCAAGGGAGGATTGGTTCTCGTATTTGTACTAAGCCTTAAAACTGGCCACTAGGTCAGCCAATTTATGTCTCAATAGCTTTGGACTTACACAGCAATCATTCTTTACTATGTCTTCACAATGACTCAGCCCAGGCAGATTTCCATACCCTTTTCCACCCCACTCCCCTGGATTAGTCATATGCGATTTAGCAGCATTGGAGAAGCAATTTCTTGGCTCTACCTGCAGATAGTTTCAAATATCAAAAGACAAAAGGTCTTCAGTCACATATAGCTTTTAACTTGGGGACTTCATTCTGAACAGAAGAGAAAGCCAGTCTATTTCCTCTAAAAAAACTATCACTGTGATAAAATTAGTGTCTGGATTTAGTAAAGAAAATTGTAATTACATTTTTGCAGTAACTGCTGTTAGCACAAAAATCAGCTCAGGAAAAAGAAAAAATAGCTCAAAACTGGTTGTATCTTTCATGGTCTGTTCATAATTTTCATCTCTTCTGCATTGTTTTCACTTTCTAGTTTTCTGTTTCCTTGCTTTTTGAGTTCCTTTCTTGAAGTTTATTTCTTAGAATAGCCATAAAATTGTCAAGCTCAAAACCAAAACAACTAAAATACCAAGTTACACCTTAGAATTACATGAATACATTTTAAACAAAGAATTTCCATGGCTTCCCCTCAGTATCAGTGTTTAAGCTGCTGATATGTTATCCATGTGTGGCAGCATGCTTGGCTGCTGCATGGGAGTTTGAGTTTAGAGCTAACCTCCTATCTGTCTTCCCATCACTGTCGAAGTTACACAACTCTTCTTCTTTACATGGCTGCCATTACGTTAGCTATTAAAATTAAAGCAAGGAGGTTGAATTAATAATTCTGCATGAAGCAAGGTGTGGGGTTTTTATAACAAAACATATACCTTTGAGTTCTTTTCTTTAGCTGAGTGCTTTGTATGTACAGATTATGGTGCATTTCCTATATACAGATATATGGGTTGATGGATTCACTTGAATCATGCTGCTTTGTTTTCAGGAAAGGTAGTAATGACCATACAGGTGGTTGAATAAAGTACATAGATCTATGTCAACAAGTTTTAAAACATTTAGGTGGTCAAAAGTCTCATTGTTTCTTACTTAAGAAAGCACATTTCAACGCACATTTCCTGGTTAAGCAGGAATTTAAAAATACAAAAGAATAGATGGGAAAAAAGTGAATTTACAAAAAAAATCAGAATAAGACTAATACAAGGGAAGGATCTGCAATTGGTAGAATTAAAAGCAGAAATGCTTTTTACAATTTTCTGTTAATTGTACTAGGCTTCTTGTTAGATTTATTGTATTTCTGTTACTGAATAAAGATGAAAAAAATGTTACCATCGCTTCAGAACAGGCCAAGATATTCCATTAGTATTTCTCTTCTGAATCTGAAAAGTAAAAATATTTGTGTGTCTCAAAGACAATCCATTAGTTACTAAGGAAGATATTACATAGACAAGCACATTTAAATTATCATCCTCCTCAAATAATTTGTGTCCAAGAGAGCAAAAAGAATTGGCTGAACTGATTTCTGGCTTGCTTAAGTAAGGTTTTAATGCTAAATCCTTGGGAAGTTATGGAAGACTTGAAAATGTGCTACTGTTCTGTCAGCATACAGTGGGTATCCTGTCCCACTTGTCCATGTTAAAATCTGAAGCTGCCTATGCTGTAGTCAGTCTGGAATTAAAGTAATAGACAAGTCTGCTAAAATGCTAAGGGATTGCAGAATGATAATGTAATTGTTGCTGGTAAATTTCCTTTATAAAAAAAACCCCCAAAACCTACATCTCGGAATGCCTTAGGAGAGGATCAAGTTTTACATTCCTATAGTTAGTTTTTTATAAAGAAAAGAAAGTCAAAATCACTTAGACTGACCTAAAAGTGAAGAAAGAATTGTTAAGGAAATCTATGGATGAAGGATTTTGCAGTAGACTTTTCTGAGGTAACATATCTGAGTTTCCCATATTTTACATGAAAGCTGATTTTAATTATTTCCCACAAAATATCTGAGGATTTGAGACTTAATGAAACAAGTAATAGCTATGGTTCTTACTTTTGTACCATACATCAAGTCTAAAATAAGTATTGTACGTAGTTAATTTCTAAAATCACTAGTATAGATAGGAAGTCTCCATGTATGAGCATTGTAAAAGCATTTGTAAAACAAAGGATGCAGCAATGAGGATTGGGAGACTATGCTAGAAGTAGCAGCTCTGAAAAAGATTTTGGGATCTCAGGGGGCAAAGAGCTTAAAAAGACCTACCAGACTGATCCTGTGGTACAAAGTCCCTACTTGTATTTATACAACTATGGAAAAGATGGGAGTTGGATGTTTTATTATATGGAACACTTAAGACTTATGCTGGCATATTGTGTTTTGTTTTGTTGCTTCAGTGTTTTTCAGCATAATTCTAAAAACATTATATGTATGGCAAAAAGCCACAACGGCCTTTTCTATAAAGTGTGGTACGTGACAGCAAAGAACTATGGCTGGAAGCTGAATCTAGGTAAGTTTACCTAGAGCAAGTAATAGGGGAACAGTTAGTTTATCTCTTGACATGATCCCTTCTTGAAGACATGCTTCTGAAAAATACTTTCACGCAAAACAAATTTCTAGGTTGTGAATGGGTAATATTTTATTGGCCTGTCAGCTGCAGGGCCATTTATTCCTCCCTTGAAATTTTGTTTTCCCTTGAAACCTGAAGACATACCTACAGGTTGTATTCATGATGTATCACCACTGTGTTTTAATGTGTTCAGAGAATAAAATGTCAGTGAATTTCCACGATAGTTTTTCACATCTTGTATTCTTTGTCTTTGAGACTTAGGAGGATCTAACTGGCATTCAAATTCTGCATTTCATTCCCCCTTTTCATTGTCTGTTTCTTTCAGCTTAAAGCATTTATAGTAATTTAGGGGTCCCCCCCAACATTCTTTAAAAGTCATAGCTTTGTGGATTGTTCTTTCTTTTTTATTTTCTTAACCACCTAAAACCTGCGGCCTTTTGGTGAATTAGATAAGGCAGAATAAAATGAAGAAACAAAAACTGTATCAGAAACCAAACATTTTAAATGTGCTGGGAGGTGATATGGCTCTTCATTCATGTATCTGTTTTAAGGCTTATTGTCTGCATAGTGAAGAAATGTGGTATCACTTAGACTGACATGGAGAACAAATAGGAGTGCGTAAGTGCATTCTGTGAATGGTGGAAATGGCAGCAGGTTATCATGAGGAAACTAGGCAGTTTCTTGATGTTAGAATGAAAGCAAGTTGAATGATGTGATCTCTTTAAGAAAAAAAGCAAAACACCTGAGCAGCTCCAGAATTTAGCAGAAGATGATGCTCAATATATGAGCAATATTTTAAAGTTTCTTTAGAGGAGTCCTGTTGGAAGTGACTGGGGGGAGTTGGGGCTGGTAGCTTTTGCCAAGGAATTTTCCTGTGTTTGAGAACATCTTAGAGTGATTTGAGCAAAGGACAAAACTTAGAAATTGGAAGTGGAATTGATGTTTTCTGTCTCAGTACTTGTATTTTGTGGATGTGTTTTGACACTTGGAAAAGCAAATCGCTATTTTCTCCCAATAAACTTCTGGTGGTGGCAATACTATTAATGAGTATGTGCATTTAAAGTAGTTGTGTGGTTGTAGCTACAATGGTTTAGAGTACAGATGATTTAAGCCTTAGGAAAAAACCAATCTTTTGCTTGATAAGTTTTGTGTAGTTGGGAACCCTGCAGCATAGCATTTCAGGTACAGAGTTCTTTATCTCTGAAGATAGTTCATGTATTTTTTTCCCTAAATGCATTGGCTCAAACAATACACAATAGTGTTTGTATACATTTTTGGCTTTTACAATCACCTTTAAAAATATAAGGAAAAGGCTAGGGTTTCTGTCATGAAATTTAATGGCAGAGGGGACTGCACTGTCAAAAGGTTATGTGGGTTTTTTTAATTGTTTCATTTCCAGTGTATTAGCAGGAATTGCTATCTAAAACTTATGTATCATTATGATTTGCATCTGTAAATTATCGTCCATAACACAGATCATGCTATTCATTGCTTTGCTAGAATAGCAGTGAATTTCACGCCATTGCTTAGATTATTTCTAAGTGAATGTGTGCAAGTACCTTGTTCTGTGTGCTAGAGGAAGAAGACACACATTTAAAAATATATTTAAAATTTAATCTCTTAAAGAACTTAAAGGATAATATTTTAGTATATTTTTCATGAAAATTCCGAGATTAAAATGGTATATTTTATTAAGAAAAAGAAATTCAATAATTTAGTTATGCATTCTGGGTAATCCCATGATGAAATGGGATTGTGGTGGGAATGCAGTTGTGAAACCTTTGAGTTAGATTGAGTATGGTGAAAAGACTGCCATGCTTCAAAAATTGGATGGGAACACAATGATGTACTGACATTAAATATAGGAAAGCAGGTGTTAAATAATATTGACATCAGCGTAAGTTGTATAAGACAAAAATTTCAAAAGACCAACTGTGATGTTCTCTAGTGTGCAGGTAGCTCCATTGGAATGAACCTAAGATTTATGGAAAACTACAGTAGCTAATGTCAGTTGCAGTTTGCTTGGCCTTAAAGTATTTCGCATGGGAAATTGCATGCTGCATTTATTTCATATGCAGAACAAGAATCGATGATGTTTGATAAATTTTATTTTACAATTATATTTTAAATTTATGGAGTATTTTTATTGCCCAGTAAGAGGGTTTTTTTTAAAAAAAACCTAAACACTTAGGTTATACTACATCCACGCAAGAAATCATGTTTTGCTTCATATAGTGTGTGTGTTTGTGGTTTATTTAAAAAATAAATTACTTTTCTAGGCTATCTGATTTATATACTGAAATAAGTTTTTAAAAATTGTGTAAAATGCCTTTTTTTTTTTTTTTGAAGTGGATTGTATTTGTGTGCAAGTAAGAGATGCAAGTGAGAAAAGGAGGACATAAAGCAGGATACTTATTGTTGAGCTACATACATTAGTGAGATAAACTGACATTAGGTCATCAGCTTCCCTCTGGGGAAGACAGAGACAGGGACTGGGTTAAGCTGGGCAGTACATCTCTTCATTAAGGCAGAACAGCTGTAGTTTGACATTTTTGTGCTCTAAAACTGGGATTGGCTAAAGTTCATTTTTGATTCTTTTGGGTTTTGTGCATTCGGAGTCCTGCGTCCTCTTTGGCCTGAAATCATCAGTGCATGTACAGTATAAAGCTGAGAAAAAAGTGCCTTTAACAAATGTAGTCTCCATGTAATGTTTAAAACAAACAGGCTGTGTATTACTGTGGCAACCAGACAATAAACAAGTGAAAAAATACAATCTCTCTTAAATTCACAATATGTGAGCAGTTAGTTCATTTAACAAGATTATCTTCTAAAGAGTATGATCAGTGGTTTGTAGCCGCACCAAATATTTGTATAAGATGTCTGATATTTCCCAATCTGTCTTTTATTCATACAAGTTTATATTTCTGTAAACATAAGAGAGATTGTGTGAAGAAGTGAGATGATTGCATAATTAAAGAAAAAAAGAGCATGAGGATGGCTCTGATGATCTTAGAAACTTAACAGAAAAGGTTGTCTTGTGGGGTTTTTTTTTTAAATTTTATTTTTCCCCTCCAGAATTTGCTTCAAGTTTGTAACAAACAAAAGAAGTTAAGCTAGGTCTTTAGTTTCTGCATATGTACCTTACAAATGCTTGTGGCAGCTGATGCAAAGGCTGAGCTGGCAGGCGGGGAGGTGAGCGCCTGGTCCAAGTCAGGGTGGTTCCTCTTGGTTACTCACCCACTGGACAATAGCAGTGGAAAAGCTTGCAGCACTGCTCTCTTCACCAAGTTCTGAGTTATGAAGGACTTCTGTTTAGCTCTGGTTACGGGCCATTGAATACTGAATGACTGCTCTTTCCATGCTTTTATTGTATATTTTTAAAGTTGTTTTTTGAAACGCCTTTTAAAACTTGCATTGGTAGGTTGAAGTAATTGTAATGTTCTAATGTGGACTGCTTTGGAAATACTCTATGCTAATCTTTCAGAAGGATTTCTTTGGTATTTATAACTTTCCTAGCAAATCTTTACAGTGTCCAGATGCTGCATTCATCCGTCTTTTCATGGCTATATCCAGGCTATACCTATTAACCTGAATTAATCTAGTTCCTACTGATCTGGGTAATGAAGAAGAAAACCTTGTATGGTGTTTGGGTCATATCTGCAGCAGCTATATTATTTATAAAGAAAAACACAGCAACGCCTATGACAGCCGTATACTGTAGGTGGTCAGATGCTGGTGTTTCTCAATAAAGTGATAGCCAGCTGTGGAGTGTGCCTTGTTGCCTCTTGAGCCTTTCACTGTAAACATGCAGTTATTTTAGGAGTATCTGGACACTGAGTAATCATGGGAGTCAAGATTACTTTATACCTAGGCTATTTTCTGCTTCCTGATTTGTGGCACAGGAGAAGATGCACAATCTTTTGATCTGCAGGAAAGCAGCTGTTTTGAGTTTTAATGATATCTAGGGATCTGTATTCTTAATGAAGTTTGTAAATGTTAATCCAGATTGTACTTGTTTTAAGGCCTTTGCCTCTATCTCTGTTGCAGGCTAGCAATTTTACTGAATAAAAGTTTCAGTCTTTCATTGTTACTAAGGCACATATAAACTTACATTTTATTTCTCAGCTTGATTGAAGAACCATAGAGAGACTTCTGTGCTCTGAGCCTCAGTGGGACTGAAATGTAGTGTATCTCCTTCTCAAAACTGACTGCTGTAAATAAAAGATGCGATATAAGGCAATTGCTAGTTCTGAATGAATAATAGAAGTGTCATGTATTTGCATCAATTTTAAAACAAAACATATTAAGAGCACAGTTTTTGTAAGGGTAAACATCAAAGTGATGGTTGTATGTAGCTTGATATGAGAAATACACATCCTCTGAGCTGACTTCAGTTATGCAGGTTAAGATTGTCTCATTCAGAGCAGTTTCAGGGTAATGCTCATTGAAGATTTGTGCACACTTGAACTAGTCTGATAACTTAGCTCAGTGAAGGTGACTGGGCAGTGCTTTCTGTGAAGCACTATAACATTTAGGGGCAAACCCATGGTTCTTTGTTCCCAGTATTGCAGCTGATGGAGCACAATATGAATTACCTTTCAGTGCATCTTGGAGAAATCTGTCTCCTGCAGGCGTGTGATGGGATGGTGAGAAGGCTTTGATGGATTAGTGGCCCTTGAGTGGAGTGATCTGATAACCTCTTTGTGGAAAATGATCTTACTAGCATATGAGCTATTCTCAGTCATCCTTTGACATATACCCTTGGCAGGAGGGGCATTCCAACTTGAAAGTCTCTTACATTTGAGTTGAGGATTTTTTTTTTACATGTACCCAGAAATTCAGGTCAGCAGTTGTTTTGTTGTCTCTGCAAGATGGAGTTATAATCTCAGTAGCTGTAAGCAAATGGGAAGATGAGCATTGCAGAATAAAGTAACAAATGCGTGCTGATTAATTAGGACTCTGGATCTAAATAGGCCAAACTTCTGCCACAATGTTACTGGCAGAAGATAATTTCTGAGAAGAGTGTTTCTGCCTTGTCAGGGAGGAGTGACCTACTGGGAGTGGCAGAAAAACCTGAGGACAAAGTCTCAACTGCATCATAAAAGTTCCACTGAAAATCCAGTGATTCACTGGTGCTGCCTGATGCCTTGAGTCACCACACTGGGCGGCGTAGCTTCCAGTGACATGAGCTAGCTCCATAAAAGAGCATAAATTAGTTAATGGTTACCAAAGAGAAAGTTATTAATAACTTCTGCTTTTCACTCAGTCCTACTAAATACAAAGAATAATGCAAGATAAGCAGTAATATTAAAGAAAAATAATTTACCTTTTTTTACTGATGTTATTTACAAATTGAATTAAAGCTGCTGTCTGCTACCCTTTTGTGATGCTTCCCAGGAAACTGAAGTGCAAAGTCAATTAATAGACTTAGTACTAGCTTTCTGATGTTGGTAACTGAATTATTGTACATGGAAAATAAATTCAAGGTATTATAAGGAGTATGGGGACAAGTTTATTGGGGTTGCATAGTATTCTTGGAAAATTGTTATAGAATTAAATGCTACAGAGAAGAAGGAAACCTGTAAAAACCAGTAATAATCATAGGGCTTAGATAGACGTTATGGTCTACTTCCTGTGTGTCCTTATATCCAAATATAAAGTATTTAATTGTGCTTTTCTTTTTTTCCTCCTGTGGAGTTTGTGTGTATTTCTGTGACATCTAGACCCCTTTTTTTAGATCATGTCTTAAAGAAAAAGAATTATTGGTATGCCAAACATCCAACCTTAAAGAATAATGCACAGGATTTGAAGGGGAGGCATGTACATTTTTACTGATTTTTTTTTCATTTGATTAGAGTCCAGCTCTCACAATTGGCTAGCTCAGTAAGAATTTTATCTTTTATTTAAGTTTTGAGAGTCCCAATCATGAAAGTTATGGAAAAAGCTTAAAACCACAAATTTTAAAAGCTAAAAAATATAGGAAAAAAAATGAAGTTAACACTTGTTTCAGAAACTTTTCATTTTAAACTGGTATTATGACTTGGGGATCATGAAGATTCTGTCTTGGGATTTTTTTGATGGGATATTCATTTTGAAGTTTAATGAGAAAAAAGCAAACAGTATTTTATCCTTTCAGTGCCACTGCTAACCCCTTCCTTCATGTCTCTTTCTGAATTACGATGATTGGAATGTTTAAGTGAGAAAACACAAATCCCAAATAAAGGAGAAAGGTGCAAAATTGAAGACATGTTTGAGTCCAAACTGAGGAGAATGTGAGTAAAGGCAGAAGTGCTCCTTAGCGCTGCTGAAGAGTGAGAGCTCTTGAGTGATTGTTAATATTCCTTCTCAGAGACATCTAAGAACCTCTAATCCAAATTTGTGGTGTTGGAGGGAAATTCGAATGTATGTGGATCCTGGGCCATCTTTTCACAGAAGATATTTGTTCAGATAACTTTAAAGTAAATAATCATGATTTCTGTAACTCTGGAAATATAAGTGGTGTAGGTCACTGATGTCTCAGTCAACTGTAAACTGCAAAAAGTCTGTTTGGTTTCAGGTTGGCATGAAATAATTCTTGTGTGTTGTCACTTTTTTAATTCAAATGTTAGAAAAGAACAAAGAAAAGTTGAGAACAACATTTGGGTTTGAATTCAGTTCTAAGTTTATTTTTTTAAACAGTGAAATGGCAGGAATTTTTAAGTAATTTGAGCTAAAACCCGCCTACTTTCAATTTAGAAAATACTCATCTGTACTGATAAAAAAACTTGAAAAAATTGTGGGATGGAAATAGTTTACAGTAAAAGCAGTATTTCAATTAAGTTATGGAGGAAGGGAAAAAAGTAATGGAACAGTGGAAAGAAAAAGTGAAAGACAAACTTCTAGATTTGTGTCTCACAGTTCACAGTTCAAGTCATTTGTGGCAAATAAGACACAATGAAGGCCATGCTTGCAGAAAGGTATCCTGTGTTTTCTAATGCTTTGTGAGATCTAAGAAACAGTTGAAAGATCATAGCTTTCCTGGAGTTTTAACTGTCACAAGATAATTATGCTCATTGGAATTGTATTGGAATTCATCCTTTCCTGCGATGACAGTGTGTGTGTGGGGTATTTCATGTTTTCTTTTTGCTGAAGACAGAGTTGGCAGCTTAGAATAAGGAAGGAAAAGGTTTTGGAATAGGCGCTATGATGCTGAAACTGAAGTATTTCAACAGCCAGACAAAATGCATTTGTAATACTCTGACATTTATTTCTGCTCAGTCATCTTTCCAGTTAACACTGTAATAGCTGAAACGGCATGTAACAAAACACTGTAATAACCAATATTGTGTGATCAGATACTGTTATGATCAGAAATTCAGAAAAGATAAGCCAAAACAGTGAAAAGCTAAAATTTCCACAGACTAAGTATGAACCCATAGATAGTAGTAATGCTTTTCAAAGCATTGACTGATACAGATACTGAAAGGTATTGGAATAGTAAAAGAAAATAAAAGTTAAAATGTGTGATATTTTTTAAATTTGCATTTTGACTTCTGTTTGCATAGGATGTGCTGTAATAAAATTTTCAGTGTTCATCTTTCTAAAAAAGTTCCTTATACTACTAATTTCTCTGACCTTTTAATAAAATATAGGCAGCTGCATTGTTTTCCATTTGTTACTTCAGTCACTGTCTTATTCTTTTGTTGGATAATATGCAAGTGAAAAGGAAAGACACTAATTTTTTTTAAATTTTTTTGTTTCAAAAGATTGTGTCATATTACAGTCTAGCAAGAATAAAAAGCCTAAGCTGGAGTGGTAAACTACATTGACACAATTAGAGATCATGTGGCCTCTTAAGTATTCTATAACCTTCATTAAAATTCTGTTTAACTCAAGGGTCTCAAATCAAAATACAAAACTTTGAAAGTAATTTTTCTGTCTATGATACACACAGTCACGGGACAAGAGAAAGGCAAAAAGAGAAAATACTTAAGTACAGTGGATGCATTTGATTTTAATCCTATTAAAAATAATGTGTGTATAAACATATTACAAATACCCTGATCTAGTATCACCTTGCATTTTATTGATTTACTTTGAGTCCAGTGTAGAAGCAGACATCTTGGCTGTTCATGTTTCCTATTAATGGAAAGCAATAATAAAAGTAAAATGATAAAATTACACAGGTAGTATATCCTATATTTAAAAGATGCTGTAAGACTACATGAAAGATTAAAAAGACAGTCCACAGTACTGTGCATATTTGCTGATACTAGACTTTAAGATGTCTATGAATTGGAGTAGTGGCTGAATAATATTCCTTTATTTTCTGTCCATGGTAGCTATGATATATTAGCCCAAAATATTCACTGTCACTGGAGAACATAAAACTTTCTTTTCTAACATTTTGCTGTATGCAATTAAAACAAACAGTTTTATTTTCTGTAAGCCCTTATGAAATAGTCATTATGAATCAAACATTGAGAGTTTCACTCTCAAGCATGAAAGTCACTGAACACAATGTATATTTTGGTACATATTGAACATTTTCTGTAAGCCCCCATAAATAAATCCAGGAAATGTCTGTCCCTTGAGTACTACCTTCATTAAATCCACAGCAGCTGTTGTTGTTGAACTTGCACCCAAACATATAATGGAGTCCTTGACATCAAAAACTCTTCCATGACTGGCATATTATTGTAAGTCATTGTAAACATGCATTTGTTCTGAAATAGGGCTGATTCTATTACAACTACAAACTGGTTGATGTTATGGAAAATGGAACTCTAAACCCATATGCTCTGGAATATGATTAATATTAAACAAACTTGCATTAGTCTTTTGGTGGGTTTTTTTGTTGATTTTGGGTTGGGGTTTTTTTGCCTGTGGATTGAGTATTCTACAAGATGACAGAGTGGCAGAGAAGCTTGTTGTAATAATGTAAGCATTTCACAGAAGTTATGTGATACCTTCCCTGAAATGATGGTGATGCCATGACTTAAAATATGAATGCTACAAAATTGTAATCCTCTTACATTCTTACAAGCTATATGGGGCCAAAATAGCATTAGTAGGCTTAGTATTTGGACAGGCAATATCTAGGAAACTCCTGTGTACTCCACAAAATGATATTGGTGGTAAGATATAAATAGGCGCCAGGCTTCAGACCAGAAGGACTCCACAGGTCCCTGCCGCCAATATTGTTCAACAATAGTCAAAATTATTTCTCCATTTTATCTACCGACGCCATGAAATAAGTAGCTTCTGACACAAATTGTTAAATGCCTGATGTTTCTTTGTGTCTGCCTTAAAGCAGTAATTCAGCTGGCAGAAACATTAGCAGTCACAAATCTAGTTCAAGGCACAACATCAAAGTCTGGATCAAAGCTTCCCGAAAGTTATGTGTTGTTTATTCATATGGTTTCTGATTTTGAACTTAATTTAAAGCCTTCTTATGATAAGATCAATAAAGTTGCAGTAAGCTATTATGAAGTGCAAGGAAGCTTCAGGGAGGAGAAGGAGGAAGTTCAGCACGAGGTTGAATTAAGTTGTACAAAAACATAGGTTATACTGCATGAGTATAAGGGATGAAATTGCCCCTAGTTTTGTATATCATGACTTTTTACTACTTGACTGACTTACTTTAAAGTCATACTTCATTATTTTCTTCTGAAGACATACATTTCTGGATAGATATATTCCTGATTTGATAGGATGGTTAATTAGTTTCTTTTCAAATATTCAGATTTAAGCATTTCATTGGAAGAAAATTTAAATTTCATTTTCTCTTTATGAGTGTGCCTTGTATGATGCAGTCACATTTTCCTCAACTGTCTTAGATGGGTGAAATTATATAAAGTAAGAATGGACTTAATAAGCTTTCTTTATTGTATACAGAAATTACAATGGCAGTAAGGAATTCTGCGTTAATGCAGTCATGTGTGATGCAAAACCTTTTTCTTTTGCACTCTTTTGCAATTGACCTGACCAAAGACAGATCCTTCTCCATCTCCTAGTATAACACAGTAGTACACAGTACTAACCATAGTAATACTTACTGATCCAGAGGATGACAACAGTCTCAGGATATTCTCAGTTATCAAAGCAGGGGACATAGGCTGAGCTTGTTCAGTACTATCAAATCACATTTCAGGGGACCTGAATTATTGTTGTCTGCCTGCATCACAGACTGCTCATATATCTTCTCTAGGAAATCCCTCACAACAGTGTGGGTGTGAGATGATGCTAGAGTCAAAGTTCTGGTTCACATTAATGGGAGATTTTGCTGGATCCTGGGAGGTGTCAACCCGAACACTTCCCTACTCAAAATGTCCTGAAGTAAATAGTTTCTGTTACTAAACCCAAGAAGAAAAACAAAAACAAACCCAAAAACCAAACCACTGAGAAGCCAGTGTTTAAGCTTGCAAAAAATTCTGTTCTTCATCTCTGGCTGTAAGTAGGGAAGTGGATATGCCTAATAATGAAGTCATGAGTTTGTAACTGTGAGGTTCACCATGCTTATTTGCCACAGCAGCTGCTATCTTTTGTTAAGTAACAGGAATACGGGGCTTCTCTTGAGCAATGCATTGCGTTTTGGCATCCACTCCTTTGCATCTGCCGCAGGCGTAATGGCTGTGGACTGCATAGACTGCTGGCTCCTGGGCAGTGTGAAGAAATGCAAGCGACGAGGAGGAGCTTGCTCTTAGAGTATGAGCTTTGAAGGAATGGGAGGCTTGTTCCTTCTGTGAAAAACTAGCTTCCTATGTCTGAGGAGTGCTTACCTGTGAACACTTACTTGTTAGAATCTGTCTAGAATCTGACTTCGCAACGTATATTGTACACAGGCAGGCACCTTATCTGTTTAGAACAGCATTAAAGACTGGTGAGATTCCACATTTCAACCATCCAGACATCGTTGAATCCAAGAGTCCTTTCCAAGATCACATCTTAAATAATATGAATCCAATTTAAGAAAACAAAAAAATTAAAGGTATCAAATCTTCCTTTGAACTGAGAAGTGTTTTCTTTTTCAGTAAAATTACAACTGTAGAGGTCAAATACTTATGCTAGAAGTGCAGGGTGATGTGCGGCATGCTCTGAAGATCTAATTTCAGCAGCCTAGTTTTAGCCAAAATCCCATGCCTGCTGCCTGGTTCTGGATCCACAGTATCTGGCTGAAAGAAATAGTAGATAGAAGGGCTTAAGCTGCCTGAACTGGGCCCAGATTTTCTCCCGAATCTATCAAGTGTTTGCCTTTTCTGTATGCCTGTGGCTTAGTTTTCACAGCTCTGTGGAGCTGGACCTTAGTCCTTATGATACAGGCTTTTCCAGGCTGGGAGGAATTGTTTCATCTACTTCTATAACTCTGCAGCTTCCTAAGTTATGTGTCAGAAAGTGACTGCTTTCTGGACAAGTCTGCCATTACGGTTAAGCATTTGATTTCTGTTATTGTTTGATTTATTTGTGGCTTATTTAAATGTAATATTTAAATATTGCCCCTAATTTATCAAGGAGAAAAGTGAGAGCAGTCATCCTGTTTGGATTTTACTTTTCAATTACTATTTTTTAACTTGCAAGCCAGTGAAAAGGAAACATGTATATAAGACTTATATTACTAGTTTGTAAAAGAAGCGAAAGGAAATAATCATGGTATGATAGAGAACTTACCTCATTTAAATAAATAAATCAATCCTTAGCTACAATTAATGAACTTAAGTAGAAGAGCACTAACTACAGTGACCTCTTGCACAACAGGATCCTCCCAGTGGGTTTTGAAATACAATATTTGTTTTCATAGTAGCTATGATTTCTTCTAATTTTTGATGTGAATTATCTTGCAGTTCTTCTGCAGAGAGCTGTCTTTTTCTCTTGGGAGGCATATGACAAAAATGTTTTGTTCTCTATTGATGAGAGCCGCTTCATAATGTAGGGGAAAGAGAAAAATGTCTCTAAAAGCAGCTTTGCAATTACACAATTTTAGGTGCAATTCTATGATTTTCATAGAATACTACCCTAAAGTATTAGCCTGTGAAACTTACCTTCATATAAGTTATCAGTTAATTCCTCAAGCTGTATTTAGATGAAAACAGCAGCTTTATTTCCTGTCTTGGAGATACTCGTTATCCTCTGTAATCTTTATAACTACAGAAGCTTTATTCAGTTGGTAGTGTGGCTTCTTTCCTGGAAGTGGCTGTGTGATTCTTGTTCAGACATGGCACAGAGACTCATGGCTGTGATCTTTTGGGGTAACTACCTCGAACTTCAGGTTTAAGAAAGAGAAATTATGGATGCTGTGAGTTGTAACTACTTAATTCTGTACACAGTAGATGATTCTGTACACATGGATGTTCATTCTGGAGAGAGCATGTACTCAGATTTATCTTTATAGAAGTCATTCTCCTTTGTGGATGGTATGATTTAAAGTTGAATATGGGTCTAGATATTAGACACAGATAGAAGCAAGTGCACACTGAGGTGATAGAACCTTAAAAATGCCAGAGATTGGCAGTTTTTCTACCATAAGTATGAGATCATTTTCTGTTATGAAGTTATACCTTAAATATTGCATTTACTTTTTTTTAAAAGGTTTGGAAAAGTTTCCTAAATCATATAGTGCAATTTAGGATCTTTTTGCAAGTTTACAGTTGTTTCTCCACCCCCTTCAGAAATGCTGGCAATAGCCTCATTTGTTGTCTGGAGCAATTTGCAACTTACTGTCCTTTCTCTTTGCCTCTTATGAAGTCTTCCAAATATAAGCGCTGAGATCTTTAGGTGCAGTCTTGCTGATAAGTATGAAAACTTGGAGAAGCAATGTTCATTTTGCACTTTGGTGCAATTTCTGGTAGCTCTTTTAGCACCTTTTCTCTGTTTGCACTTGTTTTGCAAATAATTAATTTGTAGTTCTTGATGCAGACATTTGGTATTTTGGACTAGTCCACTTACTGTCTCTCTAGAACGTGAACTTGCTGGAAGTTAGAATTGGCAGATGGTACATGGAGAATTGCATTTGTTTTTGAAGTTATACTTGTGGATTGTGAAGACTAAGTATTTCCAATTTATTTTTGAAGATTAAACAACGAAACTTACTTCATTTGCTATGGAAGAGTACTTAACAGGTTGATTTCAGCACACAAAGGCTCTTCATGATTATCAGGATTTTTGCCTTCTTGGAAATTTTGTCTCCATGTTCAGTTAGCATGGTGCCATTTTCACTTTGATTTCTAACATATTTGAATCATGATACTTCAGTAGATAAAAAAATATGGAAAGAATAAACATGCGGCATTTGCAAGTTTCAGTATACTCTGACATAAATTTAACATTATAACAGAAATGTGGATAGCAGTTACCTATGTTCTTTTACTCCTTGATATTTTTATCAGGTAACATTTGCTCTAATTACCACTATCACTTTCAGCTGACTTAAAGTAAGGGAAACAAATTTATTTAGCAATGTTGAGCATCCTCACTTAAGTTTTATTTATTTTAATGATTGTTTAAATTTTGGTCTGCCAAAAAAATCTAGCAAGCTGAGGTTGGTCTGAGTGGTATTGGCTACTGACTACAGGATGCTAGTCTTGCAAAACATGAAATAATATTCCTCGCTTTGCAAGTCAGGAGCAGGATATGGATATCCATCCCCACCACCACTTTTTTTTTTTTTTTAATGAGTTGTTCTACTTAGGGATTTGGCAGTGAAGAGCCATTCCAACTGCTGTGTTGCTGCTTTGGTTCATCTCTCACTTGTGTTTGTGTGGGCTGGTATAGTCACTTTACGCTATTTGGTTCGCAGTCTGGGCTATTTCATGCTACTAGTCATTCCAGTTCAGTTACGTAGAGCTTGAAAGCACTACTTCCTTAAGCTTACAGCTCAGAATAAATAATCACATTTTATGTGTTTAAACTAGCTGTCTCAGAATGTGATATGGCTTCTTTTCAAAAGTTTCTTTAGGTATATCCATGTGCTTTGTGTGCACAAGACTGGGTTTGCTTAAAGGACAAGTTTCATGGGACTTACATGTATATACCTAAGAAAACTGTTGTATTACTCTAATGGGAAGCAATTTTAGTGATCAGTTTGGTAGTTTCAGAAATAGTGGTGGACTAGATTTAGGTTTGATTTGGGACCAACAAGTTTTTGCAGATCTTTAGCTGACCACGCAGTGAATCAGACTGCTGGAAACCTCAGTGAAGTTATATTTGGCAATGTGGAGATTAACTGCTTGCCCAAGGAGAGTCCAGACCATGTAAGTACTTGCTTTATCCTAGTCAGAAAACAACCTACATGAACGTTTAATTCAGGACATTCCATTGTCTCACTGAGCAATGTCCCTTTGACAGTGGAATACTTATATAAAATAAAAATTATAAAATTAGGTTTTTTACTACTCTCTCTGTGTGTAGGCCTCTAGGTTGGGCACTTGTCTATGTAGGGTGGTCTTCGAGTCAATTATTCCATCACAGCTTCCCGGGCGGGACACAGATCACCAAATCACCAAAACCAGAACCCTACCTTAAAAAAATGGTTGATTTCTCAGTAGTACTGTGTCTTTTCACAAACACGTTGTCTCCCTAGATTTTGTTTTACCCATAACAGCATACTGAATTTTAGTGCTGATAACTGATGGTTAACATGTGATATTAGGAGACATTTTGAGCTTTAAGGGAAAAATTGCCTCTCCATCTTTGGTTATTGCTTGCATTTGCTGCTGTGTGTATTCTTTTTCAGTTTGTTGCTAACTGAAATATATGTGTTTATTGAGTTTTGCCTTGTTTGCCACCTCACTGTATGTGCTGTTTTTTGTTTTCTTTGTTGATCATGCTACAGAGCACTGGCCCAAATGCAGTTTCTTTAAAATATTCCACTGCTAGTATTTACTATTCTGGAATAAGATAATGTGAGTGTTTAAAACAAAAAAGCCCCAAACAATCCCCCCCAAAACCATACACAAATAATACCCACCAATTTCTGATTCATAAGAAGGTTTTAGTTTTTCTACTATTACTGTTATAGACTCGGGGATTTCAGAAAATCAATGGAATCTCCCTTTTGTGCTGTTTTGCTGGCATGTAAAAATAAAGAAAATAAAATATAGAAATATATTTGAGAAACGCTATTTCCCTCTACTAAAGTTGTGCTGAAGGTGAAATGAAATTCTTTGTTTCTTTACCACATTGAGCCATTTCTGCGAAAAGTAGAGTGTACTGCTGTTGGCCTCTGCAATGTCTGACAAGCAGCTGGGGCTGTCCAGAGGGAGTCTGTCCATGCCTCTGGGTTTCAAGGCATAGAGCTTGTGCTTTCTAATTACACTGTAATATAAAGGAGCCTTCATTCTTTTCCCTGGGTCCCTGAAAATTTTTACTTCTGTTCTGTTGTACAAAGAATGTGATGTGACTATGACCTGTGGATCCCGGTGATGAGGCTTCCTGGTGCTTTAACTGAGCTGTATCAGTCCAGGTACAAAATTCATTCCCCATATCTTTTACTACAAGTATAATGAAGGAACCTATTTCACTGACTCATCTGAAAAATAGAAACAACTTTCCCAAGTTTCCAAGTGCACAGAACTTGTGCATGACTGATTCAGGAATTCAAATCCTAGTGAATTAAAATGCTGTAATTTCAACAGGCTGTACATTAACATGTTATAAAACACTGTCCCTTGAAGTAGCCAGTCGTGCTCTATAGAATTCTAATTGTGAGAAAGAAATGCCTTCCTTCTTCCAGGATTGTCTTGGCTTCAGAAAACATTCATTCACTAAATACTTCCTACTGACAACTTTTGAAAATAGTATTATGTGGAAAAAAGTAAATGTTTTGTTTGTGTTGCTAGCAACCACTTTAGTCTAACATTTTTATCTGTTAACCATATTTCTTTTGTGGATGGGAATTTATAGGATTTCAGGGAAAATATTTTCTAATTGAATCTAATCCAATTTTTGATCTCGGTAAAAGCTTCCTTTATGAAAAGACATGTATTACAATTGCATCTATTTTAAGCATTAGGTTGTTTGTACATAAGGGATTTTTTTGTCTTTTACATATATATATATATATATATATATAAATGCATTCCATGGAATTGAATTTTCAGGAAAACATTCATTTTTATTTGATCTTTATTAGAATTTAACATGAGTTACTTGAATGCAAAACTTCTGATGCCTTTTATTATGATAATAATCCATATGGAAAAATTCCCTGCTACAGTTGAGTTTGTAGTGCCAATGAATGAATCTGACATATCAACTTAGTAATTACCTTCTATTGGTCAGTGTATGAAATGACATTTGATCAGTCAGAAATGACTGTGATCAGTTAGTGCTCTGAAATGACCTTTACCTATGGAGTAAAAGTGTCATATTTTAATTATTCTTACATGGTAGAATACATAACATGATACATTTAGCAGTAGTCCTTAGTCTTAAATTCTTGTCTATCATAATGAGTCTGGGTAGTGCCAGACTTGAGAAGGAAAACCTTAATTTTATACCCAGAGCATAAACAAGACATAAACAAGATTGTAGTAAATTCCTTTTCATTCTGACTGGAGATAAACCTCTGATAAATAAACTATCCTTTTTTTCTGTGTATTAATTTGTTCCTTTATGGCACCCAGTAGCAAACCAATATATGTAGTAAGAAGAGTTGAACACTAGCATCCTGAAATGAGGTGTAGTGATGCTGTAGAATTATGGAATCATTTAAGTTGGAAGAGACCTTTAAGATCATCAAGTTGAACTGTTAACCTAGCACTGCCAAGTCCACCACTAACCCATGTCCCTAAGCACCACATCTATGTGTCTTTTCAGTACCTCTAGGGATGGTGACTCAGCCACTTCCCTGGGCAGCCTGGTCCAGTGCTTGACAACCCCTTTTTTCCTAATACCCAATCTAAACCTCCCCTGGCACAACTTGAGGCCATTTCCTCTCATCCTATCGCTTGTTACTTGGGAGAAGAGACCAACCCCCACCTGGCTACAACCTTCTTTCAGGTAGTTGTAGAGAGCGAGAAGGTCTTCCCTCAGCCTCCTTTTCTCCAGGCTAAACAACCCCAGTTCCCTCAGCCGCTCCTCATCAGACTGGTGCTCCAGACCCTTCACCAGCTTCCTTGCCCTTCTTGGGACACGCTCCAGCACCTCAATATCTGTAGGTCCTCCTTGAAGGCCAAAAACATACTGTGAGCTGCTACTTAGCTTGGACAATGTGAAATATACAATATTTTCCCAAGTTGTTCCTATACGTATTAGGTGCTGAACTGCTACTGGCTTAGAGCAGCTAGAGAATGACTTTTAATAATGGTGTCTTAATTCCTTAACTTCCCAAGTCATCTGCAGCTGCTGTTTCGTTATATCCCTCTGTTTAGATGTGTATATCCAAAGGAAATTGAGTAGAAGGCTGGGAATTTTGTGCTGGGAGTTGTAGTTCTGAATAGAGTCATAGAATAGTTCCTGCAGATGTTTTGAGAAAAATGATTCAAAGGATGATATATGTCCTGTCTGTTTAGGGTTAAAGATGTGCTGCTGCTCCTAATGAACCTGTGAATGGTTCAAGCTTGAACTGTCTCCCTTGCTTTATAATTTCATGCTACAGTTGGGTTTGCTTTGTGGGTCCTTGTTAGGATAGTACCATCTGGCACTGTGATAACACTTTACTATTGGAGGGAGCATTCTTGTGACAGAAGAAGGGAAAAAAAGCACCCCCACCTTCCAACAAAGTGAGAATCTCTGTTAACTGTAAAAATTTATGTCCTACTATTACAAGAGCATTTTAGGTCTGTATAGCCTAGAACAATTTTTGGTTGTCAAATTTCTGCACCTCTGACAGTGTTTTGCAAGGAAATACAGGCAAATACTTATTGTTTTTTTTAAATAGTCCTTTGATTATTTTTTAAAATTTTTTTATGCCTACATAAAATAAAATAAAGAAGTGTTTATTTGAGGAGGCCTAGAAGAGCTTCTGTGTGTAGGATCTGGCTCTGTGCCTATCTGTGGAGTAATTTAATCCTTAAAAGGGGTGGGGGAAGTCTCTTCCTGGTGATGAAATTAAACAGTAAGAAAAGGGACATAAGCATAGACAGATGTAGATTGGTTCAGTTTATTTCACAAGCATTGCATTCCTGAATCTGAGGTGGTGGTGCTTACTTTCTATGTGAAAATAGGAGTTTGGCTTTTTTGTTTGTTTCTTTTTAGATTCTTGGATGGAAAGAAATATGCTATTCATATCTTGATAGTTTACGGAAGTGTTTTTGTCCTATGTGTTTAACACTGCTTGGAATTTTGGCTTTACTGGGTATTTGTCATATTCAGTACCTATATCTTGTCACGCATTATTTCCGTGTTTGTGGGTGGGACACAGTGTAGGCTCCTAGCTCAAAGAGGTGACTTGAGTACTGTAGAGCAAAATCTTCAACCTCTTCCTTTCTTGAATGGTATAAAAGAACTCCATTCAATGAAGTTTTTAGTAAGTAGTCAGATGTTTGGATCTTAAAGGTTTTAGCAAGTAACTGTCAATGTCCTGAAAGGACGTTGTAAACAAAGGGTAAAGAACCACCCTGAAAACAGTCAATAGTTGTTCTAAATGAATCCCGTGTTATTACTCACACTGGAAAATAGTTTGTAGTACTTAGTTGGGAACACTTTTATATTTTGCCTTGGTCTAGGCATTATCTCATGCTTATTCACGTGGTTATACATTTACTTTCCAAGCAAAAAACTCATATGCAATCATTGAGCTGTTAACTGTCAGAGTACAGCATATTCAGGGGGAGTCAGTCTTAAATTACTGCAAAATGTTGGCATGTTAGTTCCAAGGGTGTATTCAAGAAGCACTTTGTAGTTTCCATTACTTCCCAAACCTAAAGGTCAATGTTTGAAGAGAAGTAGCTCCCAAGACAAGTTGTCTTCATATCTGACGGTTATTACTCCAGACATTTCAGTTATGTTTTATTAAAGTTTTTAAAGAAAGTTGCAGTCTGGGTTTCACATGCAGGAATATGATCAGCTGACAGGTAGTTTTAAAATACTCCCATTATGCAGCAGCTAACACATAATGTGGTGATATTTTTTTTTAATCTTGTAAGTATTAATCATTCATATTTTGTTACCTTGGAACTTTTGCTAACAGTAATATCACAAGCACTCCTGCAAGCCTTGTTTTGGAGATTTTTGTTAAAAGTACATTTATCTGGATCTACCTTTCATAACATTTGTAGAAACTTTTCTGATGGTTACTTAAGGGGTTGCATGAGCTGTGGGGTTTTTTTCAGTGTTACATGTTCATGCTGCATATACTTTGTGATTAACTGTTCAGAAAAATTACCTAACATTCCTACTTTAAAGATTTTCCTTAAATGAGCTTTGTTCTGGAATAATTGTTGAGTTGGCAACCTGAACATAAAT
Organism: Grus americana; assembly: GCF_028858705.1. NCBI lineage: Eukaryota > Metazoa > Chordata > Aves > Gruiformes > Gruidae > Grus > Grus americana. The sequence goes on from NC_072891.1 coordinate 80,719,153, forward strand.
GCAGAATATTTGACAAAAAATGCCAACAGATTAAATTTAAAAATCCTTGGCAGGCATCCTTTCAGATTTTTGGGAGACTCAAGCCTCAAACACAAGTAAGTTGCTATGTGATAGTATTGTGTGTCAGTTGATTTATGGTAATGGCCCATGTTCTGTTCTTAGCCTGTAGGAAATACATTCTGATTTAAGCTATGTTATTAGGCTTTCCCTCTGAAACCTAATTTAACGTAGTTGTGAAATGTTCATGTATTTAAGCCCTGAGACCTGAATCCAGATGTTATATCTAGAGTCTATTGTATTATTGCCGTGCTGTAAGTTACGTGAAAAAGAAGAAAACAAGCTTACCTCTCCCAGTAAAGCTCATTTCCTAATTCATTTAGGGTAGTTTTTAAAATAATAAAATATGCAAGTGCTTTACCCTGCTTTCTAAGAAAACAAAGCCTATGTGATCATGCTGCATGCCTCTGCTGACTGCCAGTCTCTTACCTCCTCCCCCTTTCCCCCAATAACTCTTGAAACTACTGGCCAATTTCAAACAGATTTGACAGGAGTAGAGGTCTGAAAGATATCAGGTTCCTGCTAGTTTCATGGAAATAGGTGGCTGGATGGAGAAGAGAGACCCTATTCATATGTCTGCTTTGGAAAAAAACTGTGGAATGAGATCAACTGTATTATTAGACACTGGAAATCCTCATGGGAAATAGAAGTTATGAATGCCCTAAATAAAGGAAAAGCTTTGACTGGATTTCTCACCTTCTTAGACATTAGAGGATCCAGCACAAGAGTCATAACTGTAGGAAACCAGGCTTCAGTAGTTCCATTGCTCACAGACCTGCTTGCTACTCAGTGAGGTAGGAAAGTATCTGATTATTCCTGAAGCCATTGAATTAATGAGGAAAAAGATGAAAAAAAAAGAAATCTTTTAAGGATGTCCTGCTTCAGTTGTCTTTGTAAACTCACTTCAGAGGCAGGCTGGTAGCAGAGAACTGAATGGACAGTGTTGCCTGAGGTATAGAAGAGAATGATAAAAGAGGAGAAGCATAAAAGAAGATAAAGCACTGGGATGTATGCATAAAATGCAAACCTGCCAGTTTTTGCATGGTGAAGCCCTAATTTCATCCCAAATTCAATAAACTGCTTGAATTGTTTGTTCTTCACGTAATCATGACTGTGTTGTCACTATTTGTGGAACTGTAATGTAGAGTTGCCCATTCCATATTTATTATTCTAATAAGTAACTAGTGCGCCTGATATTTCTGAAACTTTGCCTTTGGCTTTTTTACTCTAATTGCTCAGATTTTTTTTTTTAGTGAAGTGGAACATTGCATCTGATTACCATTGTGAAAGAATTGGAAGAAATACCTAATATTACAGGTTCTGAGTATTACCACTGCAATGCATTTTAGTGTTCAGTGTACTTCTAATTTTAAGGGATTCAGTTGCAAGGAAATTGAGGGGAAAATTAGTAGCAGCTTTCTGTAGCTTAGCACCTTGAGATATGAACATCGCTTTAGTGCAAATGCTCTGTAACTTTACTCAGTTCATGCCTTTTTGAAATGTATCTCATTTTTTATAAAGATGAGATTTGGTTCTTGGGTTTAAGGTTGGAGGAGGAAGTATTCCCATGAGCAGCATGAGCAAGTTTGGGAAATGATTATAGAACACTTTAAGGTAGTGAATCATAGCTGGGATAGATCTTGACCAGACCATGTCACAGCTGTCAAAATTCAGTAGCTAAAGACCATTTCAGCATGGGTGGGATTAAACTTCACAGAAGTAGCTGATTGTATAGATATGTGAAATGCAATGTTTCTGAGGAGCATGATTAAACAAGGAAGTTTTCTATTGGCTTTGAAGAAACACACACATATATATATATATAAAATGCCATTCATGAAAGAAATCAATTAGTGTCTTGCTCAGTGTGTGTCTTCCTGGCACCCGCACAACTACTCTTACCTATCTACGTGGCTCACTTTTTTTTTTTTTTTTTTTAAAGGGGGTATTTAAGCCGTATTTGATGTGCTGACTGTTTTCATCTACCATTTTTTATTCCAAAAATATAAGAAGAATCAGGCCTCCTGAAATATAGATAATCCCAATATCCTGTTGACTCTTACAGGGTAAATGTGGCAGAGTGAAAGAAAGAAATGAAATGTGCAGATAAACAGTCTTGATGATCAACAAATGTCTCATAAGTTCTATACCTATTTTCTGTGTATTTGCATGGTCTACTTAGTCATGGTATACATTCAGAATTATGTGTATAGTTTTGGTCATCCACAGTCAAGAAATGCAAATTGAAATTGGGAGGAAGCTTGTATGACATGAGGAATAGAGAACCTAACATATACGTAGCCAAAGCTGCAACATTGACCTTTAGTTCAACAGAACTAATAGTGACAGAGAAAAATAATATCTATAAATAAATCAAGTCTGAACACTAGAGAAGAATGCCGTAAGCTAAGGAACAGTGTATGTCCAAGAGCAAATGGATACAAGTTAGGCATGTGTGTGTTTAGGACGCAAATCAGGAAAAAAAGTCCCAAACAGCTTTCCAGCTAGACTAGCGAGATTAAGAAACTCTTTTAAAAACTTCGATTCTTTTATGAGAGGGTTTATGTGACACTGTTTCCTGTGATTGCAAAGAGTTGGCCTTAGTGATGTCTCAGGAAAATAATGTTCAGATTTTGGTACATATCTAAGTCTTCAAAGATGCCCTCCTCCTCTTTCCCCTGAACAGAGCAGTGGGATTTTATATTGAAAGCTTCTTGCTGGAATGATTTCAAATATGGAGAGTCAAACTGCAGTGCTTCCAAGGACCTTAATTAATTTCGGGGAAATCCAAGTAAGAATAAGAAATTTAGACTGCTGAGCAAAGCTAGCTTTTCACATTACTGTTTTCTCCACCTCAACAACCCATCCAAGTCCGTTGCACCAGATGCACTGCATCGAAGGGTGCTTAGAGAGCTGGCTTTTATGAGACTGCTCCCTATCAAATTTGAAAGCTCACAGAGATTGAGAGAGGTCTTGAACAAATGGAGAATGGCAAACCTTTGACCAGTCTTCAAAAAATGCTGGATTGATGCTCAGAGAATCTACAGGTTGGTCAGGCTCACTTTGATTTCTGGGAAAGTCATGGAGCAAGTCCTTTCAGAGCATATTTCTGTGCACATGAAAGAGAAGGTGGTGATTGGTAGCTGTTGGTGTGGATTTACCAGTCTACCAATGTAGACTTACATATGTGTCTGCCTCCACCATGCCTTCTGTGATAAAATGACTGGATTTGTGCCTAAAGGGAGAGCGGAGGGTGCTGTTTGTCTGGACTGTGCTAGTCTTTCAGCATTGAGTCCCACAATATTATGTCCAGGTTGAGCTGTTATGGTTTGGATGGGTGGTGAATGAGATGGATAGAAACCTGCTTAGAGGACAGTGTTTAGTGGATCGTATGGGCCTGAAGGCAGGTAACAAGTGGAAAGCAACACTGGTCTCTCCTGAGACTTGTCTTGTTTTGTATCTTTAACAGTTACTTGGGAGGAGGTGATGGGGTGGACATCCATTGAGTTTCCAGTTGACACCGAACTGGAGTCACCAGTGGATGCCCTCAAGCGCATGGCTGCCACCCGGAGAAACCATACTGGGGGAGTGGGCTGACAGGAGCCGTATGAAAGTCATGAGACAAGTGGAAAGTCCTGACCAGGGCCAGGAGAGCCCCTGCAAGTGGATAGGCCAGGGACGGTGGGTCTGGGGAGGAGCTCTGAAGGTAAGGCCCTGGGTCCTGGTGGGCAGTGAGCTGAGTCCAAGCCCTGGCAGCAATGGAGGCCAACAGTGTCACAGGGCATCTTGACAGGAGTACAATTAGCAGAGGATGCGAATGGGGCTAGCGCTCTTTATTTGGCATTAGTCAGTTTGATACAGTGTCTAGTTTTGGGTTCCCAGCACAAGGAGGACACTGATCAGCTTGAATGAATCCAATGAAGGGCTGTCAAGGTGGTCAGGGACTGGAGCACTTGCCCTGTGAGGAGAGGCTGTGGGACCAGGGCTGCTTTAGCCTGGGAAAGAGTTAGCTTTAGGTGTGGCCGCCCAGTACCTCCAAGGAAGTTATTGAGAAGACAGAGCCAGGCAGACTTGTGGAGTCTCCTTCTCTGGAGAAATTCAAAACCCACCTGGACACAATCCTGTGCAACATACTCTAGGTGATCCTGCTTTAGCAGGGGGGCTGGCCTAGGTGGTCTCCAGAGGTCCCTTCCAGCCTCTACCATTCTGTGAATTTGTTGTGGTGCATGTTAAGAGGATGAGGGACAGCAGACATAAATCGAAACCAAAGTTTCTAATGGGATACAGTGGAAAAAATTTTCACTATTAGGCCAGTCAAGTGTTGGGACAGGTTGTCCAGAGAGGTTGTGCGGTCTCAATGCTTGGAGGTTTCCAGGACCCAACTGGATAGAGCCCTGAGCAACCTGGTCTGACTAATGAGCTGGTCCTACTTTGGGCAGGATGTTGAATTAGACACCTCCAGAGGTCCGCCCCAATAAGTGACTCTATGAAGAGTTTCCAGGATAGGAATCTGCTTCCAATCTGGCCCACACTGCGGTGTACAGTTTAATGAAGGATGGATGGAATAACTTGTAAGTGGCAGAGCCTTCTTCAGCGTTATTGCCACCTCTTTCCCCAGGATCCAGATACTCCATCAAAAGGGAAACCTGAGACTCCTTCTGCAGTGTGCCTTGGTCCTTCTTAATCAGTGGCTTCTGCTGCAAACCTGGCAGAGCAGTATTCCAGGGACTACTGTGGTTGCCTCTGCACCAATGAATTAAAATTTCCTGGGAATGCTCCCAGGCACAGAGGCCAACTGGTGGGGAACAGTCAATGTCCATGCTATTAAACTCTCTCAGCCTCCAGAAGCGGGTGGCTACGTGCAAACTGCCCCTTGGGAGTGGTCCCTGGGATGCTCCAGCTCCTGTGATGTGCCTGCAGAATGTTTGATGAGGTGGTCACTGGCATAGGCGAAAGACACACTGGCTATTCTAGTGCTTAGATGTATATAATACTAGTGCATTCTAGCACCTGGCGATGTTCCCAATTTCTGCTTAGTTTACTGTACAGATGTAGCCTTCTTGCACTGCAGTCATTAAGGGGGCCATAGTGCCATGAATATGTGGGTTTGAGGGTGTGAGAAACAGTGAAGCACTCTCCAAAATATTTGGGAACCCCTGCCATACAAAATAGTGAAACCAGATGGAATTTCATCAGTTGATGTGGAGCTAATATGATGGCAATTTATGTGGAAGGTTTCTGCAGCATGGAGTAAAAACCTGAGAAAAATAGCAATCACTTATGTCAGCTGTTTTGCTCTAGAATGGATGTAATGCCTTTGTCAAGAAGGAAGATACTTTTTTTGAGGATGAAGTAATACTTTTCTCATAACATTTCTGGAGGGAAAGGCAAGAGTGGAGAAAGGCAGAATTTTTATCTTAAACTTGATTTTTGTAATTGGTGATCATATTTTTATACTGACTGATGTAACCGGCAAGATTTCTTGGCTTCCATGGTGCTTTGTAATTTTTCTAGCTTCCTAGAGTTTGCTGTTACAAAAGCAACTTCTGCTTTCACATTGTCATCACTGTATTGTGCAAGTCTAGTGTACTCATTTTATTACCACACCCAGGGATGTCATGGTTACTGTTGAATGATTTCCCTGGAGATAATAGTGGCACAGCTTTAAAAAATCAAGACCACTCACTGATTGACTTAAGAAATAAAAATGGTATAATGCTTTCCAGATTCAAGCTTGTAACAATACTTTCTTTGTATAGGCAACCAAGTGTCAGCATCATTCATTTGTAGGTCATATTCTTTAACCCTGTACATGAATTTTCATTAACATTTCCTCTTTAAAATTCATAGGTATTTTCAAAGTGAAAACTTATTTTTATCAAAGTATTGATTCTATCTTTTTTCAGAATCTGTGTGTATGTGGAGTAGAAGAGGTGGCTGATATTTAACCAGCAGTAGCAAGGCTGAGTCTGGAAATCACAGCCTGTCTGTCTGGAAAGGATTCCAGCTCTCAGCTGAGAAAAGGAAGTTGCTGTCTCTTACACTGCCTATTCTAATGCAAGCATGTAAGGGACATCTTACTTCTGAATTAATGTAACATTCAGTGTTGTCCTGTATGTTATGGCTAATCTCTAACTCTGTGGTAAAGAATTTACTTTCAGTATCAGCCATAGGCGAGATCATCATCAGGTGACTTTCAGGATAGTTTAGCTCATAGTTTTTAATATCTTGTCCTAGCAAGATTTTCTAGGTATAGATTTGTGCAAGTGTTGAAAAACAAGTGAGTAAAGCATTTGTTTTGGTTTGACTCTTGAGATTATTAAGATGACTTTTTCAGTATTGAAAACATATGGTTTCAGCCTGTGGGATTTTTATTAACAAAAACCCCCCTGATTGCTCCTCCATCCTCCTAGTTCCCAAAGACCCAGTTGAACTGGCATTAATAGGTAGTATGGAAAGACCAAGCTCTAGTAAGACTGAGCTCTATCATAGAAATATCCCTCCCAGCGTAGAAAAGGCGCTGAGAGATGCTCAGGACAGGGCAATGACAAAAGGATCTGTTGTTACATGGGTCTGCAGGGCTTTTCTGCTTCGACGCAGGGGTCACATATGCTATTACAAACTGCAGGTCTTGCTAAAGACAGAGGGGGACTACACAGCTGCTCCATGCTGGTGGGCTGCTGTGGAATTTTCTTCCCCCTTCAAATTCTTCATTAATATTTCCCTGGTGAAAGGATATTTGCTTAGACAATACCTTGCAGGAGGCAGCATCTGTCTGCAAGGATGTAGATGTTACTAACTATGCTAACCCAGCTGATTGTTAACACAGTTTGAAATACTGCGATTAGAAGCAGGGTGCAGGGAACTCTGAGTCCTGCCCTGAAGGTGGCAGGAAAGGTGGAAGATGAGTGAGGTGAATTAGAGATGATTCTGTTACAGGTTGTTGACTCATTACAATTAGAACTCCATAAATTCGTTCACACACTATGAATATTTTCAGTTCAAAATCAGACCTAAGTATCTGTAAACATACTTTTTATAAAAATTATTTGTTAAATGATTTTCAAAATAGAGAAGGAACAAGCAAAATATTATAGGTTAGGATTTAAGTACATAATATAGAAGAGAGAGAGAGCCACTACATAACTGCTTCTCAGGACAAGAAAGGACAAAGTCTGTCTTAATTTATTAATGTTTTTTCTAGCTTGTGGAAGTATGGAAATCCTTCAATATATTTTGGATAACAAATATCATTAGAAAGGATTGTCAGGATACTTAAGTAATACAGAGAGAAGTCATGGCCAGCAATGCAGATGCAATGAGAGTTTCCAGCATGATTTTTTTTTCCCCCCCTTATAAAAATGTGGGGTTTTGTTTGCTTATGGTATGTCATAATGAAAAATTATTATTGGCAATTAGATCACTGTTAGTCTCAAGCTTCAGGTTCTGCCTCAGAAGAAAGAGTGGGCAGGTATTGCTGTGTAAATGGCTTCTCCTTTAAGTGCATAATCTTTGATACTTATTGCCTTAGATATGATAACTGTCATTTCTAGTGGAATGTAGTAATGCAGAGATTATATAGCGTACATATATGTTTAAAAGCAAAATTAAAATCCACTGTCCCTATAATTTTCTTGTAGTTTTAGAATTTTCCATGAAAAAAAAGTGTTGGCTCATATTTTAAAGACTTTTTTCCCCTGTGTGAACCATCTTCCTGTAAACATCAGTAACAAGAAGAAAAATTGCTTGAGAAGTTTTTCAGTTTACTTCTGGAATATTTTCTATCTTATGGTTGAGATCACTTCTTTCTTCATCTGTAGAAGACAAACAGTGGGCAGGGTGAGAGGTGATGGGAAAATGACAGTTTTATCATAAGCTTCTAATTCTTGGTTTTTATTTCTAAGCTTAAAATACCAGTCTAACATCTAAGTGCTGAGTGTTATTTCTGCATAAGGAAACACAACTTTCTAAATGGTTCTGTATTCATCTCCATGTGTCCGTCTTTAAAAAACAACAGCAACAAAAAAAAAATCCCAACAATAAAACAGATTTTGAAGGGGAGCACTATACCAGTCACAGTTAGTCTGTTGTCCACTGGGACCTCTAGCAGATCTGCTCATTCTCTGTATATATGAATTGTTTAGTGCTTTGCTGTTGTGCATAATGTTTTCTTGAATGATCTGAAAGAGGAAGTAGGAAGCACATTAATTACATCTGCAGATGATATGAAGCTAGAGACATACAGCAGCTGGAAGAATGACAAGAAATATAAATTGATCTAGAGAGCAGCAATGTGCAGGAATTTACAAAATGAGACTCACCTTGGAGACGTGATCCAGATAATGGATATTACATGTTATATATAAAATTAGCTTAGTGAAGTGTTAATGTTGAGCTTTCAGTCATGCAGTAAGCAAGATCCATTTATCTTGATATCCCACTCAGTTAACTGTTTCTTAGAGTGTCCTGATCTTTAACCACTTCTAATGAATCTTCCTAGAATTGTTTCCAGTTTCACTGCTGCGGTTTTGATGATGAAGGACAAATAACTGGACTATTTCTTGGTTTAGTTGCAAGCAAAAAAGCATGCCTCCTTTTTTATGTTCCCCCCCCCCCCCCAATTCAATTTTAATAGAATTCTTTCTTCATCAGTGCTGCAAATTACATGTCTGTCCCAAATTCAGAATCCTTGGATCTAAAATTGTGCTATTTTGTGCATCTGCTCCTTTACCATTTTGCTTTCCAATTTGGGATGCCAGCAGGACTCCAGAGCAAAACTGCCCTGAGATTTAATTTTCTTTACGTTGTTTTACAAATGGCTCATGCTTTGCCTCGATGTTTTGGAAATGAAACGGATCTGGCTGCCTTTATGGCTTATCAGTCTCTCAGCACTGGGCTCTTTGCAGGGGCGAATGCCAATCAGTTGTAATTTGCTCAGATAACAATGTTACTATTGTTAGTGCTAACATTTCTGTTTGTTAAATAGGCAGTGTAATAGCTTGTGGTAACAAATAATTTCATGTTGAAGAAACAGCCTGAGAAGGCTTTTTTGGTACACTTTGTATAACATTCTGTGTGAAGGAGGCAAAACAAAACCTCATATCCAATATCATGTTACTTTTGGCTCAATTAGGGCTGTATCTAAAGGTCGCATGGTTTTCTGCATTGAGGTGCTGGAGATAGTGGCAGTGTAACCCGGATAATTCACTCCTAGAACTATCTTAAGATTAGATGATGGCGGGGGTGGGGGGGGGGGAGGGGGGGGGGAAGATGCAGAAGAATACTTGTTTTGCAGAAGCTTTGCGATTTATTTTGTTTTGTGTTGATATGCGAGCACCTACCTAATGAATTTCAGCCTCCTGATGATGGGCTTGCTTTGCGTGTGGGCCTCCTAGAAATAGTCCATATATCACAGTGTACAAGACACAGACAGCAGTACAGTGAAGTTTCATGTAAGAAAGTACATCATAGTCTATTGCTTTGTATGAATACTGAATTAAAGACTAAATTTAAGACCTGTACCTGTACCCGTGTTGGACTTTGAAATGAACACCTAAAGAGATGGCCAAATTCATTGTGTCCCTGTAGCAGTGTGGCAAATCTGTCCAGCACCTCCTCTCTCTCTGTTGGCTCACACCTCAGCAGTGTCTCGGCAGACTGGCATGCGTTTCTTGCTCTGCTCTTTGCAGCGTGACCTCTCCCCTCTCCGTTTTGAGAATTCATCGAAAAAGGTAGCATGCCCAAAAGCCTGGTTTGTTTTCTTTTGATGTATCAGCTTTTATAAAATGAAGGACATTGTTTTTTCTTACAGATTCTCACAAATCCTTTCATGGCAGAGGTCCATGAAGATGAGGATGTATTTTGCAGTTTCAAAACTCCACATTGCACTAGCAGTATCAGTTTATGTAATATGTTTAAATAAGAGGGTGAACTGGTGTTTGTTTATAATTACAGTTGCTTTTGAAATATCTGCTGTGTGTTTGGCATGATTTTGATTGTGAATGGAACCAAGCTTTCAGCTGAAATCTATTGTTATTCGCTTTAACCTGTTTCAGAATTATTCGTATTTTATGCTTTTTTACTGAGTAAACTGTAATTTGGACAATGCTTATTTGTCTTGATTAAACATATTTTCCTATACCTTAACTCAGTTGGTCATATTAAAAGCATAACACAAAAAGATGTATTCTTCTTGCTATTTCTTCCACAGTATAAGTAGAAGATTGTGTAGCTATTTATCTGTGCTACCGTGCTTCTCTATCTTTGCTGCTAGCATTCAAGTGTGACATGAATTCTTTATCCGTATAGTATGGTAGTGGCTTGCAAGTGATGAAAAACAGTTTCCTTTACGCAAATGTCCATCTTTGTTAATGCTGTCAAACGGCAAGTGTGATATCCAGGGAATACACGTCACTCTGTGGGTTACTGATAATGTAATCTATTTTCCAAAAATAAATTAAATGCATCTTTTCATCTATAGCCATCAGATCTAAAGCTAAAGGAAAACAACGTGTTAGAGACAGTACATGTGAATTTGGAAGAAAGATGAGTGGCCAGTTTTAAATGAAACCTTTGGGTTTGCAGCATTATCTGATAAATTAACCTTACCAATGAAACTTGTGATGGTATCATGTATTGTTGCAGAGACTACCACAGATAATGTATCTAAGTTGAAGGACTGTTACTTGTTTCAAACAATGCCTCTAAAATCTTTATGAGCAATTATTACAAGGCCTTTTTCAGTTAAACCTTATGTATAGTAGTAGCAAACTTTGCTTTTTAAAAAGTGTTAACAAATGCTACACATTTTTTTTCACAAGTGCCTTTTATTTAGTTATTTTCCATGCCCTCTCAAGTAAAATTGACTAGAGTGAGGAGAAAAAGGAATGAAATAGCATTTCTGATTTTAATAGGTGAGGTGCCACAACACAGACTGAATTCTTCCGTAGCATGTACCACTTAAACTTATTTTATTTTTTTTTAAGATGTTATTGCCGTGTATTCAAGTTGAAAAGATGAATGATAGTTCTATTCATAGGGAAAATGCCACAACAGTTATGTCAATCCTTTTAATAATTACAAGATGTGAGAGAGGACCCCTTCTCCTTCCATGTACCCCTCACCAACTCAACATTTCTGCAGGCATTTCCAATCAAAGCCAAGTCATTTTAATGCTTCTTTCCTGCGAGATCTGTTTCTGCTATGGTTTAAGCTGGCCAAAGTCTGCATTGTGTCATCCAACCCACTCTGCTTTTGTCTGGATCTGCTGCCCCAACTATTTTTTTTTTCTCAAGTCAGGCAAATGGTGGTACTTTTAAACGTGGAGAGGCATGGAAAAAAGCCCCCTATGGCTTCTGTAAGCTCTATAAGCTGTGGAAGTATACCTTAAGGTAGTTCAGATTCCCCATGATCTACCCACTCCAGAGTACCAAAATTAGGTCCTTCATTTCTGGTTTGCATCTCTTAAGATAATACATGCGACCCTTTTCAAGCAGCCTTAATATCTGTCTTCAGTTGCCTCAGACTGTCATGTTGAATATTTTGTATCTCCATCCAGCTTTGCATGATTATAGTTCAGCTGATACTGCTTTGTGTGTGTGGCTGAGCTGTTCCTCCTTTAACATAATAGAAACAACAGATTTCTGTTGTTTCTGCCAGACCAGGCAGAACAAATCTGTTCAGACCTCTTGTATATCCTGTATAACATCCTCATTGCTGATGAAATACAACTATTCATTATAGATCCTATCCTTTAATCTCATTGAATTATTGAGGCTACCTATTTAATTGGAGGACTCCTTTTATTGTTAAGAACTTGCTTTTTAAGCCCTGAAGGGGAAATCTTGCTGAGTGGTTTTCATCCATCAGGTGTATGCAAGCATTAGAGAGAGGCATTTGTAGTGCTACTTCAAATCAAAACTAATTACTGATAAAGCAAATGAACATTAGTGCTTATGTGGTTGTATTGCTGCTGTGAGTACCAGAATTGGGCAGATGGCAAAAACATGTTAGCAATATCATTAGGTTTTCAGTTCCTGTGGTTCTGTAACATCAAAAATGCCTCTTATATAAAACCTGTAGTTGCACCTTTATACTATTGATCTCCTCTGATCTGTACAGGAGCAGGTTGTTGCTATATGACGTTACACTTGCTATGTGGCCTCTCTTTTCCTGCCCATTAGAAAGTATGTTGGTGCTTACGTCCTGTGCCTATTGAGGTGACCATTAAGATATATTAGCTGCATAAATAATCGGTGTGTAGATTATTCCACATACTCCACAATTACTCTTGTGACAAATTTATTATATCACTTTGCACTGGAAGACTGTACAGTATTTCTTATACTTATTAAGTGTGTATTCAAGTTTATTGGAGCGAGGTTTTGTGATCTTTCTAGTAAAGGTGAAGTAACTCTTTCCTTGTGTCCCAGTTTAGACTTGGGTCTCTGAAGCTGCAGGAAGTTTCAAGTCCGGCAGAGGTGGTTAAAGAGCTGATTGGTTACTCTCTGGACTGCCTGGGAAGACTGCAGGCGAAAAATGAGTATCTGCAAAATGAAAATGAAAGGCTCTTCAGTGACTGGAGGGATGCGGAGAAGCGGTAAGTTTAAAAGTGCATCCACAGGTGATACTTCAGAAATTCACAGATATGTACACTGTTAGTGCAGGCCTTACTGATGAGCACTTTTGAAGTCTCATACAGAAAGCAGCACACAAATTTTTCTTTTCTTGACAAGTGTTTTGAGCCCAGTTACGCAGCCCATGTAGTTGTGGATCTCCTTCCTATGTTGAAGATACAGCTGGTATTATGAACTTTGAGATTAAAGCTGGTTTTAGCTTTATGAAGGAGGGAAGAAACATTACCTCTTTTCTGTAGAATCCTCTCCACTTTCTTCAGGTGTTTAAATTATTTACGTTTTTGAGTAGGAAATAAGTTGCCATTGCTTTAAACTGTTTGCCTTGTCAAAGCAGACAGAATTGAAAAATGACTGTGATGCTGTAGGAAAAAGTACTGTTATTTTGTGAGAGATTTTTGTAATTGCCATTGCATTTATGATCTGAATTGTCTGCCTCTACACTCTGTGGTGAAGTAATCTATGCTTATTTCAGTTAGCAGAAAACACTTAACACATACAAGTCAGCGATTTATCTTGTTCTATAGCTTTATCTGAAAAAAACACATTCAGGAAGATTGATGAAAGAATATAGCTAATTGGCGTTAATTTACCTTGAAAAAGAAAGCTAACTTTTGGGAGGAGTTAGTTTTGTTTCCCTCTCATTAAAATGAGTAACAGTTTCTCCTGACAATCTCCCTGACAAGCATATGGCCTTCCTAAGTAGTGTTTTACTGCTTAACAGTTTATTGAACAATAGCGTATTGTATAACTAGTATGCTGTACTGCATTACACGCTAATGTGTAATAGGCATTAGTGCTTGTATCAATTTCCATGGTGGTGCGGCACTTTTAAAGGGTAGCCGCAAAGAAAAAAAAAATTAACAGTGGCTTGACAGCTTTTGCTCTCGGAAGCAGTGTATTCAGGCTTCAAAAGCTAGTGGTTTTCTTTAGTATGTTTATATTTTTAATAGCTCAAACGTGATTTTTCAAAATAAATACTGAAAGTCATATGGTCACCAAACTTTGGCCATGTCCACTAAATGGGGAATAAAAATAATTTTCATCCAAATAGTATTGGGTGGGATTTTTTGGTTTTGGTTTGGTTTTTTTTTTAATTCTTTTTGCCAAAGCCTAGTCTGTCCCTCTGTCTCTCTTTGTTCTTTTGGCTCCAAATGCTGGACCTAGTGTTGTGAGTTTCTCAGAGCTGAACAAAAGCTTTGCCTGTCTTTGTTCAGTAGACAGGATTTCAGGCTTCACATTCTGTACCACTCGTGGTGTTGAGTGGTAAAACATCAAATATAAAGCACGTGATGTGGAGAATTGTACTCCCTCTTCGCCTGGAGCGAAGGCACATCAGCTCCAGAGTTTCAGCCCCTGCAGTTCCCTTTGCTTAAAATCTCTCTCTTCAGAACCTCATTAGAATTAAAACATAGCATGAAGACTTCCAAGAGCTGTTTGTTCAATTTAAGCGTGGGGCACTGGATGGAATAATTCAATCATCCCATTTCCATTTCCATACTCTAATTTTCTTGACCATCGTGAAGGTTTTTTGTGCTCAGCTTAGCAGGTTTGCCTTGTAGCTCTCTGGGTCTCTCAAGGTACAAACGTGTTCTGCTTCCATTTGGTCTGTAAAATGGCAAGCAAGTTTCATTCAGGACTCTAAATTTGCCTCGTGAGCAATCTGTAGGCTGAATAGCAGCCCCGATCTGCTGCTGGCAATTGCCTCGATGTGCATGAGATAATCTACTGAGCCGTAAACAGCTTGCTGCTGGCAGCCCTCTGCCAGGTACAGAAGTGGCTCCTGCCGCTTCCCTTTGCAATTCAGGTTCTCATAAAGCCGAAAGGCAGGACCAGGCCAAAAATCCCTTTGAAGAGAAATCCCCTGCATGATCAAATGGTTAAATTGCTTATGCACTCCAGTCTAAGCTGTGCGGTGTCTGAGGTGTTGAGAGTGTTTCTGGTTGAAGCTGCAACTCCTTTAGATTTCATCGTCTTGCTTATTGTGATGACCTAAGTGATTTCACCTGGCTCAACGTTTCCCTGCTTATAGGAAATGACCCATACGTGGGTGACATCACTATGAGAGTTATTGGCTAGTGAGACCCTTCAGCACTTGATCTAAAAACATAAAATAAAAATTACTAAGACACTATCTGGCAAGATCTAAATAGAGAGGCTGTGGAAATTTTCAAAAGGATTATTCTGAAAATGCTGCAAATAGGTGCCTGGGGGCGAGTGTGTGTGTGTGCACACACACCTCAGGGATGCATGAGTTAAAATATCAGAGCAGAATAGCTATTGTTTTTATTTCATATAGATAATTAAGATGGCAAATGTAGAGTAATAATAATCTGTAGCAAACTAATTCCTTAGCCAATAAAACACAAGGTAAATTTCTGATTTGGGTATGGTATGTATTTTGTATCAAACATCTAAAATTAGTATAGACAAGCCAAAATCAAAATAGCTGCAAATTTATGTTGTGGTCAACTATAGTGACAGTATATTTAAACCGCAAACAGCTTATAAAAATGCAGGCTAGGTAGTTTGGTACTTGAAACTGAACTCTTCAGAATTAGCTCATCAAGATTCAATACCACTGCCAACGTTGGGGGAAGGGTGAATCTGAAATATAATAGAGTGGTGCTGTAAGACCAGTAATTATTTTAAAGCACTGAGGACAAGGATAAATAGCAGAGATATTGCATTTTTTTTCTTTCTAGTACTGGAGTGTGGAAAAAATGTATAAATGCCATTAAGTTACATAGTTCACATTAACCTCTGTGAAGGATGTGTGATTATTTTACGTTTAGGCAACACTTAAGAAATGGACAGTTACTTTATTTTCTCAATTACTAATCATAACCATTCCTAATAGCAGCTGCTTTCAGTAGTCTGTGCAAGGTTTTGATGGCAATCAACTTGGGTGTGTCTGGCACATTAAAAGCATTGCACTTGCATAGCAGAGAGATCTAAGAATATAGAAATTGGAAAGCACGTGCAAATAAGACTTGCACCACTCTAGCCATTAACTTCCCGTATTTTCATTGTACTTGAAAGTTGTCTTTGAGATGAGCAGCTTCTTTATTTGGCCTAGGGAGATGGTGTTTTAGTGAGACAAATCACATGCAGGCACAAGCATGTGATGAATTGCAATTAAAGTTTGTATTTGTAACTGATGAGGTATTGGAATGAAACCCAGCCAGCTTTGCTTAGTGGTCACGTAATTCAGGTAATGCATGCCTGAGTGAATCCTAAAGGCTATGCAGAGTTACAGCCAGAGCCACCCCACACACACATACGTTCTGCATAATTAATGCATCCCTCTTCCCAAGCAGCAGAGGACTGTTGCTTTTTACTATTCCATCTTAAATGGCATATGATGATACTTAAATGGTGTATTTTTAAAGGCTCATAACTTGCAAATATAACATTAATACAATGCTATTTTAGACTGATTGAATATTATGCCAAATTAACATAATGTATTGAGAGATGGATTACTTAAAACAACAGAAAAAATCAAAAAGGTGTTCACATAAATTAAAACAATGATATAAGATTAACTGATGGCATACTACTAATTGATTTTGCCTACAGGGAGGAGTTAATATTCTAATCTATGCATATAGTCAGTATGTATATTTCGAGATGCTAATATTTTGCTCCAGAGGCTGAAGAAATTGGCTAGTCTTGCAATAGGTTCCTCTACTGTGCTTCTTTATGTCCAGGCAGCATCAACTATACTTCATTGAGGGGTTACAGTTACGTGGATTTTCATCAGTAGATGTCTCTGCAAGATTCAAGGGCCTCACTGAAGTTATCTTATATGACACCTTCTTTGGCCAAGTCAGCAAAATGTCTCAATGTAACTATTTAAACCAACCTCAGCTGCTCTGACACAAGCCAGTCCATTGGCAAAGTAAAGACACAGTAGTAAGCACTTTCTTTAGTTAGTATTGTTTTGTTTGTGGGAGAGGGAACTTTTCTATAGAATATGATACAGACAGAATTACTATATTTTACACAAAATCCTTGCTTTCCGTGTTTATCTATACAGGTGTAATGAGTTTCAAGCAAGTAACTGGCAATTTACCCAAAAGCTGTATTTTTTTTTAATCTTTTTTTTTTAATGGCTGAATTTTACCTAATAAGTGGAAGGCAATTTGTATCCTTACCTTTCTCCTCCCATGAGCTGGTCAAGGCACTTCTGGACCCTGCATTAGGGTTTATGATTCTTTGTGAATTGTCTATTTGTTCACCACTAAATAGTTAACTTTCCTTTTGTAGGTGGAAAGTCTCCTGGTAGTTGATTAGTACATATGATCTTTCATTTAGGAATTATTGAACTGATCTATATGGTAATGATGTTCTGCTATTTGCATTTAAATTAGATGAATTATTTATCAACTATCAAGCATATCCCTAAAGCATTGCACAGTAGACTTAATACTTCATGAGATTATATTCTATTGTCTTTCTTCTTACACCATATATGGTTTTGATCTATGAACAGAATAATCAGTATTTACATAGGAAGTCTGTTGAAATTTCTTACCTTATAAATTAATATTTTTAAAATCTGTTATGTATTTGGGTTTAATAACAAAGGAAGCCTTCTAGACTTTTTCGCCAACATTGCACAGGTTGGTGAAAAGAATGTTGTTTGTAAGTTATGACTATTTGCTATAATACTGTAGTTACCATGATCAATAAGGTCATCAAGATGTTTATTTGCTTGTTATGAACACAACTATTAAGATGTTTGTGGTTCAGCCCAAGGACTAAAAAATTAGGAAATACAAGAAATAAATATAGGATCACATTTACTGTAAGTCACTTCATTTATTGTGCTCATGTTTGTTTATGTTTCAGTTTTGCTTTGCTTATGAGACAGTCTGTCCATATTCTTGAATTTATATTTCCATTGTGCTTCATTTTATTGACATTGACCTACCTACAGGTACACAGTAAAACTTTAAAAACCTGAAGAATATTTTACTCCAGAGGTATTAATTAAGAGCTTTTAAAACACTCTTATATGTATTGTTAGTGTTTAGTTTTCTACCAAGTAATTACGATTGGTTCAGGGGAAAAAAAAAAGAAAATCTGCCTAGTGGTGGCTGCAAGTGTAGCAAGGTCTCAGCTCTGTATCCGTGTAATTTGAAATGGAGTCTGCAGCACTGGAGTTATTAGCATTGTCTTTGTCTGAATGCTGGTAAGGGATTACAGTTGCCATCAGGCGTTGCTGCAGTGTCTTGTTGAGCTTTGCCAGGAACTAGTTTCGATACCTTGCCAGCTCACCAGAACAAGACATGCAAAGCTTTTGATGGAAAATGTTCAGGCAAAGGTCTGTATCACCCATGTCTGCTCGAGGAGTCCTGACAAGGAAAGATCTGGAGCTGTCCTCATTGCCCAAAGTATTTGGTGATCATCTCAGCCCATGTTGGAGTGGAGTTGCATATTTCTTGTTTGGTTTTTTTTGTTGTTGTTTTTGGTTTTGTTTTTGGTTTTGGGTTTTTTTTGTTTTTTTGTTTGTTTTGTTTTGTTTTGTTTTTTTCTGTTCAAATGTATTTCCCATCAGAGTGTGTGGTCCAGTTTTGGGACCTGTCAAGCTTAATCATATCTATTTGTAATCTCATTATGTGTATCCTGCTAAGGTATGCCCACTACGGTGAATTCAGCATTGAAGCTAAAGAACACTTGCCTATTTAAATTTTAGCTGTGTCAGATGCATGTGAGCAAGAACCTGTCAAAAAAAGCATAACGAGAAAATTTTCCCTTGGAAACTTTTCCCTTTTGGTAGGAAAGTTCATTGCACTTTTCTGTGAAAAAAAAACTTCTTATGGCCTGTTTCAAACACAAGATGCTGGACTAGTCATGTGTGGTTTGGTATGGGGATTCCTGTAATAGGAAGGCTGGCCTCATGACAGAGCTTTATTCCAGGAAACAGAGAATTTTAAAAAGAAATAGTGTAACACTTAATTTTACTTTGTAGGCTGGAAAAATGTGTGGAAGCTAAAGAAGAAGTAGAGGCAGATCTTTATAACCGATTTATTTTGGTGCTGAATGAAAAGAAGGCAAAGATAAGAAACTTACAGAAGTTGTTGAATGAAGCTAAAGAATCTGCAGCAGATGCCAAATGTACAAGGTATTTCTTAATTTTCCTGAGTTACTTGGTATCATACCTGATGCATAGTTTAGTTTAATTTCCATTTCTTTGGCTCTAACAGTGAGTTTAGTTAGAGTTCATCCTGACTAAGTGCTTGGTTAGCCAAAACAATACTGTTAGTCATGAAAGCAGAGGATTCTTTGTGGTGTCACTGCAAATAGCAGCATATTGCTTTGTTCTGTAGCCAAGAACTAAATATTCAATGAATCTGTCCACTTCTTTTTTTTGTGTTAGATTGCAGTTGATTTTCCAATCAGAGTATGCCTCTGCCATTTCCATAAGTGGTACTTTCATTTGCATTCTCCCTGAATTGTTTGATTCCTTTTGTCCTTTGGGAAACAAAAATATCTAAATGTTTTAATGTACTTTTTAATTTCAAAAATATCCAAAGAAGATGAATCACTCTAATGCTACAACACACCTTAATTTCTTTGCTATTTTTATCCTGCTTTTTTGTATCTGTATATGCATATGCTAAGCTGTTCAACATGGGGACTTTATGTTGACATGTATCAGCTTGTATTGCCTAATAAGTATAAATTCTTTGCAGGAACAATAGATAGCAGAGATGGGGTCTTTTTTTTTTTTCCTTTTTTTTTTCCCTAGGGATAGCATAGCTACCACTCAAATGGCTACAGGGAGAGAAAATGACTATGATGGCAGTACTGATGAGGAAAGTGAAAATTTAACACAGGCTTCATTACCATCAGGTAAGACTGAATGTATTGTCTTTGGGGAATATCACGGACAGGCCAATCACTTTATGTGAATAAACCTTAATGAAGACAAAATACTACCTGTCAAATTGCTCTGCGTCAAGCCAACCTGCAAGCCTTAAAAATATCTCTCTTGAAGCAGAGTGTAATACTGGCATTTTCAAATTAGAGAGAGGAAGTTTAAAAGCATGTTGTACGAACGAAGGTACTGTCATTTCTTGCAAAATGACAAATTACATACTTTGCAGAACTAATGACAGTCTAACAGTATCTGAACCATCAACAATTCCATTTTAAATTCTAGGAATCATGATGTGTATGCAATGATTGCTAAAATGTAAAATGTACATCCTGACAGTTTCAATAGGGTTTAAAAAGGGGAAAGAGAGTAAGTTTAACAGCTATAAAAAGAGCTGTGTGCATAAATGGAATAAAAATGTATTTATAGCAGAATTAATTTTAATTTGTTAGTGAATTTTTGGCCTCATGAATATGCTCATGAAACTTAATTTGACTAATTTTTCCAGGACTAGAGACTTGTAAAGTGTATGGGATACAACAATTGCCCATTCTACAATACATGATATTTAACTGTGAATCATAAGAAATTTTGGCATATTTTGGCAAACTACTAGGAATATGCAGGACAACTGCTTTCAAAGTTTTAAAACTGCATTGATACTTGCCATGTAGTTATATGTATATGTATGAACTTCCTGTCACGTCCGCAAAGTTTGCTATGGGTTCTCTCACTGGAGCTTTCTGTTTCCACCATAGGTAAAGGTAATCAAGACAACTTGTTACAACAGTTTACTGTGCATATTGGGAACCAGAAGTGTTCAAGACCCTGATACCAGTGGTATTCAGCTTTGTAACTCATATGAGCCTGTCTGAGGACTTTCTGATGTAATATAAAGTAGGCAGAGCTTCAGACAAATGGAGAAAATTGCAATCATGGAAAAGAAATCATTTTATATTGTACTATGCTCTTCAGTTCAGAAATCTTTGCTTTCAAGTGGCATTTGGTCAGTTTAGATAATGTAGGGAGAAATACTTTACATTTAGTTAAAAGGCAAGGAAAAGTGGAAAGTGTGGATTCTTTTGATAGATTCAGTAGGACTTAACTAGGTCAGTGAGAGTTTTGAGATAGACACATGTATTTAAAAATTAAACAACCCCCTACCACCCTACTCAGGCAATCATGAGGGACTGGACTTATCAGTGTTATAGGAAAAAAATAGCAACTGTATTTTTAAGTTGTAGACAAAAATGTGCTTTCTGTTGCCATTGAGGGATACAATACTCAGGATTTTGATCGCTACTAGAGAGTTCTTTCAGCTGCAAAATTTGCAAATAATAGGAAGCTTATAAACTTAATCCTTTAGGTGTAACACATCAAGTTTTTCAAGGTAATCGCATTCTTGAACCTGCACAATGAGTATCACTTAGGTCAGTTGATACTCTTCCTGTGCACACAGCTTTCTCTTTCCATGAACAATAGAAAAGCACAGGTAGGAGCTGAGTATCTTAGTGTGATCTCACATTTTCATATGCAATAAGAGGCAGACTGTGTCTCTGTGAAGAAGATAGTGATTCCGGGGTGAGTGACAAGAGCAGATAATGAAGCTCATAGCTACATCAAGTGTCAAGGACTGTAAGGCATGAAAAATAATACAGATAATCATTAGATTTTTTCTGTTTATCTGAGTTTTCCTGTCTCTTAGTCCACCATTTCGTTTCTTTTCCTTTTGGATTTGGAATATCATTGTGTGCATTGCAGGAGTCAAGAGAAATTAGAAGATCTTTGAGAATGTTTTAGTAGATATTGGCGAAAGCCACAATTAAGAGAGAAGATCATAGTTTAAAAACTACTTCGAAGGAAAGTGAAGGCAGGTGTGTATATGCACATATATACACACAGCAAGCGTGTGTTTGTATATGTGCATGTCCAAAATTTAAAAAGTGGGAAGCTGATGCCGTAAATGAAAAATAGGAAATGCAGGAAATGGCTGAAGAAAGCCACACGATATAAAAGCAGAGAATCTCAGACCAGGAGGTAGAAGGCCAACGACCAGTCTTCAAGTCAGTTGAGAACACATATGCAGCTATTATTGGCCTATTAGTGCAATGATAAAAAATTCACTGGTAATTGAAAAAGCAGCTGTGTTCAGTAAGTGCTTGTGGTTTGTATTTAGAGGGGAAAACTAGTTGTAGTTACATCATAACATACTTCTGTTCTAGCAGCTAAGGGGACATGAAACAGTAGCTGTGAAATCTAGACGTTAAAATTAGCCAGTCAGAATATGTTGAACTGCAGAGTTTAAAAAGCTAGGTAAGGATTTTTCTTAGCCACCAATATTATTTTTTTGCTGAAAAAAAAGCTGCTAATATTTACCAAAATAAAAAGTGAACGAAATGGCATATTCAGTTATGGGTGTATCACTCTAGTGTTGATCTGATGCAGATATTGGAACAAGACTCAATGAAGAAAAATACTAAAAAATAGAGTAAGGATGGTTAATTACAATCTTTGTAAAGGTACAGAAACTGGAGGTTGAAAACTAGGTACTCACATCTTCTGTGGTGAGATTACCACCTGGCTGATGAAGGTAAAATTAGTAAAGTAATAGACTGACTTTGATAAGATATCATGCTGCAGCACACTTTATTCAAGAAATTAGAACATGGAAATTAACATAACACATGATAAATATATTCTTAAATGAGGTAATATGTCTATCTCAAAATATAAATGGAAAGTTATCAGTCCTGGTATCTGTGGAGTGTGAAATTGAAGATAATTTATATAAACAAATTTGCATTTTGTGATACACCAGGTATAAATAAAATGTATGCATTCTAACACTGTGTAATGCCATGATTTCCAGTCCTTTGACAGCTATGCTGCATGAGAAAACCAACAACGTCTCAAGCTTTGCTTTATCTAGCTCCTTCTGCCATAAAGCTGGGTACCTCCAGGGGTTGCATCAGCTAGCAAAGCCAAGAGCTACTTGGAGAACATGTACGCTCTGCTGCATATGGCACCTGTTCTGGGAGGGTGGCAATGTCCTGCCTGGCCTTGTAGGAACCATCTTGGGCTAGGCCATGGCAGTTCCGTAGGTCTCTGCTTGACCTCTGATCAGTTTGTAACTTCCCAGTGCTACCTTCCCCACCTGATCTACCACCAGTCTAGTGTAAGGCTACTTTGGAAATTAAAGAAGATATAGACTGTTCTCTGACGAAGCAATGATTTTAAATTAAAATAAAAAATAAAAAAATTAAAGAAGATATTGAGTGTCAAAATAAGCAGATCTGCAAAATTATGGTAAAAGGGACTGTGTGATTTTGAGTTTGAGATATGATTTGGCTCCTTGATGCAGTGCTATGTCTAGTTTGGACATCCATATTTGAAGAAAAATGTAAATGTTAGAAAACTGGGGAGAATAACATTATGATAATAATGGAAGGATTAGCAAATTACTTAAATGCTGAGAAGGATCTTAAACGATCATTGTTTCCATGTTCTAAAAGAAACTACATTGCAAAATGATGGCATTGTAGATGGTCTTTCCATCCAGCAGATATAGGTGTTTAATGACCTTGAATAACTGGAACTTAACATTAGACAAAGGCAAAAGTGGGACATTATTCCTGACAAGATAATTAACTGTTGGAACAGTTTGGAGTGGGTTATGATGGGTTCTGTCCGTCACTGCCAGTGTTGAAACCACAATGCTTTTTTAAACAAAAAGATATTGTTCATATAAGCATGAATTTAGAAGAAGTAGACAACCTATATGTTATGTTGGGCATTGCAAATGGCTGTTACTGTGACAGCTTTTCCTTCTATAACAGCAGATGAATTGCAGAATAAAACCATTCCTTGTGTCTTCTACAAGAACGAGTTTATTCATGCATGAATAATTAGCAAGGCTATCAGTTAAGTTTTCAACCTCTGCACAGGAGGCAGGTTACGTTTATTTGTTCAGCTTAGGATAAATTTTATATAGAGGACTTTTCCTTACAATAGAAGTTAAAGTGTAACCTAAAAGTTTACCTAAAACTTTAGGGGTTTTGGCACTTACAGTACCATTTGTAGATATGATTTGTGGTTTGCTATTTGACAGCCATTTCTATTTCATACTTTAAAGCCAAAATCAACTGAAACATTGTAGTTTTTGTCTCTAATCTACAAACTGATGTAGCTAATCTTTTGTATTGTAGAAGAACAAATTAAAATTGAATTAGTAGCTATTTTAGTGTAAAGCACTCAGGAAAACAACTGATGTGAGAAGTACAACTTTTAGAAATAGTACGACTTGTATAGAAAGATGTACAGTATTATTTATAAAACAGCTTTGCCCATCGTGGGCATGGGAGAAATTTATTTGATGTATTGGTTAGGATTGTGAATGTGGGATTGAAAAAGGCACACAACACCTGCTTCCACTGCAGTTTAATAAATTCTTAGGCAGCACCTATATATGATGTGCCAGGTCCTTGTAAATGCCTGTGAGTGTGTGTTTGAGAGCGTGCCTGCTCTGGAAGGAGGACAGGAAGGAAATCCTCCTACTGTTAACCAGCTCTTCATGAATGTTTCTTGGGAGCACGGGGAGGTTGCTTTCTGTTTGTTTTGTTATTTCTTTGCTCTGGGGTTGGTAAGATTCTAGCTGAGCAACCAAAACCATATATAGTTGTTGCTTTCACTACTGGTACTTCAAGAAAGTTCCAGCAACTTTGCAGGCACCTCACACTTGAGACTGCTGATGTGCTGTCTCGTCGTTTCACTCCTCCCTCACACGTTGCATCTAGTCTTGCACTTCAGCTCTTTAATCAAATATCTAATATTTTGTTTAGCTTGACTGGTGTCTGGCATTTTTAGGGTCATCATTTTTGGTTAGGACCGCTAGGTCCAGTGACAGTAGAAAGACTGATACACACACACAGGTGAGAAGCACCTGCAGCAGGCTTGAAGATTACAGAGAGATGTCGGTTGGAATAGGACTGTAGTTCTTTTCATATTCTGTTGCCAACAGGACCTGTTAAAAAAAAAAAAAAAGACTGGAAATTGCCAATCGGTATTTCTCTTAGCCCAGAAGAGTGTCTTGGTGACTTAGCATGATGCCAACACACTGTTGCAAGAAGATTCTGCCATTTTAGAATGCAGAAACGCTTATTTTGATAAAGGACAAGCCAGAATGCAACCCAGCTGTTACTGATTCCTCTTTCTTCTGCTCAGTGCTAAATTTTACTGTTATTATTTACTCTAGCTATTGAGTCCTTTCTCCTAGGGGACCTAAAATGACAGTAAGATTATCAGAGTAAGAAAACATCATTTGATGTCATGATTAGCAATCGTGTCTTTGTCATACAAATGAAACCCTTTTATTAACTGAAAAATATTGTAGTGGTCCATATGTCAGGAAGCTTTTAAAACAGGAGTAAGGATTGGATAAACATTCACACTTTCTGCTTCCTTCCCAGGAGCTTGAAAGTTAGATGAAGGGAAATAGTTTCCTTTTTCACAGTGTTTGCAAGGTGACCAGAGAAGAAAAGGTTATTCCTCTTCCCAGGTACATGATGAAACTGCAGGGAAGGATGTTCTATACTGAAATCTCTAATAGATGGGAAGGATAATATAGCAGGCAGGAGATAAGAAATGGAAGAAATTGTTTTACAATTTATTATTGTTATTTTCAGTTAGAATGCTATGATATGTGGCTGCCTGTAGACAAAACAAGGCTACTGGGCACCAATTCAGTGTCAGCTTGCTTTCTCTCTATTTTATTTTCTCTTGCCCAGGAATTCTTTAGTTGTGTTTCACACTGAAATCAGTGGAAGTTACTGCTCCTTGGGCTAAGCGGGGATCTCATGATCTGGCGAGTGGATTAAATGAAATTTTATGGTCTCTGTTTCTTGCCATATGTATGGAAATATTCCATATGAAATGAATCCTCAAGCTTTAAATGTTCATACTTTTCAACATGTTTGAAGATGAGGACAGATTCACAGTTGGTTCTAATAAACTTCCTATAATGCCCAGAATAAATAAGAGAAAGCACCTTGCTATTTTCCACTGTTTTACTACGCAAATGTTCTTATCCCCTTCATTCCAGTTCCTGCCTTGGGGATTACATGTTGTAACTTCAGGAGGCTATGGCCCTTTAAATTTAATTAGTTCTCTTGTGTAGTCCAAACCACTGATGGCTTGATGCTGCCGGTTATTAAGCTTTGATCAAAGTTATTAAAAAAAATGCCTATTATAACAGCACCTGACTGTGTTGTGCAGTCAACATTCCATCTGTGAAGGCTTCTCGTTTAAAGCTATTTTAAGGAGTTTTAGAACTTGGCCATTTTAATTGACTTCAGGCTTATTTTTTTTTTAATTTTTTTTGTCAAGCTGTAATTGGAAATGGTTCATCCCAAGGACTAATCTCATTTCCCTTTCCCTTAAAGCTGTAGATACCTTTTTTCTGAAACTTGATAGTGATCCTTTTTTGCCCCCTGCCTGCCCCCCCCCCCCCGCCCCCCCATAACCTGATGGTGTTATGCCTGAAAAACACTTGCGGTTGCTAAACTGCTTTACCTCTGTGTTACACCAGGTGCTATGGTCAAAATACATTTACAGCACAAATATCAGTATGTTGCATGTCCCTTTAAAAATCCTGTTATGAATATTGCACTATAGAGGGATTAATAAGGTATTACTTTAAAATCTGACCATAAAAATTATCAAAACTGCTTATACCTCTGCATACACCTAATTATTGTATATGCTTAAGTATATGAAGTGATGTAGCTGAAGGTGGTTGCCTCTAAATGAGTCATTATTTATTCAGTGAAGTGATATAATAATGGTGATAAATTATAGTGAATTTATGCTTTGGTAAGTGTTGAAGATTACTAAATTTGGTGATTGATCAAAAAAGTAGAGTACCTAATGACCATACTGCAGGTTAAGTGCAACAGCATTGACTAATATAAAATTTAAAAAAACTTTGTTGGTGTATTATCCACATATTACTAAATGTTACATAAAAGGAACTTTATTTGCTTGGTGAGCTGTAAAATTTTATTGAAGTGTAATTAAAGCTCTGCTTAAAACATCAAATTAACTGTTTTTATCAGATTTAAGTTATATTGAAAGACTCTGATTTTTAGATTCATTTCCAGTCCAAGCTGGAAATTCCAAGCTTAATGGACTTCCATGAATACTGGGTTGTTTTTTTCCCTCCATTTAAATACAAAACTAATTTAAACAGTCAGCAATGTACAGTTCGAACAGAGGTGGAATTATTTAATATTTTTTCTTTGGGTTCCATATATTCACGCTAAGAGAAACAAATACCGTAAAGCTCCAGTCATTAAAAAAAGAAAAAAAATCAAAATCAAACCCATTAATGAAGCAGTACCTTTATAGATTTTATCTTCTTCCATAAATAAACAGGTTTCCCCCCTAAGGAAGCAAACTGTCTATATGTTTGTAACTGACTTGCTGGAGTTCTATTGTTCCCTCTACTTCTCCTCAAAATGTGTTGTACTTTGCTACGGCTTGAGAGCCTGAAATATTAAGCAGCATTAGACAGAGATAACAAATCCTCGTTTTATTTATGTGGAGTACCAATATGTTCCTATGGGACACATCAAGGAACTGTAGAGTCTCCTTCCGTTCTTGCTCATATTTCACACCAATTTGACATGTACCCAACAGGCTGTAATTAGAGCAGAGCTGGACATAAATTCTGTGAGTCAAAGCACTTTTGCACTGAGCATGCACATTCTGATATTTGTTTCCTTTGCAAAATCCTGTAACTTGACCATCTACAAAACAGCACTAATTTGGTGGGACCCTTTCTTTTTCTCCTCTTCATGAACTACAGAAGACCTATTTCAACACCTGTTGGTTGAGAATGTAATTCATCAGTTGTGAAACTAAAGCATTAGTGGTGCTGGAGTGGTGTCACAAACAGCCCTGCTCTGTTTCATCCTCCTTCAATAAATAGTTAAAGAACAACTGCTTATCAGATAAATAGGAAACTTCTGCCGGTTGTCAATAACCTGCCTGGGGTAATTCCCATTCTAACACTTTTATTTGTTCTTATGCTTTTAAGTCACAGACTCTCTGTGTATTTGTTTAGTATCCAGTGAAATGGTCCTTTCAGGATCTGTTGTAATTAAACTAGCAATCAGTATTATTCTTATACCAAAATATGCTTTAATACATGTATTACAGACCATAGAAATTACCCAGTGTAATGTACAGTGACAACATCTACACAAACCTGCCAGAGAAACGACTCTGTCACACAGTTTCATTATGAACTTCATGCCACATGCCTACTCTAAATGATTCTTTGAGGTGCAGGTCAAAATTGGTTCACCAGGAGGTACAGTGAGCGGTTTGGGTGTTATTTTGGAAAGGTAAAACTGAGCCAGACTCTTTTTTTTTTTTTTTTGAAGTATGTTTTACTTCATCATGAGTGTTATGGTTTACACTGCTTTTAGTGTAAATAATAATCAGGTCTAATTTAATGGGATTTTTTTGTTTTGTGTTCAGTTCACACCATTTATTATGATAGTTTTCTTGTGCATGCTTACAAAGTTAGGTATTTACTTTTGGTGTCTGAATGGTTTTACATAGATGTGTAATTCATCGAGGAAGAAAAGGCATCAAAAATATTTAAGTATACTTCATGTTATACTGAAAACAAATAAAACAATTCACATGCAAATAACAGTGCATTTGTATTCCCTTCCCTCTTGGAAAGGAAGAAGAAGAGTTGATCTTGGGTTTAGCAGTATCAGCTCTTGGAGAAGTGTCCTTTCATCAAAGAGAAGTATTGGTTCTTCAGAAAAATGGTTCCTGCAGGGGTACTGATAGCAAGTTTCTATAATCCTGAGCATTAGGATAAAAGCCCTTATCTTCAGCTATTGAATGGGCTGTATATCAGTGGCAACCAACAAAGCCCGGATGCTGCAGATTCTTGCAGACCAGAGCGCCTTGTGTTCAGTGAGCAGCATGTTCAAGCTAAGTTTGCTGGCATTACCTGAAACTTGTGGCTGCTGCACATTTTATAACAGCTTTTCTCACTTTAAGATGAATATTTTGTAGGTTTGTCTTCTTAAACTTCATGTTTCATGTGTGTTTTGTCATGGCTGGTAGTGACTCAAGCAATTGAAAGTTGCCATTGCTATTTACCCACACTGGGTTTTTTTGCACAGCAACAGGCTTCCACTTCTGAATTTTGAATGTTGCTTTCTCTCTGACAAAATGCTGGAAAGACGTTTACTGTGGCCAGCTGTGTAACATTCACTGTAATAATTCTCTTAATTACTTCCCATCTGTATTACAATGTCCCGTTCAAGCAAACAGCGTATCTTGACTAAAGACTGGGTTGCTGAACATTGCACTGTAACCGATGGTTGTTTCCTTGATTTATTGCTTTTCCAGGTTGAAGCATGCATCTTTGTTTTTAACTTGAAATTTTCTCAACTAAACTTCACACTGAGTTTTGTAGGTCTCTGCTAGATTTAAGAGTTGGTTTTCCTGTTTGGGTTTGCTTCCTATAGCACTTTTTTGTTTCTTCAAACCCAGTGAATATTTGATTGGAAATATAATTTACATCTAAAGAACTGTCCAATCTTCATACTATATAAAATAAGAATAGAAAAGTATTTTATTTTCTTTTAATCCCATAAAAAGGCTTTGATTAAGAAGAAGGAAATCCCTTTGCTCCGTGACCTAAAAGCCATGAATGTAATACTCCCCTAAATTTTTTGTGCTTGGGTTTTTGGGGGTTTTTTTACTTATTGCCTCCTTCTCTCCTCTTCTGTCTTGTGTGTTTTACTGGGTATTTTCATTATTTGTGTCCATCTCAAGTAATAGATGCTGTCATAAAATCACTTTACTAGTTGTCCTTTAGCTTTTATTCTTAAAATAACACATAGATCAATCTAAAAGATATATAGGGTGAGGCGATAAAACTGTATTAGAAAAATGTTGCTTTAATTAATAGAAACCCTAAATGATAGCTCTAATTGATACGCAAATTCCACAGAAATCATTTGTCATGATGCCAGATTTCTTGGGAAGCAGGTTTTTTGTTGAGCATTGTACTGGGAAGCTGAGAAGTTCCTTTTCATCTTTGGGATGAAAGGCTGTCTTCCAGGACCCTTTTCCTCAATCTGCATAACACTACGTACATTGCACACACAAGTTTCATGTAGAATACTAGGCATTTGTAAAACTTAGAAGGGGAAAAAATGGCTTTAAAGTAATTCAGAGACAATAGGCAAATGACGTCTGTAATTATTACTCCCAGTTTTTATAGTGCGTTTTGCTATATTCTGATTGTTTTTAAAGATTAACCTGAGCTTGTTGATTTATGCTTCTTTACATACAATAGGCCAAATGATCTCATAAAGAAGCTATCAGTTACAAAGCCTGTGTTCAAGGAGATCAAATGTTCAGTTGCACACTCTGCAAGACAGCTTATTCACATGTGACCTGATGGAGAAGAGAGATTTTCCAAACTGGAGCTGTCAGCACCATCTTATTAGTTTTTGACTTACAGTATAAATTAAAGGGAACAAAGGATATAATGCCGAATCAAAAGTATTGTAAACTCTGTCTTCTGCTGGTTTTAATTGGGTGGAGATTAGAACCCACCATATCTGAAACAGAGAGATAATGTATTTCCTCATGTTTACAAATGCCTGATTTTATTTACATAGTCGTTTATATGTCTGATATCTTTCACTCTGGTATGACACATACCCTGTGAGAACTGCTAACCCTCTGTAAAGAGCAAAATGGCAATTCACGAGGTTCAGAGCTTTACATATGTAGGAAGACAGGTGTAAAACCCACTCTCTAGTATTTTGCAGTTCTAAACCAGGATCATTTTTAGTGTAGTCAGATTAAATCTCTAAGAGCTCTGTGTTCAGATAAAATGATGTTAAGGGTCTGTGCATCCTAAATATGACTTCCCTGTCTTGGAAGCTAAAGATCCAACTTTTCTTTTAAAAGAGTAGATTTAAATAAAAGCATGATCAGAGATGGATTAGTCTTTCTGCACTTTTCATCCCCAGTTCACAAGTCTTTACCTAGTGACAGCTTTTCTGATATTCCTCTGAGACAGTACAGTAGGTGTGATCTTTATCACCTGGGACTAGTCATCATACTGAAATCACCGGGCCTTCTTTTGTATTATCTGTTAATTTAAACCTGGTAACTCACCTTTTCAAGGAGGTATCCCTGTTGTCAAGCTGCTGACCTTTTCTTCCCTTGTAGCTTATAAAAATGTCATTTATAGCTCATTTCTAACTCATTACCAATTCTGTTAGCATGTAAAAAGACACACTGTCACTCTTTTCATACAAACAACATTTGGGTGCTCAGTGAGCAATGCTCAGTAACCACTGTTCTAGAAATTTGTGCATATATTTGGATATCTAAATATAAATTAAAATGGGTGCCCATTTTTAACTGTCTTTTTTTAAGGAATGTGGATTAAAATATAGGACTTCGCTCTTTGTGCAGATATCAATTGTGTCCAAAATTAGCAACATTAAAATGAAAAAGGTACATTAGCATATATTTATATGTACCAATATTTTGGAATATATTAAGAATATATTAAATTAAAAATTACCAGTTATTCCATAATAGTATTTCTTAGCCTCTCTTAACAAAATAACTGCCTCAATCATTTGAAAAACACAACTAAAACAAATTAGTTGGCAGTATTGATGTCCATGGCAGAAAATCAGTTTACTGTGCTGATTTCAAATGCCTCCCACTTTACTGCCAGGACATTCCTTTGTTTAGTTTGAGAGGATAGTTTATTTTTTTTTATTTAGTAAAAATATTAAACTTTCTTAGCACAAAAGTGTATAAACACCTCATTGGCAACTGTGCTGGTAGCCAATAATCTCAAGTTCCAAGAATGACCAAAGTAACTTCCACAATTTCATTAATTAATCAGTCAATAGCTTGGAAAGTTATTGTGTGCAATTAACCATCTAGTGGAGGGTGTCCCTGCCCATGGCAGGGGGGCTGGAACTAGATGGGCTGTGAGGTCCCTTCCAACCCAAACCATTCTGTGATTCTATGATAATTCAAGCAAGACCAAAAATCTGAAATCTCTTATGCTCAAACTTCTGCAGAGCAGGCTGTTGTGTTCAGTTTTAGCCATCTTCAGAAAACAGTATGGACTGAGTGGGGAGAAAACTAAATGTGAGTTGAGGAGGAGGAACTGGGTGGAAAAATGTAGAACATAGGAAAATAAGGAGACACTAAACTTAACATAAAGCTGCATTTGACACCAGTGTTTTTTGTTGGTGTAACTTTTCTTCCTCAGATCTGAGGTCTGTAGACTACTTGAAGAAACTGCTGATGCTGCACAAATCCATGTTACATAGATTTTGACAGTAGAATACTGGTTTGTATTCACCACTACCACCGTTTTGCAAATCAGAGGAGCATTTTGTGTAATTTTTATACCTACTACCACATTAATTTGTTTCTCTCATCCTCCTTTCACCATGCACCTTCTTTTGCCAACAGCCTTGTCATTTGCTAACCCATTTATGGCAGTAAATAATTTTATTTTTTTTCTCTGTAAGGAACCTATTTGTTCCAAATGGAGAAATAAGTTCAGCTTCTAGGAGAACACCTCCCAGCTGCGCTTTACTGCGAAGATCAGCTCTGCTCCAGCAGCTGAGACTTTGGATCTCCCAGGTCTGTTTACCTGACTGAACTATTGTTTTTGCTTATACGGTGCTGTTCCTAGATTTCCATCTGCTGATCCTGCAAACTGCAACTGTCTCCAATTCAATAATACAAAAGCAGTGCTTTGTTTGGAATCAGCCATACTGCGAGCTGTTGTCTCAGTCAGGAAAAAAATAGCTCTTTATAGTCATGAGTTGAATTCTCACAAGGATACTCATTACTTAGGTTCCTGGGAGAGAAGGGTCAGGTCATGAGTATCTGATTGCCAGCAATTTCCTTAACCTTTCCTGGGAAACCTATGAGGCGGGCAATCGGAAGGCTTTGGAGTAGGAGTTGAGAAACACTATGTGAAACAAAGGGGTTTGTAACCTCCAGGAGTTCTTGCATAAGGCTGATGTTGGCATTCCAGGCACTCTCAGCTGCTCAAGGTTATTTCAGTTTTGTTCTACCATTTCCATGATTGGTCAATGCAGCTCATTTGCTGGAGACATTAAAGGAATTTAAAAGATAACATGCAAAAACTTAAATGCAAAATAAAGCTGTAGTCTATTCCCTACTCAAAAGTAGTTTACCTGACCAAATATTAACTTATTTAGTTACACATAAAGCTTGGTCTGTTTCAGGAACAGTATCATTAACTATATGGTTCATGCATATGATTAGTATCTCATCACTCCTGCTGAAAGGGTCAAAACATTTTATATGCAATCTTTAAATTCAAACAAGATTTTCAGAACTCTGATGACAGTGAAAACTTCACTCCTCTGTCTTTTTTCTTGAAGAGGTGGAGAGAGAAAGCACATTATAAAAACACTTAGTCACTTCCCCAAGTGCCTGGGGAAGCACAAGTTGCCCCATGGCCCAGGAGACATGCAAGGAATGAATATGTCTCACAGCGAAAAGGAGAAGACTTGGGACACGTCTCTGAGAAGTGAGACACTGCCTTCTTGCAGTTGATCAGTGTATGCTAAGGGGAATGTAAATGAAGCAGGTAGCAAAATGTATGCCTTCGTATTTGAAACAGCATAGGTAGCATTATATGACAGAATCTAACTGCTAGATTGCGTGCAGTAAGAAGGAGTGTTGAAAGTGGAGAACTCCACAGGCAACCTTGGAAAAATCTCATGGAATTGCTGTTTTTCCAAAGCAGTTGCATTTTGTGAACCACTGGATGTCCTTTGATAATTAAGATACTTTGTTCTTGGCTTCCCATGACTCCTGTTTGCTAAATGTGAAAGGTTTGCAGCATTTTTTGTTGGAGTTTCCAGAAATACTATATTGATATGGGAAAGAAAAAATTGGATGTACAATATCAACAGGATACTTGGTAGTAAATAATTTTCTTGGCCAATTTATTTTTAAAAAATCCCTCAAAATCCACAGAACAGAATTGTGTGTAGATCTCCAATGCCTATGATTTTTTACCTGGCTGCTTTTCTTGGCATGTAATTGCAACACAGCATATAACAGTTCATTTTATGTTTAGTTCTAGCGCTAAACAAAGCTTAGTGAGAAGGGCTTTTGTTTGACGAAAATCACCTGCCTCTTCTTTTGCTGTGAAATATCACTTATATTAATTGCATGGCATCAGCTTTCATCTGGTCCCAAAGATGAATTCTCATCCACAGGTTATTGAAACACTGCTCCTTGGTTCAAATTAGCATTAAGAGCATTCGGTTCATTACTTGTTCCTTGGCGAAGGTCTGTCACTTACTCAGTTTGCTTTAACTGAGACTGATTGTAGACTGCCTGAAGACTCAGCTCCCTGATTTCCTCACTCGACAACAGCAAATCTGAGTCACAATTCCCAATGCTCTCTTGTTTTAAACCATGTAGCAAGGTGTGCTTAATAAACCTCCCTACAAAACACTGCTGCTTGTTTGTGTGGCTGCTCCACGAGAAATGAGCCTTTGTGCAGGGATTAAAAACATGTTTATGCTTGTCCTCCAGTTGAAGCTGCTTGTAAATTATATCTGATTTGATTTCAGTTCTGTTCAGCAAAAAGGTCAGCTCAAATATTGCCACCTAACTTGATTCTAAAAAGAAAATTCTCACTGGCATAGCTTAGTCCTAGACCTTAAAGGAAATTTATGCTGTTAGGTGAGTTATTGTGGTGATACAGCACCCAAATTAACCATCGACTTGAGGACTCTGGTTGAAATATTAGAGTCAGATGCTCAGGTAACTGGGTGGTGATTTATTACTGACTTATATCAGTTAAGACTCTTGTCTTGCATGCATTAGAGTAGCACATAAGAGCTAAGAGGTGGATTTTCGGGAATATTGCTGAAGTGGCCAGTTTTGCTTACTGCAAAGCAAAGCAAGTACGCAGCCGTGGCAGTGGAAGATGTAACCCATGCCTCACAAGCAGAGGAGGAACAGCACTGAAGAGTATCTTCCATGCAAGCAAGTCAAAAGATTTGGGGTAAATAGAGGAGAAAGGAGAAAGAAAGTATTAATGGTCAATTTTTGAGAAAATGGCACAGGAACAGATGTGACTTTACTGCTGATCTAATTGAATGCTTGGCTCTTGATTTAATGGCAGGAGAAGGGTGATGGTAAGTTGGGCAAACGTCTGCTTAGCTTTTTGGTAATTCTGGCTGTTGAAATACAATCACTTTAGACAAATATAGCTACAGTTGCTTTTATATTGGCCTGTTTGGTAGCTAAGGCTTCGAGCCTGTGTGGAACGCTGAGCCGACACTTAGTGTCACCGAGCAGCTCCACTTCTAATGTTGAATTATAGAGATGAGAAACTTGCGAATTTTTGGATAGATGTAAAATGCAGGTGGACCATTAGATTAAGTGAATTTTCAATCACTACACTGTGCTGTCATTCATTTTCATATGATATGCTCTATTTTTATTTTACTTTGTTGGTTTTTATGTCCCCCAATGCTTAAAACCATACCATTAAGCAGTGACATTTAGGAGTGTATTCTGCCAAGTGTCTGTAAGCTCTGAGAATATTAACAAATCACTAAACAAGCACAAGTTGCCATCAAGATACAGTAGAAAATTCAATACACACCCTCTCCAGGTGCCCAGGAGGGATAAGCTCTTATGCACTTAGCTTTTGCAGATGAAGCTTCTCGTATGAGCATTTTATCTTTTAGTCAAAGTGGGGAACAGAGCTGTTTTATTTCTTGCATTTCTAGTTTATATTTCCAAGAAACAGTTGACACTTACACCTTTTAGGAAGATGTAAAAAATGCTTCTGGCCACCAAAGACTTGATAAAGATTTTTGGCACTTGTGACATGAATACATCTGTCTTTTCCCTGTGATGGGGGTGGGTGATAAATGATGGAAATGTGATCTTCGATTTCCCACCTGCCTGCATCTAAACTGATTTTTTTTGACAAAGAAATGAAAGGTGTTGCACAGCTAACTGTTACACTGAGCAGCTGACCTCAATTATCGCAGGCTGATGACACTGACTACATCAGACCAAGGGTAAAATCAGATCTCTATCAGGAGTCCTATCATGTCAGGAGTCTCTTGCCTGTGAAACCGGGCAGCAATTAGAAGATTCTCACTGGAGAATTTTTAAGGGCTATGAGTGCTTTCAAGCTATCCTTAAGATATTTGGACCATGAGATTGATGTCAGTCATTTCACAAAGCATCAGCAAGGTCAAAACTGTGATTGGCCTTCCATTTATGTGCTTATGAATTATATTACTTTCAAGGCTATTGAACTGCTTGCTGATGGTGTATTCTTTACTGGTTCAGCACTTGGTTCAGGAACTGCCTATCGAAAAAAACCAAAACAACTTCTTTCTAGGCCTCTGAACATCAAAAAACTGTTTAAATGTCTGAGAACTTCCTAATTAGCTTTATAGCATAATTAAATTCTGACAATCTAGACAAATAATAGGCAGAAAAATCATATGTGACTTTGGGAATAAGCATCATTCCCACTGCATCCTGAGAGAAAGAGAGTCTTGTCCACCTCATGCTGGACCTTTGGTGAGGTAGTCATTAAGCTGTGCAGAGCTAAGGAAAGGAGCTGATTTATTGCTTCCCTGCTTATCCCACAAGACAGGATAACTAAGGAGAGAAGAAATACAGTCATCCCATTGTAGGTAGTATATCATCCCTCCATGTATGCCTTGCCTTTGGCTGATGTTTGTGGGGGCTGATGTTTGAAGTTACTTTCATGTGCAGAGAAAGGCCAACTCTGCGAATGTTCCTCTGTTCTTTGAAGTGGCATAGTCATTGAACAGCTGTACTGAGCATCCAGATAAGCAGGCACTTTCAGGACATGTTTATATTTTATGGCTAAAATACATTACTGTAAATAGTTTTCTAAAGCTACAGCCCTCATAGGGTCATATCTCTGGCCTACCGAGGAGAATTTTCTCTGCCTGAACAATGCAAAGTTGCCTTACGATGACTCGCTGGTAAATTC
This sequence comes from Grus americana, assembly GCF_028858705.1. Classification (NCBI taxonomy): domain Eukaryota; kingdom Metazoa; phylum Chordata; class Aves; order Gruiformes; family Gruidae; genus Grus; species Grus americana. The sequence goes on from NC_072891.1 coordinate 80,755,856, forward strand.
CCCCTGGGCAGGAGACTGTCAGCAAGTCTCTGTTCTGCTGGGAGGAAAGGAGCGGGTGCAGGGAGATGGCACCGTCCTGGGGAGATGCGCCTTAGCACAGAACCCCTGCTTCCCATCTTCTAATGGGAGACAAGGTAATAAATTTGTAGTACAGATTAGGGATTTTGCAGCTATTTTATGAGCTTGAAGATACGAACCGTGCCTCTCTCACTCTGTGCTGCTCCATCTTTCTGCAGCAAGGAGCAGTAGGACTAAAGGACAGATCAAGTTGTGTTTTCATTTCATTTCATTTACAAAATGGGTTGCAGGAAGAAGTGGCACTGCTTTTTGGTCAGTGTAAGCTATTTCCCACCTCATCCTCTTCTCTTTATTGTGGCTTTCTAAAATACTGTAGTACTTGAGAGAAGTGAAATCACATTTGTTAACAGCAGCCACTAGATTCAGTGAGTCTTGACCCTCATCTCGGTGGCAGTGTATTAACCCTGTCCTGTGCTAAATATCGGTATCCTGGGGTAGGAAACTAGGAGGCCAAACAAAACCTAAACCTTTCCTTCCAGCAGCCTGGTGTCTCAGAGTTGAACCGCCCGTGTCTCCTGATTACTCAGGCTGGATCTGTGTTGCTGCTGTTGCTATTCAGAAATACACTGACACTTTAATTCGCAGCCGCATCTCGGAATAAATCGTCCCCTTGTTGATCTGAGGAACTTTAAAATCCCTGTCTGGGAGAAAGCATGCTTTGAACCATGAGTTTGTGCAGAGATTTACGGTAGGAAGGATTCCAAATGCAGTTTCTGGTAAAGAGGGGGTGGCTTTATTTTCCTTAGATAACAAGATCAACACAGTTCTTGTTATTAGTAAAAATAGTTTTAGAGAAAATAACAGGTATTTTTGTAGCAAAGGCTACTGAAAATAAGTCAGAAAGGTGCATAGCATTTCTCTTTTTATACCACCAAAACAAGAGGCTCCAAAATAGCTGCCTTGATATGTGACCATGCAGGCTAACAGCAACCCGGGGACCAGCTAGCTGCATGGGCTGGGAGCCCATTGCAGCATCTGGGAACATCCTCCTCAAACTGGTCTGGCCATGCAACTCCGTTTGACTTTTCCAAGGTTGGGAAGGATTTATTGTATCAAATGGAATTTCATATTCTGGGACAGGTATGGTGTGTTAATGAGTTAAAACTGGATGTTTTACAGAATAGCCGTGGTGATGCTTTTTTTCCTTGCTAATTGAGAGCTTGTGCAGAAAGAAAAGAGGAACTGACTGTAAGCTCTTTTGTATAATTTAAAAAAAAACCCAACAAAATTACTATGTACAGCTTTTACTAGAGAAAATGTGGTCAAGAAGGATTCCAGGTGTTTTTCAGGTAATGATACTATTCAGCTGCCTTTTCAGGAAATGCAATTTAAAATGGCTGTGTTCATGCACAGCATGCAATTAGTCTTTTGCTTTGTTTTGTGTATTTCACCAGCAAGCTATCCCAGAATAATACTCTGAATTCTCAATTGGTGTAATTCATTATAGTTCCATTAACTTCCAGAGAGGCTACTCTGGTTTATTCTGGCTCTCTTTCGGGCCAAAGTGTTCAATTCTGAATATGTAATAAAAGTGTTAGTCATCTTAACAGCCGTTATTCACATTAGTATTTTGTGCCCAGTCCTGGATGTTTTAATGTGTTTTTTGTTGATCAACAAAGAGGGCATTGTGCACAACAGGGTATACACGGGCAAAGATTAGATGTATCTTTCTCTGCTTTTGAACTTTATTCTGACATTTTTACTCTTCTGCATAGTATTCGAGTAGTCTAATCAGAGCTGGTCTTCCTGGGAGGCATGCTGCCAAAATAACAGTCAGTACCAGTGACCATGGGACTGAGGGCAGTACTGTGAAGAATTCCCTGCTTAAACTTCAGCAGACAAGGCAACAAAACATTTTTTTAAATGTCTGATTTGGAACTCGGTGTGATTATAATTACTTTTTTTTTTTAAGTCAGCTATACCAGTATACTAATGAATAATCCATTCCAATAAAAGAAAATTACAGGTTCTCAAACATCTTTTTAGACAAGTATTATGATGGTTAGAAACAATATTAGTTAAAGGCAAAAATTCTAGCATTAAATAATATCAACATTATTATTTCTAAGGATCTAGCTGTCAAATATAGTGCTATTTAGGATAGCTGAAATACTTGTAAAATGTAGCCTGTAATATGAGAAAATACGATACCAAGATTCTCTGTTGTGCATCTCTTTTTTTTTCTTGGAAAGAGTCAAAAATCAAATGACACAATATTTTTTGCTTATAGAACCTTGTTACCACTTTCTGTCATCCCACACATCAGGCATTTAACCTAGTGACCTTATTCTGATTTTACTGTTAGTGGACTTAATTCTGTAAGTCTTTGTAGCCTGCAACACTTTTTTTCTCTTGGTTCTTCAGAAAATGTCATTATAAAATCATGCATGCTTTCTAACATCTTCAGCAAATTTTGCTGGAAATAACCCACTCACATTCTTTCTTTGAAGACATCACGCTTTTATAGTATTTCATCACTTGAATTCAGTCTGTGGTTTATATCACAGTGATCATCCCTTCATATTCTCCCTGCCGTAAGGTGCCAAAGGAAAAACTCTTTTCAGTCTAAATTGGTCTGTTAAATTGTCTGCTAGTTCTAGGATAGTAATTTTTTTTCCCTTAATTTCAAGCAGTGTATATGTCATTTATTCCTGTTTCTTTAAAAGTGTGGGAGCAGTTTTTGGCACCATTGGTTAAGCAAAAGTTTTTAATCTGCCATTGCTATTTGCTGAATTCACTTTTGGATGCCTTCGCAGTTCTCTTGTAAGATCAATGTTGCCATGCTGCCTTTGCCCCACCTCTTTTATTTCACATATTATCAAAATTACTTTTTCTTGCAGACAGAATAGAATAGATGAAATAATTAATATCCATGCATTTCTTTGCACTTACATTGAATGATCCACACACATACTTGTGTTTTTTCCCTGTGCAAAGGAAGTTTTTTTGGCCCCTATCCTTCACTGACCTTCTGGAGTGCTATTCTGAGAAAAACTCAGTGCCTGTAGCTTAGGCTTGAGCTGTGTTGTGGTGGGGAAAGGAGTGTGTATTTACACCCTGTGTATTTCAATCCCACTTTCTCCAAGCTTTCTTTAGTTACAGGGAGACTGCATTACTTTTTATAAAGAAACCACCTTACCATTTCAGTGATTGTTGTTTTGGAGGAATGTCAGGAATTCTTTAAATCTCCACAGGGCCTTAATAATTTAAATGAATTTTTGGTGGTAAAGGTGCATGAGAATTTTCCAGTGTGATGAAATTACAAAATACATTAGATAAAGAAAAGTATTTTCTTCTTCCACATGGATATTTTTGAGCTTGCATAAAATATTAAGCAACCATACATTATCCCTGTATACAGATATCGCTTTTTTTCACAATTGCTGCATGTTGATGGAGGGGTAGAGGAATTGCATGAAGCCTTGCCAGTCCAAGCTGTGTTTTATCGTAAAGTAATTTCTCAGGCTGCTGCACACTGCAAAGACTAGTCTGAATATCAGAAAGGCTTAGTAGTAAGATCGTTTATCAGAAGAAAATGGTATGTTTCCTAGGCTTGAACACGCGTTGGTTTGTGTTATCAAGTGGTTTTGGAGATTTAGGTAATCAAAAACCTGTCTTTCCCGTTTTAATAAGGAATTTACGTGGTGCCTCTTGGCCCTGGTGACTCGTAGGGACATTGGCTGGGGAAGGATACATGGAACATTAGCACAGCTCAGGGCGTGATCCTGTTTTTTCTCACTGAGGAGTGGAGTTTTTGCCATATGGAAAGACTATCCCGGAGTTAGTGGATCCCAGGGGAACAAAGCCAGTTCTGTATAACGAGTCTGGCTGTGACTCTTACCATCACACCACACAATTACTTCATCTTGCATCCTGGCGAAGCATCTCTATTGTCTGATTAACTTGGGGCCAGGCTATTTGCTGTAGTCTTTTGCCATTCATTTTCACCGTTAGCCATTCAAATTTCCCCAAATATCTTCCAGCTTGTCAATAACAATGTGCTTCATAGATGGTTTCATGATGTAGGTTAAAGCTTCTGAAGTTGAGCTCCTTTCTAACTACATCTTCAGCTGTGGTCTGTTAGTGGTGACCTTTGCACACGTGTACAGCCCAGCCAGATCAGGAGAACCCTCCAGATGTCCAGGGACCTGGATGAAGAAAAACAGCCCAGGTCAGAATGTAAACACAGGTCTTGAGTTCAATCATAAGTTTTAAGATCGATTCACAATGAATAATAAATGATGAATAAAAGTTAAAATTGTGCTATGTATGTGTCTTATGAACTGCAAGTGTTTAAAAGCATCTAAATAGAAGTTTTTATAGATTAAACCAACCTCTTGATTCTGATTGAGACCTGCTAATTGGTAATTTTTTGTTCATCATATATTAATGTCTTGTACGTGATCAGATTTCATGTTCATTGCTCAGTAAATGTTATAATAAATATTAATGTGTTGCTGCTCTCAAAGTACTTATTGAGATCTTTAAATTTCTTTAAATATATTTTCAGAACCTCTTAGAGAAACCAAAATTACCTGTAGCATTTTCCACAGCAAAATTATCCTGTGATGTTGATTGAAATCGTGCCAGTGGATCTGCCATAAAAATGTTAATGTCACGTCTGACTGAGACACATGCACCTTCTATGTTCATCATTTCTGAATCCATTATAAAGACCTTAATAGCAGCTGTATATAAAGACATGCCATAATGACATCTTAAATGCTGTCTTTAAATTCACAGCATGAAAAGCCTTTTAGAAACACTGTATAAAAAAAGCAGGTCGCTAGCAGCAATTTGTGGATAATATGCATGCTATGTCTTCTATTTAGTGGAGGTTTTATATTAATTTCAATAGCAATAAATGGGTCAAGAAAGCTAATGGTGTAAATAGAACTGTTATCATGGTGAATGGCATTTGAGACCTTAGGTCAGCTTGCTTTCACAGCAAACATAAGAAAATGTATGCCAGAGTTTGGAAGTGTATCAGCTTTAATTATACAAATTACACAAAATTAAAAAATATACAATAGAAATATAAGATCTAAAGCATATTAATTTTGGAAAAAGGATATTTACATACAAAAAGCCCAATAAAAATATTCAAAAAATCCCTTCTCTAGCAAGGTTATTCTGGAAGGCCACGAGCTTCTCATGAAACAATCTTTCGGAAGGAGTTCGGACTCTGTTATAGTTCTGCCAGGGACTGCCATAGTCACTTTCTGGGCAATGACCTCCTTTTACCAGTCACCACAACATGCTCAGTTTGTCTCAAGTTTTGCTAAAGGCAGAAAGAAGAAAGGGGAATAGATGGGAAAGAAGACAGTGCTAAATATTATGGGCTTCACCAAAAATTTTTAGTAACCATCACTGAAGCCCAGAGGATGCTGGAGCAAAGCGTGGGCTGTTGAGGATGTCTCACAGAGATACATCTAACTTCCCAGTTTTTCACTTCAGTATTCAAGACATTGAATACTTTGGGCAGTGTTTTACTCTTTATGAGGTTTATTTTAAACAGAAATGATAAAAAACCCAACAAAACCCCCAGAGTTTTGATCCATGAGTGTCTAAATTTATTTTCTTAATTACATGGTTTAAAATATCGACATGACCTTTGATCCTATTGGTAGTACTGTTTGATTGTATTTATTGGGCTTTATTCTTTCAACTGTTTTCTATCAACATTGATTGGAAGACTATTATAACACTTTATAATCTTTCAGATGCTGAAGAATCATGTTAGCCATCAGAGGGGCTCACTGGGCTGTTAGATCCCAATCTTGTTCGTGACAGAGCCTTGCTTGACAAAACTGGCCCTTTCCTCATGTCTACCCACCCCAAGACCTGCCGTTTCCTCCACAGAGGAATAGCCTCCCTGCCCTCTCCATCCTCAAGAGTATTGGTGTCTACAGGATACCGGGCACAAAACTGGTATCTACAGGAATAATAATACCTCTTAGCTGCTTTTACCTTTACTGAGGTGCCTCTGTCCTTTAGACCTGGCTCATGTGATCCTTTTTGTTCTTCAGTGTCAAGATCTTTTATAAAGTCAAGTAAGCATCACTCATGGTTTACACTCGAGGAACCAAAGTGTGGATATTCATCAGGGTCAGTGGTAGGATCAGGAACAGATCCCGTGTACCCCTGAATGCAGTGCAGGACCCTGCGTGTTGAATAACTTTGATCCTTAGAAAATTATTTCTAGGTTGGGATGCCAGAAGACTGTGTGGTTGGGAAAAAAATGTTTAAGCTTAAATTCTAATTATAGGTTCCAGAAGATTTTATCCATGCTTATGTACCCAAGTCTTACTCAAACATTGGCAAGTAACAAATATTCCCTGGGAGCATGAAGAAATTAAATCATTTCACACTAACTACAAAACAGCCACTAGTAATGGTGACTCTTAGTTACTACAGCCATATATAGAATTAAAATTGGGGAACTAGAGGTAAAAAGCATGTTAGTAACTTTCTGAGTAAGCAGCCACCCTTGACTGCTTCCAGTGCTATTGTTAGTGATGCAGAACCACTGTATAAGCTGCAGGAGATGCTCCATTTCCTTTTTACTCATTTAATGCTTTCTCAACATTTTTCCTTGGATGATGAAATTTTGAATGATTAGGCTCTATCCAGTCATTAATTATGTATGTTCACATGTAAGGACAGTTTTAATGTAGCTGTCTTGTGTTCCAAGGTTAAAATTCTCTATTTTTATTAAGGGGCATAATGCTTGTATCACTAACTTTCAAAGTAAATTATTCTAAAGCTTTAAATCTGTCTTTTTGTCTCTCAGAGAAAACATAGGACCACCTATTGATGTTGCTATATAAATAAGTAGCAAAATAGTTTGATCTGAATGTAGTATTTGTTTAACATTATTGTACTTCCTTATTAATATATAGTGAAATGCAGGCAGGTAAAGTTACTGTTTAAATAGATTTTTATTTTAGATTTTTCCACCCGAAACATTTCTTCAACCTAAAGTAGAAATATCTATACCCAAAAAAATGGAATTTATAATATAACTGAAAAAAATCTTAAGGCAGCTTAGAAGATACTACACATTAAAGAAACTGGTAGAGGTTAGTAATTTTTCCACCATAAAATGCCATCATTATGAAAACATACATTTTCCAGAGTTATTGCAGCCTGTGGCTTCCCTTGAGTTGTATTGATTTCCTCAAATATTGTTTAATGGGGAAAGAAATCATTCTCGTGGCATAACAGTGTAAGCTCCAGCTAATTCGAAGCACTATGGTGCAACTTCAGGGCACTGGGTAGGTTATAGCCCGAGTGCCACTCACTCTTGTTTTTTAAGACTACCTTCAGCACACAGAGGCAGATCTCTGTGGCCTCATGATCCCTTCAGGGTTCTTAATGAATAAAATATGTGTGTCAAGATGATGATCTTCTAAACCAGCCAGCTTTTATGTACGTTTCCAGGAGACAGACTAGATAATCTAAAGACTATTCAAGCAGAAGGGCAACACAGTGCTTCATCCAAAGCAATGGAAAATAAATAAAAAAAGTCAAAAGGCTTTATTGTTTATGGACCTTTTCAGTCACTCTTATATATTTCACCATCCAAGAAATACTAATTTTGAGGGAAGAAGTTAGTACAGGAGTAGCTATAGTTCTTAGAAATGCATGCCTGAGGGGGTTGAGACTTAGCATTAGTTCAAAAGCCACATTTTAAAGTGCTCGTAAATCACTACACTACTTTATCCTCACATTCTAAATAGCACTACAGGTGACCATTTTATATACAGGTTAACAAAATAATCTCTTACTGATTTGAAATTGGTAAGTAATTTAATTACCATTTTTCAAACTCTTCTTTAGGACTGGCTTTCAAACGTCAGGCTCCACATCCATACAGCCATGGGTTAGGCATAAGTATTGTCCAACATGTGGGGTAACCCTAGAGGTGATACTTGGAAACCCACCACTGTCAGTGCCAGGGCCTGCATCAGCTATGCGGGCTTAGCAACATAAGCTGTAGACACGAGAAAAATTTACTAGACCAAAAATTATGCCAGTTGGAATTCCAGGCATGGGGTGTATGTTTTATGTGCCTGGTGAGAAATTACTTTGGGCTCCACTATCTCACATTGAATCAAAAGATGACAGCCCAGAAATTTTTACCAAAGCTTTTCTTAGCTTTGAGTTTTTAATTCTTCCATCTATTTTGTTGTTTTGTTTATTTGACCTGCATGCTGTTTAATGTCTCCTGGGGACACTGTTCAGAAGCCTGCTACCTCCACCCTGGGTGGTACAGATGATCCAAATAGGACATCAAGAGTCCAGAGAATGACTCCAGCAAACAGTCACACCCGGGACAGTGAGCTCATCTAAACCTTTTCAGACGACGACTTTTTAAATGCTCTTGTCTGAACTCGGGTGTGCTAGCCAACGGCGCATCCAACCGTGGTACACAAAAATTGGCTTCATCGGGCAGCACGAATACAGAGATTCAAAAAGATTCAAGTGCCAGAGATGGAAAAGGATTTCTAAAACTGCACGTAATAAATCTGGACTTTCAGTGGATCATTGAAAAGCTGGAGCACGCCGTTGCTGAGCAGCCTAACTCATCACCAAATAGCCTTTGGCTAGTCAACAACCACCACGGCATCTGAATCGCCAACATTGCCGTTGCTTCTGTCAAGCACCCATAAAAAAAATAAAGCAGGGAAAGCAACTTAATTGTCAGTAGGTTTCAGACATCAAATTTACTATCTTGTAGCTTTCACTGCTTCATAACGGGGCCTCTACCTGATCCTTCATCAAGAAAGATGTGAGCACATTATAAAGCTTTCTTTGTTGTCCTGTAGGGCAGGTACTAATTTGTAGGAGCTAGAGACGCTACAAATATATACAGCTGTATACTGTAAGGATTTTCAAGATTACTGGGTTACTGATAAATCATAACCTTTGACAATGTTTATAACCAGTGACTTTCTTAGAATTATAGAATTACTAAGTATTTTTAGGAACAGACATTATTATGGATTATTGAAAATTAACATCTCATCTGATGAAGTACATATGGTTCATTGAAATAGCCCATAACAAAGTATTTGTAAAAGAGAGATTTCTATTAGAGATCATGGGTTTGATGATTAAAATTAATGAACTCCTTCAAGGTCTCTGCAGATATTTGTAAAAACGCATTCTTTTTTTGCCCTCTGATATCTTGATATATGCAAAGAAACATTTTCATGCTACCTGACTGAACTTATTATTTGCTTGTCCAATTTACCCTGATTTTTTTTGCCATCTGGTTTTAAGACAATATGAACTGGTAACAGATGAGCACCTGAGTTGTCTCCAATAAATAAGCATTGAGAAGGAAACTGTAAGTCAACCGGATTTTTATTATACCTTGATAATTTCCCTGCAGGTTTGAAATAAGCTTTTTTTACTTACAGAGAAGAATTGAATTGAAAAAGCTTTTTAGAAAGGGAGATATCAGGAGAAGAATAGGCTTTGCAAATAGAAGAGTCCACGTGTTAAGACTTAGGACACTTTGCCAGTGGTAATACAGTCTAGCAGGGTGAAATGTAAACTTCCTTACTAAACTGGATACAATTTATAGATTTTGTATAGCTGGATCTAAACTTTTTGCTGGAGTTGTTTTAAAATGTGTCTTCATAAACAATTCCCATGGAGATATTCTTTATAAAAATAAACATTAATAACCAACTGACAGAGAATTTATAGAACTGCAGTCTCAACCGCCTTTACACACCAGGGGATTACAGTACAGTAAACCCAAATTTATACAAAGAATGAAATATAAAGTAGAAGAGAACAAAGGGAATGGAGAATGGTTGTCACTGTTTTCCTAAAATTAAAGTAGTGACATACTCCTGTTCCTCTCACTGAAGCATATGGATGAACTGTAAGTACCGATGTTTAATTTTGGATCTCCGAGTGATCTAAATGGATCTAGTTCTTATGAAAAATGCCTGATTGTGGCCAGAATGTGTGTATAGCGGAGAACTTTAGTGTAGGTAGATGTGGTGTTTCCTAAATTGCCTGTCAAGAATGACTTAATCCTGTTTTGCAGGAATTGCCTACATCAGTGAGACACATTCATTTCCATACCCATTCATTTAGGAGAGTCTCTGCTGAGAATGTCAAAGAGATGCTAATTATTATCAGCTATGTGATCCCTTAGGAATTAGGCTGAGATTGAGAAACCACGTAATTACTAAAGTTACACCATATTCAAGGATTAACGTGATGAGTTCTGCTCCTTTTTTTTATTTTTTTTCTTTCTTTCATGGCTTGGGGAGCGGCTGTCACAGGCAGTCCTGGTGCTCTTTGAGTGACCATTTTGTGACCGCTTTGTCCTCTTTCAGTCTGGTTCTTCTGCTACCAACACTGTGCAAGGGCAGAAGCAGGAGAGGCAGTAATAGTATGCACAGCCTGGTTGTTTCCCAAAGAAACTAGCCTAAAGAAAATGTCAAGATCTTTGAGCAAGGAACTGATTTTGTTTTAAATCACCTGCTTCGTTAAAGAGAGACAGGAGAACTTGCAAGTTCAGTTGAGTAACTCTATGGAGTAACACATGCTATCTGGAATTAAGCAGACTTCAACCAGGAAATTCTGTTCAGTTAACAGAGGGGCTCTGAAAAGAATTTAGGGGGCCTATGACAGCATTAATATCTGAAAATCTGAACAAATTTTCCTAAATCTTTATGTCTCTGAAGAAAAAGGAAATTTTTCTTCAGAACAGAAATTAGAATTGGCAGACTTTTACGCAGCTGTTGATAAAATTTCCAGGACAGGAGATTAAATAAAGGGCAGTCCTCTTCTTGAAGATGAAGTGCCTGTGTCCTTTGCAAATCTTTCCTGTTACATTCCAATCCAAAAATAAATAAAGCTTTTTTTTTCTTTTTTTTATCTTTCCCAACTGCAAACTCTTTACTGTGATCAAATCCAGTTTACAATGCTAAATACATTTTATTTGGTGGTACATACCAGAAATTTGAATGTTCCTGGAACAAATTTAACATTGATGATTGGTTGTAAATTATCATCTTATTTCCTGATAATTCAATAACATAAATCTGATAGCAGTAGAGTGTTCAAATATGTTTCCCTTTGCAGTGCTTCCTTTTCTGGAGTGACTGATTAACCTAGAATCAATCCTATGTATTATAAGCAGTGGGACTAATCCCATGGGGTCTGTGTCTGTAGGGTGATATTTGCAAAGGACACATCCCATTCTAATGTAATTTACCATGCTGAGGAATGCAAACATTGAGAGAGAAAAAAGTATTTTATCAAGGGAAACAAATGATCAACAGTTAAGATACAAAATGTGATAGACTTGAGGCTAGTCATCAATAGGATAGAAATATAAGCAAATGAGAACACTGATGGAATCTTTCAACTATAAACAGCAGCATCCAGGTTCTGCTTTCACCCCTATTGCATTAAAAGTCAGCAACAGAACATTTGCAAAATGCTATTAGAGTAAGTGATGTTAATCTGGACCTACACAGGACAATTTAGCTAAACAAGTGTAGCAGCTCTGCCAGATGTTTTGGATGATAGGAATGAATTAAATGGAAATATTCATTTGGGGATCCTTTGTTCCATCTTAAATACATGCTAATGAGATGAAGAGAAGTGTAGTTATGTCTGTGACTGTGTTTTCTGTACATAAAATCTCATGAACTACTACTTTTTTCCTTGCTTACAGTACACTTTTCAGGAATTGAGGTGTTAAGAGTATGTTTTCTACCTGTGTGAAGTTAGGTTATTGTAGGCAAACAGCTCAAATTTGAAATGCTTCTACTCAATTTTTGCTTGCTTTGCTCCCTGTATATTTTTTTTATAGCAAAGCTAAGCTTTTAGTACTGGTTTTAGCCCTTTATTGAGAATAAAGCTTGTACTCAGAGGACCTGGATTCTGTTTTCTCATATGAGTACAGCACTGTGGTTAATAATTAGACAAGTTCAAGCTGTAGAATTTTCATTACAGGTGATGATATACAAAGAGTGAAGGCGACTAGGGGTTTCTTCAGATTGAAAATGAATGCGATAGATAGGAAAGTGTGTTTTTTTAAACAATTGACTTCTGTATATGAAAATAGAGTAATGCAAAAGTATGTGAGATAATATTTTTAAAATGCAACGGGAATGCCTACCTTCAACCAAGCTACACAAATTAATTTTAAAACACCTGTAGTTTTCAGGGATCATGGTGCCACGTTAGTACACTAAACAATTCCAGGATCCAACCTTGATGCTGGCAGTTGATCCAAGTTGTCTGCCCCCTTTCATTGCTAGCATGTTCCCTGTGTTGGGTTTGTGTGGCAGGGTTTTGGTAGCGGGGGGGCTACAGGGGTGGCTTCTGTGAGAAGCTGCTAGAAGCTCCCCCTGTGTCTGACAGAGCCAATACCAGCCGGCTCCAAGATGGATCCATCCCTGGCCAAGGCCAAGCCAATCAGCGCCTCTGTGATAACATATTTAAGAAGAAGAAAAACACTTAGAGAGAGAGAGCTTTTGCAGCCGGAGAGAGGAGTGAGAAGATGTAAGAAACTCTGCAGACACCAAGGTCAGTGCAGATGGAGGGGGAGGAGGAGCTCCAGGCGCCGGAGCAGAGATCCCCCTGCAGCCCGTGGTGAAGGCCATGGTGAAGCAGGCTGTCCCCCTGCAGCCCATGGAGGAAGGATGAGGGGGTGTAGCGATTCCACCTGCAGCCCGTGGAGGACCCCACGCCGGAGCAGGTGGAGGCACCTGAAGGAGGCTGCGGCCCGTGGGAAGCCCACGCTGGAGCAAGTTCCTGGCCGGACCGGTGGACCCGTGAAGAGGGGAGCCCACGCCAGGGCAGGTTTGCTGGCAGGACTTGTGACCCCGTGGGGGACCCCACGCTGGAGCAGTTTGCTCCTGAAGGTCTGCACCCCGTGAGAGGGACTCCATGCTGGAGCAGGGGAACGATGAGAGGAGTCCTCCCCCTGAGGATGAAGAAGCGGCAGAAACACCGTGCGATGAACTGACCGTAACCCCCACTCCCCGTCCCCCTGTGCCGCTGGGAGGGGGGAAGGTTGAAGCCGGGAGTGAAGTTGAGCCCGGGAAGATGGGAGGGGTGGGGGGAAGTGTTTTAAGAGTTGATTTTATTTTCTCATTGCTCTACTCTGTTTTGCCTAGTAATAAATCAGATGAATTCCCTCTCTAAGTTCGGTCTGTTTTGCTCGTGATGATACTTAGTGAGTGATCTCTCCCTGTCCTTATCTCGACCTACAAGCATTTCGTTATGCCTTTTCTCCCCTGTTTAGTGAATGAGGGGAGTGAGAGAGCGGCTCTGGTGGGCACCTGGCCTCCAGCCAGGGTCAACCCACCACATTCCTCGCGATGATTTTGCTCTCTACCAGCTCAACCAGGCAGTTCCCCGGGCAGAGTCTGGCTAGCCAGAGACTGCTCCCAGCAGAGAGCTTGGAAGAGGCAGTGCTGTTCTGTGTGGATGGAAGGTGTTGTGTATCAAAGGTCGTGAGAATGGGTTCTGGCATTTTTCTGCATTAGAGTAAAGGCATCTTCTGTTTCCAGGCCCCCAACATTACAGGACTGTATTGATTTAATTTCATCCTGACTCTTTCAAACCAGTGAAAGTTACTTTTAGTTTTCAGTTTAAATTGTTTTCTAGAATGTTCTTTCTTATTTGAAAACTCCCTCTACCCACCAAACAATATCACTCTTCAAAACAAATAACAAAAATATACATCAAGAGTTTTTATTTAAAGTCTTTAATCTTCTTAACACAAATATTATTTTAGTACTTGAACTATGATTCCTTGTCTTGCTCTCCTGGCAATCTTGTTTCTTACAGCTGTTCTTCTGCAGAAGGTAAGTTATATATTTGGAACACTTCCTTTTCTTGATCAACATTTATTGTTTTAGGTGGTTTAATTCACTGGCTTTCATCAAACAATACTCTTACCTATATTTAAACTGGTACTATTCTTCTCAAAGGTATAACACTAGCCCATGTTGTATTACATAATATCAAAGTAATAAATTTAATTTCATGAGAAGTCAAAGAACTTTACTCCTTAAAATGGTGAAGAAATTTAGACAGGAAAGTTTTTCAGATTGAAAAATGAGGTTTATGTTCAAGATTGTCTCTCATTTTTCCAAATGATTTTGTGTCGAGCAATGAATGATATTTTGTTGAAGCTTTCTTTGGCTTTTAGTCAAGTACTGTAAATGAATTCATTAATGGGAATTATTTTGGGGCAGCAGTAGTTGGTGTGTGTTTAAAGTCTTATGGTGATGCATGATACTTCAGGCTTGAAGTGTATGCCATCTTTTCATTAGTAATTCTAACCTAAGAGGTAGTTTGGCTTAGAAGGAAGAAACAAACAAACCAAAAAAACCCTGAAGCCTATGGTAATCAACCATTACCTATAAGGCAGTCTACTAGTATTCGTAAGAATGCATTCTAGGCAGTCTGTGAATGAGAAGCTGCCTTCTTGGTATTATTAAAAGAAATATTCTCACATTAGAAAGTGTCAACTTTATTGCAGAAGTTTATTTGAATCATTTATGTCAATGGTTTTTATTCTGCTTGGTTTTAATGGGTCATAAGAGCAAAATTTGGTTTAATGGGAAAGATTAGATTGAGATGTTTAGTAGAAAACTGAGACCCTTCACCAGCCTGAAGTTAGCACAAATGGACTATGCTGCAAAGACGAACACTTCTCTTCCTTTTTTTCTCACTTGAGCACTGCTGGGACTGTGATAGAAGACAAACAGAATTTTTGTCTAAAGAGTAAACAATGTTGAGCATGAGAGCCGTGAGCACCGTTGCATATTACACAAGTAAAAGCACAGAGACATTATTTAACATCAGCATTATATAGGTTTTGTATATGCAGCTAACCTCTGGATCTACTTTTAGCAAAAGCAGAGTGTGGGAGGAGAATAGCAACAAGGATGGATAAGAGCTATGATCATAAAATTATTCAAGTTGGTTCTTGACAGTAAACTATTTTATGTGTATTAATTAAAAAGGCGCCAACTTTAGGAAGTGATGTTGGAATATATAAAATAGTATTAGTGTAAATGTTAGATATACTACCCTGAACTGCTGCCAACAAATAGTAACTAACAATCTTGAATGTATTTTCAACATTTAGCACTGGAAAAGTATGCATAGCTAGTTAAAGTTTAGTAAGGAGAATTGGGCTGTAATTTAACCCTTTTCAGCATTTATTACAGGCAGCGTATCTTGTCTGTACAGGACTTTGAAACTTGTTAATTAGCTTATGCCTTGGAATTATGTCAGCTAATAGCTGTTGTCATCCTACAAAGATCTGTAAGTCTGTAATGGAGTATAGTGCAGGCTGGTAAAAACTAAGAGTTTCTGATGTTTAAGCATCTATTTACATGTTTAATTTAGCAGTGTTCTTGGTAAGAGAAACTTTTTTTTGAGCAACAGTGAAAATGTTACTTGTAGGTTGTATATTTTCTCCCTATTTAATTTTCAGTAGAGGTGGATAACAACTGTGAAAGGAATGAAGAAATAGGACCCATTCTTTACTTTCTGTGAAAACCTTTGGTATTGAATCTGGAATTATGGTGTCTTTCATCCATGTGAAGATTAAACCTTCCTAAAACACACAGAAAGTAATAATCAGAGAAGTTACCATAATAGCATCAGCCTCAGTCACCACATTATTATTTAATATATTTCAGTTGAAATGTGTGCTGTTCTGGATGTCATTATCTTGAAAATTCAAAGTAATTAAAGATTTTATTTTTAAAGCAGGCGTATCAAATACAAGCATGCTACAGAATGTTGATAGCTGGAATAAAAACATCTACATACCTTCTGAGTGCATTAATAGCAAGGGAAAGGAGGGGTTTAGGTTAAGGAAGGATCCGATTGTCTTGACATTTGAGCTTCAAGTAGGTAACTTTAAAAGCAGAGAGGGGATTGGTTTTTAAATGTTGATACTTTATCTTTTATGAATTTACATGATAATGTAAATGTAAGCCAGGTATGAAATTGTAGTTTATGCAGTAATGATGGAAATTACAATTGTAGGTAAATGCTGGACAGAGCCTTCCTTACTTAATCTTCAGGAGTCAGCGGAAACCTAGACGGGTTACCCAGGTTCCCGTTGTGAGGTGTTAGGAATTCTCCCTGTTTTCCTTTCAGACTGCAGCTACTCTATGTCACTTTGAGAGGTTTAGTCTGAACCAGGGCCACCTGTTCCACAGGTAGAGCAGTAAGCTGGTGCCACTGCTTTTTATACATGGGTTTGCTCCAGATGGATGATTTTTTGGCTCACTGAACAGACATCAGGCTGTCCATCAGACTTTCTGCCTGTTGTCTTCAGGGGGTCTCCAGCAGAACCTGTAAGGATTTATCACCTGGAGATCTGTGGTAGCAGAATGACTAGTACATTACAAACTACACTGCTTGATCACAGCAATAAGCTTCTCTGAAGGGTTTTCCTAGTGAATATTGAAAATTATTTAATTCTTTTTGTTCTGGGTGTGTATCTCTGTCCATACTGCAGACCAAGAGTCTGAACAAAGCCATGCAGTAAGTTGAACACTCAAGCTCCTTTCCGTGTGCCACATGCACATCTTCCTCAATTATTCTTTAGGGGACAAAGACTAACTTCAGGTACGTGAAACTGGGCTCTAGAGTCTACAAGGAGGAATGAGGA
This sequence comes from Grus americana, assembly GCF_028858705.1. Classification (NCBI taxonomy): domain Eukaryota; kingdom Metazoa; phylum Chordata; class Aves; order Gruiformes; family Gruidae; genus Grus; species Grus americana. The sequence goes on from NC_072891.1 coordinate 80,772,624, forward strand.
GACTATCACTATATTTCTGGTTTATAACTCCCCATCTTTCTCTCCACTGACTAGAAAGAGATGTCGAGGGAAGCTTATCTTTCTAGTTTAAATTTGGTCTTCTTGAATTTCCCTTTATGTCATCTGTTTGTTTTGACACCAACTGCTGTCAAATCTGAGCCCATCTTAGCAGTATAGAGATTTTAATAAAAATAAACAAAGATATTTTAAGAATTGTCTTGTAATACTTCAAGTTCTTTTCAACTGTAGTCTTTTTCCTTTTGGCAGCACCAGAACAAAGGGATTCCCTTCTGGGTAGCCCAGATGTCATTGATACCGCTCCAAGAAGAAAGCGAAGACAAAGGACAGCAAAGCCTGATGGGACAGGAGCTAAGATGGCTACTTATGAGACAGAACTGCCAGCCAAAGAAAAGTAAGCAGTGTTCAAATGTATTGAAATGTTTTTATATCTACAGATGTTGGAGTGTTTGTGGTTTGTGGGTTTTGTGTCTTCTTGTGCAGTTTCATATTTCAGAGCAAGTACTGTTGTGTTGCATTCTGTATAGTCATTTACGGAATTTTACCCAACTTTGAATAGATGTGAATGATTAAATTGTCAGGCCCAATGTCATATTGATTTTAATACACTTTTAAGTGACAGTTGTAAAATTTTTTTCTTTAATTGACTTATTGTGGTGGGGTGACTCAGGCTGGAGGCCGGGTGCCCCCAAAGCTGCTCTGTCACTGCCCCCCTCAGCTGGGCAGGGGAAAGAAAATATCATGAGAGGCTGGTGGGTCGAGATAAGGGCAGGGAGAGATCACTCACCAGTTACCGTCACGGGAAAAACAGACTGAACTTAAAGAAAAAATCACCTCATTTATGACCGAGCAAATCAGAGCAGAGCAATGAGAAATACAGCCAAAGCTTAAACCCCGTCCCCCCAGCCCTCCCTCCTGCCCGGCCCAACTTCACTCCCCATTTCTCTCCCTCCTCCCCCACAGCGGCACAGGGGGGCGGGGAATGGGGGTTGGGGTCAGTTCCTCACACGCTGTCTCTGCCGCTCCTTCCTCCTCAGGGGAAGGACTCCTCACACTCGGCCCCTGCTCCAGCCTGGGGGCCCTCCCACGGGAGACAGTCCTCCACCACCTTCTCCAGCGGGAGTCCTTCCCACAGGCTGCAGTTCTTCACCAACTGCCCCAGCGTGGGTCCCTCCCATGGGGTGCAGTCCTTCAGGAACAGACTGCTCCAGCGTGGGTCCCCCACGGGGTCACAAGTCCTGCCAGCAAACCTGCTCCGCCGTGGGCTCCTCTCTCCACGGGGCCACAGGGCCTGCCAGGAGCCTGCTCCAGCGTGGGCTTCCCATGGGGTCACAGCCTCCTTCAGGTGTCTCCACGTGCTCCGGCCTGGGGTCCTCCATGGGCTGCAGGGGAATCTCTGCTCCACCATGGACCTCCTTGGGCTGCAGGAGGACAGCCTGCCTCACCATGGTCTTCTCCAGGGGCTGCAGGGGAATCTCTGCTCCGGTGCCTGGAGCACCTCCTCCCCTCCTTCTGCACTGACCTGGGTGTCTGCAGAGTTGTTCTCTCACATCCTCTGTGCAGCTGCAAAAAGCTCCTCCTATTTTTTTTTTTAATCTTCTGAACTCTGTTACCCCAGAGGCACTACCACCATCACTGATGGGCTCAGCCTTGGCCAGCGGTGGGTCCCTCTTGAAGCCGGCTGGCATTGGCTCTTTTGGACATGGGGGAAGCTTCGAGCAGCTTCTCACAGAAGCCACCCCTGTAGCCCCCCCGCTACCAAACCTTGCCATGCAAACCCAGTGCACTTAGATAACTTTAAGTAAATAGATTGAAGCCTACTAAAACAATGTTCTGTAGGTTACCAGATAGCCCTGCTGGCAAAGAAGGATGCATTTACAGCAAGTGTCAAACAGACAGCTTCAGCTGAGGTGTGCAACAGAAATCAGTAGCATTATGAGTGTCTTTTTTCACTGTGAGGGTGGTCAAACACAGGAACAGATTGCCCAGAGAGTTTCTGGAATCTCCATCTGTGGACATATTAAAAACCCAACTAGGCATTGTCCTGGACAGCCTGCTCTGGTTGAGGAGGGAGACTGGGCTGGTCAATCTCCAGAGATCCTGTCCAACCTCAGCATCCTGTGATTCTGTCTTTTTGCTTAGTTATTACAATTACCTCAGAGCTACAAAATGATTGGTGATATTTTCTTCAAAAACTAATCTTTTTTTTTAAGATCTATGGTAAGTTAGTTTTGAAAATATTTATTTTCCATTTTTATCTATAATATCCAATGCATAATAAACTGTTTAAACAGACATGGACACAAGTAGACTACCAAGATATTTCCCAAGATTAGCAAAGATTTCTGTTTAAATCAGCAATAGAATTATGTTATTTTGACATAGAAGGTTGTGGCTTGATGCCAGCTAGGAATGTTTAAACTTGCAGTCCTCTTTTATTAGTAAAAAAAATACATATTTCTTTAGTACAGTCTAGAAAAATGTCAGCTTCTGCTCTTCTGTTCTTTTAGAGTCTGGTTTCTTACAATGAACAATACCCTTTCCCTATTGTATGTAGTCAGTTTGATTTTGAGAATCTGGCTGTGTTTGCCTGAAATACAATTTCACTATTTTTAGTATTGAGTGTGGAAGGAAAACCTACAGAGGCAAATGATTGCAAAGGAGAATATAGAGGCCTTGGGCTGAGTAATCATCAGTGTATGAGTATCTGAGTCTTGTGTGTAGGTGAAAGGCTAAGAAGATATTGATATATTGATATCATTCTTTTAAGTAAGGCAAATTTTAGAAAAAACAGAGCAACATTATGTTTTTCATACTGTGCAATTCATTTCTAATATGCTTACAGAGTCAAGTCAGACCTGAATGTCGAGAGTGGCTTTTCTTCTTGGCTATAAAAAATTAGTCATATTTTAAGGCTTACCATATGGAACATCCATTCTATCAGTCTTATCCCCGTTTTTCTTTTTGCATTAAGTATGTATGAATTGTAAACAACAGCTTTGCATTACAGGTCACAACATTGCTTGGCGTGTGACATGCCTTGCAGTACTGTGAAGGTGAATCTGACAATGAAAGATCCACCTTTCTCTATGGTCCCATGGCGACTACAGAAATGAAATGTGGCATTGGTTGATACTGGAATATGTTTTTTAATCTTTTCTTTAGCTAAAAATACAGTGGCACTGCTAACTTTTTTATTAGATCAGAAGACATTTGATCTCCCCTGGAACATTACAAAAGCTGAACTGTAATAATTTTCATTTTGCTGATTATTTTTCTCAGTGTCCTTGCTTAGTTCTTGGGTTTTGAACTTCATCTTTTTTGCCAGCTGCTAATCAAGCTTTCAGTCAGTTTGCTTGGCTAATAATTTTCACTTCTCTTGAGCCTGTCAAAAGTAGGGAGATGTAGAATTAGTGTCATAATACAGTTCACAAATATAGATGTTTCTTTTTAAGACGACTCTTTGGGAATTTGTACTGATGGAAGGCTAGGTTGTACATGGTGCAAAAGGCTTTATCTTAAGCTGATGGTACATTGAGGTCCTGCCCAAAATATTTTCCAGTATTGTGTCTCTTAGCAAAAAATTACTAATCCAAGCAAACCACCCCAGCCTGCTGGGGCGGCGGGGAGGCTGAGAGGAAGTTAACCTCTAAATTCCTTCACCTTTGGAAATGCTCCATCACAAATATGGAAGATGTACAGTCTTTGAAAGCATGTCATGCTTTTCTGTTTGGCAGGAGGATCAAATGACAGATTGTGATCACATTCACAAATGCACGAATGAATCCTTATTTCTGAGCTCTCCTGCACAGACCTGCAGAAAGATTTGATTCTTTACTCATAATATAAATACTTTAAGGTACTATCACATAAAATCATATCTCACAGTTCTTGCTTTAACAAACTAAAGCTTATTTAGAATTATTTCCCATTTGCAAGTTTTGCTGACATCACCAGTGCTTGTTTCATGTTTGCCAAGCAATGAAAGGGCAGTTACAAACCAAACATCAAGACCATAATGCTGTCTTTGTATTGTTGCATGGTAAGTCAATTGATACAAGATCCTACATCAGAAGAAAAAATACCTCTTTGATGAAGGAGACCATCCAAGTTTTTCTTCTCTTTTTAGTTTTCAGATTATTTTTTTGAAAATACAGTGTTTTTTAGCACAGTCATTGCTATCACATAATAGGAATTATATCTTAAATTTTATATATTTCTCCTAAGATTTTAAAGTATGTTAAGAAAGTACCATTTGTGCTTAAAGTTATCTAAAGTAAATACTGAGTCATGAAAAATGAAAGGATTGTATGTCCACAAATATTTTAGATTTATGGATGCTGAGGCTAATTATGTAGCAATTCTCTAGTCCGTTGGAATGAAAATATATTCTTAGATATGACCAAGAATACTGAGAAGAATGCAAATAATTAATGTAGAAATTAGAGCAAAAGGAGTACTGCCTTTCTTATGCTTTGTGTTGGTGCAGTGGTAGGGAAAGTGAGTTGAATTGTTTTTATCTATATAGATCTCTAATATTACTATGACAATTTATTCAAGGATTAAATCAATATATTTAATGAAACTTGGAAATGTGCTTGGGTAATACTAAGCTTAGTGAAAGTAGTATAGACATGAGATCATCAAAGAACTGAGCTAGGATTTGTGGAACAAGGTTTGCTGAATGAACTGTTTAATTATTTTCTGAGATAAAGATTTTTCTTTAGGACAAAGTAGAAATTCAGAATAATTAGTTGGTCAGTGAACTGCCAAGATTTATGTTTATCCAGCTCTCTAGCAAGTTGCTTTTCAAATCTGAGATATGCAATGAAAGAAAATGCTTCTTTAGGCAGAAAGATGTTACTTATAATTGATAACAGTCAAAGTATGGCTTGCAATTTACATATTTTTAAAATGTGACAAAGGACAGTTCAAAACATGATTGAGTCAGGAAGTAAAATTATTCTGATTCCAGTAAACTGTGATGGTGTTGGTGAGGCTTTAAGTGTAACTTAATATCTGGCAATTTCCTAAGGTGCAAAGCAGAGATAATATGTAAGTCAAGTTAAGATGCAAATTCTGCTTTTCACAATTTGCATTTCATACTTGGAGGAGAAAAATTAATAAGAGAAATCCCAATCCACTGTTAGAAATTATGCTTATTGATGCATTCCCCAAATCTCTCAGGGGACTGCATATGAATAACACTATCAGCTATGTAGAATATGCATTCAATATAGAAGCTTAAGTGTATGCCCTGTCAGCCTGAATCCTATAAATAATTGGAAGTTTCTGTAATAATTTCACCTTAAAAGTATCGGAACCTCTTTGAGAGAAGATATACCTACTGAAGATGATAATTTCTTTTATACAATTTTATAAATTAAGTATGGTCATTGAATACAATCTGTAGTCACAGAGTACAGTGGAACCCAACCAGTGCTGGAGTCTCTGTAACTAAAACAAAAGTAAATCAGGCAAAAGCTTCTTTTTCTAGTACAGCTTACAACTATTACTTTGTTTCCACAAGTAAAAATCTATTCTTCTGCTTTGGTTTCTCAAAATTGTTTTTATTTAAAGAGGTAAGAAAAGCAAAACCTTTTTTTCTGTCTGTCTGTTATTTCTTACTAATAAAAGGATCTAGTTTTATGGTCCTCATTCACACATGGATTTTCTAGGAGGAAGGCTTTACTAGATAAGACTCAACATTTCTTTAAGTTATTCTGTATGTTTCAAAATGTAATCCATTCCAGCTGCTTTATAGTGTTTATAATTTATTTGCTATTGAATGTGTACATACAGTTCAGGATATGTACAATTACAGAAGTGGTTTGGGGGAAAGCATCTTAAATACAGGAAAAACCCTATTATGGATGCAAATATGCTGGATTCTCCTGAGAATAAGAGTAAAGACAACCAAAAAATGTTATTACAGAGAAAATGCTTCATAATTCTGAGAAGCAAGTGTTAAGAAATACTTTTAATTCAATTGACTGCAAAATAACAGGTATTATTTGCTTGTCTTTTCTATAAAGAAATACGTATTTACACCAAGCACTGTGACTCTGTCTTACTAGTTATTCTGCATGTCAAAAATTTCAGTTTCGTATGCATGAATCTAGTTTTGTACCTTTGATGTAGCTGTTACGGTCTTCTTTTTTTTTAAATTGAAATTTGACTTTGGATGACTTGATATTTCTTGCTTGATTGATAAAACTGAGTGACTGTCAGAATCAGGCCTGCATTTAAACTGAAGGAAAGGAATGCTTTCCCTTAATTTCAGTATGTTTGGTTTTGCTGAAATACTGAGATGCGGTCGTAGCCCCACTGAATTTGATAGGATCTTTGCCACCAGTAATTCAATTTTTTCTTTTTTACATATGAATGCTGCCTTTTGAGAGAGCTCAAAGTGTTCAACATATATCTAGGTGTCTTCAGAAACATCAATAGGAAGTAAAAAAACATATTCAGATTGCTGACTGGGTGTTTGGAAGTGCCAGGAGTTGCCAGGGGGTGTTTTGTGCCACCTGCATTGCCATCACCTGCTCCATCAGAAGAGACCAAAGAGAGAATGCCATTTGTACTCCAATACAATTGTTACGGTCCTCATGCTCAGCGTTTGTTCTTGTCTTAAGGGTCTGATTAAAGTTAGTCATGCGTGCAATTGTGGGTAGAATCAGCTGCATAGTTTTTGCTTGTTAATGATCACTGTGGGTTTCTTTAATATCATACTCTCATCTCTTTCTGTACCTTCAAAAGGTTTTTACAGTTTTCATAGGTATATATCATTTATTTGAAAAGAAAGCTTGTAATGTTATATTCCAATACTGTAATAAGCTGGACTTGTCTTTCTTTGGATAACCTTCCACCCCTTTAAAAGCACTCAGAGCCTGTGGTGTGGCAGGAATCCCCTGGGGATCATCTCTCTGCATTTGTTTAATTTATTGCTTGCGGTTCACATTTTTAAAGTCCTAATGCAAGGTTTATTTAAAATGTGGTTTGCCACCACCAGTGATTCAGGTAGCAAAAACATAGATTTGTTCTGGAATTTGGCATTCTGAGAGGGTTGCACATAGACATCGTATTACTGTCTCACACAGTAATTCTTTCTTGTAAAGAAAAAAAGATGTATTTGAGAGTTCATTTTGATGTGTCCCTTTTTTATTCATTAAGTGTATTTAAAACAATTGGAGAGGACGTGCAGAGCCTCACATGGTGTGACAAAGCGCTACAATCACTGGTATATTTGTGAGCCAATGTAATGTCCGTGTTCAGGGGTGATAAGCTCATTCCTGCCATAATAAATTTATGGAATGCAATGTTTAGAAAGTTTTTGATAACTCGGGCTGAAATGTAAACAGGTTAAGAAATCTCTTGGAAGTAGACAGATTCATCTGAGACTCTAATTTGAGAATCAAACCAGAAATTTTTTAAATAGCTGAATTAAGTCCTTTTTGTGTTTCATTTATGCTCAGCACTTTCTTACACTTTGGGTGGTTTCTTTCTTTCCCTTTTTGCCATGGCATTGGCAGCAGCAGTCGGTCACCAGTCATACTAGACAGACTGTTTTGACTTACCTGTGCAAATATTAAAAATCGTACTGTGACTTCCTGTAGCCTGGTGGGAGCTTTGGTAAGTGATACTCATCTTCTGAACGGTCACCTGGGAATATTTAAGCTTACCTATGGCTGGAGTAGAAAGAAGAGCTGTGTTTAATATCTCTGTTATGTGACTTGTGGCTGTACAAAAATGGGATGTTGTCAAAGAAAAAAAGGGATAGAAGCCTTTGATTACAATGCATAGCAATTTTTGCAAGAAAAAATTTGCCAAAAATCTAGACTAATTCCATATTCAACTGGAACGAATAAGGCAGAAATAAATACAACACGGTACAGTTGCTTTTCTCTTGGTGGCACCCTGGCTTTCTGTGCAGTGTTTTAACTGCGTGGTAGATAATTAGTCTTCCACCATCCATGTGGGACAGGATGATTTATTTCCATGGGAAGTGCAAGGAATTGGTATCTGCAATCACCACTTCTCTTGACTCCCCAGGGAAAGATGGGAAAATATGAAGGCTGAAAGCCCGGAGCAGGGAAAAATGAACATTATCTGCTGACCTCCGAGGTTGCAATTTCTCATGAGCAAAGTCACTCAGCTCTCTAGTTTGTAGCACATCTCACCAATTTTTGTCACTAGTAATAGCCTAATAATTGACTGCTGATGGAGAAGTTATTACTCAGTAAGACTGACAGGACTCTACCCTGTGTTTTCTCAGGGCATGTTCTTTAGAGAAAGATTTTATTGCTGTGACAAATCTGGTGAGATATATGTCTCAAATGATTAATCTATAATGTATTTCAGTGAAACTGGTAGCTGTGAGACTATATGAGCATAGCTTAAAAAAATGGAAACAATATCTTCTTCCATTACCTTTCTGGTAAATTTTTGGTGGTTTTTTTTCCCTGGCCTTTCTAACAAAGTTTTTTTAGTGGAATGATGTTTGAACTAAATTTTGTATTTTAAGCCTCTCTTAGGTAGGTTGTGGGTTGGTACAGTTTAATTTATCACACTATGGATTAGTTTTGTTAAATACTGTAATCCTGGCTGGGGTATTTTAATGTGGGAGGCAAAAGAATTGCTCCTCAGGAGAAAATTACAGTAAGAGGGAGGAAAAATTGTGTGTGGTTTAGCTAACCAGCAGTGCTGAAATATTTGTTGGCTTTTGATGTAGACCAAGCTACAATATTTTGAGTCTTTTAGAGGAAAGGTTGGGAAGTAAGAAAAGGAGATTGCATTAAAAACAACAAAGAAGGCAATACTTAAAATTCCTCATATATCTTTGTGATTAGTGTACGGCAGCAAATGTGCATTCTCTTTATGAACACTTCTGGAAAGGGCTCTTGATGATGGCGTCAATTAAACCTCCATTTCCTAAAACAGCTGTTCAGGCAGAATTATTTTCACATTATTTTTAATAGGAAGAAGCAGGTAATGTAGATGCCTAAGATTTTGATTATATGCGGTGGCAGGAGATTAAGACTAGACTGATGGAAAGCCTAAGTAACCATGTTTGCCAGCTCAGTCCTGATGTCAAAGACAGACAACATGGAAGAGAATGAGATGAAAGTTTGGCTATATTTATAAGATAAAGCTGCCTCAAATATCTGTTTTTATTGTTCACTAGACTGATCATGAAGTATGTCTGCTTTACTGGATTAAATTAGAGTATTCCATATAGCACAACTGTCTGTGAAGACCAGTAATCCCTTAACTCATTATGGACCCCAGGAAACATTCTGGAGAAAATCCCATACACAAAAATACACTACAACTCAGGATTTGGGTAATGATTTCACAAACACTTGCAAATGCTTCTACTCCATTGAGGAGATTGCTCAGCTGCTTCTGCTCAGTTCAGTGCACTTTTCATAAGTCAGATTCACAGCATGAAGCTATTAATATTTTTATTTGTCCTTTTTCTGTACTTAACTTTTTACCAATGTATCATCATTTCTTCCTCCCTCTGCCCTGCACCCCCCACCCCCCTCAAACGCCCAGCTCAGTAAAGCAGGGCTAAAAAGCTACCATTTAGAATTATCCACACTTTTCAATTTCTTTATGGTAAAATAAGGGGTTAATCCTCTACATAAAACCCACAGAACTAAATCCATGGAACTTATTTTTCCAATAGTCACTTTGCTTTTTAGTGAAGGCTGTTTCTAGATTGCTTATTTGTTTTCACCTGCTTAATTTCATTGATTACTGTTGACTGTGAAGTCCTGCATCCAGCCAGTAAGAAATATATCGGACTTAAGTGACCTGCTAGTATTTATTATATACCTCCTGTATATAAAGTATAATACAGAGTACATTCAGTAATGTTTTCTGTGGCTTTCTCTCTATCTCCTTTTATGTCTTTTACATCTTTTATTAGATGTACTGTTTCATAGTTGCCAAGGATGCTGTTGAAACTGAATAAGATACCAGGACATTTTCTGTTCCAGAATGCTTGAAATCTAGTGCAAAAAGTTAGGAAAACCGAGGGGAAAAAGACTCTAAGTAACTAGACGTGCTGAGGTTTTTTTTTTAGTCCTGTACCTTCTGCCTCACAAAGCAGGTTGATCTTTCAAAAGGAGTTGGAGAAGGAGCAAGAAAAGGTCTAGAGGACGTACAGAAAAGGGTGAGGGATGACACTGGGCACATTATTGAGCAGACAGATGAGAAGGAAGGTGGTGAGAGGCACTGATTTGTGCATTTGTTTTCCTATTTATCACATATATATGTTTCCTTAAAGCAGTACATTAAGCACTTGAAGTCCATGACATTGGATTTTCAATAGTATTTAGAACATCCCCAAATCTGGTCTGTATGGATAAATATTCATAAATTTATACACTGTGACTAATACATACTGTATGAGCAAATGCACTTTCATGGTCGGTTGAGAGGACTCATCTGTTTCTGTCAACTTATATCATGCATGACATTAATCAGCATCCTTTCTGATGAGTTCTGCCATCTGTGGGAGGGTATATAGGACATTGTGATGCACCGGTCTAAAAACTTGTAGAATAAGAGAAAGAGTTGGACAAATTTCACATCATGTCTCTCTTAAAATAATTTAACTACCCTTTCAATCTCCTTGAACATAAATAAAAGCAAAGGCATATTTGAACCTGCAAGAGGTACAGATTAGTTTAATACAATCCTTGTTTATATAGAATACTGCCGGAAGACTTCCTTGATTACTTAATAACATTTTAAAAAATCCCTTACTTTCTTCAGCTGTCAAACCATTCATAACATTTTTCATGTAGCTACCGCAATTCAAGTTTGTACATACGAATAGTAATTTGAAAATTAATTATATGCTTGTATTTCCTTCAGATTGTTAACTGTATAGCAACTATTATAAGTGGACTTGGTATAAAACTGAAGGAAAATCATCAGTATTAAAAACAATCAGCAAAAGAGTGAATGTTATAATGCACGTTAAATAACAGAAGTGATATAATATAAAAGACTCTTTTCAAAATGATCTCGATTCAAAAGACATCAAGTACTAAGGTGAATTCAAATCTGACAACAGTCCAGCCATTAACATCTATATTTCATCCTGTATATTTGGAATGAACACAGTAATAATGACTAAAACTGAGGAAAAGGTCCAAATGTGCATATAGACACTACTATTTGATGAAGGTAAGTTTCATTCTAGAAATAGATGAGATTTCTAATGTGCTTCTTTAAAAGCTGATTAATTATTCAAGTATAGAAATAAATATTTTGTATACCACTTCTACCAGTTATGTAGATATAAGAAAGAGAATTTGACATAAAAGACAGAGATCCATCTGTTAAATTAAAAAATGGTACCTGTAGCCTTGTGTTTCTCTAGAAAAGATAAGGTATTTAACTTGAGAAAATAATTTGTGAGAATTTGTGAGAAGGTTGTTGAAAAAGATGGTAATTGTAGAAAAAGGTTGAAAGAAATTTCGGTTAAGTTTTAGAACATCTGTTTCATAGTGAGTGCTTCATTGAATTTAGCAAAAGTTTGGATCCTTCTTCCTATACCGAGAAGTTAACTGCATACTATTTAAAATTATCAGGTTCTGAGTTATTTGGCCACAGGAGGAAAACTATTATCAACACTTAATTCACACTGCGATCTGCCCCACTCCACTCCGCTCCTTTAGAATATTTTCACTGGGGTTATTTTTTGCTCAGAGAGGAATATGGCACATTATTCACCACTTCAATGTTCCAGTGCAGCTCACCAAACCTTGAAGTTGCACAAGTGTTAAACTGAAGTACAGTGATGATAAATCATGTCATTTAGTTTCTAGTGGTGATGTGAACCATCCAGACTATTATTGCTTTTGTCTCTCTGGAGTTGCTCCCTGGATAACTATAAAACTACCTGAACAAAATTCTACTTTTATTAAAGTATCCTGAAAAATTATATGTTTTTGTAAAGAAACTCTTTAAGCCTTTAGGCTAAAATACACCACTAAATAATAAAACATTTCTACAAATAGTATACCTACTGGATTTGCTGTTGATCACAATTACAGAATTATTTTTCTGCTCAGGTGCTGTATCAGTGTCAAGCTCCACTGAAACATCAGGTTAAGAAAGAATCCCTTGGTATGTAAATACTCCCCCTTAGTTATATATCTCTGTAACTACAGTATTGCCGGAAGATGTTCAATGAGAGAAAAAAATCAGATTGTAGCCAGTTGTGTTGACAAGATCCAAAGTGATAATCTGAACAGCTGTTTCAGTTAAAGTAAAAACAGAATTGAAAACACAAACAGATGATCTCCAAATAAAAATGAAATATCATCAGCGTATGTTGAGTTCTCTGTTGACTCTTTAAAGGATTCGAAATACTTTGTGAGCTCCAGATTCAAAGTGTTAAAAAGAGCCAAAAGCATCGATTTTTTTCAATGTTACTCAGAGCGATCTGAGAGCTAGTATAAGCAAAACTTCCAAACTAGTATCCCCCAACCAGTGATAATAGTGTGGGAGAGAAGCAAGGGAAAGAACAGGAGCAGAGGGGAGCAAAACAATCTTACTACTACAGTGTATATCAAGTTTGTGCAACTTACCGTCAAGGTATGTGTTGCACTTCCTAAAGCTGGGAGCACCAGTGGTTGGTTGGGCCAACGAGCCGACAAGGAGCAATGTCCTGTTTGCCCCATTGCAAGCAGGTGATGGATGATGAGTCTAAACACAGATAGTACTTACTGATCTGGCTGCCCATGGGTCCAGGTGTACCGCCACTAGCCAAACAGCATGACCACAGCTCTCATGATATGCCTACAGTTATAATACGTCGGTTTTGTCTGGTTAGCAGCTTTGGGTGGGTGGTAGCTGAGAGCACGCTAGTGAGGAGGTAACGGACATGGTTGTTTTGCAATAGGAGGGTGAGGAAATTAGCAACATTTATGTATATAGCAGGAGACTTACTTAGAAAAATTATATCAAGGCACTGAAATAAATGGGGATGGGATTGTAAGAGCTGGAGGGCTTGTAGTGACATGGGATTTAGTGTTAGAGGGACAGAGTGTTGCCCAACTGAGTCTTTATTCATTCTTTTGTGTAAGACCTCTCAGTCTTTTATTTGTCTTCCTATTTTCTCCTACCCAGCGTAACACTTGAGAGGTGTACAATGATGGCCTTCTGAATGCCTGATATGCATCTACACCTTTTCTGCTCTAAATAATACCAAATCAACCATCACATCTTATGACAGAAGTATGAATGCCTGTTAGACTGTTTATTCAGTATGACTTGGTGGAGGATGTTCCCAGAGACCACAATCCTAAGTTCACAGTGTCTCTAATGAAATGATTTGCAAGGTTGAGATGTTTCTGATGCTGTTATAACATTTTCTTAGGCTAGATTTACAAAAAAGTCAATGTTTCATGTTACTCTTAGACAGTGTTAGCCAGATACGCCTCTCTTTCACGGTTTCTTGCATACCGCTCCCAGTTCTGCACTGACTCCTGATGTGTTCTCCTTTTGCCAAGCTAAAAAGATACAACTTATTTCTTCATTAGTTCTAACCTTTCTGTTGCTGAGGTCCCTTTGCAAAACTGGCTCGTATGTAGGTAGTCATATTGAATACGATATGCGTTATTGGCCTGTATATCTTCTGATGTTAGCATTTGACTGAGCAGAATTTTTACAGCTAACAAGCTAAAGAAGACTGTAAAATGATCTGCCTTTTTAGAGCACTGACAGTGCTTTTCAAATGCCTTGGAAGTCAGCCCAGCTTTCAAATCAGTGGCAAATCTCCTTTCAGAACAAAGTTGAGCCACACTGAGTGCTTGAGAAGAATTTCCTGAATCTAAGCCGGCTCTTCATGTTTTTGTTTCACATCTTCACTTTTTTACTGGACATTCCTGTCTTGAGTAATATTTAAGCATAGTATTTAGTTTTAAAGCATTCATCTGGTATTTATTTAAATGCTGTTACCCTAGCATTAACAAGTTGAGTCTCAGTTAGGACTTCCAAATCATTAGCATTAAAATTTCTGTCACACCTAAAATTGCTGTCCTTAGCAGGGCACAGACATTCCAAATGTAATTGAGTTCTCTGCTTTTAAATATATTCCTTGGCTGAGTCATGTTGACAAGTGCTTTTCATTTTGAAAACTTTCCAGTTGTTTAGACTTAGTCAATTTGACATGGAATTCAGAAAATGAACCAAAGTGGAGCCTAACGCTGTCTGCATAAAGGTGCACCTGTGTGTAGGTTAACTTGCCATCACCTAACATATCCAAATATTATTCTTCCATTGTATGTTCTTACAAAAGTATGTTGTCTCCTGTAACACAGTCTCTATTGTCTGCCAGAGCAAAATGTGACTGCCTTAATATATGTGAAGAAACAAGGAAGAGAAGAGAAGTCAGATTGTTTTTCTGAGCACTTTCACCTAAACATTTAGATGTACAAGACAGAAACACAAATATAAGATCCACAGCTGCAAGTTTTTTCTTGAGGCAGCTCATAACTTTGTCAGTAGCATCTCGGAATAGCTTTTGGAATCCAGTCTACTCCATTTATGGTGTCTAATTCAGGCAATTACCTTACCTTGGTTTTAGGTCTGGACCAAGATAAGGTAGATCCTGTCTGATAGACAGTATCAGCCTAAATTTCTTATAGCATTAATTGACGAAAGTGGGTACCTTGGAAGAACTGTGAAGATTAATCTCATTCATCTAGTTTAGGTTCAGCACAGTCTCTATGAACTGCTGCTTAGTCCCTCAGGGAACGCTAGGGAACTAATAGGAAAGGTTAGGTTCTTCCACCTCAGTATTTGAAAGCTGCTGGATTTGGACCATCTCCCGGAAAATAGATGTAGTTCAGTCTCTCAAGCTGTGTAGAGTCTAACATCCCAAGTCTCACTAGGCAAGTACTCTCATCTAGACTTTGGAGAAAAAGGGGGCACAATGTGGTGTGATGTGAAGCTTAAAATTAATTTCATTTGACTTCATCTAAGTTTCTGACGTTCTCTAGCAGATTCTGTTGATAGTCCCGGAGCTTGCCTGCTAGTTCTAGATTGTATCAGAGCTCAGTGCAAGGGTACTGCAGGACACACATGTGTAGCTAATGGTAAGTTCCCAAGGAACTTTTAGGCTCTCTAGGGAGCAGTTTAATCATTTTAGATGCTTGCGAAGTTGAGCATTCCTAGAATCCGTGTGGACCAAATATCTGGTTTAGTTGTTTAAGTGGGCTCTTTTGGTAGACCAAGCTCATCCAGAGATTTCAAACATTTTATAAATTAATTTATATGTTATTTATTCAAATGTATCGAATCATGTTGGTAGTGTGGAATCACATTTGAACTAAAACCTTCTGAAAGAATATTCAAGATGACTTATAAGCTTTGATGATAAGCCTTGGAAGCCTGATAGTCTTCATACTTAGACTCTGTAGAATAGAAGAAATTAAATAAGGTCAGCAGAGTGACAGGGCATAATCAGGGTACTCAGTGTTTAATAAATTCTAACAGACATTATTAACATATCAATTCTTCAATAGTGTTATCATGGATCTATTGGCAGAGAAGAATTTGCAAGCCTTTAGAGAAGAAGGTGGGTGGTTGTTTTTTGTGGGTTTTTTTTTTTTCAAAAGATCATTTTACGCTATGCAAAATTAATTTTTAGTTAGCCAGGGAAGGAATCTGCGCTGCAGGACAGGATATTACTGGGATATAATTGACAAATTAAAGTTTTATTATAAATGCATGAGCAAGACATCTCCCCAGACTTCTGTTTTTTCTTCTCAGAAGCAGGAAAACTTAAATTTATACTGTTTCATTCTCCTTCCTTATTTCATATTATTTTCGAATACTTGGTACTACTTTTATTTTGTCATTCTTTTTCATCTTTCAACAAAATGAATTTTCCTTCCAGTAACTAAGCTGTCAGACAAATTATAATAAAATTTATATTAACTCGAAAGGGAACTAAAGGAGTAATCCACATTAAGGTATACAGTAGTGATTCCATATTCAATCTGTATATGAAGCTTATGTGAGAACTCATCGATAATACCAACTCTGAAGCTACTGTTTTTATTGTAACATTTCTTGACTTCAGAATAATTTTGGTCTAGATGTTAGTGTACACAAATTAAATGAAATGGTACGGGGCTTCAGCATGAAGCAAGTATTCAAGAAAAAATATTACACGTTGACAATGTATACCTGTTTAATTGGATAAATAGGACAATCTCCTAGATAAATGATGACTGACAGATCATAAAGCTCTCCAGTGTTTAATTATAAATGAACTGACATCACAGGAATGGCACAGATGTGTGACAAGGGCATAAGCAGCAGGCTTCAATTTTAATTAAAAAGCACTTCTGAAGAAAACATAATTAGACATAAGCAGTGCATGGCTGTGGAAGGAGGACAGAAAAATTCTTGATCTGTTTAGAGACTGCATTAAGCAAACTGCTAGGAGGCTAAAGGTATAGAGCCTGATGGTTTCCTACTCCTTTCCCAAAGCTCAAGTTGTGTCTTGTTGCTGGCTGGACCTGACCTTTTCTCCACACCCACCAGCTTCTGTCATACCTTCCACTTTAGAGAGATGGCTGTCAATGCTCTACCACAATAGGCTTTGCCTATTGGGAGGTTTCAAACGTCAAAAGTTACAACTAAATTTGAATAGTATCCATCTTGTGCAACTTTATTTTTTCTGACGCTGTAAAGACAGTAGAAAACTTAGTCCAGCCTCCTCCTCCCAGGAAAATTCCTTCTTGCTCCTGCCTATTTCAGGCAGGTGACTAGCCTGTATAAGCTATAGACTATCCTACAGAGTCCTTTGGTATTCTTTCACTGCAGGCAGGTTGCTGAGCTTTCTCTGGTTGAAGATGACAAATAGATGAGGTCTCAGCTGAGCTATGGCTTATTTATCTTCCTGGTTACCAGATCAACTCATGATGGGATGATTTAAGGAGGTAGTGGCATCTGTAGAGAAATAATCCAGTCCATCTGTGATGTAGGCCAGTCAAATTCTCCATTCATCCAACCAAGGAAGCATTTTCTGTGCATGACAAATAACTAGAATGTACAATATGTTTGTCCTGTGCTAGAGTATTTGGCTTAGAGTGTACAATTTTCATTGCATCCCTTGCCTCTCATACCTAGAATCCAAAGCTAGATATATTTCACTCCCTGTACACTTTGCATGCATTACACACTTCCCAAAACTGGTTATAGTGGGGCAGACATTTTCCTTTCTTCTCATTGTACAGATCTCAGTAAGAAGAGAGTACCTCTTCTTCACCTGTGAATAGGTGATCCCTTGCAGGCATAAGACCTCCTGGAGCCTTTATGAATACATGGAACAAGATACCTCATGGTTCTCCCGAGGGCCACGCAGCACTGTGTTAATTGTGTCACAAGTCAGTGCCCGGTAGGATCCCTCGTCTAATCAGGTCAGGCAGGCATTTATCTCTCGGTGGTACATTGGTGCATACATCTATTTGAGTAGCTTCCTGCGATTACTGTTACAAGCCTAGTTCAGAGCAAATAAGTGTATTCTGTGCATTTCAGGCATAGTCTGTTGGTTGTTGTCATTGGCCAGCAACTGATTATTAGCCAAATTAGTACGGATTTTAGTAAAAAAAGATTCAGTCTTAAATAAAGTGCACGTTGCCTGGATTCAAAAATCAGGAAAAAATACTTCATGAACTGAAAAAACAGGTATTTGCTAGAAAAAAAATTCTGCTAGAATTGTTTTGAATTCTGAGTTAAATTTATTTTTAAACTGTGAACCCCATCACTGGAATATTTATGCATTTTCTTTTTCGCTTATAACCTATTAATTAGCAGTACACACTTTGAAATAGACACTTTTTCTTGCTTTTCTATTTTAATGTTCCTTATCTTCTTCCTCATACCTCTAGCTGGCTGAGTACACCCACTGCTTTTCCCTGAAGCTAATGCAAGAATTTAAAATTCAAATTACTGACAGACGTGGATTGCTGTTCAAACAAGGCATCTAAATGTTCTCAAACATCTTGCTGAGTTACGCATTCAGAGGGCATTAGATCAATGAAATCTATCATGTATTATTTTTACTTATAGTCTCTTTCCTATCAATGGAGTTGTCTTTTACATAATCTCCGAAGCCCAATCTGACAATTGCTGTAGTGTTTCAGGTGTTTTATATACTTACCTCTGAAATAAAAAGAACAGAGTAATAAATATTGCATGCATGGCATGTGGTCCCTAGACTTATTAAGCAACACAGAAGGCTAACTGTTTACAGTTTACAATTCTCTCTTTACATTCACAAAACACAAATATTTTCTCTTTGAATGCATTGGAGATATCTTGGACTAATTTTATTGCACCATGAATTCCAGTACGCTATACAACTATTCATGATACTAAATGATGCAAAGCTGTTATACAGATGATATGGTGCCTTTGTAGCCCTAACTAGAAAGTGACTGAGGATTTCTTATGCATACATTCGCTGTTCTAGTAATGAAAAAATTACATGCAGCTCATTGTCTGAAAAAAATAGATACTTAACAGTACTAAACATGAGAGAATGAACCTATAGAAAGGGGATGTCTTAGTTTAGGAAAAAAATATTTCTAGCAAACACATGATCAATATAGTGTGATTAAGTGGATGAGTATAGATACTTATAAATTCTGAAATAAATATTTTTCCTTTGATGTCTTCTCACTTTGTCTCATCGATTGTAAAAATCATTTGGACCCGCTTTTAGCCTGTGAGTGGTTTGTTTATACACACATCAGTCAGGTGCATACTGAGCTACGGCAGTGGGCTTACCTCCTGGAATACTTTCATAGGGCCTCTGGTTTCGTCTTTTTTTAATCACACTGAGTCACTGTGTGTATGCCTTTCTAAGGTTTTCAGTCAGAAAGAAGATGAGCATAAAAATATTCATTCTGGAGGACTGAGTCCTCTGTTATTTAAGAATGCAGCTTTTGTGTTGGGCACTGCCATAACTACATGGAATTGGAGTAAACTACCAGGTTTTGACTTTTGTGGATTGAAATTTCAATTTCTTATTATACATTTCACAGGAATTCTTTTCATAGGTGATTTTGCTCTGAGAGAAAAGATGCAACCAAATTGTAAGATCGCGGTTCTTAGATAACCTGCAGGACTTTGGTCAAGAAAGATCTCTTTTAGGTCTAAGCGAAATTTCATCTGTATTTCTTTTACGTACCATGAAGTGTTTTGTTTGGGAAACAAAAATGCATTTTGTTCTCCAACGTGAAAGAATAACGATGGGAAATATAATTACTGATCTCTCTTCCTGAGGTCACACAAACCGTTAGGACTTTCATCAAAAGATAACTTCATAAAGAGGCAGTCTGCAAAAGCTTAAAGTCAGCCCAAAAGTCAGCAGCAACGACCTAATTTCATCCTGATTTGGAATTTAGCCTATGACAACCGTTCAAGCAGATGAAACAAGAGAAGATAGGAAGCCAGAGCATCCTGTGGCTCCCTGAAAGACTGTGAGAATCCAGGGACGGTGAGAGACGAGAACAGTAGTAGGTCTTGTGTACAATCGTGTAGCAGAGGTCCATTATGTCTCTGGAGATTGCTCTTCTGAGAAAACCCCACCTTCTCAGGAAGCCACTGTTGATTTGGAAGAGAATACGTCTCCTTTCTAAGGGAAAAGTTTTTATAACAGAATGTTAAAGCTTAGGCTGCACGCTTGGTGTAAATGGGAGCAGCTTCAGCAACACCAAGAACAGGATGCTGGAATGTGATACTTCAGGCTGGTGCATGATGGAGAAATCAGCACCCATGTGATGTCGCACTGAAACCACCAGTTTGAGCTGCACTGGGCATAGATGTTTGCATTGCCACTTTTGGTTAGTGAAAGCATAATAATACAAGAAATGCTCAAAAATGCTGATGACAGGCAGAGAATACTTGCAATGCAGCTGTGGGGAAGTACTAAATTCTCAAATATAGTTTATCTTTGCATTTGTACTTGCTGGTAATTACCATTAAAAGAGCATTGTGAGCAATCTATTAATCCATTGTTTTTAGAGGAGTTAGATGAGGATCTTAATTACCTAAAAATGTACTATGTTCATCTATGGAGAAAAAAGCTTTCATCTTCGTTCCCTCAGGTCCCTGTGCCTTCCTAGGGAGAATGGTCACCTACTGAATTGACCAGAATAATATGCTAAAAATTGCATAATAGGAGGAGAAGCAATTTATCACTAATCTGTTTCAGGCTTGCCAGAGGTGATCTCTCATTTTGAGCTGTAGCTGCTGCAGCTCAGAGGGGTGGTGAATGAAAACGGGCAGCTGAAATTATTCGACGTAAAAACTGCTTGCCAGAAGCTGCATTCCTAAGAGTGAGGTTTGGGAGAGCACAAGTACTGTTTAGGCATCTAGCTCCCCTTAATTATCAGTGGAAGGAAGCTATCTAATAATCCATGACTGGTGAGTTTAAAAACCTCTTCCTTCACCTTCCTAAGAAAGTGTCAGACTAGGAAGTTTGAATTTCAGCAGAGTATAATGAGGTCGGGGCAGCTGTGGAGCAATCATCATTCTTCAGAAAAAGGCCACTCTGAGCTCTCAGTGTGGAACATTTCCCATCCTCAGACACACATTTTATCCCCTTTCTCTCTCTGGCTTTTGCAAGTGGAGGGCTTAGTCACCCTGGTATTAACAGTTCATGTATTCTCGGCCTTGCTATAAGCTTGATTACGCAGACAAATTATTGCAAAATAACTGTTCATTTAATAAGTGAATTTAAAGAGCAATGGTGTTGCACAAGTCCCTGAATGACACTCTTACTCCACAGCAACCCCTTTTTGTGTTCCAGCTTTCCCCAGCTCCAGGAGACAAAGCCAGACCCCAGAGCAGTGGTGGTCTTTCTTACAGCACGGGAGTTTCCTCCCGAGGAACTGTCCTCCCATTGCTCTTCATACGTGTGTCAAAAATGGAAAAGTCCAGACTATTTCAGCACCTTTGAAAAATGTTGTTTTATCAAACAGATGTCCTGCTCTATAAGCTTGCTGATAGTGTTAATTTCTGGGAGGTACTTCAGTATGATCAGCTTTTAAAAAAAGTCTCTGGAGCTGAGAAACCTGAGCATTTCACTTGTTTGGAGCCAAATGAACTAAAGTAATCTGATTTAAAATTTGTTTTAGTTCAGCGCCTGGGTAACATTGGTAAAGTTATCTGTTTTGTGCGTACACTGGTATTACGTTTGGCATTCAGCTATCTGATCTGTATTTTTTTAATATTTCTGCAGCTTAACCCACAAGATTGCAGCACCAGCAAAGAGTAAGTAATGTTATAGGGCAGGATTTGTAGTGCTGCTCAATCTGTACACAGCACAGCTGGAGAAATAATGTGAAAAATATTTAAAATTATTATGGAAAACATGAAGAGTTCTTATGAGAACTGCAGGCTTCTGAAGCACAAGAAACTGTACCATATGTGAGCCTGGCAGAGAGTGTTTTTTGGGGGGAATATAGTCCTTGGAGGAACTAGTCCTGACAGTTTATCAAAGGCACAAAGCAAGACAAACTGGGAAAAGTAAATAGACCAACAGCTGCCTTTGTCAGGACAGGTTTGGGATACAAAACCTTGTGTTGTTGCTTCCCGCTGTAGCTGCGGCGAGTGTTCCTGCCCCATCGCTGCTAGTTAAGCGCTTTAGTGCCTGATTACTCCTCTTTCATCTCGCTGCACCTCTCCTCAGTTGGGGTAAAAGGTGGGGAATGCGGGGGGCATAAAGTAACAAGAGTTTGACCCGGAGCTGATGCTATTGTGCTGCAAGCTTTTTCATAAATTGCCCATTTTCTATGTGTTTGTTTCAGTAAGATGCCAGAATTCTGGTCAGGTCCAGTGAAGCATGAGCTTCGTTAGCCCCTTAAGACTGGCTTTTTTTAGTGGTATCTGGATTCCTATGGATGCAGGCAGACGTTTGCTGGGATACTTGTATGTGCCTTGGCTTGCAAACTCCCAGGGGAACCATTTGCTGTGTTCAGTCAGCATCTAAGAAAAGAAATAAACCTATAACATCTGCAGTACAGTAAACATCTTGAATAAAAAATTTTGGTACAAAGTATCATTGTGGTTTTTCTTCACTCCTGTAGGCCTCATCTTGGACAGAAATAACCATAAAGTCTTACGTGCTCTGAGAAATGTGCTTGCGGTTGTTTTCAGCCAGTACACATGCATTCTTTAATGGTATCCGTTATTAGAAATAGGCTCTGTTTTCAATGTTCAGAAAGCCTTAAAAAGGCAGAATAGAGCAAATTTAGAGGAAAAAAAATCACCATACATTATATATTATTTACAGATCATCTGGAACATCTTTGTTCTCTCCAGCAGGAGAAATTTTCTTCCAAGATAATTTTGCTGTTTTAAGAATTCTTTTATGCCATAAAAACCTTGAAAAGCTGGTTGTTCATATAATTTGTAGGCAAATTATAAAACTTTCTGCTCTGAATAGAAAAAGGACTCAATGCTTTCATGCTTTCATGGCTTTGGTAGGGCACACTTGGGTAGGTGGATTGCATGAGAGGGATGGAGGGAGCAAAGCACAAAAGGAGGCGGCGCATTTCCATCTTTTCTTCTTCCAGGTTTTAGAGCTGAAGACAAAAATCTAATATACTGAGGTCTGCAGGGCAGTAAGAAACCATTTTTTGTTTACTTAGTCAGGTACTAGCTGCAAGAGGACCACTGGAAATGTAGTTCATGCCAAACTGCTTTGCTTTGAGAGCAGGGAATGCAAGTTCCCAAAACCTGTAATCTAAGTTTTCCATGTGGAAAGATGTTTTGGTTTAGCTTTTTTGTTCTATTGGCTTGAATATTAAAGCTAATTCTAATAAGAAAGTCAGATTTCCAAATGCAGTAAATTTACTATAACTAGGAATTTCAGCTTTGGAGGAAGGAGCAACCAAGTAATAACAGCCTCAGAACGCCAGTGAGCCGAGTGGTGCTCTGTAATCCTGTTCCTGTTTACTAACCATATAAACTGACCTTGGGAGCTGCCTGCTGCTCGCTTTCTTCTCTAAAGTGCAGTAGTGAGCTATAAAACCAATCCAGTGAAAGCCCTTAAGGTCTAGTGGGCAATAACTGGAACAAAAGGTACAGTTTTCTTTCAGCACAACCAACACAACATTTCTTTGATTAGACAGCTGAAAGTCCAAGTAAATAAAGGAAGAAGATCATCACTTGCTCTTACTTTGGGAGCAATTAATAGTCCTTTGATAGCACACTATTTCCTTTTTTCTGGCTTTTGCATTGCCCTTCCTTTCCTTTTGCTGGTTAAGCACTCTCAATAGAGCTTCATCTACAGTTGGGGGCTGTAGAAATCCTTATGTTTTTTGTCTTTTGCAGGTGATTAGTTGGGGGGAAGAGGGGGTTGCCTCTTTGGGAAACAAAGGCTACCTTTCCAAAAAGAAAACAGTAAAAGGTTTTCTCACGTTACTTTTTACTTTCCTCTGTAACTAACACAGTTAGGCTAAAACATCTTGTGTATTCTGGATGGAAAATTTGGTAATTTCATTTTGTCCTATTGCACATTTATTTTTATCTACTTCAGATCTGACTGTCAGAAAGTTCCTGTGTCTCTTACTGGATTAAGAAAAAAGCAGGTGGGGGAGAGGGAAGAGAAAGTTAAAACTGCATGTTTCTGAAACCATAAAATATTCTGGAAAATATTTTTTTTCTTTCCTAATGAATGATTTTTTTTTTTCTTAAAACCATGCTCTATGCCATACATCAAAGAATTTTGTAACAGGTGCCATAAAATTAGATATACTGTTGTTCCACTTATTACTGATGATGATACTACTTTAGCAACAAAATCAATGCTTAGCAATCATGCATAATTAAATTTGTAAGTTTCACTGTGCAGCTGTGCATTTGTTTACAGTCTTCCCTTACTGCCGCATTTAGATACCCTTTCCAGGGCTTCTTTTTTCCCTGAAACTCTTTGTGGGAGTTTTTTTCAGTGTTTCAAATAATTCTGGAACTAACAAGTTGAAGTCTTTGTCCCTAGCAAAGATTTATTTGCATATAGTTTAAATTGACTTGTTTGATTTAGTCTTAGCATAAGACCTATCTTCTTCTCATGGTAACAGTGTAGAATTTAAAGCTTTTAATTTATTTCATTGTTTTCTTGACCATTTTTTTAGACAGATAGCTCTCAATCTGTAATTTCATTTTGCATATATTTTTAATCTGTAGAGTCTTCATTTTGTACATGCCCTCAAGACGAAAACCATGGTGCAGCCATACACTAAATCCTTTCCAGGTTTGTGTATATGCTTTAACAATGTTGGAAGTGGTGGCTCAAAACAGCTTGTTGATTGGTAAGAAGGAATTGCAAGTAAACAAAGTTTTGCAGAAGCAAATTAAACTAGCATGTGTTCCTGCCAAAATCCAGAAATTATTCACAGCAGACAAGCCCTTGGGCTGCAGCAGGGCATTTTGTAATAGTGCTCCATTTCTCTAGTCTTGCTCTTGTGAACATCTGAATTTCTGATCTTTTTTTAATGCCTTTGAGCTGTGCTCCATGGGTAGAATATCGTTTCCCCACCCTTCTGCAGTTCTTACCTTACTTGGAAACATTAAGTCACAGAAGCAATCTTAAGCAATCTTATTTCATATTGTAAATCAATGAAGATTCATGTTGGAATTACAAGGCTTTACACCCAACACTTAACATGATCTGTTGAAATCCATATAAGGATCCAGCTGATCATTCTTGCGTCGTCGTCGAATGTTTGTTAGGTGCGAGGTTATAGGTCTGTTGTATCCAGATTACTGAAACGTAATCCATGTCTGGTTCAAAGGCTATGGCCAGGTTTGGAGGTGCTTCCTGCCCACTGTTCTTGTGTGTGGATGGCCAAGGAGTCTTTTGAAGAGGTCCGTGTCATGCGAGAGCATCCACATGGTTGCTCTGTCTTTGCTCTATTATCCTCTTTCTATTTCTATGGCTTTGTGTGTTTATGGCAAAGAGTTTTTAATGTTCCATGAATTTATTGCCATCAGATGACTAATGTTACAGCACTGCTGAGACCAGATCACCCACTTTGAGGGTAAGACAGAAGGTGGCTCTCAATTCCCCCTGTGCCAGCATGACAGATCTTTGAGTCATGGTCTGACTCATCTTTCACTCCCTCAGAAACCCCTGGGCTACAGCACAGGAGATACAGAATTCCTCATTCATTTCTTTTTTTTTTTTCCTAATTACTTATTAGACATAAAGTTACTGATCCAATAAAAATAATAATTATAAACAGATTTGTTTCTTCCCTTAGTCTGTACAGAAGGTCCCTTTCGCTACCACCCTCACCTTATGTCAGCACTTAAAAACAACACTGAGTCTTTCTGTTTGGAGAGGTTAGACACAGTGACTCCCAGTCTGTCTACTTCTGTAACTATGAGAGAACACAAGCCTTTGCTGATAGCCTTTATCAACTTCTAAAAGCCTTTGCAAGCAGCTTGCTGGATTTTTTTCATTTGGGTTTTGGTGCTTTTTTTTTTTTTTTTTTTTTTGGTGTGTGTGCATTGGGTTTGCTGTTTCCTGGATTAAGTTTTAGCCAGCAGCTTTTAACCAAAGCTCTGTTTTCCAAATGCTGTATTTCATCAACTTACTGCAGTGACACTGATTTTATCTAGTGTTTTTATTATTTCTTCTGTGAAACAAGGCTCAATTCTTGTCCCTATTCCTGACAGATAACATCTGATCCCTTTAGGGAAAGAAATGGTTCTCTTAATCAAGTAGAAGGAACATTTTTTAACTGCTACCACAAAACCTGGATCTTTAAAAGGATTGAATTCTTTAGGGAAACGCTGTGGCTGAAGGCTTATATTTGAGTACCTGATGATATTAGGTTACTGCTAGACGTTATAAATAGCATTTGTTTCACTGTCCCAAGGCGTTATGCCAGCAGTGATTGAATTTCAGTTTTGGTGAGAAAAATGACTGGGTTTTGGGGTTTTGGTGGAGGTTTTTTGTTGTTTTTTGGTTTTTTTTTTTTAAGTCAGTATTTATGAAATAGCTTGCCTGCAAAGGAGCTGTGTGGAAGGGAAGACAGAATTGTGTATCACAAGTCACATCTCAGTCCTGAAGCTCCTGATGAGGCTGAGAGCTAGCATGCTTTCCTTTCTGCTCTCAACACCAATGTTAACCCAATTTTCAGAATCTGAACAGCTAAGACACTGCACCCTGTACCCATGCATCTCTCCCACTTGTGTCCGTTTCTTTTCCACATTGCAGCTTTAGCTTGCAGAGATCATTGCTGACAACTAATTAATTGCAAATTTTTAAAACTCAAAACATTAGCAAGCAAACTGAAGAGTTTTGATAAGGATTTAGTTGTATATGTTAATAAGGACCTGGAGGTGCTATTTAATTCATATTTCTGAATTTAGACAAACTTTGATTGTGCCGTTGTGATACTGTTTTGATACTGTTCAGGAAACACATGTATTTTAAAGACTATTTTTGTGTTCATCTGTTTCAGAATTTCGTGATACAAATATAGTACCCTGAGAAACAACATATCTTAGCAGACATGCACTGACAAGCCATATGCTTACCCTGAGGTATTCTTCTTCTTTATGGTGGTATCAGGAAAGTCTCCATGAAATCTCTGTACGGGTTATTAGTGCTCTTCCCTTAATTTCTAGCTGGGTCATTCCTCAGAGCCACATTCCATATTCAAAATTTAAGAAGAATGTGCTTTCCTAGTCCATAAAAAGGGTAAAATACACCCAAAATTACTTTTGTTTGTTTGTTTTCTTTTTGTATGAAAATAATAAGACTGGGAAGTGAGAGCAAGTGATATCTTTGTGGCTAAAGCCAGTACCACTCAATTCACGTTGTTGGAAAGTCTGCAATGAGGTTAAGAGAGCAACACACGAAACCTGAAAAAGAGTGATTTTTTTTCTGACCTATATTTTTTTATGCCATATTTCACATACTTCCCAAGATATGCAGAGCTCTATTTTGGGTTAGGGAGGGGGAATGGGATAAGAAAATCCAAATGAGAAAGGATAAAATTTACATATCAAGAAATCAGAGGGACTTGGTGAGACGAATCTAAGAATACAAAAAAAAAAGCAATAAAACTTCTGCTAATCTGGTGGATTTGTTAGAGGATAGCCTCTCTGCACGTTCATTGTATAATTAATAATTAATAAGACTGTCTATAACATTTAAGGTACAGCATGCACCCAAACTGCAAAATACACTTGCATATATAATCAACATAGCTGACCTCTAAATATTTTGTTTCTTTGGGCTGTTTTGACAAAATAAAATTAACTTAAAGAAGAAACGATGGAAAGTGTAGATTAAAATTAAATTATATTCAGGATTAAATTTCTTCTGCAAACTGGTGTGACACATTCAATCCTACATTGTCTGCTGCTGAGGTTGCCAAGTGTGTGAAACAGCAGCTGCAATGGTGACCATGTCATACAGATACCCACCACATTTGTCTGGAGTTGGGGTGACCAGGTCTTTTGGGGAACACTAGAAAGAATCTTTTACTTGTATCCAGCTGAGAAGAATTAGGTATTGCAATTGCAAACATGATTTTTTTTTTGGTGGAAATTAAGTTCTTGGTTATTACTGTTTATTACATGTTTCAGTAGGCAAGAAATCTTCATATCAAAGGTTTCCTATTCTGTTCATGCTAGGAAGTGACTCTGCATAGCTCTAGCTCTTCCACTTGTCAGGTGTAATAGTATGTGCATCAACATTAGGGAATGTATTTTCATCAATATTAGGAACCGTATCAGCTGCTGTACTTCTGGTTTTGTCATCAGCGATGCTGAGTTTTATTAGTTGAAAATTCGGCAAATGTAGATTACTTCTCAGTAGGAGTAGTACAGCAATGATGATTTGTGATCGTATTTTGTATTTGTACATCAGATGAAAAGTAGTATGGAGTGCCTTAAAATGAGAAATGCAAGTGCTAGAAATATTCAGGTCAGTTTGCACAGGTCATTTGATTTTTAGAGTTACCATGTTGGTAACACAGGACATTTTGATTTAGGGAGAAAAAAGGAAAAAAAAAATAGCCAAATCTCTTTTGTTTTGTTTGTACTTTCTTATTTGATCTGATACTTTAGCTTACGTAAATCAGTGAAGTTGAGGAGTATGTTAATTTGTATCAGCTGAATCCTGTGACCTGAATCTTCCAAATAAACTTAAAAAATCCCAGCTAGAACAATGAAGCAAGGAGATAATACATTTTCCAGGCCATTTTAACTTTATTTCTAACAGTTCCAGTGCTGCTCATGGCAAATGGAGACATAAGTTCTTCACAATATAATACACCTGGTACCCAATTAATTTTGTGCTGCCAGGCTCATTAACACAGTAATATAGCCATTTGTTTCCTCTCTTTTTCTGCTGGACTATTTTATTTCTTTGATCATTGCCCTACAAAGCATTATTAATATTTCATTTCTTCACTCTGTAAGTCCCTTGAAAAAAAAAATAAGAGTCGATATCTGTGGTTTAGCTTGGCTTCTTAGTGGTACCTTTCTCTCAGTGAAACAGCTCACATACACACAGAGAATTTCAGGACAGTGCACAGATTTTGTGGATTATCCCCATCTTTAATGAAAAGGGAAAATGCAACTTAAATTCCAAGACTAGAGTAGGATGAGTTTTTGGAAGCTTTGTATAAGCTAGTACAGTAAAGCAAAGCTAGTGAAGCTAGTAAATTTTGACCGATAACAGAAATTTTTCTGGTTTATCCTAAGAGTTCAAATACAATGAAAAAGGAGACATTACGTATTAAAAGGGATTAAATTGGGAATAAAGCAATCCAGATACTCTGTCATCTTCATTGTCTTAAGGTGATGTCACGTACTCTCTGCAGATGTATTTGAGCATCATTTTCATCCATCCAGGACTAAAATGTGTATTTCAATAGGTACAAAGACTGCCCATATCCTAGGGCATAAAAAATCTTATTTAATAAGAAATTGACAGGGGGTTTTTCTTCTTTAGTTTCTATTACTGTTGTGCTTTAAATCTGCATTTTTGCAGAGTAGAAATTTTCAACCATGCTTTCTAGGGTCATTAAGCTTGTATTTAGTAGGGGTACCTTTGGGATTGGAATGAGTGACAGCTCATAAAATTCAGAGGCATTGGAGA
This sequence comes from Grus americana, assembly GCF_028858705.1. Classification (NCBI taxonomy): domain Eukaryota; kingdom Metazoa; phylum Chordata; class Aves; order Gruiformes; family Gruidae; genus Grus; species Grus americana. Next base: position 80,801,812 of record NC_072891.1, read on the forward strand.
CCTCTGTATATGATTGGCATGAAAAGCATTGAATTGCTTGATTTTAACAGTGTTTGTAGAGGCATAAGGCTATGCATTTTTTAAGCTGTCTTTTCTGTACTCTGTGTAAAAGACTCATGTGTTTTGTTTTTGTTTTGCAGCAGAATAAAAGGGATATAGACTGTAGCATATTTCCGGGGGTGGGGGGGAGAAAGAAAGGGAAAAAAAAAAAGAAAGAAAAGAAACTCCCTTGTGGAAGGTGCTTTTCTCATTATTTTGAAGTGGATAGTTATTTCATTATCTGAGTGGTACAACTTCTTTTTCCTTTTGTAATTTACTTGCTTGTTTTTCCTACATGCTATTAAGCATAGAGAAACTTTGTTCACCTACTATCCTCTGTAGGATACAGTGACTCATTTAGTTAAACATGTATTTTATACAATGTGAGTACTTAACTCACTTGTTTGGCGTGGGTGTAACACGTGCTTGGATGGTGCGTAGGTAGCTTTTGCACTCTGAGTGGCACAATGTTGGTTTATCAGATGGAAGAAAGACGATGTTTGTATGGGAAGCTCTCAGCTGCTTCTTAGCACCCACCATACCCATGGACAACACATTCCTCCTCCATCACTTCCAGCAAACCAGTGACGTGGTTCTTTGTTCTAGTCTTGTCTCCATTTAAAATGTGTTTCCACTCTGCCATTAGTTTCTCAAATAGCGCAGGGAACGCTGAATGTAATGGAAGATGTGGTGCTAATATATATCTCTGCGGTGAAGAATCATGGCCAGCTACTTTAAAACTTCAGTATATGTAAACAAACCCATATTTTATAAAGTTTGTTGTCCACTGAAATGTCAACAGAAGCAATTCTCATAACAGAGTATCATGACAGAGATCTTCTGAGCCTTCTGAAACCTTCTGAAAACCTGATCTTACTGAGGATCTCAGTGGGAGTTGAGAGGATTTTTATTGGTTTTGTGGTGTTGGTGGTTAAACTGGGTTCATGGTAGGTGCTAAGCATTTGAAAACAAAACCCGCATATTTTCTCACCTAGCCATCTGAAATCTGTGCTGCAAGAGACCTCAAAGCTGGTTGTTCGTGAAGTCTAGTATAAGTCTGTGAGAATATCCCCTGTTATTCTATAGTTATTTATATGGGTAAACATGGTGGCTTCAAAAGTGTAGTGTTGATTTAAAAGAAGAGTATAATAGAGGTTAAATAAGTAGCAGACCTGTATTAAAGAGTGTGTGAATGGTAGACTTAGTGGGAAAACAATAGGCATTTGTATTTTACTCTTAAACATGCAGAGCTGAGATTTCTGAAGCAGGCTGATGTATTTTGAACTAATATTGAATTTGCCTCTCTAAGTTCATAAAATCCATCTCTACTGCTAGGGAAGACTCCACAAAACCAACGTAAATATCAGACTGTTTTTGTATTCACTGTGCAGCACCCTCTAAACACCCTGTCTACATTCTTCAGTCTAAACTGGTCTCCTGGGATACTCTTTTCTTCAACAGTCTCCTCAGACTTCAATGGGATACCTCGGTGTAGTAAGCGTCACACCTGGGAGTAAGCATTTGCAAGATTCGGTCTTGAATTAAGATGCGTACAGAGAGGTATAGGCTGCAACACAGGAAAGAGAAGAATGAAAGAAATTATAATGTCCTTTTGAAATTGTAGTTTGTCATTTTAACTCAGTTTACATTTATAAATATTAAATAGTAATATAAGGGATGAATTTCCTTATGTACAGGAAAGGCTAGTTTGGAGTTTGCTGGTTTTTTACTTCATATAATGCAGAAAATTATGCCTTTTGGAATTTGAATCCTGTGTTTTATGACCTATCCTACTGAGTCACTTTACAGAAATATACCATCTTAACTCAGTGTAGAATTCTCAATTGTTCATATTCTTGAAATAAAAAATCTGCCATGTTACCTTAATATTAATACTACTTTCCCAATAATTGTAAACAAATCTGGAAATATCTTCTTACTGGTTTTCTACTTATCAGAAAACAAAATATAAGAAAACGTATAATTCCTTTATGCTAGAAAATCTCACTTTTATGTAGTGGTTATGCAGTAACAGATAGTGCTGCAATAAATTTGTGAGGGAAGACAGAGTATAGTGGAGATAATATGACCTTCTGTAACTACCACATAGTCATCTTCCTCCTCAGTAAAGTCTTTCCATACTGACCACAAAAGTGTTGCAACTAAAGCTGCTCTATGTACTATGAAAACCAAACAAGTGAAAACAACTATGCGGAGCCAAAGACAGGAGAAGAATTAGTCTCAGTGAACTCTTCAGAGAATGGATGAATTAATCTCAGAAGCTCTTACGTGTTACAGTTCAGAGAAATTAGACACTGGACTTCATTGTGAGATGGAGAACTTCTAGGTGTAAACAAAGCAAAACTTCAAACCACAGTGAACTTAATGCCTGAGGGCAAAAATGGTGAGAAAAGAAGCCCAATGTCATTGCCAAGTAAGAGAAGAGTATTGTACCACTGCAGAACTATAAAAAAGAGCCCCTTTGGAAAAAAGACTTAGAATTTTTTAGTCTGACTTCATGTAAATCCACTGTCAGTTTGTAAATCAACAGGAAAATTATGGCAATGCTGCAAAGAGCTTTTGTCAGTGTGGGATGCACAGTTGAGGTGGTGCAATTACATGTCCATGGCAAACTATTTATCGTCAGCCTTTCTCTATTCCATGCAATTTCCCATTTTCACAATCGGGCATGTTAATATCACTATGGTCGAGTATGGAAAACTCAACTCTTTATTGCATCCCAATAAACTCTTGCTTCATAAAACAGCTGTCAATTCAAGGCATTCATCTTTCAAATCTATACTACTTCATTTTCTTTCAAGTATGGCCAAAGGTAAAAGTGAATTAGACCTACCTGAATGTTTACCTAGAATGGTTACGTAGGAAAAATTGTTGGGTTTTTTTTCTTTGTAGTTATGTCACTTAACTGAAAAAAAAATTGTTGGAGGGAGGTTTGCAAGTTGCTTCATATACCAAAAGCCATATTGCTTTGAAATTTTGAAATCACTGTCAAGTCCAAAGACAAACAAACAATTTTGCACAGAATTTACTTGATTGATACAATCTGGTTTATATGCAAAGATGAAAATCTATTTGTTCATCAAATGAGACCATAAACAATAGCATTTTCAAAATTCTTATCGATGGCCAGACATAATTACACTCTACTATCTATTATTTCCGTTTGTCTGTAGAGTGATGAGGAGAAATTTGAAGCATCTTTTGAATAATGATGGATAAGTCATACTGAAGGGTAAGTTTTTTGGTTGCAGTGCAGGTTACTACATATAAATGTCTTGGCTTTTTGCAGTTGTGTTGAATATTTCTGCAACTCTTTTGTTACTTTCAGAGTTAGCGTGCATAAATATTGCTATGTCTAATCATTGCATTGTACATTACTTCGATTGGCCTAAATCAGAGAAAATAATGTTCTACATCATGTAAGCCAACTGTTATTAAATTTGCTTTTCCCCACCGCCCACTGCTGTATGTACAGTTTATTGAAGAGAATGGTGGAAGGACACCAATGTAAGATATATCAATGACTTGATTCAAGATGAAATTAAGATGTTAGTCCTTCCTATTTGCGTGAAAATTACTCACCCATGCAAGCCATAACATTAATGAAATACAAGACTGTGACTAATAGTGTCACTCTAATTTATTGTGCTTCTCTTTGTCCCCACTCTCTGATTTTATACTCTGTCAAGCAAAAGAGCCAGCCATAGTGGTCTTGTTCTGCAATGACTGTGCTTTGCTGTGGCACCTAATACAGTGTCAGAGATGATACCCTTCTATTTGGTCATGGTTCAAATCTAACTCAAACAACCATGTGCATATATCAAAACCTGTGCTATTTTCTTCGTGAAGAAATTTTCTCCTTCATTGCTTTCTGACTGCAATAGCTTGTCATTTTGACATCTTCTAAGGAAGATACTGATACAATCACAGCTGGTATAAAGCATATACAGTTCAAAAGAGACAAAAATAATCAAGTAAAAATGTATTAAAATGTCCTGTTGGGATTTTTTTTCAGAGTGATACCTACATGGTAATATCTTTGCTCCCCGTAACCTGATTGGTTTTGTGAACATGTTTTTCTGAGGGAAAAATATTATACCTGCTTGAATTATAAAATAATCAATGGATAAGGTTGTTTTGCGGTCTTACCATCAATATCTTTTATTTGACATATACTTAGAAAACCATTTGGCACTGGCTATCAAATCTTGATAGGTTGCTTCTCTCTTACCCTGGGCAGTGTTTGTACTGCCTTGCTTGGTTTGGAAGCATCTAGTGGACTGGCACAACTAGCATAGTTGCATGTCTCCCATACTGAAGTACAACCGAAAAGTCTTTTGTGATACAAAAGAGAGAAATCAGATAGTTTAGAGGCACAGCCATGAGTATAAATGGGGTTTGGTTTTGGGGGTTTTTTTGTTTTTTTGGTTTTTTTTTTAATGTAACTTGTGGAGACTTTGTTTGCAAAGATGGCAACACAGGATAGTTACATTACTATACTGGAACTGCTTTAGGAGAGATCAATATGTGAACACTGTTCCCACTACAACTGCAAGGAAAATTCTTGTCATTAATAATAAAAAAAATTGATTTATGTGATGGCAGTGGTTTCAAACAATAGCTCTCAGGCAACCCTGTAGGAATAAAATGCTGCAGTGTTTGATGAGAAAGTCCAGTATTGATTCAGGCTGATAAAATATTTTTCTTCATCTTTTGAGAAGTCTTACTACATACATGCTATGAATAAAAGTTCGGCATTTCTAACATGTTGGGAGTCCCAATAGATGCGATTCTTTTTTGTTACAGAAACTCTATTCCGTCTCTGTCTCGTTTGCTCTTTGCCAATGTATGTGAACAGAGAACTGCACACAGAAGTAGAGAAGTGTAATTCTGTTTTTCTGAGGCTCAGGCTACTGAATAGGTATCATTGTATCCACGTCTCTTGAGAAAAAAAGCACTGCAAAAACTTCTTGGAGCGTTTTTTTTGGTGCGCAGCCTCCTGCTGACAGCTGCAGCGAGAAATGTCTTCTGGCCTTTTTATCCCTTCCTCTTGCTGTGTGCTTTTCCTATCAACTACCCCATAAATATTTTCCTGTAACTGGCACAGATGATGTGCCTGATGTGCCTTGCTCAGGACTTCATCAGAAATGAGACACATAATTTTAATCTGCACTAAAAAGCGGTGACTTTAAGGCAGCTGGAGGCTAGGTCTGAATACCAATCATCTTCCTTAATTTGAGAACTTCACAGTCCTTCTTGTTCTCTGGTTTCAGTCATATGCCTGACGTTTCATGACTCATTCATATGTATTCATGCTAGTGCCAAAGTTTGTCCTTTGTCATCAATAGTCTGTATTAGTATTTATCCCTAATGCACATTATAGATTGCCTTCGTATCTAGAAAGTCTCCCTTGCAAAGACGTCTCTGTTCTGCACATCTCTGGGCTTGTCTCATGATGTGACTTATCACTAACATGCTAAAGCGCTTCAGATTTCCAGATTTAGCTTAAGATTTCTGTGAGACTTTTGTTTGTCATTTCACAAGGATAGATGAAATTCACCATGGTAAGCATTAACATTGAACAAAATGTTACTTCTCAGATCAGGACAAACCTTCTTTCTTGCCAAATTTATCCTGATTGATAGACACTTCCTTCATAAGGAGGGAAGACAGGCATGTATATTCTGTGTTCATGTTTGTGCTGCTTCTTTCCCATGTAAGATATTTATTTGGGATACTTCACAATAAAACTAAAATACTGTTTTCTTGTTCTAAGTAGGCTGAGGAGGATAGTGATATAAGGAATTATAATTTCCCACTTTAAGAAAAAAAAAAGTGTGTAAGAGGTGCTGACATCAGGGTCGTCTGGAATTGTGATTACATGAATTACTGCATTTGGGATTTGAAAACAGAATTAAGTTAGCAAAGAAGACCCTAACTGTACTGGCATTGCTAAACTATATAATCTGACTCACAAAGACGGATGAAAAAAAATCTCTTTTGTCTGTGACAGCAAAGATTAGCAGAAAAATCACAGATAATTTTTTACAGTACATCTGTCGCATTGCAAGATAATATTGGTTTCATCCTAGGGAACTTAAAAGCTATACTTTGGTTCTTGCAGGGACCAGTACTATAACTTTTTTTTTTAAGGGAAAGCATAAACTTGATTGTGGGTGGATGTTTAAGTGTTATACAATATGGCTTTAAACTTTTCCTGCAATTAAAGCCTAATCCAAAACACTGAAGCACATTATCAATTTTATGCTTAAATGGAGCATTTTTTCAACAGGTCTATTCATCTACTTAAAATTAAGCACATGCTTAAGTGCATTGTTGAATCAGCGCCAGAGTTGTTATGATGAAGCAAAAAACCCACAGAAAAAGGTCTAACAGATAATATTCATATTTCTTGGATTAAAATGTTCATTTCAAGAAGAGGAAGAGCTTAAATATCAGTTAGCTTCAGGCACAGGTGAAAGAGGCAGCTGCTTAGGACATCGCATTAAAAGCTACGGATTGCTTGCTTTTCCTAAGACAGAGGAGATGAGATTGATTATTCCAGCAGCGTTTGCGGCTTGACTGGGTGATTCCCTGCAGATCCTACTGAACGGAGAGGCCAAGCTACCAGGAGCAGCAGCTACTGCTGTGGATGATGGAGCTGCCTGAGACAAAGAGGTCTTTGGTTCCTGATGGCTCTGTCCTGAGGGTGCTTAGCAGCCCTGGGTAAACTGAGGAAGGAACAAAAAAAAAGCAACAGAACTTACTCACAGCTGCTGCCCACTTCCAGCCCCACACCCAATCTCCCCAAAGACTTTTTCTTAAGAGAAGACTAAAACCTAAAACTTCCATTTAACCCTTCTTCCTGAATATTTTTGCTTGCATATTAAGTTTTGCCGACGCTGCTAATAATCCCCAATGTCTGGACTCGGTGCTGTTTCATTATTGGTTTTGCTGTTATGTGGGTTAGAATTGCTGCTCTTATGTCTTGTTTGGTGTTGCACGCAGGTAATGACACCGCTAGCAGTGAGAGCCCTGTCGTGTTGTGTAGGCACCTCCATCGGACAGATTCGTTGTGTGACATGTGTTGCTACAGAGCAGAGATCAAGTGTCTGGTTAAGGAGGAGAGCTGTGTGGTCTGGGCCATCCCGTTGAGCCATCGGGCTCATGTCCGTGCTTGCTACAGCTCCTACGAACTTCAGAGGGTGCCTTGGGCTGGAGGTGAAACTTGCTCTTGCTGTGAACTATTTAGCTAAGCTTTTGATGGTGACAATATGTAGGGTAAAACATAGATCAGTGAGCAAAATTGATAGGACTTGAGTGCTACCAGGTACAACCCTGAGCAAACGCTGGCTTAGGAGGAGCTGGGAAGCCCATGTGAAACCTGGAGGTAATGTTGAAAATTGAGCGCTTTAATAGAAAGACAGTCTGGGAAAGGATGACTGTCCTTAAGGGAATAGTTAGCTGCATTTCTCTTTTTCCTTCAGCTTGCATGGTGTCTTCCCTTTTTGTCCTTAAACTGAGCAAAGCATCTACACAGGGTACCAGCACTCCCATAGGAATCTTCTAGCTTTAAAGTTAAGTAGGTGTTAAAGTGGTTTGTAACATCAAGGAGGGGGAAGAGGCCTTTGTGTTGTAAACAGTAAAGCTGCTATGGAAACTAGGGTGACTTGCAGAAAAATGGAACTGAGGGGAGGAGAGAAAATACAAACAACTTCTTTCTTAATATTTAAATCATAACCGTGATTAGTGACCTTACTTCCTGTAGTTGTTTAAGTAACATGGAAGGCAAATATAATTGTTTTGAAACTGCCAGAATATTCCTGTGTTACGTTGCATGCCTTGTCCGTGAGGTAAAGATGCTTATATGTACAATTATCTACTGAAAACAGTTGACCTCATGCTCATGTATCCTAAGCTATTTTGCAGATTGCTACAGTTCTCATACAGGGCAATGTATGTTGTCTAATGATTTGTTAACTTTTCACTTCTTGGCCCATGTTTAGCTGTAAAACCACAGTCTTGTTAATTACAAAGAATCTGTGTCTGTGTTTTCTTTACTTTGCCTTGTGGGGGGAAAAATTAAATGTTAGGGAGGGGAGTTTGGTTTTTCTTTTCTTTTCTTTTTTTATTTTTTTTCTTTTCATATAAAATGTTAGTGACCTGTGGCAATTTCCAAAGTATTTCAGTATGTTCTCTGATGTTTAAATTGAACTTTACATCATTTGTTATAGTGACACCTGCTGCCCTTGTAATGGTTAAGTGTATGTGAGTACATAGAACCCACTTTTCAAAAATTTATAACTCCACTGTAAAAATTTTATTCTGTGCTGAAACTTGGCATACAGGCTTTTTGACTAGGAACAAATTATTCTTTAAAAAATGTGGTGGGGAGGAGTTGGTCATATAAGAGCTTACTGTGCAGTAAAAGCAAACTGATTTTACTGCCGTATTCATCTGTTTATGCCTCTGTAACTTGGAATATGAGCAGAATGAAATAGAGCATTTTTTCACTTGTTATGTCTTTAAATCTCAATTCAAGCTTCTGCTTAGGTCACTGATGTAAATGGATCTGATTTTCTTTTCCTAGTTCTTCTGAGTATTTCTCTCTCTGACAGCCACCCACCAGACAATTTGATTTAAGATTGCTCAGCCATTTTCAAGCAAGGAACCCAGCTGGTTTTCAGCCAGAGAACAAGCACTCCTGGACAAAATCTTGGAAAATTCTTTTAAGTTTGTCCAAGTTTCTAGGTCTTTTAAACCTGCTGCTTGTTGGAACAGCAACAGGTGCTTTTCTTTCATGTTAGGGTCGGCTTTTTTGATAAATATTTCCCGCAGTACAGCAAGTAGGAGGTAGACATTACCTGGAAAGGTAATCATTACTGATAGGTACATTTGTTTTGTGTAGCATTATCACTTTTTTTTAAAATTAGTGTTTGCTGAGGTTGCTATAATCACTGCAAACATCTCTTTTACAGAAATCCCTTGCAAACCAATGGTGGTAGTCCTTATCGTCTTTGTAGTTCTCTCATATTATGAATAGCAGTATAAATAAAAATTGATTGTGCTTTTTTTTTTTTTGTGTAATCTTGAGAATACAGGAATTTTTTCTCCCAAGCCGCATTGTCATAGTTTATATACTTTGTGCCAAGAAGCAAAATCTGAAGCACTTTTAACACATTAAAATGCATGGAGGGTAATATTCAACTAAAAGTGTTGCAGCAAAGTGTAGAAAATAAAGCAAGTTGAACTTGTATGATCAAGTTCACAGAGTGAAAATACAACAAAGTATATGGTACTCCTGAAGTAAACTATCTGTATCATCTGGTAAAGTATGCCCTTTTCCTTTATATTTTGTTGATTCACCTTAAGCTTCCCTTGCGTCTCTGCAGACTGTCCTGAATTCATAATGATGTTACATGAATTATGTGAGCACTCTGTAACTGCAAGGGGATGCCTTTGCAACTCTATGAGCTGCCTTTTGTCATGCAGCTGAGGAGACTGGTGTTAACAATTACAAATAATAATAGTATTGATAGAGATATTGCAAATCCTCATATACTCCAGCCTGAGTATTAGGAGGTGAGATGTGCTTGAGTTGAGAACTCAGGTGGGTTGAGGATCACCTGCAGGTTAACTGCAAAGGTCTGCTCCAGTGAGCGGAGCCCGAGAAACCGGTCCTGTGGCTGCATCTTCGGGACTGTAAGTGACCACGCAGATCTCCAGAGGGCAAAGATTATCCTAAACCTGCTTCTCATCATTGAACGTGACTGACGTACTATTAATGTACAGCTTCATCTTCATGGTAATTCAGTAACTAGCAGCAGCACCAGCTTTGGTGACTGTTTATCCAGAGTCTAGACATTTTATATGAGTTTAGGGCTCCCTTCTGTGTTTTATAAGGGAGGCAAACACACTTTTTTTGGTCTTGTGGTAGCATGACGGGTGCATTGGCTAGTGGGAACGCACATTTCGGTCAGGAACTCAGCATCACCACGTATAGTTCAACAAGTATAAGCTGTCATACAAAAACATTAGATGGTTGGATAGAATGGCTTTCTTATAGTCTTCAAGAAGACTAAGTGCTGGTTTTCCTTCTTTAGTCTGAACTTTGGAGAAGGACATTAGTCCAGAAAAAGAGGGAATATGATAAAATGCCTCATAACATGACCCATAATAAGTAGGTTTGTTGGAAAAAAATACAGGTGGAAGTGAAGATAAGCCATACACTGCTTGAAGAAAATCTGTCACAGAGCTTTCTGAGTCAAAAGTTGGTAGACTCAAAAAAAAAAACCCCTGAGCCAAATGGTAGGCTGATCCTGGAGGGTGCTGACTGTGCAAATCCCAGCCAAACAAAATATATAAACACAAATTTAACCCTCAAATCTCTGAATAATTCCATTGACTTCTATAGTAAGTGATTTATTGGACCAGGACCAAGAATGCAGCATTTTGGAAGGGCAAACCGTGCCAGCCTATTTAATGCCCGCTTTAACAAATTATCTGGGTCAGTTTCCTTCCTTTGTCTCCCCAGTGCTCATTGGCCCCTTGGGCATGTGCTTTGCATTAAAAACCCACAGGCTATGAACTGTGAGTCCCTGAGGGCACCGTGAGACATCAGCTGCCATGGTGGGAGTGGATGCTGCACAATATCATCTGCAATAACGACAGTTTGCAGTCTTCTCAATTACCTGCGGTTTAGAGGTGCTAGGGTGTACAGAAATACTTTGCATTTCTTTGTGGAGCAGAGCATTTGAAATAATACACATGAAACTCAAATATATGAAATGCTAGGTAGCAAAAGTACAAGGTGGTTGGGGTGTTTTGTGGTTTGTTGGGTTTTTTTTGAATAATTAATACCTAAGCTGCCGAAACTTACCAAACATCATTCCATTCAGTACTGAACAATTCCCTGCACCAGACGTTGCTAGGCAGTCAATAATTCAGTAAGACAGTGTTTATACAGTGAAAATCAGTGTAAAATACATATGCAAAATTGCAAACTGGACTAAGTTTCTGTTTACATTAAATACATAAACAACAGAGTGGTTTAAACTATATTTTGTGTGTATAACACATACAATGCATGCCCCAGCTCTTATGTGTACATAGCCTACACATAAATATTTCCCATTAATGTATTCAGTTAGTAATGCTTTTTAGGAAATCAAGTGCCCATGACCAAGAACTATGCTTAAAGTGTGTTGATGTGAAGTTTATGTGACAATGGTAATGGAGCATGTTTCCCATTACAGATAAGGATACTTAATATTTATATAGTGCTTTCCATTCTAAAAGCATTTTAGAAACATTAATTAGTGCAAGCCTATCAAGGGAAAAATAATCTCAGACACACATTCCTATGAGTGAGACAAACCTTGGAAAGCAGTAATGCCAAAAGAGACTTAAAAGTAGTAGCTGACAGCACATTATGCATGAATTTAGAATACTGATTTGACAGCAATAAAGACCAATTCAATTTTAGTCTAATAAGCAGAGGTCTCCTGTCACTAGGGATGCTGAAGTCTTGTTACCAAAAAGATATTGACAGCTGGAGAGATGGAGAGAAGAACAGCATACACAGGAAAGGTATTTGGAGCCTGGATTTATAAGGAACGGCTTTAGGTTAAATACCTACAGGCTGGCTAAAGGACAACAAAGGAAACGTTTGATAGCGCTTGAAGGATATCAACACGAAGCAGAGAATCTAATATGAGAAATAGGATTAAGAAAGATGGCTTGAAATGAAAAAGAGCTTTTGGACAATATATTAAGAAATTGTCAGTTATATCTACTGGCTTGCAAAATAACATTTCCATAGAAAAATGAAGCAGCATCTCTTGCTTCATTTAAAACTGCGCTGCAAAACTACTAGTAATGAGGAAGAGTTCTTCTGTACAGGAAATAGATTAGTTTGACAAACTCCACAAAGCTTGTTTCTCTTCACAGTCCTTTGTAAGGAATTACAGGTAAATAAAGACCCCTCATCTAATACTATATTCTGGAAAACCAATGTAAATAGAGAAACTAATTAGCTTGTGCATGCAAGAAAGTCAGTACAGCTCTAGATTTGTATACAGAGATAGATGAAAGCCTTGAAGTCTCTGGCAAATTTCTCTTTTAGTTGTCAGGGCATCCTGCCTCCTTGCCACACACCTTGTTTTCTTAGAAATTATTTATATAGATAAAAGGTGTGTTTGTTCTCCTGTGGTGTTACCTCATTTTCCCTTTCTGTGCTTCTTGCAATCACACTTTAATGTTTTGAGATCAGATGAGCTGAACATAGTATAAGTTGGTATTTCACTAAAAGTATCAAGGTGACCAGTTCAAATTATATTTATTTTGCTGAGTGGTGTCCCTGTCCACATTAAGGGGTAGTTTTGTGCTGAAATGAGTTACTGTGATTGAAAAAATTCATCTTTGGTCAGTGTACAAAGAACCAAACCCTGCAGTATTTTCAGTACATAGTTCATATGCAGAGAGTATGGATATTTGAGAAGTCCTGGCAGTCCGGCGAAGTTCCCACCAACTGGAGAAGGGGAAACATAACCCCCATTTTTAAGAAGGGAAAAAAGGAAGACCCAGGGAACTACAGGCCGGTCAGTCTCACCTCCGTGCCTGGCAAGATTATGGAGCAGACCCTCCTGGAGACTATGCTCATGCACATGGAAGATAAGGAGGTGACTGGTGACACCCAACACGGCTTCACTAAGGGCAAATCGTGCCTGACAAAGTTGGTGACCTTCTATGGTGGGGTTACAGCATTGGTGGATAAGGGAAGAGCAACTGACATCATCTACCTGGACTTGTGCAAGGCATTTGACACTGTCCCGCACGACATCCTTGTCTCTAAATTGGAGAGACATGGATTGGATGGATGGACCACTCGGTGGATAAGGAATTGGCTGGATGGTCGCACTCAAAGAGTTGTGGTCAACGGCTCAATGTCCAAGTGGAGAACGGTGACGAGTGGCGTTCCTCAGGGGTCGGTACTGGGACCGGCACTGTTCAACATCTTTGTCGGTGACATGGACAGTGGGATCGAGTGCACCCTCAGCAAGTTTGCTGACGACACCAAGCTGTGTGGTGTGGTCGACACGCTGGAGGGAAGGGATGCCATGCAGAGGGACCTTGACAGGCTGGAGAGGTGGGCCCATGTGAACCACATGAAGTTCAACAAGGCCAAGTGCAAGGTCCTGCACGTGGGTCGGTGCAATCCCAAGCATGACTATAGGCTGGGCGAGGAATGGATTGAGAGCAGCCCTGAGGAGAAGGACTTGGGGGTATTGATTGATGAGAAGCTCAACATGAGCCGGCAGTGTGCGCTTGCAGCCCAGAAAGCCAACCGTGTCCTGGGCTGCATCAAAAGCAGTGTGACCAGCAGGTCGAGGGAGGTGATCCTGCCCCTCTACTCCGCTCTGGTGAGACCCCACCCGGAGTACTGCATCCAGCTCTGGGGTTCCCAGGACAAGAAGGACATGGAGCTGTTGGAGAGAGTCCAGAGGAGGGCCACAAAGATGATCAGAGGGCTGGAGCACCTCTCTTATGAGGATGGGCTGAGAGAGTTGGGGTTGTTCAGCCTGGAGAAGAGAAGGTTCTGGGGAGACCTTATAGCAGCCTTCCAGTACCTGAAGGGCCTACAGGAAAGCTGGTGAGGGACTGTTTATCAGGGAGTGTAGTGACAGGACAAGGGGGAATGGGTTTAAGCTGAAGGAGGGTTGATTTAGATTAGATGTTAGAAAGAAATTCTTTACTGTTAGAGTGGTGAGGCCCTGGAACAGATTGCCCAGAGAGGTTGTGGCTGCCCCTGGCTCCCTGGCAGTGTTCAAGGCCAGGTTGGATGGGGCTTTGGGCAACCTGGTCTAGTGGAGGGTGTCCCTGCCCGCAGCAGGGGGGTTGGAACTAGATGGGCTTTAAGGTCCCTTCCAGCCCAAACCATTCTAGTACTCTATGATTCTATGATATGTCCCTCCTCTACTGTCTGATCCTGCAGTTCTCAAGTGATGCTAAAGTATTTGGTGTGTCCTAAGGAAAGGATACAGTTTTCTGAAGCACTGAAAACACTGGAGAACCTAAATCTTATGGTTTAGGCACTTGGGAACAAAGCTCTGATAGCTTTTAGTGAGTCTGAAAGCATAGATAGATCACATAGGTAGAGTGATCCTGCAAGCATAATGCATGAACAGGTTTGTAAACCTATTTAAGAAAGGCAGTAGGAAAGAACATATCTGACTTTCTGTGCTGCTTTTCCTTCCATCAGGGGCAGGCAGGAGTAGGGCTGTTCAACTACTTGAATTATAATGAAGAGAATAATCCTGTCTCTTAGCAATACTATTCTGTGTGCTGCTGCTATGGGATTTATTCAGTTTCAACCCTAGCACTTCATGGGACACATGCATCTGTTGTACAATCAGTACAACTGAGTGTATTTTGTAAAAAGTCTGATTATATCTTTTAGTTTGAGCATTTTGTTGAATTTATTCTTGAGGTTTTTAGCCACATATTCTGTGCAGATTTCCAGCTCTTATGGACTGTATTTGCACCTCTTTGTAATACTCAGCACCCTTTTGGGGTTTCTGTCTGCCACTCTCCTGCACCACACACTAACAGTGGTCAGCCAGGTGAAGCCCAGGGTCTTTCTTTCAGGGGTGCGTCAGTTAAATCCATTGTGTTCCTTATTTGTCTAGACTGAGTAGAAGTGTGTTCTCTGCACTTGGGGAAGTTTCACCTCTTTGAATCTTACTGCAGGTTCCTGCTACCAGGAGCATTGCTTTTAGTAGGATTATGATAGCCAAGTTAAAACTAGTGGAATGAGATTCCATCCAAAGTCCTTTCTTTTTTCTTAAATGCAGAAGATCCTAGTGTGCACAATTACAGAAAAAAACTTGACACCTCTGAGCTCTCGGGCAGCTTGAAGCAAGTGCTTTCAGAGAAGGCTAATAAGTTTGAGGCCTATTAGTGTAAGGGACCCCACTGACAACACTAAGGAAGAATAAACTTAGAAAAGAAGAAAAAGAGCAAAATGTTTTATCTGTCCACTACAGAAAAAAAAGGAAAAAAAACCCCACAAAACCACCCACAAAACCCAGCCACGCTGGTGCTAAGATATACTCTGTTCTGGTCTTCTTCGGAAGAGGTCTTTTTTCACACCTTCCCCCCAGTTATATGCTAGGGACATTGCTTAGTGAGATGCCTGAAGGCGAAGACTTGTCAGAATTCACGGGGATGTTGTTTTGCAATTATGGTCTGCTGTTGCCTAAATTTCTCCTGGAGATTTAACTTCACTGGAATGCCACCAAAGATTCTTTCCTTTCTGAAGCTCCTTCTATGAAAGCTGTGGCTGGTGGCAGAAAAAAATTCTGTAAATTCATCCATTTAAACCTCACTCACGCCAACATGAACGCAAGTTTGTGCCTTGTCTGCTTCCAGTGATTTTAACAATGCATCAACAGGATGTAGAGTGGAAAAACTAATGAAAACCAAGTACTGTCTGCATTGCTGCATATGCATTATGCTATATGCATCCCCTTAGCTGATTTATTACCTTCACATTTTGCTCTGTAGGTTAAATTAAGTCCTTATCTCCTGAATTAGTTGTTTTCTTTCAGCTTAAAATGTTATTCCTTCTCACATGATGGACTGACATAAAGACAGTTTAATATGACAGAAAAGGAAGAGAATAACAATAATAATGATAAAAGAATATACAAAACAAATGATGCACAGCACAGTTGCTCACCACCTGCAGACCACTGATGCCCAGCTACTTCCCGAGCCACGGTCTAAGCCCCTGGCCAGCTTCGCCCAAGTTATATGCTGACCATGATGTCATATGGTATGGAATATCCCTTTGGTCACTTGGAGTCAGCTGTCCTGGCTCTTTGTGCACACCCAGCCTACTTGCTGGCCAGGTGGTTTTAGAAGCCGAAAAGTCCTTGACTTGGTGTAAACATTGCCTAGCAACAACCAAAACATCAATGTTATCAACATTATTCTCATCCTAAATCCAAAACACAGCACTAACCAGCTGCTAGGAAGAAAATTAACTCTGTCCCTGCTGAAACCAGGACAGTAGGTTTGACGTAACTTTTTTACATGAATTTTTTTGCACTGGTTTGATAATCCCTAACAGACTCTGTAACAGTTTTCATTCACTTAATTGTGAAACCCATTGCAAATATTTTTTGTTATCTAGAAAAGTTATGCTGTGTGGTTGATTTCCAAAGTTTAAGGCTTCAGGGAGAAAAGTTAAATTTTCAAAACTTTTCCTACTTTTTTCTAATACTGTTAAGAAAATGCTTTGTCTTATTACTTGGCTAATTTCCTTGAAATGTTGAATTGTGGAATGAGGTTTTGCTTAAACAGCTCCAGACCATGCAAGTATTGTGTTAATGTGGATGATTTTAGGAGGAGTAAACTGTGTTCCAGTAAAAATACGGCAATAAAATTTGCAACCTACGATTCTTCTTTGATCATTTAGATTCTTTGGGATTTGATTCCCAGCATTGCAAATTGGGTCAGTAATTGATAGTTCATTGTACTGCCATATAATTCATGTTTTTTGCAAAACCACAGCAGAGGCATGACTGCCTCCTGGCTAGGGTGAAAGGACCGATTAGGCAACAGGAACTTTGGATCACTGAACTGCTTCTTCATGCTGGGCTCTCACACTCTTGGCAGAGTCCAAAGTCGGAGGAGTTTGTAATCCTTGCTCAGCTGTTTGTGCACCAACAGTAAGGGACTATACTGTAGGAGACAGTATCAAAGGGGAGGACAGTAGAAAATGAGGTATGTGGACCAAAACCAGAAGGAATAGGGAAGGAAGTTTGTTCATTGACAGGAATCGTTATAAAATCAGTCAATCAGCTGTTTCATGTGAAGTGCTGAAAAATTAATGCTAGTGCAGGCTGACAGCATTGGATTTCAACTGTATATGGGAGCATGGATGGAAAGGAGGCAAAACTGCTTAGTCCTTGGACCTGCGGTAAAGGCAGGCGTGTTTCTGAAGGCGTTTCCTGCCTGTTGCTGCCTGCTGTGTTTGCAGTCATCCTCGCGCCGTATGGAGGATGTGTACTGGGAGGGGAAAACAGAAGTGTGAACAGGAGATCCTGATTATTCGCTGAAATGCCTCTATAAAAAAGTCAAGCCAACACGATACCCTTATGGAAAATTAACGCCAACTAATCCAACTGAGTTTAAAATGTGATCTGTCTTTATTTCAATGATAATCCCCTTAATCAAAAGCCTTCATTTCTTACAATGTCATCAGTACAATGAGACACTGTTTACTAGTCTAAGGAAATAGTTCTGTCTTTAGAATCAGTTTTTTGTGTAGGAAATCTGCCACAGTCACATTAAAGTATTATTCCATAGAGCTGTAAACCAAGAAATAGTTTATGGTTCAAATCAAATCTGGTAAATCCCAACCTGGAATTACTCACCATTAGCTGTGTTCGTGAATGTCATTTTCCAAAATCAGTTTTGTCATTTTGGATTATTTTCTGTGCATTATGTGTCACAAGTGTTTATCTTGACAGAAACCAAGATACACTCCTCTCTGTTCTAAAATTAACTGTTTGAGTTGAAAAATAGCATGTAAGGATGAAATGCTATGATAAACATATGCAAAGTTATTTTTACGTGTCCTTTGTTGAGGTAACTGTAGTTCTCCTGGAAATTTCCATTAAACTTAAAGCCATGGCTGGCCAGATCAGAGGACTTGCTCCAATTAATATTCGTTAAACACTCCTTTAACATACAAATATAGAGAGAAAGGCATGTTTGATCATTTGGTTTTATTAGATTCTTTTAGCAAGTTTCCAGCAGCACAGAAATTCAAGCCTAGGTGATTAATGTACTGAAACAATTAGCCTTAAGTAAAAGATTGTCTCAGAAAAGGCTTTTTATTCATCTTGCAGTTACTGGTTTAATATTTACCTCTAGACTCTCCTTAGTGTATTCACCCAGAAATACGAGTTCAACTGTATGACAGAAACTGAAAAAGCTGATAATAAAGACTGTCCTGTCACAGCAGCAAACAGGACGACTCATCTGCTCCCTACTCTGACAAGACTCTTCAAAAACAAACTTCAGATGGTGCTTAATATCTGTAATTTTTCTCTGGCAAACATATAAAATAAATATCTGTCTTTCCTTGATGTGTTAAGACAGTTTCTGCTCTACAGTGATATATCTGGTGTATTTTAAAGGCAAATATTAATGGCTTTGTTCTACGATGGGGAGGACACTTTTAGCTCCTCGGGTGCAAAGGAGAATATAATCTGCATTTCACCTTTTGAAAATACCAAACTAAGCTTTAAATGTTCATTTTACTAAAAATGATTACTTGCTGTTACATTCAGATGGATTTCAGACCCACTGAGAGACACACCTGAGTGGCACAAGAGATGAGAGGGGCTGACATTGGGTATTGGTAACAACTTCAGTGCTGCACTGAGCAAGATGCAAGTGCTTCATCAAATTAAATCCTGTGTGGGGTTTTTTGTCTATCCCCTGCAGAACAGATCATGTCTGGCCCAGGTGCAGTATGTTGCAATATTCATTAGTATTGGATGCAAGACTTATGCTGAACAGTGTCACATACCATTCTAGTTTGTAAGCCTTTTTTAATGTCTCTTCCCAAAAATTAGAGATTTAAATTTGTGGAAGACCTAACAACTTTCTGACAATCTATGTGGTTAATCTCTAAAGCAGTCATGTCTAAGAAAGACCAGAGTGCCACTGGTGACAGGAACACTGTACAATAAATTTCAGGAAGGGCAGTAAAGGTTGCTAACCATTTTTTCTGTCACAAATAGGAAAAATGCTGTATGTGGGCGAGTATAATTAGGTCATTGGTTTATGAACCCAAAGCCCTAGTTTCCCAACGTTTCTTAAAATTAACATGGATATATATTTAATATGTAGCTTTGATTTGGCTGAAAAACATAGCTAGAAAATTCCCAACTGGCTATGCATATAAATAGCTTCATAGACATAGATTATTCCAAGGAGGGTTAGCAAGAATATATCCTCATGAAATTTGCTCAGTAACCTCCAACTTCAGATACCGTGAGACTGTCAGGCTTTAAAATACACCCTTAGTGCTACATAGGTCCCTGAATGGCTGTCATGTAGGGGACAAGTTCAAGGGGTCTGTGGACCCCAGTTAGCTCCTTGGACTTCTTGTGGAGCTAGGACATTGCAAGATGCGATGACTGCGGGAGCCCAGAGGCTGCGAGGGTGGCTGAGGAGTTACTTGGCAAACTGACTTCAGGATGTGTTGGAAGAGTCTGTTTCCAAATCTCCTGTTTAAGGTTGTTTTATTTTTCCCTTGAATGGTAGGGTTGGAATCTGGCCTTGCAAAATAGTCATTAGTGCAGCATGCATTACTTATCATTGTGGGGTTTTGCAATAACAGTCTTACCAGGACTCTTCTCTATATGATTTTTCCCAGTAGTCTTTTCAACAGACATCTTGACAAATCTTTGTGCTAGGGTTGCCATGCTCCTTGAGGGTGTGTTTATTCCCAGGACTGGGTTTTTGATTAATTTTTTTTTTTCCAGAAGATTCTCTTAATTTCCTATAGCATAAAGAAGCACTATTAACACATTAACTCAGCAAACCCTTTAGTGTTTCTGGGACTTGCTTCTCCATTAAGGGAGTTCACGTTTGGAAAGGTTTGCAATACATCATCCGTTGGAGGTTCTGCTACAGTGTGGTGTACATAACCTTTGAAAACTGTTCCTGCCACCAAAAGCTGCCTATGCTGTAGCTGGCCCAGACCCAGCTTCTCCTGATTTGGACCCAGACTGGGTTTATGCCAGCCAGCTACTGTGTTCCTTTTCCCGTCAGAGGCAGCACTTGGATTTTGCCATTTGGACTGCTGGACAATGAGGGTGGAAGCAATAAATGAAATTCATGGAGAGGCACAGTGGGAAAATAGGTGGTTTTGGCACTTGTTTGGGACAAGCTGCATATGCCACTGCAGCTTAGACACACATGTGCAATGTGACTATTCTCAACCTGTGCCAATAACAACTTGCTTTTACTGCATAGCATGACATCTGCTCACCTCTCTCCAGCAGCCACCTTCAGTTTGCCAGTGACAGCCTCTCTATAAATGTGATTTTCATCCAAACTTGTATTGCTTTGAGTGGTCCTCAGGAGACCCATACATTTCTCTCCTTCACCGGGTTTGTAACACTTCAATTTTTAATCTTTGTACATATTAGCATTGAAGTAGGGACGGGTGGGATATTGCTGGTGCCGGCAAAAACAAACGGAGTCCACGGAGCAGCCAGGAGCTATTTTGGGTGAGGCAGAGCAGCGTCCCGGTGGTGTCTGCTAGTGAGCCTTGGGGTGGAAGGCATCCCATGGGTCTCCTAAGGGGCTTGTGTGCCTCTGTGGCTGCTTTTACCTTCTCCAGATTATGGGGTGGAGAGAGGGGGGAGCCCCAAAGGCCGTTCACGCAACAATGCAATACTGCACAGGATAATTTAACCTTTTTTTTCTCTCTTTTTTTTTTTTTCCCCCCTAAGGCATTTTAGCAGCACAGTGGTTCATCATCTTCAAGCCTTGTGGAGTCAAGTCAGCTCCGGTGAGGCAGGACAGTATCTGTGAGGGAATTTGAATCACCTGGGTTTTTTGCTTTAAAGAGAAGTGTCTTTGGATTCATTATTCCCTTTATTGATTTAATTCTAGCTGTTCGCCTCATATTGATCTGGACTGCTCACCAGAGAGAGTTTCACTAGGGCTTTTGTCTTTTCAGCCAACAATTAAAAGAAAAAACCTTTGAATTAAGCATCATCTGTAAGAAGTGCTTTCTAGGAATGGCTAGTTTTATCACACCTTTGTTGCTTAATTTGTGATTGCTGGCATGTAGTAAACACACAGAAGTGCTGAGAATGAATGACTCAATATGATAAAGTGGTAACTTTCCTCCCTGCCCCTGCCCCCAAGGCTTCATTCCTTTTTTGATCCAAACTTCAAAAGAATTGTCCTGAGTGTTCATGTTATCCCATTTTTCATCCGTCTGTAAAAGAGAGGTCGCTGTTTTTTTCCCCTCTCATTTCTGAAAACAGTAATACAGAAATGTTACCGGAGGTATATCCTTTCATGATTTTCTGCTGTTTAAAGGCTTGAGAAGAACTGGGTAGTTTTGATAAGCCTCCAGTCCAATTCCAAGCCTTCTGAATCTGCTTATTTTTGTAATGCTGGGAACAGCTCTAGGATGCTTACAGAAAGTGAAATAACATCTTACTATACCAATTCTGTCTGGGAACGTGAGTGTTTCTTTCTGCCTTGGTTTAGCAGCAGCTTTAGTAATCAAATAGGAGTTTTATTCTTTGTATCTTGTCTACCAACTCTTTCTTCTGTCTGTTGAGCACTTCCAGTTATGAAGAGAGATTCAGTTAAATATGCCTATCTGTTCACTAGACTGTTCTGCAGGGAAGAGCAGAAGCAGTTTAAGTCCAAAGAGCCTCCCTTTATGTAGGTATAGGCATCTTATCTGTGAGCAGCAAATGATACTATGCTTATCAGTTGCTTTTATATTTATTGCATGTTATCCCTTGTGTCTGGGGACAACTTTATTTTAATTCAATCCCTAAACAGTCTCCTAGGCTGTAGGTTAACGCATTACTTTCTTTTTGTTCGAGATTCTTTTTTGGCTAAGAGAGGAAAGTTGGATGTCTGTTGTTTTGCTTTGTTTAGTTTTGTTTTTTAAATGCAGCAATTGTCACTAGCCAAAGTCATTAATACTAGTTTTATCAAAGTCTCAGTTGTTCTTCATATACCGTGCTGATTTATTATAGTTTGGCCACACCTCCTCTTTGCTGGAGGCAAGCAGATGTGACATAGATAGTATAGATGGCACTTCAATGCTCCTAGATCCAGAACTGGGGTTTCCTTCTGCAGTCATTCCTGCCTAGGTTATGCATCTCTGCCAGATCTCTGTCACGTTATCTATGTGGCCCGGTGCTGTACTCTCTTTCACAGAGTTTTAATGCACCTGGCTCCACAGTGAAAGAGAAAATCTTATTGCCCTCAGCATAGAATTAAAACACAAATAAAAGTGGAGTATTTCTTCCGCTGAAGTTGACTTCATGCATTGTTATTTATTGCTGTCTACTCACTGGCTGCTCTGCAAGCAGTTTAACTCCAGTTCAGGTTCACTATTGACTGACAGTTGTTGTTTCATGGAATATTTGAAACAAACAAGTAAAGTAATCTGTCTTCTGTGAAAGATCTGCCTCCTGGTTCATCCAGGCATTGTTCAGGATGATTTTCACCATCACAGGGAGCGTCCACTGAGGAGCTGAAGACTGAGTTGATGTATAGAGTTTAAGGAGCATCTGGATGATGCTCTTAGTCTTATGGCTTAGTTTTAAGTATTCCTATAAGGAGCAGGGAATTGGACTCGATAATCCTTATGGGTCCCTCCCCACTTGACATATTGTAGGGTTCAGATTCTCTAGAGCTGGTGGCACTTTCCTGTCGGTGCCGTGGGGCTAAGTCCACTGGGCATTAGAGAAAACACACATTAGGTCGCTTATTGTCAGTGCCACTGTCCATGCCATACTTGACTTTCATACAGATAGGACGTAGAATGCACCTTGTTTTGGCAGTTCAATGTTTTTTATAATCACAAAACTTGTGCGACTTGGAAGTGTGTGTAGGGCATTAGCATCAGTGATAAATGGAAGTATTCAGGCTAATGACTTATTATTATTTTATATTATTTCATTGTTTCCTCCACAATGGAACATGTCTCCAGCCTAGAAAAACAGAAAAAATTGACAAAATTTAAATGAACATGCTTCGCAGACCTCTGAAATTTCTTGCACCCAACCCCTCAAGGCCTCAAGACCCTTGTTATATTTTTTCACTGGTCATATCCAAGAGTGCAAGGCACGTCCCTCCCTGAAGACATAACATGTAATTTTATCGGTGCTTTATATAGTGTTTCAGCGTTCTGCAGTTAAGCAGTCTGTTTCCTTGGTCTTATTGCATTCTCAACAGAAAATGGCATGCAGTCTTCTTCTTCTAGAATAGAGAAAGCATAAACTCTGAAGAATTACGTTAAGCTTGAAACTTGACAGTTTGACAGTACCAAGCCCTCACTGTAATTGCTTTCATCAGTTCCCACCAGATTTAAAATGAGCTTTTATTACTGTTGCCTGAATATCTTCTTACAATTAGCAATACCAAGTATGAAAAGGTAGAATGAATTCCTTTTCTTGTGGTGGCTGGTGGAAAGCTGGTCAATAAATTATTTTAAAAGCTATATTGGTTATTAAATGCCCACACAGTTAAACAGCCTTCTCAGTTTGCTGCTTTTCTCCAAATGTCTGTCTTGTATCATGATTTTTGCAGGGATCAATATCAATTATTTTATTATTTCATTAATGTTTCTTTAAAATGTTCTCACACTTAAAAAATGTGAATGGAATCGATATGTCAGCACCTATTAATTTCTATATTGATTCTGTTGTGTGCTTTACATTGAGACAGACATTTACAATGAATGCTATGTATGTGACAGAACAATGCGGAAGCCATTACATACAAAACAAACACGCAAATATTGCCATCGAAACCCAACCAGTGAGTAGGATGCGCTTTGGGTTTGTTTCCTTGCTTCTGGTTTGTGTCAAAACCTAACAACACCGGGACAGTCTTGTTTGGTTTTTTGATCTGTCATTAGTTTTAAAAAGATAAAAAGCAATAAGATGGCCATATACTTTGGACTGTTGTCTCGCTAGTGAGTCCAGACATGTCTGGGGAAAAAAAAGCAAATAGGTTGAAAATACAGTCCACTGACCTCCTGCTATGTCTTGGGAGGCTGATGGCCGTGTGTTCTGTACAAAGAACCTATACAAAGCAAAATCAAGCCAGTGGGGAAACTCCCATCTTTTATGACTGGACCTATAATCTTTAACAGGCAAGAGTATATATGTATATGTACAATACAGTCAATTGTTATGCTACATATTGTTAGTAATAAAACTCTTCGGAAGATTCACTGGGGGATTAGGAGGGCTGCATGCCAGCAATGTCATGGAGGGAATTGCAGCTCACCCTGCACTGTACTGGAACAAGTTAAAGCAGGAACTCATCGCTCCTGAGATAAGTCCTCAGAGCTAAAGAGCTTTGTTAATTCCATGTGCAATAGTTTAAAAAGTGCCAATGACTTAGTCTAACTCTGGTCTGAAAGAAGCTGATTTTATTAAAAGGAAAGGTAAGCTAAGCTAAGCTTGAACTGAAAATCCAGGCTTCACACTGAATTCTGAAAAATTCTTTTTTTTTCCCCTAATGATAACGGAAATGCTTTTCTGTGCCAGATTTATTGGGAGGCTTTTCAAACAACCATTTTTATTTCTAATAGTGTTTAAAAGAAAAAAAACCAGCTTTTTCAAAAGACTAGGTCTTTTAAATTGTTTGCATCCATTTGTACTATCTGACCTGCTCATTCTGATCACGAGAATTCATTCCAGGGCTGAGGCAGTTATGTGCTGTGTTTCAGATGGAAACTCCTCTCTGTCTTGCTCTTTCCCTTTTTCTCCCTCTGTCTCTTTTGCAAAGATACCTATTTCAGACAGAATCAAGATTCAAGTTGTTAAAACTGTCACAGTCGTACCTAACCGAAGACAGAGACTTTCCTGTGATGTTGGACTATAAACCTACTATAGATTCTTACCTTTTTCTCTGGAAAGGAAAAAATGGAGACATCAGACAAGGTGTACCTAAAAATGTGCTTTACTCTTTTCCTGTTTCCCAGTACTTTAGTGTGGATAAAACCAGATGGGTTTCCAATAAGTGGACCTGTTACCAATAAGCCAAGGCACAGGTGTAATTGCATTTTCAGTGACTTATCTGTATATCATACTGGGTTGTTTCACACAGGCAGCTTTTGTTTCACATGTACGCCATTATTCTACTCTGATTGACATCCGCCTTCTCCTAATAAAGTCCCAATTGCCCACCTGCATGGTGGTCCCTTTTCTGTTAATGCATTTGTAAGATAAAAAAATCCTTTAGAGCACTGTGCTGAAACTCACAAAAAGTCAAACTATCTAAATTTGTCAGTGGTGCAGCACCAGCACAATTACCAAGGCTCTCTGCAGATTAAAAGTTTGTGGTTTGAATGCTGGTTTGAACTAGAACAGCACAAGAAAACTTTGGTGGAGGTACTTCAGGTTTATACTAACATATCACAACTGAAGATAAAATCTGGCTTAGGCTGTGTAACTGAAACAGCTTTGTAAAGAAAATTACTGTACATTGGGATCTAATAAATTTTGTCATGTTTTCCCCCTTTTCATTGTATTCTGTTTTCTGCTCTGTTTTTCCTATTCTTATGTGTTACCTGTGGAGATCCTTTGGGATTTCGGGAATATTAGAAGTTTACATGGGCTCAGGGGAGCAGGGCCATTTTGTGAAAGAGAAATGTCCTGAATGTTACTGAACACAGAAATTAACCCTGGCTCAGGGAGCCTGTGATCTGCAAATGGTTGGGCGCTGGAAAAGCACCTCATACTCTTTGAAGAGCATCTGCTCTTGGCTGCTGTTAGAGAAGGGGTTCTGGGCAACATTGCATTGACCCAAGGACAGCTGTTCCCACACTGCAGAGGTCTGGTAAATTATCTTTCTCATTACCTATTTTAGATTGGTTGACATGGCCTGTTTCTTCATTGCAGGAAGGCACTGATTTCAGCACAATGCAGGTCAAGTCACAGTGACCAAAATTACTGAATGTTTTTTAGTTATGCTGTGCGTGAAATAAAACTTGCAGGTGTCCATGCCTAGTGCCAAGACAGACAGATGCTGAGCAGACTTGGAGTGTAAAGCATCAGGTGATCTCTCCAAGTATGGGTGGTGAACACGGGGGCATGGCAGTCCAAAGAAGCTTGGCTGTATGTCACCAGTATTGCACATTCTCGTGGTTGCATTTATGTGTCTGGTTAGTAGTCTTGATGGGCCTGATAATCCAGCCTCAGGTGCCTAAAGTCTATCCAGGACCCTGCTTTTAATTTCCTGATTGACTAAGTGTCTCTGAAAGCCCAGAGCCTGAGAAGAAACATCTGGTAGAGGGACATGTGGTGCATGGGCTCCCTGAAACTGCACCTATTCTTATGGAAAGGTAGTAATCAGAAATTTCCATTTAGATAACGGGGTTTGTGTCTGTCTTTCAGCTTGCCATGCTCGTTAATTCATGCCTTGTAACTCCTGTCCATTGGTCGTCTCGGTTCCTTTCTCAAAACCAAGATGGGTGGCCCGCTAATGCAGAGACAGGTCTTGACTGGTGGGTGTTCTGGGCTGCCCTCCCTTCCACCTTTGGGGACAGATCTGCAGCAATCCCAGCTCAGTCACGGCCAGTTGCGGTATGACTGCTGCTGGTTTAGCACCAGTTAAGTCTCCGACCTTCACTGCCGTAAGGTTGGGGGAGGTCCACGCGTGCATGACTAAGCTGAGTCTGTCCCTTGATCCTGATATAACATGTATGCAAACTGTTCTGCCAGGAAAGGAAATGTCTGAAATTTAAGGGCTAAAGAATCTTTCTGTGAATTTGACCATTTACGGAAATAAAAAGTAGAGAGGCTTATTAGGAAGAAAAACCCACTTTATATAAGAATTTTTGTGAAAGAAACACACAGGGCCAGTCCCCTCCTTTTGGTTAGTTGGAGTTTTGTTGTTTTTGGAGGTAGTACAACCTTTCTTAAAAATCTTACAGTCTAGACTCTTTTGCAGCATTTACCCAAGTAATGACTTGGCTATTTGGTCTATTGTTAAACGTTCCTGGTAAAGTACTTATTGCAGATATTGCTGCTTAGACAGACCCTGAGAGCTCGAATGGATGGAGACCACTTGGGGTTTTGGAGGAGAAAAAATTACTTTTGAAGCCTGCTGTACAGGGTGCCTTACAGCTATTGCATCATGAGCTGCAGATGGTTCCTGCTTCATATAGTAATAGAAGATATATTTTGAAAGTGGCTTCTTTGCCGAATAGACATTTTGATGGATGGGCTTTCTAAAGGGAGGATGGTTAAAACATGTTAACCACATGTTCAAAGTAAAAAAGAAGTATTATTAGTGAGTTAAGAAGTTCAGGAGTCAGGGTCTGAAGACATATACATATACATATACATTTGCTTTATGCACCCCAAAGTAAGTAATATGGTTGGCATTAGGTGGACAAAGTCAATGTCTGTTCTCTACCCTGGGTGAGGAGATGCCTCAAGGATGGGTAAGGTATGATGAAAATGCAGAGGAGAAAAACTTCAATTTTAGCCAGAAAACACTGCTGTTGCAGTGTGCAGCTCTGTTCTGTCTCAGCCAACTGTACCTATTTATACTTTTTCCCTTGTGTTTTCAAAGGGCTGGATGCTCTGTCCTCTCTTCTTTTTTTTTCCATTTTCTTTTTTTTTTTTTTTTTTGGTACTGCTGTTTGAACATGTTTGAGCTCTCACAGATGTCACTGTAGGCAGGTATTTGATCTTAAATATCAAAGGTTTGATCTTATTTTAGAAAAGTATGAATGAATTCAGATCTGTGGCTGGGGAGGCAGCAGGAGGAACATAGGAAAAGTTGAACGGGAGTTAAGAGACAGCAGAAAGGAAAGCACAGTTTTCAGTACTGAAACAATTTTATGTTCAATAGAGACCTATTAGATACTTATTAGAGGAGGGAAAAAAAAGCTCATTATACTTTATCTGCTCTACCTTAACTTGCAAATTGAAACCTGCTCCCAGTTTATTCAATTCACTGCTCCGAGATTTATTAAGAACTCACTGCTGCTCTAAGTGCATTTTGTCGTTAGAAAATACATACATAAATCATATCCATATACTGTACTGATCCAAAGTGGTTTTCTGCAATAAGCCGATTAAAGTGAACGATCCAAAACCTGCTGAGGAGATCTGTGGGTAATAGGTAATCTGGGCAGTAATAGGTTTCTGCTGGTGCCCAGGTATATGTGTACAAATTGTTCAGCGGGGAGAAAGAATTTGCTTAATTCAGTCATAGGAGTTTTTAAAAGATAATTTTTAAGATTATGTCTGTGGATTCTCCTACATCCTTCTGAGAAGAGGATGTTTTTAGCTATACCTAGTAATGTAGTAAAGGTATCAGAGTCTAGTCTACTATTAAGAGGGAACTTTTAATCGTATGAATGCTGGACTAATCTGTTTTTCCTCAAGTATATTTTAAATTTTATTAATTTGTGAAGTTTGTGTTTTATTCTGTAGCAGTCAAGGCTACCCCAGAGAGCTGCAAGGTGAGGCCATGGTTAAGGAGGCTTTGTAAGCATGTGCTTAACTTTAAGCAAGTGCTTAGCTCCTGGTGAAGTCATTAGGATTTAAACAGCCACTCAGAGCCTCAGTATTGGAAAGGAGTGAAAAAGATGTGGAACATCTGAAGCACAATCTAGGTTTTAGGATTGCTGGATTTTCCTCCAGTTAAATGCTCTTATTTTTGTGATTTGACTCAATGTGGTTTTGCAGTTGTAGCTGCCACCTCCAGGCTTCAGATTTTCTGATGGAAAACCTGTCCCTCCACACTCCACCGCAACAGCTACCTTGACCCCTTCTGTCCTCGGGGACAGCAGATGGAGGAACACGAGGACATACATTTCCTACGCAAGAAATTGGTTCAGGGATTTTTATTTGCCCGCTTAGATGGCTGGCTACTGTTTATGATCATCCTGAGGGGATAAGAAAGGGTTAGGAAGGGAAAGCAGCTCCAGGGTTTGACAGCCTGGAAAAGGGTTATGACACAATTTAGCCGGCGCTGGTGTTATATAAATGTATATGTGATAAATAGTGCTTAACGACTATGAGAAATGGCTTCTAGCATTTGCCAATAAATTTGCAATGTACTGGATTTATGAAAGACCTTGACAAAATTCCTAAACAAACTAAGTTTTCCTTTACTCTATACTCTTGTAGTTATGATTAAGAGATTTGTGTTTTTTTCCCAGTGAAGGCAGTGGTGCTAGTATGTTCCTCAAAGTGAATGTGGTCTAGTTTATTTAAGCAAGAAGGAGTTTAAGTGGAAATGAGCCACAGAAATGTGTGCCACTTGTCTAAAACAAACATGTTTTAGGCTTTTCCTTATAAGTGACATCTATTATTACATTTTTAAGTAGATTTTTGTTAGTAAGCATCTGCAAGTACATTTAATCAGATGAAAAGATCCGAGACTATATTTATATTACTAAACCAGAATTTCTTTTTAAATGAGGACCTGCACCTCTGCCAACTGAAGTTAATTGGGAATTTGCAACCAAATGGATACAAGTCCCTAAAAAAGTACTGTCAGCATTGTTCATTTACATGACGTGTTGTCTGTGCAGCCATTTTAGACATTACATATGGTTGTCTGAGGATCTTCAGACCATCTGTTTTGTAGTACTAAATAAGTAGAGTGGATGATTAATAATGTTGAGAACTGATCTAGACCAGTCATTGAAAGTTATATCAATATTAAAAGTTATATCAGTAAGAGATATATGAGTGTCTTCTCAGCGTAGCAGATTTGTTCGCAAGTTTGTTCTTGCTGCAATCACTATATCAATTTCTGTGATGTTTAAGGGATTCCCAGTTCACTTTGTCCTTCTGAAGGATTCCAGGGATATATAAAGAAAAAAACTTGTATAAGCATAAATCAAAATTATCCCTCATTTGATAGTTTCTAGTTCTAGAGAACAAAGAGTGGCGCTTGCAAGAACTTAACAAAGAGTTTAGCAATTGTCCTGTTTTTTGAAGTTTTGCTTTAAGTTTTGTTTATTGAGGGAATTCCAGACTTATCTTACTGCACAGTGGTCGCGATGAATGCAAGTGCTGTTGCAGCTTGGCTTTCAGCCAGAGGTGAAAGCTTATTAAGAAACATTGATTCTCTGGCTGAACATTAAATTTGTGGTTGCTGCATTGAAAATATTTTTCATTAACTGTGTAATTGAACAAGCTTATTATTAATATTATTATCTGCCTGCTGACCTTAACTGAGACTAGACTTTTTGCTTAATACACTGAGTGCAGGAGAATGCCACGCATGGAAGGTTCTCCAAGAGGGATGGAGACAATATCCCTTAAGCTAGAAATCATTCTTTTCAGCTATTTCTTGAGTATTTTTCTCTAGACTCTGTGAATTTGTGTTGGGGCCAGGTACAGCTTGTGCTCTGATGATCTCTGACACCACCGCTCTCTTCAGATGATTGAAATTGGCAGAAAAATTTTCAGTTTCTTCACTAACATAACTTTGGGAAAAGTCCATCAACTGTAATTTCAGATCATGAAGGTGATTGTATCCAGCAAGTTCTTCATGACTTGCTGGGGTTTACATTTTGCAAGATCAATTAGAAATACATGGGTTTGTTTTCTTATTATTTCTAGGAATAAATACCAGAGTAGACTATATCTGGAATTTGAGTACTCATAATACTGCCAAAACCTAAAACAAATTATTGAATTTCATTTTCCATTTTAAATTGAATTAAAAAGAAAAATGCCTTTATAATTTACCTTATAGTCACTGTAGCATTTCTGTAAAAGGGGATATCATTGTATCTTTAATCACATGTAGTTTCAATTTAGTTTACTTACATTCATAATATTTGACTTTAAAGAGGTCTGTCTGCACATTGTGTTCTTGATGCATCTATTCATGTAAGAGGCTTTTCCTCCTCCTCCATTACATCGTTTCTTTTTCTTTTCATGGCTGAACTTTGCTCTTTTTGGCCAGTAGCCATAGGCAGCCAATATGATGTCTCCCAAGAGCTCACACCACGGGGCATCGGTTGTTCAAGGCCAAGGTTTTATGTATAGCCATGAGCTTTACTCAAAGCTCCTTTCATAATCCTTCCTTAATAACGATGGCTGATGAGTACCTTTCTTCAGAGGACTTTGTGTGAAGATGATGTCTATACAGCCAAGACAGCAGATTGCTGATAAATCAAAGAATCCAAGTTTTTCTTTCAGGGTGGACTAAAAGTACAATCTCTGGAGCACAAATGTTGCTGAGCTTTTGCCCCATCAGTCGCAATGCGAGCATTTGTTAGTGTTTGAGGTGCCTCACCTTTGTTCCTATGTTAATACTGTAATGGCTACCGATTCTCTGTTTATGAGCTGCTGCTGCCATCTATTTTTATGATACCAAAGGAAGTATATATCGGATTATATCCTCTGTTAATGTCTACTCATGGTATTAAGCCTTCATTTTTTTCAGATTAATGACGAAAATGAACCATTAAATGAAGATAAGGAAAGATATACACACTGAGAAATTGAGCCTTTTCCTAAAACACTGCTACACATCTTCTAGGGGAGCTGAAATGTCCTCTCTTAATAAAGTGCCAGCTTTT